>NC_089828.1:28020437-28645437 GCF_035046505.1 Tiliqua scincoides
AATGAGAAGGTCAAAAATGGCACAGACGCTTCCATGGCTTGCACATAAGTACCAACTGCCCCTTGCAACACACAGCTGTTGGGTCTGTGTTGTCTAGGACTTGCCCTCAGTTTCCCCTCAGGAAGGTGATGAGGTGCAATAGAGCCAACCAGTATTCTTCATGGACCAGCATCTTTCATAGGAAGTTTGCACAGGCAGGTGATGAGGTGCAATAAACAGCAGGTGCTTTTTGTGGGTAAACAACTTCCACAGACAAGGAACAGGATTCCCTGAGGTAGGGCAGTGGAAACCCACAGTCACAGCCCAAGTCAGTCCCACAGAAAGATAGTGCGCATAGCTCACGTGGGAGAAGCAGCAACAGAAAATACTTTCTTGCTGACTTGAGTGAATCTGGAGTTTCACGCTTTGTTCATCCTTCATGTTCTGCTATTATCTGACCAAAAAAAAAAAAATCATGGCTGCCATGGTATAAGGCACTCCATGGACCAATCTGCCTTCTACCAAGTCAGCATCATCTACCCTAAACAGAAGTGATTCTCCAGATACAGCAGGTCCTAGGTTCAATTCCTGGCATGTGTAGGAAGGGCCCTTTCTGCATACAAAGATGTGCTTTTCTTTGTGTCTCCATCACTTACACAACTTCACTGATGGTCAGCTGCTTAAGAAGTCAACTTCCCTTTCCCACCAGCTGTAAGTTTATGATCTACATTTAAATCATTTCACCAACTGTTATCAGAGTTAACAGCAGACAAATTCTGCAATGGCTTCACTAGGACACACCGGGTTCTGTCTCATTTCCCCCCCCATGCTACACTACCACCAGCATGGCTCACACACAACCAAGTTACAGGCCTTTTTATGAACAGAAGATATGTTAAAGATATTTTATGAGATAAATTGGGGAGGCAGGGAGACTATCAGGGTTTATGACAATCTGATCTTCAGCCAAGTGCAAATGCCTTTTCAGATTGCCAAACCATGTTCAGTACTGCTCTCTTGCACCAAAGCTTTCATCATATAGAGATGCATATATCCTTCCCATTATTCACAAGGTTAACCTGGCAAGAGCAAATAGAAAATTATTTGCTCAAGCCCAACCACGGAAGTGGATTTCTAATAAATTTTTTAAAAGATGCCCTCTTTGGCAAGTACATAATAATTGATAAACTAAAAGGAAGGTGGAGAAATAGAAGGTACTTCCAGTTCAAGAATCTGAGGAATTCGCTAAAGAATGCAAGGTAAGAAGCAGACACACCAACACACACACGTCTATTCCTTATTCACCATACTGTGTGCACAACAGGTAGATAGGAAAATGCCTTCCACCAAGACCAGCTCTCTATCCGTTTAGGTCAGTATTGCCAGCACTGACAGCAGTCCTTTTCCCAGCTCTACCTGAAGATGCTCCTGGGGCTGAACCTGGGATTTCCCACTGAGCTACAACTCCATCTGCAAAAGGCCAATCCTGAACTGTCACCAACCTCCAGCTGGCCTTGACTTACAGAAACAATTGGCCAAACCAGACTTCATCAGAAAGCTGGAAAAAATTTAAGGAGGCAGAGGACTTGACAAGACCTGGGTTCAAATCCAGTCCATAAACCCACAGAGATAGAACTTGTGCAGATAGCATGCTCTATAACTGAGAGATACATAGTGGGGCATAAAACAAGACCAGGGCGGTAACATGCTCTACTAACCAAAAAATGGGATGTGTAAAAAGTATCCAGGACTTGGAGGCAGGGCCTAGGAGAGGGGGGTAAAAGGGGTAATTTGTACCTGGGCCCAGGGTCAAAAGAGGGGCCCAGAAATTTCCTGAGATCTTACATTTTCCTATCTACTCAGACTTGTTGCCCACCCAGGATGCTAGAGACACTACCACAACTGGGGATGCTGGGGAGACTACTGATGCCACATGGGTTGGTAGACTTGGGCTCCAAAGACTTTTCCAGCTGTCTCTACCCTCCCCTCACCCTGTTTCACCCCTCCCTGCCCCTATTCTGCTCTCCTGTCACAACCCTCCCCTACTCCGTTTCGCCCTTCCCTCTCTGCAAAGCGGCCCAAAAGAAACTTTGTACCCCTTGATAAAATTCCTCTCAGAGGCCCTGCTTGGAGGTACACAAAAGACTCAAATGGAGCATGGGGAGACATCACAGGGCACCACAAGTAAGCAGGAGACAAGGAAGATTCAGGTCACAGGGTACAACCTACCCCAAAAGCTCTTGTTCCTCAGAATTTTAAACCTACAGTAATTTTGCTATGGTGGGAAATGGAATCCCAAATTTAATCAGGCATTTACTTAAAAATCAAAGTGGCAGGGTGGGGGGAGAATTTTCGCAGAATTTAAACCAGCAATTTTTAAACTTTTTCATCTCATGGCACACTGACAAGGCACTAAAATTTTCTGCACTAAAAACTGATGGGTACATCATCAGTTTTTTTACAATTGACAAGGCACTCCAAGCTTCTGGCAGGGGGCTCACATCCTTCGACGACCATACTAATAAATGACCCCATCCCAAACTCCCATGGCACACCTGCAGACCTTTCATGACACACCAATGTGCCGCAGCACAGTGGTTGAAAATTGCTGCTTTAAACTATTACATGCTTTAAAACATGCTTTAAACCAGATTAGAAATAATACTATTTGGATATTAGAAAGATTTGAAAAAATGAGGGAGAGCAGGGCAAGCCCAGCTGGAGGTTTCCATACCTGCAGCAGGAAACCCAAAGGGCAGCCCCCCCTCCCTTCCACACAGACACACACTAATTTGGATGCCACAGGAGTGCATGGGGGGGATTCTCTTCCCCTCCTCACCAGTATGGACATTTCAAGGGGCTTCTGCCAGAAAGCTTCCTGGTGGATTGGGCTCCCGGATCACCTCTACCTCTACCCCACTAGTGCCACCCTACTGGCAAACGGGGTTCAGCCCCCTTACCCGAAGTCAACTAATCCCTGCCCTAGGTGCCTCTCCTGGAGCGCTGAGCAGCCAGCAAATGTGTCAGGCCACCAGGCAAGATCAGGGACCCCCCACCTCTTGTCTGGGAGTCTGCTGCCTGGGTGCCCAGCTGCCCCCAACGCAAATGGAACTGCGCGGTGCTGGCGGCCCGGGCTCCTTGGCTCCTTTCTCACTCCAACCTCCAAAGTCACTGCAACGCAACGCAAGTGACTCCTCCGCCACAAAGCTGCACCGGGGGCCACCACCGGAGCGATCTCTAGGCAAGAACAGCCAGCCCGGCGGCAGCACCGCTCAGGGTTGAGTGGAGCGTGCCTCTGAGCACGTGCAGAGCGCCCGCCTCCCACGCCAGCCCGTCTGGAGCAGAGTGAAGCTCCAGGACCCTTTTCTAGCCCGCCGCGCGTCTCGTCCCCCCAGCTGGCACCTTTGATCGACGAAAAGCAGCAGCAGCGCCTGCACCGCCCCGCCAAGGCAGCGTCCGCGGGAGCAGCTCCTCCACCCACCAGGCGCGGCCGAGCGCGGCTGGGACTGCCCGCCTCCTCCGGGCCGGCGGGGGAGGAACCGACGGTGGGGCCAGCAGGGAGCCCACCCAGGGCGGAGGCGGGCCCGGGAGACGACCCACCCCCTGCCACAGGCTTTCAGCATTGCCCTTTGCACATGCTCAGGGGCGCGGTTGCCTCTGGTGCTCTCAGATCCGTCTGGTCGGATCCCTCCTAACCCTTGTAAACGTGCATCAGTCCTGGCTGGCCTCAAGCAGATGGTTGCCGTCTCTTGGTGCCCTTGATCAAGGCCAGGACTTTGGGAAAGAGAGGCAGAGCCCTTGAGCATGTACAGAGTGCCAGCTTAAGTACCTAAAACAAGAAGGGGCAACAAAGGGACGACTGAGTCCAAGTTGCTAGAATGATGCAGCCATTGGAGAGCAGAGAGCAGGAAGAGAACAAGAGCAAGACAGAGTATGGGGGGGTGTTCGTCACCCTGCCCGGCTCCTACCAGATCTCCCAAGGGAAAGAGAATGAAGAAACCAGAAGACTCTGCAGTTAGCCAACCTGGAAAGGCTTCCTTACTTTACTTTGATGATATTTGGGGGGGGGGGGTTATTTTATTTTATTTAAAACTCTGTGGTCCTTTTCTCACAGCACAATCCTATGCGAGTCTACCAAGAAATAAGCCCCATTGCATTGAGTGGGGCTTACTCCCAGGAAGTGGTGTACTGTATTAGGATTGCAGCCTTGAAATATAACCTCAAATCTGCTTACAACAAGCAAAACATAATCAAAAATCAGCCCATTGGAAATCAGGGGGGGGGGGGAAGGTTTTTTTTCTTATAAAACAATCTGAATCATTAATGTACTAGTGAAGTTGAGAAGGAAGTTTTAAGACACATGGGGGGAGGGCGGTGTTCCTGCCAGACAATTTCTTTCCCCTATATTTGAATATTTATTTTGCTACTGATATGAAAAATAATGAGCTGCTAACATGGTTAGTTTGGATAGTACTATAACGTTTTTAAAAGGGGGGGGGACTTTTCCCATCTTTACTGTTCATGTTTATTGTTTGTTTTAGACATCCTGTTTTTCCATCCAGTAGTGCTCAAAGTGATTAGCAACTTGAATAACAACTACAAAACCAAAACTTCCTAAAACCCTCAGTAAATACCTTCTTGCTGTCCTGTAATAGCAGATAAAAACTAATAAAACAGTAACATAGCAAACACATCATAAACCACACCGGGATTAGGAGCCCAGGGAAACAGGTCCACGTCCAGCGTCACCTGGTGGAGGAAGCTAATCGAAGTTGGGGGTGGGCAAATTGAACCTCCCTAGGCAGGGACACCCCACCAGCTGGCCATGGCCACAGAAGAGCCCCTCTCTGTCCTGTGTACCACCCGAAGGTGCATTGTCACATGTTGCCATTTATGCAGGGGGGTCTAATGTGTATTGATGACTGAGAAGGCAGGTGGATACACTTCCACTCCTTAGAGCAGAAGGCCTCAGTCATAGACTTGCTTCCCTTGGAGTAAGTGCTATTGAATTCTGTGGGACAGAAGTGTAAGAGTCTGTATGCATTAAATGGGACTGAAGTGAGCTTGTCATCCGGTGGTGTCAGGGGGGCACTCCCTTAATTGGGCACTGGCTGGGGCCCATGTCCATCAAAAGGGCCCACCTTACAAGGCTGGCCATGGAACTCTCAGTACCAGTGGAAATGCCCAGTGTGCTATTGGGGGGGGCAGGGGGGAGTGTCTTGGACTTTACCTCCTAGCAACCAGTGAATATGTAGCATTAGTTTGAGTGAAGCTCCCAGTAGTAGATCTTTTGGCTGCCAGGTCATCTAAATTTCCAAATGGGGAATGTGATCCAGGACTGCCGCGTGTATAAAGTGACTGTACAATGTGCCATCACAGGAAATTTGCTTTCATTTCCTTCTAATAAAAAATAAACAAGGAAATTAACAATAATAAGACTCACGGTGCAATCCTATGCATGTCCACTTGTTAGTCAGCCCCATTGTGTTCTGTGGAGCTTACTATGAGGAAAGTGTGTATAGAATTGCAGTCTCAACATTTGTATGGTGCTTTTTGAGTGTGCTGAACACTTCACACAACTTATCTTGATGTTGTCCCTTACAACACGCCAGTATGGTAGGTAATTATCCCCATATTGCAGATGGGAAGGTTGAGGCTGCTTCAGCGGCAGGAGAGCCAAGATGACCTTCCCACCAGTGTCCCAGCAGCATGCTACTAGAAAATGCTTTACGGCGCTTTTGCAGCAGTTAGTACTGCTGAAACAGTTGTTCTGGCAGCACTAATGCCCAATAGGATTGGGCTGTCAGTCTCTTAGGGCCCAATCCTATCCAATTTTCCAGTGCCAGTGCTGCTGTGCCTATGGGGTATGCACTGTTTCCTGTGTTGGGGAGGCAGTCTTGGAGGCCTCCTCAAGATATGGGAACATTTGTTCCCTTACCTCAGGGCTGCATTGTGGCTGCCCCAGTGCTGGAAATTTGGATAGGATTGGGCCCTTAGATTCTACACAATAGCAGACCCCTAATAAACAGATTTTTTTAAAGGCAGCCCCAGGCACTTCCAATTTATCTTCAAAATAAAAGTGGCCCCTGTAGAAACCTGTATTATTTTAACTCTACATAAATAATTATTAGCAACAAGCATGTGTATCCCCATACATTTTTTTCTCACTCACAGACTCCTAACTAAAGGGGCAAATCATTGTAGACAGGAAAATTGAACAGGTGTGACCTCATGCTAAAAACAGAAGCCAAACCAGTGCCATGATTAGTGGCGCAGCAGCACCCCCCATCAGTATTGTGCACAGGCAACCCTGACAAGCGTCTACACGAAACGTTGGCACCCAAACCATAAGTTGGCTGGACTCATGGGAAACATGTAATCCACTTTCAGCTCACTGATTCAGCTAAGCAAATTTGGCTGTTCCATCAGACTCCAGGCTTGAAATCCAGGCCTGATTTTAATAGTTCACTGCCACAACTGCAAAACTCAAGAGCAGCAGATTTTTTTAAAACATAGTTCCCACTATGTTAGCAAGAGGGCCTGGTACCCTGGCTGCAGACACGTAATGCTTGTGTTAAGGAGCAGAGGATGATAAGCAGTTACAGGGCAATAAATCAAAAGTTGAAACCAACCAGAGAAGCAAGAACAGGCACTCCAGAAGCTCCCCTTAGGAATATTGTTATTAAAATAAAGTGTCACATGACAATCCCAGGAAATGAGGTTAGCTGAATGCCAAAGCATGATTGGGAGGCCAGAGGTGCCTTTGCTTGGTATACCAACTGCAGCTTTTCCAAGATAGGGATGAATGTCCTTGACCCACAGTTTAGCCACTCTGGCCACCTTCAGGCTTTGATTCCTGTAGTGCATTGTAAGCAGGGCTGCCATATTTACACCACCTGGAGACTTTGAGCAGTCCAAAATGCAGCCATGAGACTGTTGGCTGGGCCACCCTGCCCAGAAGTTATCACACCTATTTTGCAAGATCAACATTAAGAACATAAGAACAGCCTCACTGGATCAGGCCATAGGCCCATCTAGTCCAGCTTCCTGTATCTCACAGCGGCCCACCAAATGCCCCAGGGAGCACACCAGATAACAAGAGACCTCATCCTGGTGCCCTCCCTTGCATCTGGCATTCTGACATAACCCATTTGTAAAATCAGGAGGTTGTGCATACACATCATGGCTTGTACCCCGTAATGGATTTTTCCTCCAGAAACTTGTCCAATCCCCTTTTAAAGGCGTCCAGGCTAGACGCCAGCACCACATCCTGTGGCAAGGAGTTCCACAGACCGAGCACACGCGAGTAAAGAAATATTTTCTTTTGTCTGTCCTAACCCGCCCAACACTCAATTTTAGTGGATGTCCCCTGGTTCTGGTATTATGTGAGAGTGTAAAGAGCATCTCCCTATCCACTCTGTCCATTCCCTGCATAATTTTGTATGTCTCAATCATGTCCCCCCTCAAGCGTCTCTTTTCTAGGCTGAAGAGGCCCAAACGCTGTAGCCTTTCCTCATAAGGAAGGTGCCCCAGCCCCGTAATCATCTTAGTTGCTCTCTTTTGCACCTTTTCCATTTCCACTTTTCGACATTAGCTTCTGGTGTGTTTCTAAGCACAATTCAAGCACTGCTTTGGACTTATAAAACCCTAAGTGCGCTTGGCCTGAGCCCATGGCATCTGAAGGACTGGTAGCACCAGCCTGTCCGTGAGGCTGACTGAGGTGGTCACTTCAGGGGGAAGAGTGGCAGGGGTCTTTCTCACTTCCATCTGCCCACCAGTCTTCCCCACTCTTCCACCTCTTTGCACTTTCTGGATTGACAACAAGAAGGAGAACAAAGCAGAACAGGAAGTGTGGAGGAGAAGAAAGTGGTGGGTTGTAGCATCTCCAGTGCAGCTGCCTTGCCAGGTTTGGGGTTGGTAGCCAGAAGGGCAATCATCTTAGAATCACATACTGTACTTTATATTCACTGCACTCGGAAGAAGAGGGAGACTAGAAATGTAATAAATTGTTACAATAAAATGTCATAACAGTTTGTGGTTTCTGTACTACGAGTGCTCCTCCACAGAAGAAGGCTGCATTTCTGCATCAGGTCCAGCCCAAGGGAAAATGGTATTGCAAAAATTCTACCCCCCCCCCCTTCACTGTTGCCATCCTCCCTGTGGAAGTCACCTGTGGGTGTTGTCTCCTCCTCTGTTTCAGTTTAGACTCCGAGTGAAGGATAACAGCAGCATCGGCCCTCTTTGGCTACCTGTCTGTTGCCATTGTATCCTCTGCTTCAGTTCAGAAGCAGGAGGAGAGGATGGCAACAGTCCTCTTCCCAATCAGGGAATGTGAACAGGATTCCCCACCCTGCCTAGTGGTGCTGAAGATGGCCACCCCACCCCAGGTAGCTTAGCTTACTTGTTTCCTCTTCCTTGCTGCTCTACGTTTTGAAATAAAGCAGCAAAGTGGAGCTGGAACAAGGAATCCAAGAGAAGCAAGAGTGGGGCAATGCTTCTTCCTGCTTTCTTGATCTGGCTCCCATCTGCCATAAGGAGGAGGAAGTGAGGGGACCAAAGGGGGCTAGGTGAGATGGATGCAGAGGTGGCCATTGGACCACCGGTGCTCATCTAAGGCAGTGCCTCATGGTTGGGCTGATCATCCTCTGCCTAATCCACTGCTCTGGCCTGACCTCCTTCCAGATGAGAAAGAGTGCTTAAAGCAGATAGCGGTACAGAAGCTATGGAAAATGTTCAGTGGCTGATCTAAGTTTCTGTATGTTGTTTAAAATAAACTGTAATAGACTATTGAATGATGCTGGTTTTCATGAATTAAGAAAATTATGTTAAATGAAGAAGATACCTGGGTTTAACCTGGTTTTGGAATGTCAGATATCAGCTGAACTATCTGAGGCAGGGCTGGTTCTCTAGTTGACCCTAGTGGGCCCTGGAAGCCAGGAGACACTTGGGTCTTTGAGTGGCAAGACGCACGCCCAGACAAAGGCCCCTCTGCCCTTCCCTTCCCTTCCAGCCTCATGGGGCAATGCGTCACCTGCCATCACCTTGCATTCATCTCCATTGCCTCTGCCTCAGCTAGCCTCCCCTGCTCTTCCCAACTGCAGAGCGATGACGCCATGCAAAGCTAGTAAGGGGGAGCAAATGAGCCAAAATAAAAATTACCGGGGGGGGGGGAGAATAGGGTGGATGCACCGAACCTCATAACAGCCCTGAATGAACATTCAGTTTTGATAGTTGATTTATACTATGTAATGTTCTGATTGTCATGTCATTTACAGTTGTGTACTTTATGCAGAGTCTCTTATTTGGATTCACAACTTGCATTTTACATTTCATGTCTCCATCCAAACAGCCTTCACTGGATAGGGGGGTGGGGGAGGATGCTGTCCCAGCTCTGCACTAGGCATGACTGGTGTGTTTTATCTCTCCTGAATAAGACCCGCAGCAGAATTACCTGCCCTCAGAGACTGGACTTGGAAAAGTGACTCATGGCGAAAAGGGAAAGGGGCTGATCCTCTGAGAGTGGGTCACTCTCACAAGAAAAAGACATAATTTCAGGTATAAGAGTGGAGTCTCCCAATTCAGAAAAAAAAGTGTACTCTGGGGGGAACCCAAACCACAGTTTGCATGCAACCATGTGTCATGGTAGCCCAACAGCCCATTTAGATCAGGAAATGTGGTTTCAGGTACAGGAAATTAAGAGCACAGAAACAGTGGGAAAGGAAAGGGGGCACATACACCCCTCTGTACCCAATCACGCAGCTGGATGTAGCTTTTCCACATCTAAATGGATGGCTGCTACATGTGCTGCCAAAACATTTGGCAAACCTGACCAGGCATTGTGACAGGAATTGCATTAATTCCCAATAGACTGGCAGGAAAGTCGTTCCTTAAAACCGTCTCTTATTTTATCAGAATACCAGCTAGACAGTCTAGAATTAAGTCACAGATGGAGTCAGTTGAAGGAGGAAAAAAAAAAAGATCAAACAAATTTCAAGATCACATGAACTCATCTCCTTTTCTGGCACCATCTGAGACAAAATAAAAAGTACAAGGAGAAGCGAGGAGAGCAAAGCGTAACATTACGCATGTGGGATCCCAATGACAGGTGCTTCCCCATTAAGCCCTGTTCCCAATGGTTTAATTTTCTAAATGACTTTGGGTTGTGTGGCACATAAGGTCCAATTCTGCATCCCACATAAAAATCAGTAAATCAGAGACTAAGCAAGGGCAATCATTTAGAAAATTAAGTTGTTGGAATGGAGTCTGCAGGCAGGCTCCCCAAAATGGAACAAAGTTGCCTTCTCAGACGGAGGCCTGTTTGGGCATGCAGAGTTCTGGCACTGTTCCTCCAGTTCCTTTCAAAGGGGCCTGGGGAATCTCTTGGTAGATTATACCCTATAGGTCACATCTGTCTTCCTCCCATGTTACTGGTCTTCATAGGACCACAGGCTGGCACAAGTCCAATACAGTCGACCAATGGGGGCAGGGATGGCCTAAGATATCCCGGCACCTGAGGCGGTGTGCCAAATGCTGCCCCTCTTGTGATGTGCCAGCCTCTGCTCTTCTGGCACTCTAACCTGTCACTCTCCTCTCATCCACACTTCCATTTTGACCCCGTCTACCTTTTCCAATCCAAGGCGTGGGAGGAGGAGGATCAGTGGAGGCAGGCAATTGGACAGAATTGGGCACCCCCTGCCACTACGCTGCCTGAGGTGACCGGTTCAGTTGGCCTCATGGATGGGCCGGCCTTGAATGGCGGTTTTGACACCTTGGCAGGACATAAGATACGGCTGGTGGTTCTGTTTAGCAAAGTGAATCACAAGCTTCATAGGCCTACAATAGGAATGTGTCAAAGGCCAGATACAAGCAACCATTGCCAATATGCATTCAAACATATATAGCAGGGAAGGCTGTAGGTCTACATCTTTCACTGCAACCCAAAACTATGGGGAGATGTTATATGTTTTACAGCTTTACTCCTAAGAAGCATTCTTGGTGTTGAATGATTATGTTGAATGATTGTGCTGCTCTTTGTATGTGTGTTTAGCATGCAGTATTTTAATTCTTTAATTTTACTGGCTGGTACTTTTACGTATATCACTTTGGGTACATATGCAGACTAATGCTAATAAGTCATAAACAAATGCAAGTCTTAAATAAATGAAACAAAGTGCTTTAAATGTTTGAAAAGTGTGTGTGTGTGTGTGTGTGTGTGTGTGTGTAAAATAATTTAAATGAAAGAACATCCAAGAGCTACAACTTTGGCAGATATATTTTAGTCTTGTCACTGCTCTGTAAACCCCTCCCTACAACACCCCTGTGATGTTGCTCCAGTTTGGGCAGATAAGCAACTGAGGCCCCATCCAGGGCCACCGAATGAAATGGAATTTGAGGCACACCTAGCATGTTGATCCCACAAACATGCTCAGTTGGGGAATCACTAATGAAAACGAGCTATCATTACCTCCAAACCCTCAATTAACCTTTTATCGGAAATGGTTTAATAGCTTGCCAACCAGTCGGCACACCCACCCAGTGGCTTAAGTAAATTAGGGAGACTGATGCTTAATCAGGAAGATGGATGGATTGTCCAATAGGCAGCTTTCTAGTTGGTAGAGATATATCCAAAGGAATGAATAAGCACAAGGCAGATTTCCGCCAGTTAAATCTTTCAACACTGGATGCAGATTCCCCGAGACCACAAACTCCTTTGGAATCTCCCCTCCATTTCAAAAGCAGATGACCATGTAACACAGGAATGGGCTTGCTGTTTCAAAAAAAAAAAAGTGCAAAACCGTCCTGCAGTGCTTGGTACTAGTTGCACAACCCTTTGATCCCGGCCTGTGTGCATTTGAAGAATCAGCAAAGTATGTTATCCTTTTCTGACTTTGCCCTTTTTTAATACACATGAACTGAAAGGCCAGTGCTCTGGTCATCATGATGAGGCATATTGAGTAAGGGTAGCGGTGTTGGTAGGGGCATATTAACCCTTCTCTCCCACATACCCCCTGAAATTGCTACGTATTAGCAGAAAAAGGGTATCTGTCTTTTCCTTGGCAGGTGTCTTGACAAATACAGGTATCTGTCTTTTCCGTGGCGTAGCCAGCAACAGATGAAGAGCAGGGATAATTTTGATTTGAGAAGCAATATAGGGAGAGACAGCTAAATCCCTTTCCTTCTCCAGTGCTATTTGCACAATCAAATTCAGGGAATGTCATAGGTACTCTTTAAATAAAAGTCTCATTCATCTTTCACAAAATGTGTAACTTGGCTCTCTAACTTGTTTGAATTGTTGCTCTGTCCTTCGCATGTCACATTTCCTGTTTTGGCAAATGATAAGTGAATGTTCCTGAATTTGAGTAACAAGGCAAAATGAATGTTGTATCAGTCGTCAGATGAATGCTCTGTTGCCAACATGGCAGTGCACACAGGACACAAATTCCAGTTTACAGAATAATTGGCATACGACTTGTGCAAAAAGTCTGAATTAACTTTTAACCCAGAGCTGGCTCACTAGGAGTTGTTTGAGGCAATTACCCCAGGTGATGGATTGGCAGGGAGGCACCCACTTCCTGCCTGCCTCCACTGCAACTCCTCCTGATGCTCCCTGGATTTCAAAAGGAAGTTAGGAAAAGAGTGGAAGAAAATATGTGGAGTCTGGGAGAGGGAGGACAAGCAGCAGCTATGATTGGAGCAAAAGAAGGTACCATTTTAACCAGGGGTGCTCACACTTTTTTGGCTCAAGAGCTACTTTGAAACCCAGCAAGGCCCGGAGATCTACCAGAGTTTTTTTACAATGTTCGCGCCATCATAACATATAACATTTATGTGTACAATGTATGTTGGTGTACCTTGCATAACCACATGAGCCAATATTGCACAACACAACATAATTAACTATAAACATTTTTTGTAATTACTTGAGTTTACTTTGATGACTTGCACAGAAGTGAATCAGCCAAGGATGCATAGACCGGACAGTAGCTGCTGACAGCCAGCCTCAAGCACACTTCCAAATGTTCATCAGTCATGGTGGAAGGTACTTGGACTTAATGATCTTCCTGTAGGAAAAGGCTGACTCACATAAATAAGTGGAGCCCTTCCTGCCTCAGGTGCTCTTATATCCCTGAGGGCCCTATTGCCTTCAAGTGGCTGCAGCTGTCCAGCACACTCTGCTGGATGCCCAGGCCTTACCCTTAAAGGGGCCACTGCTGACACCACATCTACCTCCTCACCAGATTCCAATACCAGATTCCAATACCAGATACCTTCCTCGATTCCAATACAAGTGGGGGGGGGGAGAGCAGATCTCTATACAGACCAGTGCAAAAACAGGGGAAAGGTGTGGGGAAGATCTCTATATAGACATCACAGCAAGACCAGTGCAAAACCCCTTGCACACAGAACCAACAGATGGAAGTTGGGGGGGGCAGATCTCCATACACACCAGTGCAAAAACAGGGGAAAGGTGTGGGGGAGGGAAGATCTCTATATAGACATCACAGCAAGACCAGTGCAAAACCCCTTGCACACAGAACCAACAGATGGAAGTTGGGGGGGGGCAGATCTCCATACATACCAGTGCAAAAACAGGGGAAAGGTGTGGGCGAGGGAAGATCTCTATATAGACATCACAGCAAGACCAGTGCAAAACCCCTTGCACACAGAACCAACAGATGGAAGTTGGGGGGCCAGATCTCCATACGTACCAGTGCAAAAACAGGGGAAAGGTGTGGGGGAGGGAAGATCTCTATATAGACATCACAGCAAGACCAGTGCAAAACCCCTTGCACACAGAACCAACAGATGGAAGTTGGGGGGGGGCAGATCTCCATACATACCAGTGCAAAAACAGGGGAAAGGTAAGTCAGCCCCAGTAGAGTCAACTGGGCTCACTCCCAGGGATGCGTGGACAGGAGCTCACTCCCAGGGATGCTACACTCCCAGGGAGCTCACTCCCAGGACTGGGCTCACTCCCAGGGATGCGTGGACGGGAGAGAAGCCTGCGATCGACTCATTTTGCCTCGCGATCGACCAGTGGATCGCGATCGACGTACTGAGCACCCCTGATTTTAACCATATTTTGCATCAGTGGTTTCACAACAAAAGCCAAGTCAAAACAAGCAATAGCAAAATTTGGTTTTCAATGCAACATTTTGAATGATATTCATTCATTCATATAAGTGCCATCTCTAATATATCAATTTATGTAAATATATGTAAATTTATTCAAATTTGAAATGTAAATTAAATCTTTTTTATTACTGGCCCCCGACACAGTGTCAGAGAGATGATGTGGCCCTCCTGCCAAAAGGTTTGGACACCCCTGTGCAAGAGCAACAAGAAACATGTCAGAGACCAGGGCAAGCTCCCTCGTCTTGGTTTATTGTTTCAACTCAGTATTCATAAGCCATTTTTCAATGAAAACTGCCCAAGATGGCACACAAGCTTAAGGAAAAGCTATTAAAGAACAACATAAATAGAAGCACATAAAAGTAGCAGCAGCTGAATGAAATCAATTAAAGCAAGCAGGAGAAATAAACCAAGATGATGAAGCTTCCCTGGGGAAAGTCCATAAAAACATGGTTTAGCATTTGTTATTCTATTTTCTTTAGAACATTCTTTCCAGACAATTAAGCCCTGAGCAGTTTCCTGCCTGGAACAGCCCAAAAGGCATGTAAGCCAGTGGAGGATGTCTTCCCTGCAAACCCTGTTATTATTCAGAGCACCTTGGGGACAACCAAGCCAGGGTTGGGTGGCACAAACCCAGGTCAGGCCCCAAAGCCTCCAGCACCTGAGGCAGTGCATCCAGTGCTGTCATCTACCCTTCGCACAGCATCTTTGCCACACCCGGTATTGTTCCCCCCTTACCCAATTGTGTATTAACTGCCAGTTCTGCCCACCACTCTCCTCTCCCCCACACTTCTTCTTTCACTCTATTTTCCCGTTCTTTTTCAAATCCAAGAGTTGGAGCGCCACAGCAAAGGCAGGCAATGGGTGCTCCCTGCCAAACCCGCCACTTGAGGCAACCAGTCGTCCTCATGGTTGGGCTGGCCCTCTGCATTCCATTACACTTTATCTCATTTCCTAAGCCTCCATACTTATCTAACAACCTTGTCTAGTTGAACAGCTTGCAGAACTTCATACACAACTGCAGCAGTTTCAAGGAAGACTCTCCCAGCCAATCTGTGTCTCCTTTAAAAAAAAAAAAAAGTCCCATTCAAACAACTTTCCCCAACAATGGAAGCATTTCCATTGACCCTCATTTTGGCCAGGGCTTGTCAGTTTTGTCAGTGTGAGGGGGTTACATGGCGATGATGTTGTGCAATAGCGCCATCTAGTGGAAAAACCAGTTTTAACCCTTTTCCAAAATCAGTGTAATCATGTAAAAAAAGAAAATTACACTGCAACCTATTTTTAAAACATAGAGGAGGTTCTTCTAGATTTGATTCATACTATATTCAGTTATGGTCCATAAGTTATGGTCCAGTTATGGTCGCGGGTGGGACGAAGAGGGCGGCGCTGGAGCTGCTCCCACCCAAAGAGCCCCCCCCCCGCCCCGCGACCCCTCCTGCCCGAGCCTGCCTGCCTGACCCTTGTGGAGCCCTGACTCCCCAAGCAGCCCTGACCCCCTTCCCACGTGCAGCCCTGAACCACAAGCAGCCCTGCCCCTGACCCTCTTCCCACAAGCAGCCCTTAGCATCTCATGCTCTTCTCTGAGGCTTACTCCCAGGAAAGTGTGGATAGGATCGAAGCCTCAGTGACAAAGATGAGATGCTTCCTTCTTCGCCTTCTGCTTGACAGTGGCTGCAATCCTAACCACACTTCCCTGAGAGTAAGCCCCATTGAACAAAATAGGAGTTACTTCTGAGTAGACCTGGTTAGGATTGTCCTCAGTACCTACCCAGAAGTAAGTTCCACACTCTTCCACACAAGTTCCACACAAAGTTTGCCACACTTTCCTGTGAGTAAGCCCCATTGAATACAGTGGGACTTACCTCTGAGTAGACACTGTCAGTCAGAAGGCGAAGAAGGAAGCATCTCATCTTCTCATTGAGGCTGCAATCCTATTCACACTTTCCTGGGAGTAAGCCACATTGAACACAATGGGGCTTACTTCTGAGTAGACATGCCTAGCATTGCGTTGTCAGTTCGGAGGAGAATGAAACGCAGCCCCAGGACCTCCAAGGGGCACCTCCTTCCAGCTCCAGACTGCAGAAGTTTTTGGAGCTCCCCCTCCACCTTTGATCCAGACAAGAGGGTCAGTCTCCCAATGTCTCACCCCACCAGTGGCTCTCCCCAGAAGACTTTTTGCCCCTAAGGGACATCAGCCCCCTCCATCTCTCACACAGGAAGGGACTGAAGATCACTTACATCTCCCCACACACTTCTCCAGCTTGGATGGGCTCGAAGGGCTAGAGGTGCCCAGTGAGAGGAGCCAGGGGAAGACTTGCTGCTGCTGCCACTCTGGGATGAGCCACTCTGTCACCCCCTTTGCCACTTTCACCTGGAAACACAGCAGATGGGTTGCCGACCCCTGGACTAAGCTAATTATTGGGCTGGGGCACCTTCCTTATGAGGAAAGGCCAGGCGTTTGGGCCTCTTCACCCTAGAAAAGAGGCGCCTGAGGGGGGACATGATTGAGACATACAAAATTATGCAGGGGATGGACAGAGTGGATAGAGAGATGTTCTTTACACTCGCACAAAACACCAGAACCAGGGGACATCCACTAAAATGGAGTGTTGGGAGGGTTAGGACAGACAAAAGAAAATATTTCTTTACTCAGCATGTGGTTGGTCTGTGGAACTCCTTGCCACAGTATGTGGTGATGGCGTCTGGCCTGGACGCCATTAAAAGGGGCCTGATGGCATCCACCCAAGAGTTAAACTACCTTTCAGTATATCTTTTGGTATACTGGTAAATGGTCATTAGGATATAGAACCTGTTGTTAATTTATTTGAATCCCACCACTGTGTGAAGTCCAGAATAATTGACTATCTCCAGCTGCCAGCTTGTGTTACTTCTCAGGGCACAATCCTAACCTACCTTGAAGCACCAACATAAGGGCAATGCAACTTTGAGGTAAGGGAACAAATATTGCTCTACCTTGAGGAGGTCTCTGTGTCTGCCCCCCAACTGTAGGATGCAGTACATGCCCCACTGGCACAGCTATGCCAGCGCTGGAAAGTTGGTTAGGATTGCGCTCTCAGTCTCTTAGGTATCCTTCTTTGGCATCCTTCAGTCTTGGGAGACTATGGTATCACGCTCTGAAAAGTGGTTCTGGAACAGTGTCTAGTGCGGCTGAAGAGGCCAATGTGGGAGTGACAATCTCTTCCACACTGGGAGCAAATGTAGTCTGTCCCTAGTGTGTCTCCCTGGCTGTGGGCCTTCCTTCTTTGCCTCTTTGCCTCAGTCTGTTGGGCAAGTGTCTCTTCAAACTGGGAGAGGCCATGCTGCACAGCCTGCCTCCAAGCGGGATGCTCAGAGGCCAAGCTTCCCTATCTGTTGAGGTCCATTCCTAAGGCCTTCAGATCCCTCTTGCAGATGTCCTTGTATCGCAGCTGTGGTCTACCTGTAGGGCACTTTCCCTGCATGAGTTCTCCATAGAGGAGATCCTTTGGGATCTGGCCGTCGCCCATTCTCACGACATGACCAAGCCAACGCAGGCGTCCCTGTTTCAGCAGTGCATACATGCTAGGGATTCCAGCTCGTTCCAGGACTGTGTTGTTTGGAACTTTGTCCTGCCAGGTGATCCCGAGGATGCATCGGAGGAAGCACATGTGGAAAGCATTCAGTTTCCTCTCCTGTTGTGAGCGAAGAGTCCATGACTCGCTGCAATACAGAAGTGTACTCAAGAAGCAAGCTCTGTAGACCTGGATCTTGGTATGTTCTGTCAGCTTCTTGTTGGACCAGACTCTCTTTGTGAGTCTGGAAAACGTGGTAGCTGCTTTACCGATGCGTTTGTTTAGCTCGGTATCTAGAGCAAGAGTGTTGGAGATCGTTGAGCCAAGGTACACAAAGTCATGGACAACCTCCAGCTCAAGCGCAGAGATTGTAATGCAGGGAGGTGAGTCCACATCCTGAACCATGACATGTGTTTTCTGAAGGCTTATCGTCAGTCCAAAATCTTGGCAGGCCTTGCTAAAACGATTCATGAGCTGCTGGAGATCTTTGGCAGAGTAGGCGGTAACAGCTGCATCGTTGGCAAAGAGGAAGTCACGCAGACATTTCAGCTGGACTTTGGACTTTGCTCTCAGTCTGGAGAGGTTGAAGAGCTTTCCATCTGATCTGGTCCAGAGATAGATGCCTTCTGTTGCAGTTCCAAAGGCATGCTTCAGCAGGACAGCGAAAAAATCCCAAACAAGGTCAGAGCAGGAACACAGCCCTGCTTCATTCCACTTCGGATGTCAAAGGGGTCTGATGTGGATCCATCAAAGACTACAGTGCCCTTCATGTCCTCGTGGAAAGACCTGATGATGCTGAGGAGCCTGGGTGGACAGCCAATCTTGGGGAGAATCTTGAAGAGGCCGTCCCTGCTGACCAGGTTGAAAACCTTCGTGAGATCTATGAAGGCTACAAAGAGTGGCTGTCGTTGTTCCCTGCATTTCTCCTGCAGCTGTCTAAGGGAGAATACCATATCAGTGGTGGACCTGTTGGCTTGGAATCCGCACTGCGATTCTGGATAGATGCTCTCTGCAAGTACCTGGAGCCTCTTTAGTGCAACTCGGGCAATCAGCTTTCCTACAATGCTAAGGAGAGAGATGCCACGGTAATTATTGCAGTCACCCCTGTCGCCTTTGTTCTTGTACAGTGTGACGATGTTTGCATCCCTCATGTCCTGTGGTACTCCACCTTCTCTCCAGCAGAGGCAGAGGATTTCATGCAGCTCAGTGGCAATTATCTCTTTGCAGCACTTTAGGACTTCAGCAGAGATACTGTCTTTCCCAGGTGCCTTGCCAGAGGCAAGGGAGTCCAGGGCCACGTGAAGTTCTGCTAGGGTTGGTTGAATGTCAAGCTCCTCCAACACAGGCAGGCACTCGATGTTGTTCAATGCTTCCTTGGTTACTGCATTTTCTCAGGAATATAGTTCATAGTGGTGCTGCACCCAGCGTCCCATCTGCTGCACCGGGTCCTGGATGACCTCGCCTATGGCAGACTTCAGAGGGGCAATTCTCTTCTGTGTTGGACCTAGGGCCTGCTTGATACCATCATACATCCCCTTGATGCTGCCTGTGTCGGCTGCTATCTGTATCTGGGAACAGGGTTGGAGCCAGTAGCACATCTCCTGGCAGTCTGCTGGACTTTGCTGCGAGCAGCTCGGAGGACCTGCAGGTTGCGCTCACTGGGACAGGCTTTGTATGCTGCCAGAGCTCTCCTCTTTTCCTCAATGACCCTTAGGTTATGCCAAGCATAATCTTTATCTATATCTTGGGTAGGCAGGAGGCAAACTGTGCCCCTGGGTGACCATTGATCAACTGTAGGTGGACCATAAAGTGCAACTGCTGGATACTTAGATTCTTGCAATATACACTGGACTCTGTAGGATTTTGGTTTGATCCAAATGGGCATTCCTTATGTTCAGCAACATGCACATTCTAGAATGATCATTTGGCACAGATTAGTGATGCCTTAATGGAGCATGCACATTTGTTTTTAAATTTGCAAACCCAATGGTGGACCCCCGGATATTTTATTTTTAATAAAAAAAAAATTAAGTGGGCCACATAAGAGTGAAGTCAGCCTCCCTGGGATCTGTTACATCTTTTTTTCAAGCTGGGGTCAGTCTCTGCTAAGTTTCAGCTTTGTACGTCAACCCCACTCCTTATTGAGTGGACTCCACTGTCTGGAGTTGGAAGTATCAAACTGGGAGTTGGAGATGTAGATAAAGCTCAAATTACCAGCATCTCCACTCATTTCTTGGGACTAAGTGCTGTTACTTTAAAAAGGAGGGCACAGAAAATCACCCCAATGACCAGAAATTTAGGAACACAGGAAGTTGCTTTCTGCTGAGTCAGATCATTGGTCCATGTAGCTCCACCAGGATTTTCGAGTGGAATTTTGCTCTGTCCTACCTGAAGATGCTGAATCAGGTACCTTCTGCTTGCAAAGCACTGAGCTGCAGAGCTTCCCTAATTTGGTGGCTTCTCTTCAAAGTGGAAACTAATGGAATTAATCATCTCTACCATATATTGGGAGTTGCTGACTGGGAGATGCAGCAACATTGCCAAAGTGGTGTTTGTCTTCTGAAACGCCCTGCGTTTGTGTGTTGGAATAGGATAAAAGTAACTAGCCATGTTTGTTTCTAAAAATACCCTGGGAGCTTTCAAGAGCTAGGTTTGTTTTTGAAAGCATATTTCTGCCAAACGCCAGTGTTATCTTGTGAGAAAAGCAGTGGTTCTGTCTCCCAAATCGAAGGGGGACTAAAGAGAGCATATTTTTAGCTCTGCAAGGCCACTGAAGCATCGGATAAGGGCTCATTGTTTTCCAGAGTGACGAAAGTGCTACAGTTCAATGAAGTTAAGGCTTTGTGAAATAGCTGGAGAGTCCGAGAGCAGGTTTGGACTCCAGTGAATTGCCCCTTTGTTCAATGCTCTTGCACAAAACTCAACCACAATGACTGGGAAGGTGCAAAGAGTTCTAGAACACAACAGCCTGACAGAAGCACAGGCTCTGCTCTTGCTCTGCCCTGCCCTTGCTCTGCTCTGCCCTTTTTCAGAGCAGATCGGGTTCCTTCAGGGTTTTTTCTGGTTGGCATCAGCGCAAGACAAGCTCTGAACTCCCAGTTTTGCAAGCTGCCTGGCACCGGTGATCATACTTGCCGGTTTCAGTATAGCTTCTCTTTGGCAGTACCAAAGTTGCACCAACCTAAAGGGACATGCATCTGAGGTTCTTGACATTTGGGATCCACATCCAGGACCAGCTTGTCAATGCTGTAAACAGTGCAGCTTGTGGCAGGTTTGCAGCAAACAGACCTCAGCATGCCTTTCTCACCAAATGTGCTGCTGTCTTGCCTCCTTCCAGCCTGTCATAGATAGTGGCTCCAATTCACCTTCAGCTCACAGAAGGCAAGCAGGAAGCAGATTGGAAGGCAGCGATCCAGTCTCCTATCCCCTTAATGAATGTCTGGCCCTTCCATGAGGATTACCAAAATGGCACCTTCAGTGACCTATGACAAATGCCTCAGGCAGCAGACTGGTGAGGGTGTCCACCTCTGCCCACTTGTCTCCATCATCTCTCCTCCTCCCTTTCCCTGCACTTGAAGAGGAAGAGTAGAAGAGAAAGTGTGGAGGAAAAGAGAATGGTAGGATAGAGCATCCAAGGTCCTACCTTCCCATCCTCCTTTCTCCCACACTTCTTCTGCTCCATTCCCTTCATCCTTTTCAAACCAGGGAGTGGGAGGACAAGAAGTAATGAAGGCAGAAGTTGGTGCACTACTAGGTAAGAGAGAGGTGCCAGGTTGTCCTTGGATGGCTCTGCTAAAATGGTTGGGGAGGTTTCCTGAACTGGAAACTCACCAGCTCAGGAAGGTGTGCGCAAGAGAATCAGCAGCTCAGAAGTTGGAATCAACAGAAGAAGAGGACAAGTGAGCCAAGTGATTCTCACTAGAAGGAACTGGGGGTGCTGCTTGGTGGGGGCACTGCCCAAATTGCTCTCTGGGGATCTGCTGCCTGTTCTTAAGGGTCTGCTCATTTCCAATATCCAATGCTTGGATATTTTTATATAAAGGAAATATTATGCTCATACTTAACCTGACTGTAAACCCATCACCTACTCTTATGGGATTTTTTTTTCAAGGAAATCACACAGGTGGTGTAACGTGGCCTGAAACTACAGCAGGGGAGGGAGACCTTTAGTACAGGTAGATTATCTGGACATCTGAAATCCAGACAACCCAGAAATTCAGCCATTTTTGTCCAAGACTTTTTTTTTTAAAGTGCAGAAAGAGACAAAGTGTAAAGCCAGGCAGACAGCACATTGCAGACTACAGAAGGTGCACTTGTGAAGCGTGAACAGTCAACGCAGTGTGAATACAAGGAGCACTTGTGTCACGTTTTCTGTAGTGTGAACACTAGAAGATCTTGTGCTCATTCTTAAGTATAGTGCAGGTGCAGGTTATAAGTTCTAAGCTCTGTGGTGTGAACTTGTACAGACTTTGTTGAGAAATGTCAGAGAGACAGACAGACACCCAGATGGGTAACAGTGAAAAGAGCAAGAGGATGCCTTTTGCATTATAGTTATGCAATTATTCCAGGATCCAGACAAATCCGAAATCCAGACACCTTCCCATCCCAAGCAGTTCGGATAAAGGATACTCACCCTGTACTTTGCTTCTATCACCTTTCAAATTCTGATTGTGCTCCCCATAAAGAAAGCTTCCATTGCGTAACACATTTAAGGCCATTTCTAGAGTGATTGTGTGAATAAAGACACTGTAGAAGTCATTTTTTAAAGAATCTATTGCCCAATGGAAAGCTCTATGGGCAGTCGAATGCCCAGAAACGGGTAGATATTGAACAGGATCTGTACCCTACATGGTGTTAGTCAGGACTGAATGTTTAAAAGGGGGCCAGTATCTACCCCACAGTGTGATTGCAGGTTCTCCTGCCAAACCATATACCACATTGTGTCTGGCTGCAAACTGAGGGCGTATACTGGCCCATGGTCAGACTTCTTCAATGAAGGTAATTATGTCCTTGAATGGCTGGACGAACTGGACATTGACATTTGATCTAGTCTAATTGGTATGTAAGTCCATGTATTATATGCCATATACTAAATAAATAAAAATAAATACAGCAATTACCTGACAGCCACAAAGACCACCCCACCCTGTGGTCTCCCCCACCTTGGATATTTGTAAATTGAGTCTACAAAATCCATACAATATAAGTGTGTTGCAAGTCTTCAGTTCTTGCCTCAGCAAAGATCAATACCACAGCAATTCAGCAGAGAGGAAAACAACAACAAACTTTGGAGCAGAGATAAGTAGCAGGGATTGGAGCATGAACAGGGCTAACCCCAAAGACTGATTTCTAGAAAGATTTTGAGAATCCATTGCTGAGATGAAACCAGTTTTCTTCCTCAAGAAAACTTTGCATGCATTGCATGTTGTGGAAGTAAAGCAGCACCTCTTTGAGTGCCAGACTAGGTGCAGTTGAATGAGTCTTAAAGTTAGACTGCGCTTTGCCGCAGGTTCCCATCACCTATGGAGATAGCTTGCATCTCTTTCTAGCCATTGCAACACCCATACTGGATAGGCCAGAAATTCGTGACTAATTTTAATCCAAAGAACTCGGTGGTCCTCCAAGGTTGCCAAGTGGGCATGAATCACAGCCCTCAGCAAGACTGTGATGGAAGGAGGAGAGTGTGTGCATTTTGTCAAGAGATGCCACCTTGTTGGACACATTTCATTTTGCCATTTCCCTCTTCTGATTCACACTGCAAAAAGCACCTAAAATAGAAAAGCCAAACCAACAGTTCCAGATTCAGCAGTGATTTTTGGCGTACTGCAGCAGCATAAATAGCCAGTTACATAACATTCCAGACAGAGCTGGCACCTTTATAAACCCCCCCAACACCCCCCCCATCCTAAACATATCTTCTCAGATCTAAACTTCACTGATTTCAACAGAATCAGGGTCTGATTCCTATGTAGCAGGAGCAGCATATTCATTGCTCAGAGAGATGAGGACAGATGTCAGAAGCAAGCACCCTGCAATGATTAAGCCGAACAGTTACGGCAACAGCAGTGAAAAAAATACACAACCACCCTGCAGGGATTCTGTCAACTCTTTTTGCAAGTGATGGCACAATCTATAGGAAAATAAATTGTTTTGGAAATTGGAACACACTCTAAGTGCTAAAAGCTGGCTAGGGTAACAAGTGATATAGTTGAGGAGTAGCCCAACATGGTGTATGTGTCCAGTTTCAGACCTGGTGAGGAATCAAACAGTTGAAATGACATGTGTAAATTAGCATGTCCAGAAGGATATCGGTACAGCCTGTGCAGTTCAGAGACTAATTTTGTCTTGTTAGCTGCCTTGAAACTTACTTCACTGAGGTGGCAATAAACAATCTCAGCTTCCAAAGCTCACCATTTAATTGATCCTGTCACAGCTTAAAATCGTTTCCTCATCACACATTTTTAGAAGTGGTATGCTTAAGCCTCTATCCCTGAGCATCACCTTCTCTGAAATGCCAGGTCCAATCAAACTTCCAACTAATTTTCAGTCCTACTGTGGTACTTGGTATCTTTGCAACCACAAAAGTTGAAATGTCTGTTTTAATGAATGAAAGCATGAGTGCAACAACCAAGTGCACACAACATGTCTAAGACAGCACACTCCACACCCTGCCCACCACCACGAAGAGGCCAAGGACCAGGTGAAGGCAAGTAATCAGCTACCTTTTTTGCTTTGACAGCAGAAAGATTAAGCCCTCGCTTGTGCTTGTTGGGAAGTTAGGTCATCCCCCTTTCAGTAATGTTTGGAAGGAAAATATCATTTACAGATAAGATCAAGACAACTTAACAGTAAGGACCACCCACAACAGCTCAGTCAACCAATCTTCTCATTCACCTTCTGTGGTTGAATGGTGATGGACTGCTTCTGTTTTATGATGGTAAAACATTTTGCAAAGCCACAGGGTAATAAATAATGGTCAGTATTTAGGCATTGCAAGACATCAGAAAAGTTGCAACCAAAAGTCAGGTAAACATACCTGTGAGGTAACATTTACTTTTTATTTTGGTCACTTTTGTCTAAAAAAACTTTGCCAAAATTTTTAGAGCTTCTTTGACCATCTTGGCCTTCCAACCAACCGCACTCTGACCTTCCACCCAAAGTTTGGTGTAACTCAGTTGACTGACGTACCCATTTTTTAATCCAGAGGGATTGCTTTTTCCAACTCAATAAATATGTGTAAGATCAGGATGCCAGAACCACTAAGGCAGTTCGCGGAGGAGATTTAGAAATGACAGTAGCACTGACTGAACTTCCCTGTTTCGGGAACATAACTGCCAGAACATTTTTGCCAAACCAAATCCATCCTGAGCTCTCCTCCAATTACAGCAATCAGATAGATCAATCAATTAAATTTGCATAAAAGTAAGTAGGGAAAAAATATAGTTCTAAAGAAAAAATACGTTTTGTGTTTTAGATGATACATGCATTACCTTAGAAGAGGTATTTCTATTCGCTCTTGCATATAGGAGTGAATGCCTCTTGAGATGGCATGTGCCACCTGTAGTTTGCATAACTACTTGTATAACAACTTAGGGCGCAATCCAAACTGTGCCCTATGCCAACCCAAGTCCCTTGGGTCAGCCTAGGAGGGTCGCAAACATGCCGTAAAGCAAGTTTGCGCCACCTCAAAGGGAAGCCAGGCCGGCGCTCCAAGAAGCTCCGGCCTGCAGATGCTGACATAAGCCTCCATGCTGGCTTCCCCTCAGTCACTTGGGTTGGCCCGCCTGCACTGACACAAGTGGAAAAGGTAGGCGTGGTGGGGGGCAAGAAGGAGGGTGTGAAGTGATCCTGGGCAGGGGGAGGGCAGGCAATGGGCAGCCTGGGGGGTGAGTGGGTGGGGAGCGGGAGGCGGGGCTGGGATCCGGCTGGATCCCAACCCCGTTCCCCGGGAAAACGAAGCACGCTCTCCTTGGAAATGTGCCACCTCCAGAGGTGGCACAAGTCCGAGGAGACCCACTGTGGCCAGCAGCCCTTACCCAGGGGTAAAGGGAAAAGTTTCCCCTTGCCTCTGGCTGAGCCACTTCTGGCCACAATCCTGCGCTGGATACAGCGCAAGCCTCCTGGCTTGCCTGTTCCAGCACAGGTTAGGATTGTGCCCTTAATTTTTTTAATCTGGGAAATTATTCCAAAGAATCTTTTTAGTTGATGAGAATGCTTTTAATTTATTCATCCAACTGACTAGAAGCCCTATTGGACCATAAAGATGGCAGAACAAGTGTTTTGTCAGCACTAACTGCCATATGGCAATTATAAGAGTGGTGTTGTGTACTGCTGGAGTGCTGGCAGGGTGGTGTGGAAGAAGGTGGAATGGGGTAAGCTGTGTCAGGAGGCAATGGGTGCAGGTTGAGTCCAGGAATGGGGTGGGTATGATGGTAGCCCAATCTAAATCCCCCTCTCCAGACCCGATCCCACAGTCAGCAATTTCACTGGCGCAGGCCCAAGTGGATATGGAGGCTTCCATGTGTGTGGATACTGTATATTTAACCCAAATAATTTAAAACAAGAAAATAGAGCAGCAATTTTGAGACTGGCAATTTCATTCACTTTAACAGCCCAATCCTAAGGTCCCCAGTGCCGCCAGGTGCAGTGGCGCCAAAATAGCTACCACTGCATCCAGTGGGCCAGGGAGGCTGCCGGAGGTCTCCTTGGGGGAAGGAAAGCCCCAGACCCTGCAATTGGGCTACTCATTTGTACCAGCTATTTTGCCAGCGCAGATGAGAAAAGTCCCGTGTAAGGCTTTGCAGCCTGATGTGGGGAATAAGATCCAGAGGAGGAGGCCTCTGCTGGTTCCTCCCTCTCCTGGGTCAGTCCTCCTGACAGTCCTGGGTCAGTCCTCCCTGGAATGCCTTCCCCCATGTCCAAAAGCTGCACCGCTGCCTGGCAGTGCTACTTACAGCCAGTGGCTCGGCATCCGCTTCCTCCTGGGTGATGCTCCCTCCTCTCTGGGTGCCGCAGATGTGCTTTATGGCACGTTTATGACACCCATAGCAGGTGAAACGTGTGTACTGCTGGCACTGGGGATAACAGGGCCCTAAATCAAAGCAGCTGAAATACTTTTAGTGTTTAAAAAACTTATCTGAAGCAAAACAAAAGATGCAAACAATAGTAGCCCAGCCCCTGCCAGCCAAGTAAATGCTCATTTATATTGACACAATCCTTTGTAGGAAAAACTGAGCACTTGCATTTAAATTTTATTCTCCGCATGAGTGTGGAGGAAACACATTGCCACACACACCCAAGAACCAAGAAATGATCTACAGCGACTTTTTTAAAAAAAAGATGGCACATTTATTGCTACATAAATGTTATATACATTGTGTTTTCTGTTACATTGACAGAAAAAGTGTTGAACTTCTTGCTGCTGGTTGAAAAAGTTTATCCGTAACATCTTGAAATTTGACACAGGGTACAAATCTGCAATAAACCAACAATGGAAACTGGAGAACAAGATGAGAAGCAATTCATCTCGGACAAGTAGCTCTTACAATACTCCATAGGTACTACACAGTATGCTAGAACCCTACTATGCTCTTACAATGCTATTGTAAATTTCTGATATTAATGAAGAGGTTATGGTAAATAACCCTACATTTTTACTATCTAATATAGTAAAATAAAGTACGAAAATTTTTACTGAAAACCTTCTTTGATTTCAAAAATCTAGAAAGAGTAATATTTAGAATTCAAGAAACTTTCTTACAAGATTATTGTATAAAAGACTAGCTACAGTGAAAAATAAGCCAAATGTTTTCTTTTCTTTTTCTTTCTTTCTATTTTATGAAGGAAAGCTTCAGGGCATACTGCAAAGTCTAATATAGCCAAGAGACAACAAGCTTGGAAGGAAAAAGGCCAGGCAGTATGAGCACTTTCACACCTCATCGTAAGCAGAAGTTCACTGAGCCAAAAAACACTGAAATGAACAAGGCCACAGAAGTGCGTCAGGTGTTATTGGAGAGCAGATGCAAAGACTAGTCAGCCATTTCACAAACCCACAATTTGTTAGGAACCATCTGAAACATGATCTCAAATTGATAAGCCTCTTGCAGCAACAGTTTTGTTCTTTCAAATGATGTGAAATTATTCAAATGAAGACTTTGTTCCTTTAGTGTACGCAAGCAGACTGCCACCAGTAAGAGGGAACACTGCATGGATAATTAAGGCAGCTGTGCCTTGGTTGTTCCTTCCCCTTCTTCATGCCCCCCCCCCATTTCTTGGTGTGTTAACAGTGGAAGACAGTTTTTAGTGGAAGTTCAAAGAGCTGGGATATCCCCAAGAGTAGGAGCAAAAAAGGAATACTTAGAAACACTTCAGTGTTTAGTGAAGCCACACTAAACTCCAACAAAGCTGATGCAGCTTATCTTCTAGGGGAAAGGTGGATGGCATGCAGTTGATGGAACCCCACCCTAACATACCCTCGACAGGCAAGCTAGATGAGGATAAGAAGTTGACCTAAGCTATATAGGACAGACTGGTAACTGATGGTCTTATGTTCAAGTGCTAAAATGAGCTCAGTCCACTGACTGCCATGGCAAATTCTGACTGTTCACTAGAAGTTACAGCAGGGATACAAGTCTCTATATTTTAATGCATTTTGTGCTTACATACAGCTAATGCTTTACATGTACTTACTGCTTAGAAAACAAAGCAATTGTAAGTTCTCCTGCCACTGAAGTGGCAATCCATATTATAAGCTTTATTAGGAACCCTAACAGCCTAAAGGGTTTGGTTCAGAAATTAACACACACTTGTGGGATGGAACACCACTTTTCAATTCAAAAAGTGTTGTTGCCTCAGGATAATTCCAGCTTGTGCTCTTCACTTGAACAGCTTGCTACACTGAGCTGTGTGGAAGGGCTGGCTGTGGCCATGAGCATTTAAACATAAAGAGACATCCCAAGGAAAGCATGAGTCAGATGGTCAAAGGAATGGGAAGAATGACAGAAGCCCTTGTCCCTTCCTTCTTTTAAGACACTCACAGGTATGCTGGGAATGCTAAGGATCAGCAAGCCTAGC
This sequence comes from Tiliqua scincoides, assembly GCF_035046505.1. NCBI lineage: Eukaryota > Metazoa > Chordata > Lepidosauria > Squamata > Scincidae > Tiliqua > Tiliqua scincoides. Next base: position 28,049,177 of record NC_089828.1, read on the forward strand.
TCTTGGAACATAAACAGCTTCTCTGAATGCAGGCATCAACTGAAATTCTATCAACTTTCAATGGGTCAACTTTTCCCTTCATATGTAGATCTTTACAGTTCCATTACAAATAAATAAAATTTGTAGTTACAATGCATTTGTCAATTTGTTTAGGCACAAGGCAACTTCCACAGCAAGTGGAGAGATCAAAGAGTCTCTGATTGTGCTGGAGCGGCATGCTGCTTGCAACAGAAAGATGAGGATGACTGAGGAGGAGGATGTGCAGAATATTTCTGGGGCTGAAATTCTGTTGAAAGGAGATGTTAGCATCGTCCCATTGGACAAAGGTGTTGACCAGTAGCTTTGATCACGTGATTGTGTTTGGGTTTCTTGCTTCTCCTGTCAGATGTGTCTTCATTTTATGCTATTTTTAGTCTGTGTCCTTGTGAAGAAAAGGTCACCTCTCAGGTTTCCTCCCCATGATTCCAAAATTCTGATGTGAAAATTAAAGAAAAAATGATGTTAGCAACACAACAATGGCATCTCAATAACATTCTGTAATACGTTTACACTGTCCACCAATGAAGGATGGTTGATCTAGCCCAAGCATCCCCCACATCACTGACCAGATCATGCTGTAGTAGTTTATCCCAAAGAGTGGTACATCAGCCTCAACATCCTTCTAACCTGCCAAACCAACCTCTAGTCAAACAGTGCTATCTTCTGTTGCATGCAACACAAACCACATGTTGACCATGAACTGCTTCAGTGTTTAGCAAGGAACACACACAACTCAGAGCTAAACTACATTTGACTTTAAACTTATCATCTGGCCCTGCCCATTTCTGCCCTATCGCATAAACAGCTATAGAAGCCCAGATCCAGACTGGGACTGTGAATGAGACAAAGGGTTAAATCCCATTTTCTACCCATGCCACACTCCCAATCCAGATTAGAGATCCCTGCAGTTGTTATTTACAGGGAAAATCCCAAACATGCAGAGTCAAATAACATATTTAAAGCAATGCTTAGTTTGGCCTCAAGGGAGGACCTATCAGTGCCTTGCCATGATTAGTCTGTGTACATTTGCAGGGCCTACTGATTTATTTGCAGAGTTTACAGCCAACCTCTAAAAGAGGTTGGCTGTAAACTAGAAGGACTACACACTGTTAACCACATCACATACCCCTCGTTTATACAGCAGGGTCAATTTCCATGCCAAAGCACCTGTACCGAAGCTACGTTTTAGTCAGTTAGGTAGGTAGGTTAGTTGGTTAAAAAGATTTCTACCCTGCCTTTCCTCCGCTAAAAGCAGATGTCCAAGGAGGCTTTCAATTTATAGATTTAAAAATGAATAAATAAAAATAAAAATACAATAAACAATAGAGTAAAAAAAAGAAAATATAATACAAAAATAGAAAAAGGAAATACAATGAGGGGAACACCAATTGGAGGAGGGCAAAAATAATCAAGGAACTGCTATAGAGGCACAGGAGGCAGACACCCAAAAGCAAAACGAAACAAAAATGTTTTAAGCCCTTGCCAAAATGCCACGAGGGAGGGGGTAGATCTTAAGTCCCCCGGTAGGGAGTTCCATAAATGTGACGCCACTGCCGAGAAGGCTTGCCCCCGTGCCGCCATCCCCCTAACTTGGAAGAAAGCCTCCTCAGATGACCTAAGAGGGTGGGCCAGAATATATGGGAAAACGATCCCTCAGTTAACCTGGCCCCAAATTGTGAAGAGCTTTAAAGGTCAAAACAAGCACCTTGAATTGAGGCCAGAAACGAATGGGCAGCCAATGCAGTTGCCAAAGCATTTTGCCCTATTTCCATTCTCATTCTCTGCCTTTAAAGTGACAGCTTCCATGTCACTCCCAAAACTACTGTTTTCCCTGCTCACGCTTCATGTATACAATAACACAAAACCCAGAGAGAGAACTGGTTATAAAGATCAAGAAGCCAGCAAATGGGTTTATTTATTCCTAGTTGCCTTTTGTGCTTGGAGGCCAAGTGGATCAAAAGTACCAGTGGGGAAAAGCAACTGCCAAGAGCAGAGTAACCAAGGCAAACGGTTAGTTTACACAGAACTCTCCAATTGTTTTTTTGTGGATTCCCCCCCCCACCCTTTTCCTTTCCTCTGGAAGTGGGACAACTGTCTTAGGCAAACAACATTTGGTGGCTTCTATAACAACTTCCTTAGGTTATAGGTAATCAGATGCCTCCTAACATCAACTTAGCTCAAGACCAGTTCACAACAGATTTTTAAAAGTTGATATATTTTAGACCAGTGTTTCTCAACTGTGGGTCGGGACCCACTAGGTGGGTCATGAGCCAATTTCAGGTGGGTCCCCATTCATTTCAATATTTTATTTTTAATATATTAGACTTAATACCACACTAGTATGTGACTGCATTTGGGGAAACGTTACAGATCTTTACTTTCAACAGGCTACTATATATATGCTTTTAACAATGAAAGTCAATGGGGCTTACTCCTGGGTAGGATTGAGCAGAAGATTGCTAAAATTTTTCCTGCTTGATGATGTCACTTCCAGTCATGACATCAATTCTGGTGGGTCCTGACAGATTCTCATTCTAAAAAGTGGGTCCCGGTGCTAAAAGTGTGAGAACCACTGTTCCAGACGTTTTAGTTGATTACCACTATTCATTTCAAGAAAACAATGCTAAATATTGCAGGAGTCAATCTGTAATCGGAATTGTGGTATTGGGGGGGGGGAGGAGGAAAAAAAGATGCAGATGAAATGATGGCCATAGCTAAGGTTAAAACAAAATATGGATGGGCCAGTTTTTAATTTTTGCCTTGTTCCACCTAAGTTCAATCAGAGTATTCGTAAGTCCGTCTCCTCACACAAAAAAAGGAAATATGGCTGTTACCTGGCTGGTGTTCACATATGACCCATAGGGTTGGTAGTTTCACTAAGCCCAGAATGGTTTCCTGGATGTGGGGTTGGTGGCTCTGCCGATACGGCAGAAACTTTTTCTTCTTCTCTTCTCTTAAGGCAGGCTGCTTTGGGGTTTAAGTTCCTCTCTAGAAGCAATATTACACATAAACACGAATCACAATATTTATTAATACATGAAAATTGTATCAAGAATGGTGGTCAAAGTCTGAAGGATGAAAAAGAGAATCACAGCAACCTAGCTGAGTTTATCCAGCAGCGGTGTAGCTAAGCATCCTGGAGCCTAGGGCTGAGCTCAAAATGATGTCAGTTATGGGTGTGGTGTCACACCTGCATTTCTCAAGAATAGTAAAAAAATATGTTGCCTCCCTGCTCTCACCCCCAGGCCCAGAGCCCCCCCCCCCAAACTGAGGAGCAAGGGGCTGTCAGGGTGCAGAGACTGTGCTCACCATTGCCACCTTTCCAAATGGAAAAAGAAAACAGCTGGGCTTCAGAGAGAAAATGCCCTCTCCAAAGCACCCATTTCACCACTCTGTCTTCTTGAGTCCCTGGTGCACTTTCCTTGCCCTCACTTGGACTAGTTCATGCTGGGCTACAATTCAGATATAGTAGTCCAAAACCAAGCATCTCTGTGTTTTGCTGTGCATGCAGAGAGACTTTTCTATGCTAGGGAGCTTTTCTAAGGTAAGGTGTTCTATGCTTTTGTGCTCTGTTTTCTGTGCTCTCACCATGCTGCTCTAGCCCAGTACAACTCGCTGCTGGAGGTCTGAAAGCTAAGATAAGCAGTCACTGGGAGAGAAGGATGGGCAAAGGAGAGAGAAGAGAGGGGGAGAGTGAGCAGGTGGGAGGGACCAGGCCCCTGGAGAAGGGGCACCACCTCCTACAGCAGTCTCCTCTCCACAGAAGGGTGCATGCCAGCCACTACCACCTTGGTTGCAGCTGCCATGATGCACCCCTGACTTGCTGAGCACAGGGCAACTGACCCCCAGGTTCCCTGTTAGCGACACCATTGTTACCCAGTATGCCATACGGAACACTTTGTTCTTGTAAATGTTGTCTAAGATGGAGAACAGGTAAAGTAGCTTAAAAGTACTGAAGCAACACAGAGAAAGCAAAACCTCATTGGTCGGTTGAACCAATACAGCTGGAAAACAGTATGGCATGTATTATAGCATCTTTTCCAGCTTCAACAGAGCTAGTGCAAGAAGCACCACAGGCTGCGTGGACTGCTGCTGTCATTGTGCAAAGTCCAAAGTACTCATAGCCATCTGCTCTCCTATCATTTGGTGAATACAAGGACCACAATTCATGAATTTCACTCAGGCAAGCCTCCATGAAATGAGCCTGAATAGCCCAAGAGCTGATTTACACCAGAAATAAGACAGAGTATGTCTCCTCATTGTCTACTCTTTCTTCATGACACAGCTCCAGGGCAGCTCACAACATTGTAAAAACACTAAGACAATAAAAGCAATCAGTTAACAATCAAAACTGCTTAACATTGCAAAGAGAAGCAGTCAAATAATAAACAGCCCAAAAGTCTGGCAGAACAAGAAGTTTATAATCTTCTAAAGTTGGGAACAGTGGGAGCTTCCATCATCTTTCATAATAGCAAACTCCATGTTGTGGGGGGCACTGCAGAGAAAGCCCCTACATGCATGTAAGCCTGTCATACTTTCCTAGACAAATCTATCCCCTGCCACCATTGCTGATGCAGGTGTACACTGCATCCAACAGTGGTGAGGGGCAATCTAAGGACAAATGGGATGCAAGTAAAAAATTATTTTTACTTACCTCTGCATAAGTCCTTGGCTACCCATGAGTCTCCTCTGACATATGTAACTTATTTTGGTGGTATATGACCAAGGAGAGAAGAGAGGTGAGGTGGGACAAGGAGATTTAAAACAGAGGGGATAAGATCCAGCATGTGCCATTGCTGCTGGATCTATCCCCTTCCACCTTCTCCCCACACAGTTATGTCCCCAGTATTCACCATTGCTAGGCGCCTCCACACAGGCTGCTGCTGTGCGACAGGCACCCTTGAATGACCAGGTTCACATTTTTGGAGTACTCCCGGTCCCTAGCTTTGCTAACTTGCATATCCAGGCTGCGGCATAGAGTTCTTTTGCCCAACTGATAAACTCATTGCACCTGTTTTGTCTGAAGGTGGCCTGAATATAGTTGTCTACACTTTAATGACCTTTCAATTTGATTACTGCAATGTACTCCAAGCTGTACTTCCCTTTCAACAAACCCAGTATAGTTGTGGCTCACGTTTTGGAAATATTCAAGCTTGACTAGGTCTGCTCTCAATAGCTCATGCAATGTCCTTGCCCCCACAAAAGATTTGCTCTTAGTTTGAAAAATATTGACATTGGGTATTCCTGTTCATATTTACTGTTAGTTCTGTCACTTGTAGTACAAAATGCTCCCATCTCCACTTACTTGCCACATACTCATGGGAGAGGAGAATAAAAATGAGGTCCAAGTGGCTGGCATAAGCAACAGAACAGATGAGATGTCACTCAGTGATTTAGAACACTGAGCAAATATTAATGTTGACAGTCTCCACATCTCGAAGACATTTATATGTACACTCTGGAAATGCATCAGATGAGAAAGAATACATAGCACAGCTGTGTCTAGCCAGCCCGCAGGGAAAAATAAAAAGGGAGAGAGAGAGAACACATCCTCTTTGGTGGGCAATGGGCAACTGTGATGTCTGTTTCATCATTTCTTTGACACAGATATAAAAGGAGCTTGCACACCAGAGGTCAACGATCACCCCAGCTCCATAGGAGAACATGATTATAATGAACTGGGCTTATTTTTCAACCTGACCTCTAGAGAGAGCTCCTCAAGGATGACATGGACAGGATATGGATTTGTTGGGAAGGATTAACTCTGCTTGCAAAAGCAGCTGGTGCCCCACCAAAGACAGGCAAACCCCCAACAAGGGTTATGATAAATGGATTTGACAGAATGCAATTTAAATATAAAAAAAAATTGCCTACAGTTGGGATCCAAATGGTCCCATGGCTTCGGCTGCATACAGAACTCAGTATTAACATTCCTGACATAGAAGACAGTGGGACAGCTTTTGCTTAATAGCTCCAGGCATGCATTAGAACCAACACCTATTTGGCTAAGATGAATGCACCTCCATTTCCCCTCCCCCCCAATGAGCATGCTCTATAGGTTATTTTACAAAACACCAATCTAGAAAGCAGAAAGCAACATGAACTAAGCCAAATTCAGTAATATTTTCATAATTGCTTGGAGGCACTTACTGCAGTTCTATCACTGAAGCTAAGCAGGTATGGTCCTAAGCACTCTCTGGATAAAACCAACCTGGAAATTATTATTCAGTGAATGCCTGAGGAAACCCATGTACCTTACACAGAAGAGTGGGTTACACAAGCAACGAATACACACATATAAACCAGGATTTTACTGCTTATGACTACAAATTAAAATACCTGAACAATGCTACAAAATTACACACAGAAAGTTTCTCAAAGTGACACTTAATTTTATTATATATAATAGTTGGAAACTATTAACAATTATTATTGACACCATTACACATAATCCAAAGGAGAACGAATGCTATTCTGTGTACGTACAAAATAGAACTAAGGTCATGCAGGGCACCAATCTTCCCTTGCTTAAAGTTACTATGGCAAACAGCCCCACTGAAAATCCAGATGCCTATAATGCACAATATGCTATCATTCTTTGCCTCTGTCACACAGAATTAATAACCTAGAAAAGCAACCTTGGCTTCTTTTTAAAAACAACAAAAAAGTGAATACTGCAAAGTTTTAATTTTAATCTTGTTGGCAAAAAAATAATTCTTATGAAAAATGGGAAAAACAGTCCAGTCAAAGCCAAATCCATTTGAGGAGGAAAGTGTTAAATAAAAGGTTGACTATTCAAGGAAAATGATGGAACTCAAATGTTCCATCAAATGCTGAGATGGAACTCAAACTCAAAAAACTTTGGCTATTTCCTGTTAAACACACTACTCCAACTTCAACTGGACAAGAGCTATTAACAACTACAGGTTGAGCCTAAATATTTGCTAGGGTTCCATTCCAAGCACTCACATGGATGGCAAAAAAAAACGCACTACAGTAAATCAATTTAAAAAACAAAGTTTCTTTGGTGATTTAAAAACAGCCTTGCTGACCTTTGTGATGTAAGATAAGTCATTAAGAAGACAATCCATCAATCAATAGTCCTCCAAGCACTTACAAAAGGCGCTTCACTCAGCCCCTCCCTTCACCAATGCAAAGTGATCACCTTTCTTTCACCTGCTCAGGGGTCGCCTGGAGAAAGAAGGACTGATGGATTGTCACCCAGCTGCCCCTCCCTCTCATTAAGGAGGCTATTGTTAAAGGACTGTTCAGTTTTTTAAACTGATTTTAAAGGGATGCATTTTTCCCCTTCTCCAGGAATCAGCACATTCCTTCTCATTTGCAGGGGCCATTTGTGTTGAGTCAAATCCATGTATAAAAAATCTGTGTATAAATAGGCTGGACCTGTAGTGATTTCAGGGTGAGTATCTACTGCACCAAATCACCTCTGCTCCATCTCTTGTAGCAACATGCTATTCAGCTATTCATACCAACTGGTATTCTGTCACTCATTCTTGCCTTTGAGGATTCACTGTTCTACCTCTTCAGCCCCATTCTTCAAATGAAAATTCAACACACTTTAGTTTAAGGAAGAGATCCCTAAAGTGTGAGGTAAGGTTCTCTCCCAGTTGCAGGAAACTCCCTAGGGAGTTGTGGAACAGCTACCATTCGGCAGCAAGGATGTGAAACTACAAAGGACGGTAGGAGGCTCAACTTGATGGTACTGGGCTGAGTGTGTGGTTTTTGTACACTAATAAAAGTCCGCCCAACCACATCTACTTAACATCTTTTGTAGCATTGTGTCTGGCCAGAAAAACCAAAAGTAACTGGTGATGATGTCATTGCCAGCCATCTCTACTTGCGTTTGTAGGTGCATCATGAGACGCTGAAAACTGGGAAACACTGGTTTAAGGAACCAGTTTAAATGGATTAAGAGGGTAACACAAACCCCTGAAAACAATGCACTCACCTCGAACTTGCTGCTCAAGACTGAGAATGACTGCCACAGCTTGGTGGAGAATAAGGAGCTTGGTTTGAGGCTTTTCACTCTTCAGGTGCAGCTGACACATTCGACCCAGCTCTTTGAAGGCTTCATTAATATCACGAACCCTCAAGCGCTCACGAGCGTTGTTGGCCATTCTCCTCTCCCTCTCCCTCTCCAGTTTCTGTTCAGGATTTAAATCCTCATCTTCATTAGTACTGCTGTTGAAACACAAAAAAGTAGGAGTTTGGAGAAGGACAAACAACTTGTCCACATCCCCTCATAAACCTTTCTGCTGAAGCTTATACAGGCTGAGTCTCATTATTCACAAGGGTTCTGTTCCCAGAGTTCACTTGGATGACAAAAAAACACACTAAACCAAATCCATTTAAAAAACAAAGTCCCTTGCTAACCTTTTGAAATGCACACAGAGGCCATCAGTCTCTCTCCAGGTGCTTAGGCTTCACTAGGAGGCAGCAATCCCTCCCTTCACCAGGAGCCACAGTAAGGGGGAAAGAATGGAGGTGATAATCACTGCCATTTAGCCTTCATTCATGTGCTCAGGGGGAAGGGAGGAATTTGCCTTGTGCCTGGAGAGAGAATGATTGATGGATTGTCAGCTGGCTGCCCTCTCTCACATTAATGAGGCTATTGTTAAAGGACTGTTTTCCTTTAATTTAAAGGGTACTTCTCATCACATTGAGATAGAAAAATCTGTGGATAATTAGGTTATACCTATAATCACTTGCATGACTGTCTCTCTACAACAGTAAAAAGCAGTTTTGTAAACTGTGATTTTAAAGGGATGCATTTTTCCCTTCTCCAGGGATCAGCACATTCCTTCGCAATTGCAGTGGCGATTCGGGTTGAGTCATATTCGTGTATAAAAAAATCCATGTACTACAAGGTAGGACCTGTATTAATCTTTCTCAAGTGTGTTACATACATGGAGATATTTTATGCAATCCCAGAGAATGGGTAGCAATTTCTCTCTCAGAAACCTCATGAGGCTTTATCCACATGTGCAAGTTTTGGCCACTTTGTTTCTTATATAAGTAGAGTCTATTTACAAAAACAGCATAGTTGTTCAGAAGGCTCATGCATTTCAGTCATGGCAACTTCTTTGATTGGAAAAGTGTGTTTTAGCAGATTCTTGATCAAAACTTGTAACCAAAGCTGAAGCTCTGCAAACTCTTGACTCAAACTTTACAAAAGCACATCTTGTATTCAGAATATTTCTAAAAAATAACATGCAACACAGCCATAGGTAACAGAACCCATATTACTGCAGTTATTTTTGCCACTGTAGCTTACTTAAATTTCTCTACGCTTTGTTAGTAAATCATACAGCATCAGCACTCAGAATTGTACATATAGCAACAGTATGGCAGCCCAAACTTTTTATGAAGATCAAGACCACAATGCTTCATTTGAATAGACAAATGTTATATGTGACACTGCTACAGTCTAAACTAGGGATCTCCAAACCCCAGCCCAGGGGCCAGATGTGTCCCGTGGCGAGCCTCTATCCGGGCTGCGGCCAACCTCTCATCCCCTGAGAGCCACTAGCCCAGTTGACCAAACACAACCAGAGTTGTGCTTGTGGGGTGGGGGAATGGCGGTCCGTTTAAGTTAATGCTTTATTTCTTGGGCTGTGTTTGTGCTTGGAGAAGTCCTGGACATTTGAGCCCATTCATTCATCTAAGTTCCATCTCTAATGTATTTATTTAAATTTTATATTTATTTTTTTTCCAGCCCCTGACACTGTGCCGGATATTTGATGTGGGCCTTCAGCTGAACAGTTTAGAGACCCCTGGTCTAAACACATCAATCCAGATGACACTTTTCAAATCAGGCTGTGGCAACCTTCCAGAAGTGTATACAGTTCAAATGAAATATTGAAGGTGTGAATACAAAGATGAAATAGAACATATTTAAGACTAGTATTTCATTAAGAGGTGGCAACACATGCTCTTATCCAAACCATGAGCTAGAAGAAGCTTTTCAATTTTTATTCTGAAGGGTCCTCCATCCTTTATGGGCCTCATTCTAAGGGGGGAAAGAAGTAACATCTGAAGCATGTTACCTTCCTTGTGATGACAACAGGCTTAGTCGCCCTCACTGGGCAACAGGTTTGAGAATATGCATTAACTACTTAAAACTCATCAAGACAATTAACTCCTTTCCAAAAGTACAATTTACTTTTATTAGTACAGGCTTAACAACCTTCCACTTAACACACCACATATATGATGGTGGTCAAAGCACAACAAAGAGGCTCTTAATGAAGCAGACAGGACTTCCATAGCCTGCAGCAGAGTGTCTGTTTACACGACAAAGAGGCCCTTAATGCAAAGAAGAGTCTATCTCTAGCAGCCTGTACAGCCAGCTAGTTTCTGGCAGAGAGTGTTTATTTACACAACAAAGGCACTAGATTGGACTGAATATTCACTTAACAACCTAATAGCATAACAATGGGGATTGGAGAATGTATCCCTGTCATAAAGTGGTGCACACCTGTATACTGAATTATTTAATGCAATAACTGCATTAAAATCCTAACAAACAATTTGGGATGGCACATCAGAATCTAGTTTATCACTCCAGATTTATTCTCACCACTGGCAGAAAAAATGAACAAAAGAGCCTGAGTAGCTATGAAGGAGGTTGCTATACCTTGTTCTTCCTCTTGAGGAGATCTTGATATCCTTTTGGGAAGACTCATCATCTGACTTCATGTCATCAGATGAAGCAGCTTCATGTGCATTTTCATCTTTTTCCTTGTGCTCCGACTTGATTTCAGCTGAACCTAATGCTACTGACTGGCTTGACAACCCAGTTGATAGTGCTGCAAACAAACCAATACAGGGTAAATTGGCAGATAATAAGACAACTATAACTGTTTAACCTTGCAAAGAGGAGCAGCAAAAAATTGCAGCCTAGTTGTTAATATACAGAAAAAGATCAAAGGAGCAACACAAAGAGTAAGACCAAGGCTTTGAAGAGACTAGGTGTAGTATAGTCAGCACACATCTTACATAAGGGTTATATTCTGAGGTCAGTGTGTAAGGGGCAAATTGTGGTCAGTTTAAACTACTTCAAATGTGAAAGATACAGTATATACTGTCTTTTTACAAACTAAGAGGCACATGGGAACTGAGGGTACAGCAGCTTCATTCTCTATCTTATGCTCACTCCAGGGTATGTATAGCAGAATGGTGGGTGGAATCATTTCCATTATTTATACTGTTGTTTCTCTTTTAGTGTTTGACGAGCACATATACTTGAGCTTGCGCAAGTAAAGTGCCTTTAAGATATGGGCTGGTTGTACTAGACTTCCTTTGCTTTACGTTCAACCTAATTCTGCAACATGTTAAAATCTGTGAGTCTTTAATGCAAAGTATGAGGAACATGGTACTTTCAGCATCTAATTGTAGCTAATTATTCATGAAAAGTGTGCATGTTCTTTGGTGAAATTTAAAACAAAATGATGAAACATTCTGCTTCTTTGCTTGAATGAAGTCCAAGACTGATGCCTATTTGCCATAAACACCATTTAAGTGTTTTCTTGATAAAAATGACAAGTGCAGTATCAGTTTAATAAGAGGGGAGGGAGGAGAAGACACAGATCATGCAAGCACTCCCATGGCTAGCTCACAACAATGCCTTAAATCAGTGGTTCTCAAACTTTTTAGTACCGGGACCCACTTTTTAGAATGATAGTCTGCTGTGACCCACTGGAAGTGATGTCATTAACCTGGAAGTGATGTCATGGCCTGAAGTGACACCATCAAGCAGGAAAATTTTTAACACCGCCATATGACAAAATCAAATCAAACAATTAAATAAATTAAAAGTTTACAATAAGTTTAAAAATTCCTTTAAAATAAAGAAAAACCCTCCCAAGTAATTGCTGATCTGTTAAAAAAAATTATTGAAACATCCCAAAGGCTGTAATTCTATCCATACTTACTTGGGAGTAAGCCCCATTGGCTATCAGTCTAACATATAAAAAATAAAATACACATTGAAATGGAGACCCACCTGAAATTGGGTCATGACCCACCTAGTCCCAACCCACAGTTTGAAAAACACTACTCCTTGATTACAGGGCTCATCAGAATATGAAGTGAGAAAGAGCCTCTGGGAAAGGCAAAAAGATAATCACTTCCTGGAGAAAGCAGATCCACTCACTGTCACACATATTTTGCTCACATTCAGGTAAGACTGTTGCAACACTCTCTACATGGAATTGCCTTTGAAATGTGTTTGGAAACTGTAACTGGTACAGGGTGCTGCTACAGAGTGCTGCCCACTGTTTGGAAGATGCAGCTCCACTGCTGTTTGATCTGCTTTGGCTTCTGGTACATTTCAAAGCCCAATTCAAAGTATTGATGATTGCCTTTAAAACCCTTGATTCCAGGTATAAAAGATTACCAACTCCCACATGCCCATTTTTAAAGAACTTTAGATATGGGTTCTGCTGTGTTCCACTCTCTGAAGTATAGTTGGCTGGCACATGGGACAGAGACTTTAGGTTGCAGCACCCAGTCTCTGGAACAGTATGACTTCTTGGGAAAACCACTGGGTTACCCAGATTAACCTTTAGAAAACTGTTAAGACCATACCAATGACAGGTCCCTAGTGTTAGTTACATTATTCCGCCACCCCCAAATTATTCTTGGCTCTGTGACTGGTTATTTTTTTTTCCTTTGCTGTTGCATTGCTCTATTTTTGACATTACTTTGTTTTAAATCCAGTATATTTTTTTTTACTTATACTGTAAGCTGTTTTAGAAGTCTTTTTGGATGAAAAATGATTTATAATATTTAAAATAAAAACAGCAGTAGATGAAAAACCAAATTGCCAAAGGCGTTACAGATTCCAATTCCCGCACCTTGCCCCTCAGTCCAAGACTTTCTTCATGTCTAACTGGGCTATGATCTCACATGCTGCACGGTTTGTTTTTTTTAAATACCTCTTTCCATTAGTTGGTTTCCCCAAAAATCCTTCCCTTGGGAAATTTAAATGCATGCAGTACTGCCTCCACTGATCTACCTAGCTCAGCAGTTTCGTTTTAAGTGATCCCTTTGGGTATAACCTCTTCATGATGTCCCACTGGCTAGAGTTAGGACAGTAAAGCTCTTCTGCAACACACCCAATAATTGATCTTGCGCACTAACAGTTCAAAGACAAAGGAAAAAAATGTTCTTTGGGACAAATGATTCTGTATTTAGAAGGGGTGGAGGGGAGGGAGAATAGAGTCCTTTCGGTGGGGGCTTTCCTTAGAGTTCTTTCTGTAGGGGCTTAAGACCTTTTTATTTAGGAAGGCCTTTTAGGCTGAGACCAGGGGGCATGGCGTTTTAAAATGTATTTTAATTCAGGATCCAGGTTTTTTATTGTGTTTTATTGTTTTTAATGTCTTTCTATATATGTATATTTTATGTTTTATACGTTTTTAATTGTAAGCCACCTTGAGTGTCCTTCACTGGATTGAAACGCAGGGGTATAAATCTCTTAAATAATAAATAAATAAATACAAAAGTGAAGATGAAGGACCATATGAACGATAGCTTGCTGTGGGATTGAATGAATCTTCCTTAACAAGAGAATAACACCAAGACATACTGGTTTACTGCTTGTATTCTTCACATGCCATTCAATCAAGAAATGTTATGGTAAAAAGTTCAGAAATTTGTTAGCGAACACCACCTGATAAATACGGGACAAAGATAGCTGGGAAAAGTTCTCAGACACTGTTGTGGGAAATCATAACTGGCTGAGAAAATGACACGTGCAATCTCTCCTGAAAATAATTAGTTAAGTCATACCAAAGAGTGCCTTTTGCTTTTGTGCACACCCCAAAGGTTTGTGGATTAAAAGAGGGAGCTTATCCATTTCAAGTTGCAAAAACTTCAGATCTTTTGAGGTGGGAATCAAAAAAACTAGAGTTGCTTGAGAAAAAAAAAATCAGGGAATTGCCCCCTGTCCACAAACAAAGCAAGGGGGTCTTTACAAGGCAACACAGGTATGTGAGTGCATCTCTCCAAACTGAACCAGCCAAGCACTAATTATATCCCAGTATGAATGCTTTATCAAGGTCTAGATCCCAATTCATTTTGCCACTGCAAGTAACATCAAGGAAATGGAAATCTCAGATCCAGGACTAAGGGCCCAATCCTATTCAACTTTCCAGCACTGATGCAGCCATGCCAAAGGGATGTTCACTGCATCCTGCAGTGGAGAGGCAGTCACAGAGGCCTCCTCAAGGTAAGGGAACATTTATTCCTTTATCTCTGTTGCCAAATGACCAGGAAAATACATCACTATCCCCATTTGCAAATGCTTCAATAAATGCTGAGCTTTTGTTTTCCTCCTAAAGTTGTGTGCCTCAAAGTTTATATGCGCCTCACATATGAATAAAAGCTAATTTCACTTCAGGAACATCTCGGGGCTGCGTTGTAGCTGAATCAGTACTGGAAAGTTGAATAGGATTGGGGTGTAAGTGCTCAGATGACCCAAAACATGAAAAACTACTCCTGGAAGTAGCTGCTTGAATTTAATCATGTTTTTAGAAGTTTAGCACAGTCAAGCCAGCACATCAGGCACCACAGGCACTTGACTATAAGTCGATCTCACAGATAAGTGGAAGGCAGCTTTTGAGACAAAAATCATGGAATTTTCAGTGACCCTTGGATGTCGGTGGGGGGGGGGGGAGAGACATGACTTTCACTTGACTTTCACTTGATTTTCAAAGAATCTGTGAAATTCTTTGAAAATCACTTTCCAGGAATTGTTCTAAGGCAGCAGCAAAGAGTAAAAAAGAAACCATTTTACATTCTTCTCCAAACAGGAAGGGAGATGAAGGTGCTTACAGGAGTTGTAGGCTTTGTGAGGAGCACAGTGCCACGTTTCTATAGCAGCAGCCCTCATACAGACTACAATTTCCATAAGTGCCTTCTCTTTCTTTTTGGAGAAGAAGCTAAAATGGCTACCTTTTTTTTTGTTTGCTTTCTGTTGCTGCCTCAGAACAATTACTGGTAAGTAAAATTACTAGTTTTTCCCGCCCATCCTCCTGCGTCCTGCTTCTCAGCCTGGTTCCCCCCCTCCAACAAGCAGCTGCTCTTAGAAGCTTTATTTACCTTATTGATCCATGCACAAGTTGACCCATGTTTTCAGGGTCAAATTTGAGGCATGAATTTTTTTTGACGTATACACGAATATATATAGTAATTTAGAAGAAGCAAGTGCTAGAAGATATGCAATAATAATGATGGAGCTGTTGGAGATGAGAATGCATACTTCCTAGAATCACAGAACTAGAAAGAGGTCAATGGGCATCCAGCAACAGGATACCCCCATTTCCTAACTGTATCCACATGACCTATCAACCTCTTCCTCACATTGAAACGATTATGTTGTGAACCACAAAGTAAAAGCACACTAGCAAAACAGATGCTCAAGCCGAGATGTGCTGTATTATGCCACTTACACAATTAATTAAGGCAAGTTATGCTACACCAAAAATGACAAAACACATCTAGGGCCATTAATGGTGGCATGTAAAAACTGAGGGGCTGAGATCTTTGTAATCACATTCAGGTTCTTATGAAGAATATTCTGCAATTATTGATTTCATAAATATTTTTAAGATCACAACACATCTTTTCCAAAGCCATGACAATTCCATAAATGCAACTGGTCTCCTTGTTATGTTTATATAGATAAAAACCACAACCATCCTGTTTTTTTAAAAAAAATCTAGGTAGAATTCTACTTACCTCTAAAGCTTTCTTGTGTTTTATGGTTTAGGTCAGTACTCTGTGCAGACACTGCACTGGACAGGCCAGAATGATTATTACTGAGGCTGCTGTCTTCCCGATGAGTACCAGCCTAAGACAAAGAAAACACCACCACATATTTAATAAAGGGAAGCGGCCATCCCAGGGAATTTCATTCCAGGAATTCCAGAACCATTCCTCATATTTGCTAATATGTGGCACAGAACTTTTCTACAGTAACCACAAAATTAAACGGCAAACTTCTCTGCTTTCAACTAGACTTGCACAGGAGAACTTCCTTGTAGATTCTGACACAGACAAGTTACATTCTGTTACACAAGGCATCTATAATTAATTTAAGAAGATTCAGGAACATTAAAATTCAAAGTAAAAGCAAATGGTCAGGGAAGCAGCATTAGTCCTTGAATCGCTCCTTGGAGCATCCTTGAATCCCATCCATGTCCCATCCAAGGGACATGAAGGTATGTTTTCATTTCTCTCCAACCCCCACAGCTCTGCTTCTTTTATTTTAAAGCATTTCCACCCTATCATTCTTGCTAAGGCAAGGTAAGGCAACTTACAATACAAGCCAAAGACACCAAGTAAAACAAAAGCATGAACTAACAGCCCAATTCTAAAGTGATATTATGCCAGAGTAGGTCCCCTGAACTGGCTCATGATGTTGCAAATGTGCCATGAAGCATGGTTGCGCTGACTCCGTAAGCTGGCTGTGCTAGTCCAACGACGTGCACCAGCCTGCTATCACCAGCTCAAATTCATGAGCAGGTCAGAGCAGGCGAGTAATGCGATGGGAGGTGCAAAGGGTGGGAGAGGGTGGGATGAAGGTGTTCCGAAGGTGGTAAGGGGGCTTTTCTGGACAGGGGGAGGACTGGGCCCAGGAGGGGGTGGGGGCGGTGGGGGTAGTGCATGCCATATCCTAACCCCAGCTCCCAGGCCTGAAATAGCCAGTGCATATATGAGTAGCCCTGTAGGTCAGGTTGGGGTATGGGGATACATACATACATGGGCTATGGGGGAAAATACCCCCTTACACCGAGGTGACCTCCAGCCTGTGCTGCCTGTGTAGAATAAAGCATAGGCCATGCAGCCTGGTTGTGTCTGCTCACAGGTTAGGATTGCAGTCTAAAACCAAAACCCCCAACGGAAAGATCAAACTAAATATCTCCATGAAAAGTTGAATAAAAATGGCTAGTTTTTACAAGTCACTTGAACAAGTGTAGTGTTGGTGCCAGCTGGGTCTCGACAAAAGTGTGTGAGAAAGAGCACGTGCAAGTACATTCCACAAGGCCAGCATACCTCTATTCTTACAGCACCATATCAACATTACACTTTCTGATGCCATACTGGTAGGATAGCCAGGACAACACAAAATAAACTTCTTTGTTAGCACATCAAGGACTGTATCTCAATTCTAGCATCATTTCTGCTTCCCACACGTTTTAAAAATGTCATGGGAGTAGGAATGAACAGAATGCATCTCTAGTTCTAAATTATTTAGGACTGACCTCCAAGCCATTAACAGAAGCCTTTGAAATAATTCTGAAACATAACCCAAACAGTGCAATTAAAAGTACAATTAAAATCAAGGGCAGTGGGAAGGGAATCCCATGCAAGCTACTATTATAATCTAGAGATGAAGCTTTTTATTTGGATAAATAGCAACGAACAGCAGCTCAAAGATTAAGCTTTTAATTAAATAGGTTTATTGCCCACAGCCACACATGAGAACTCCTATTTTTCCAATAAATCCAATAGTAAACTGCTGAGCTTTGAATCCCTCTTGAGTAATTAATGCAGCTTCTGCCTTTAACTTCTTAGCGCAAAAGATGAATACTATTATGCAAGATCATTCTTTAATCTATACTGTTTCCTGTGAGTTTCAGTTCATTCTGATTTGTTGCATGAATTGTCTTCATGCAAAATTGCCCCAGGAATAATCAGAGATTGTATTGTATTGGCAACCTTCAGTCTCGAAAGACTATGGTATCGCGCTCTGAAAGGTGGTTCTGGCACAGCGTCTAGTGTGGCTGAAAAGGCCAATCCGGGAGTGACAATCCCTTCCACACCGGGAGCAAGTGCAGTCTGTCCCTGGTCTGTCTCTCTGGCTATGGGCCTTCCTTCTTTGCCTCTTAGCCTCAGACTGTTGGCAAAGTGTCTCTTCAAACTGGGAAAGGCCATGCTGCACAGCCTGCCTCCAAGCGGGCCGCTCAGAGGCCAGGGTTTCCCACTTGTTGAGGTCCATCCCTAAGGCCTTCAGATCCCTCTTGCAGATGTCCTTGTATCACAGCTGTGGTCTACCTGTAGGGTGCTTTCCTTGCACGAGTTCTCCATAGAGGAGATCCTTCGGGATCCGGCCATCATCCATTCTCACGACATGACCAAGCCAACGCAGGCGTCTCTGTTTCAGCAGTGAATACATGCTAGGGATTCCAGCACGTTCCAGGACTGTGTTGTTTGGAACTTTGTCCTGCCAGGTGATGCCGAGGATGCGTCGGAGGCAGCGCATGTGGAAAGCGCTCAGTTTCCTCTCCTGTTGTGAGCGAAGATTCCATGACTCGCTGCAGTACAGAAGTGTACTCAGGACGCAAGCTCTGTAGACCTGGATCTTGGTATGTTCCGTCAGCTTCTTGTTGGACCAGACTCTCTTTGTGAGTCTGGAAAACGTGGTAGCTGCTTTACCGATGCGCTTGTTTAGCTCAGTATCGAGAGAATGAGTGTCGGAGATCGTTGAGCCAAGGTACACAAAGTCATGGACAACCTCCAGTTCATGCTCAGAGATTGTAATGCAGGGAGGTGAGTCCACATCCTGAACCACGACCTGTGTTTTCTTCAGGCTGATTGTCAGTCCAAAATCTTGGCAGGCCTTGCTACAACGATTCATGAGCTGCTGGAGATCTTTGGCAGAGTGGGTAGTGACAGCTGCATCGTCGGCAAAGAGGAAGTCATGCAGACATTTCAGCTGGACTTTGGATTTTGCTCTCAGTCTGGAGAGGTTGAAGAGCTTTCCGTCTGATCTGGTCCAGAGATAGATGCCTTCTGTTGCAGTTCCAAAGGCCTGCTTCAGCAGGACAGCGAAGAAAATCCCAAACAAGGTTGGTGCAAGAACACAGCCCTGCTTCACTCCGCTTCAGATGTCAAAAGGGTCTGATGTGGAGCCATCGAAGACAACAGTGCCCTTCATGTCCTTGTGGAAAGATCTGATGATGCTGAGGAGCCTGGGTGGACATCCAATCTTGGGGAGAATCTTGAAGAGGCCGTCTCTGCTGACCAGGTCGAAAGCCTTTGTGAGATCTATGAAGGCTATAAAGAGTGGCTGTCGTTGTTCCCTGCATTTCTCCTGCAGTTGTCTAAGGGAGAATACCATATCAGTGGTGGACCTGTTGGCTTGGAATCCACACTGCGATTCTGGATAGACGCTCTCTGCAAGTACCTGGAGCCTCTTTAGTACAACTCGGGCAAACAGAGATAGGCTAATCAGAGATAGGCTAATGTTTTCAGGATTCTTTTTTCTGACAATATTTCTCCAGGTTTCTGTGAAGTTTGTCATCAATATTGTGACAATGTGACAGACAAAGCAGGAAGTACAAACCACTCCATATACAAAGGAAGAGTGAAACTCATTTGGCAGATGAAGTGAGGGTTGTTTAAAAATAGAACTGTTAAATTTTGCCCCAAAGGTCTCATATTTCTGTATTCTAGTTATGCTAAAATCCAAAGGGTGCTTTTATTCAAGCAGCTAACTACAAGATGTCTTTAGGGGCAAGTTAGCTTCAGAATGTACTAACAACATGATTCTTATAGCCATTTTAAAACGTAAGCTATCAGGTACTTGGCAATGTTCAAATCTAAGGCTAATCCAACAATGACAGACTGAAAGATCAGATCCGAGATTCAAAAACAATGGTCAAAATTTTTTGAAAAAGTGTTGTATTTGTGATCGATCCATTCCTTGGTCCAGGCTGGTATAGAGTGCTCTGGAAATCCCAACCTTTCCCCAGAATTTCCTAATTTGTATGAGGTTCTACTACACATGGATACCATTGCTCAAAGGTACAACACTTTCAACAAACTGCCTTTTGAAGCAATATTCATTCATCTTCAGAAGTACCATTTATATATTTTAACATGATATTCTTTTAAATTTATTCATACAGATCATTTCAAATTCTCAAGTTTCACCTTTCCCTCACATTAATACCTTGTTCCCATCTGTTTCAATATCAATTTTACATTTTCTATATCTACGCAGTTTTAGTATTCAAAATGTGGATTTTATAGTTTACATACTGAATAATAAAATATATTCAAAAATGTTTCAGCATAAGAATGTTAGCTGAAGCAGTGGTGTTGCTACAGGGGTGCAGACGGTGCGGGACATACCGGGTGATGCGCATAGGGGTGGTGACATCACTATTGGCCAAAATTTTTTAAATGTTGGTATTTTCAAATAATACCATCATGTTATATATCATTTGATGAGCATTTTCATGCAGAACGTAATGAAAGAAACTACACTGAAGTATCTCTATCCTATCAAAAGTTATATCCAAAAAAATCAGAAGGGTGTGGGGCAATGGAGCATTACCATGCCCACTGCCCAGGGCATTGCCCCACCCACTGCATGGGAGGAGATCCATCATGGGTATGATGTACTGGTCTCCCACATTGGGTGACGCAAACCCTAGTGACGATCCTGAGTTGAAGCTCCCTTCCAGAGTTTGTCAGAATAGTCTTTCCAATTGCATAAACAGGTGTTGAAAGGCTCTACTTCAATAAATTATCTGTTCAATGTAGATTTAATGATTTAAAAGCATACAGCTTGACAGCCATCTGATATTCCTGGAAGAGGACAATTTACACCCAACCCCAATTCAACACAGATCACCACAAGTCACAAAACTGATATTGCCTTTCCTGGGAAACACCATTACCTTTTGAGTTCTCAGATACTTTACACGGTTGATTTAGCTCCCTGTCTAAGAGTGTAATCCAGAGTGGACCAGCACAAGTTTCTTGTGCCTGCCCAGTATTGTTGCAAACATGCAGTAAGGCACATTCTTACTGAGTCATTTGGAGTCAGCTGGGCTGGTGCAAGGACGCACACTGGCCTGCAGAGGCTGCATCCAGTCTCTGTGCAGTCCGGAGAAATTAAGGTGGTGCCAGCCAAGGGCAGCTGCCTCAGGGGACTAGGGAGGGCATAACAAAGGTGTTTCAAGATGGCAGAGGGCAGGTGGTGGGCAGGCCAGAAGGCAGACCAGCTTGGAGTGGAAAGTGGTACTGGACTCTGACACTTAGGCCAGATCCCAAACCCTATCCCCAGCTGGGTTGACCCAACCCGGGCCGCTTAGATTTGTGTCAGCAAATGAGTAGCTCCATAGAGATGGCTGTGATGTGACAAGGGGTAAGGAGAGTTTATACCCCTTACTCTGACTTGCGCTGCAGCCAGCCCCAGCTCCCCACTGGATATAGGGCAGGCTAGTTGGCCTGACTGTTCCAGCACAAGTTAGGACTGGGCTGTAAAGCTATAGTTCTAAAGTCACCGACACCGAGGTCCCAATCCTATCCAACTTTCCAAAGCTGATGCAGCTGCAATGCAGTTCCAAGGTACAAATGTTCCGTTACCTTGAGAAGGCTTCTGTGTCTGCCCATCCACTGCAGGATGCAGTGCATATCCCATTGCCACAGTTGCATCAGAGCTGGAAAGTTGGATAGGATTGGGTCCTAATCTAGCAGGCTCCACTCCAGTCATAAGGTTTAGGATCAAGGTGACAAAAAGAACGTTTTAAAAGCCAGCAACTTATTAAAGCTAGATGTACTCAGTTGAGTAAAGTATACAAGAATAACATAATTGCAAGTTAAGCCTTTCTGTTAAGAATAAAATAGAAGCAACTTAACTCTTTAAAGTTTGCTAACTAAAATGGGCTATGAATAGCTTCAGTATCAAATATAAACAATTTTGGTTAAGCAAACTACCTTTAATAGAGGTAGTTAATCTACCTAATTTTCCCAAACAACAAGTTCTACTTAACCATTTACAGATGGGATATTAACAGATTTCCATTCTGTTGCAATCAATAATCTTTGCTGTCAGTAGAAGGCTACTGATCCATAATTTTTAGATTGTGAGCCCTTTTGGGACAGGGAGCCATTTAGTTATTTGATTTTTCTCTGTAAACCGCTTTGTGAACTTTTAGTTGAAAAGCGGTATATAAATACTGTTAATCATCATCAATCATCATCATCCACCTCTGTAAAATCTCCCAAATATCACTCTTTGATTAATGTACAATTGATACCCAGAAATGTATAGTATATAGGTTGCCACTACTTTCCAAAAATCCATTACGATTAAAATAATACCAACAGATATGAGTAAAATTACAGGCAGGCCTCTGTATCAGCAGATCCAGTATCGATGGTTTCAATTATCTGTGTATGCAGGGAACCCCTGCCCCCAATTAACATTATTTAAAAGCATACTGAGTGAAAAACATCTTGCTTTGCAGGGTCACTACAGGCATACAAGTGGTTAACTTCCACTTCCTTGATCCTTGTTAACCTTGATCTAGTTTTTTCAAGCATTCAGACTGTCAGGTGTAGCAATCCTGTACAGCAAGAACATTTTCACTTGGTAAGCATTTAAATAATGTTGATGGGCACATGAATAGGGGGGGGGGTCCTCTTAGCTGTGGTTTCCGTATCCACAGGGGTCCCTGGAACAGATATCCCATGGATACAGGGGCATGCCTGTATATGCTTCTAAACACAAAACAGAAAGTGAGATGGCTGGCATCTTTCAAAGATTAAAGTTTTGCATTGAATAAAGAGGAGCAAAAGTGTAGCAAACAACAAAACAGAGCACAACACACAATTAAGGAGAGAAGCAGGAAATTAATTTTTTTTAATTGGCTCAAAAATTAAGCATTACAAAAACAATCCATGTCTACTTATGGAAGTCATAAAAAAATTGAGTTAAATTACTCATTTCCTTATTTCTTCTGCCAAGGACATTTCCAAGGAAATTTAATTATTACTACTTTTTTTAAAAGTTCAACTAAAATGAGTTGCACTTGTGTGTTCAGTATATATTGCTAAAACCTAATGAAATTCTTCTGGTCAAGGAACTCTCACAAGGGCAGAACTTGCAGCTTTAAAATTTTTAAGAATTTTGTTGGCTGACAGCTCAAAATTTCCCCAACTTAAATTCAATGGGGAAGAGATTTGACAGCATCCCCCCACATCTCTTGTCAAGGGATTCAGACAGTTTAATTTATCTGAGGATAAACTAAGAAAAAGGCATGATGCCTCCCTGCCCTATCACTGAGCCCTTTATAACAATATAGGGAGGACAGAGGGCTATGTCTAAAAAGAAAATCCCTCAACATTTCCTCCTCTGTTACTCAGGGCTGAGGAACTGAGCAAGACATACTGTTCAAGAATTATTTTAAGGCAGTGTTTTTCAACCTGCTTCTCCTGATGTACCACTTTTCATGTTGTCTTCAGTACCACCAATACATGCAATACCTAGGGCCGTGACGGCCCTTCTGAGTTTGCATAGCTTGAAGCAGTTGATTCTTCACTCCAACAAGCAGTTGTTGCACCCTGTTCTCGTGAGCACTTGTGAGAACAGGGCGCAGTGACTCAACAGAGCCTGGAGTGGTCGCAGAACAGGGTGTAGCAACTCCTTCTCAGTTTTGCTTGGAATAGTTGCTTCTTCACTGAACCCAGAAGTTATGTCCAGGCGCTGCAGTCCCTTGCATACCACTGGACAATACCTCACTTAATATTGGTTGAAAAAACACTACTCCAAGTGAAAAAACACTAAATCTGAACCAGCCTTGATGTAGGGTGTTTACCAATATCAGTAAGGGCACAATCCTGAGTGTGCTTTGGGCCTGTGCAAGTCCCTTGCGCCAGCCCAGGAGGGTCTCAAACATGCCATAAAGCACGTCTGCACCTCCTCTAGAGTCGGCTGGGCCACTGCAGGGACACACACCGGCCAAGGGAGGCTGAATTCAGCCTCCGCACTGACTCTGATGGGGAGGGTTGTGTCGGCTGAGCTCAGCTGACACAAGGGTCTGGGGTGGGTGGGGAGGAGGTGCTCCGGGGCGGGAGAGGGCAGTCCCAGGGGTGGTGTAAATCCGGGAAGACCCATTGGAGCTGTGGTGACATAGCTGGGGGTACGGGGAAGAGTCTCCCCTTGCCTCCAGCCGAGCCACTTTGGGCCCATATCTTGCGCTGGATACAATGCAAGCCTCCTGGATTGCGCTGTAAGTCATCTTGCATCACCAGTCAAATTGGCCACATTCTCTCTGATCTGAAGAGAAATTAGACATACAAGACAGTCTTTCCTCCTTTGTTAGATGTGATTATGTATCTGCAATTTCTAAATTCCCTGGGAAGCCAGTACAAGTTTCCTGCAGAGAGGAATGCAAAATTTACTAGTACCCTTTAAATAAACTCAAACATCCAAATGTAATTCAGAATGCTTTTACCATTAAGATATGCAGTTGGATCTCAGTATCAGGGGGAGATCCATTCCTGGACCCCCAGCGGATACCTCAGATAATGAAATCCATGGGTCAGTCCCTACATGACCTTTGCAGACCTCAGTAAGTATCCTGGACAGTAAGTATCCTGGAGCTCAGGTCCAGTACTCCACTTCATGTTTGAAGTTAAGTTAACCCATTTCTGCCCAACACTGCATATACACAACAGGAATCAAATGTGTACACCTGTGGGCTGGGCAGAAATTGGTTAAACCTACGGATATCAAAGTTCAGATCTTTATTTAAAGAAGTTACACAAGAACAAAAATTGAACAGAATGTAGACTTTGACATCATACCAAGTTAAAAAAAATTTGCTCTTAAAATCTGCTAAAGTTCAATGAACCAAACGCCTGCAAGAATCTCAGAGGCTGATACTTTGTTCTTTGCTGCATACGAAAAATGCAGCATCTCCTGCAAAGTTCACTAGAACACATGAATGACCATGTGCCTGACTTTCTCAATACTGCCTACTCCAGCTGACAGCAGTTTTTCAGTCATAAACTGAGAGAAGTCTTTTCCAGCCCTGAGAACTGAGACTGTTTTCCACTATGAGGTTTTCAACATTTGTACTTGGAAGCAATATACCTTTCACTTCAGTATAGTATCTTTTTGCAACTAAATGCATAATTCTAGTCTAAAAGCAACTGTGCTTTACCCACTTCATTACTTAATGCCTGTAGAGAAATTCTACAAATGAATGAAATCAACTGTGCCACTGAAAAGAGTGTAAAAGGAAAATGGTTAGTCCCTTTGATGTTTACTAGTATGAATACAAATGGATTTCTGTATGAATGGAAAAAGTGAAAGTCGTTTTGCTTTATAGATTACATTTCCCTTCAGTAATCAAGCAGCCCAATTATTTGAACAGTAGGTGAAATCCTGCCTTCATGCAATATCCAGCTGTGAACTTGCAGGGAAACATTCTTCGAAAAATGAGCAGTTTTAAAACCCATGCTGTGAACACAAAACAAAGATGTGTGTTTTCTTATCTGATGACTTCAGATTATATACATATTGAAAAAACCTTATGCCACCTTAAATTCACTTAATAAGAAAATTACTACATTATTAATTAATTCAGAACATATGAAAAATGCTTCACACATTCAATAAAGAGTTACTTCACTCTGTAAGTGGGGTAGGAGAGCACAAAAGATTAAACTACAAGAAATTATCTTCCTGTTGTTCAGAAGCTGGAATTCTTAACAATCCCAACCTCAAGCAGGATATTATGAAGCTGGAAAAGGAACAAAAAAAAAGGACAGCCAAGTTATTAGGAAACCGGAGCATCTTTCCTATGACAAAAGGCTTTTTAGCTTGAATTAAATATAATGAGACAGGACAAAACTGACAACCTAAACCAGCGGTTCTCAGGGATTTTGAGCCCCGCTGTAAGTTCTTGCTGGGTAGGCAGTGACGCAATTGCCAAAATCACATTGCTGTCAAGCTGTGCAGGGGTTTGCTGAGACTTACTGGAGCCTGCAAGCAGGCTCCTAGAGGTGCAGGGGCTCCTAGGGCTTATGGAGTCCCTGTGTCAACACAGGGACTCCATAAGTCCTAACAGGTGACTCCGCCATTCCCTGTCCAGCTTCTGGTAAACTAAGCAGGAAGCTTTGCATCTCAAGCTGAGCTCTGTGCAGGTCATTTCTGAGTGTTTGGCAATCCAGATGTTCAGTGGTGGCATAATGATGGCATCACCAAATGTCAAGCCTCTTTAAACAAAAAGGTTGCTGATCCCTGGTATGATGGATAACTGACTGAGATGATTTCTAAATCATGATTTCCTTTGTTCACATATTGCCTCTGCCATAAACTCATTTTACAGACTTAGGCTGCACTCCTATACACAGTTATCTGGGAATTAATTCCATTGAATTTCTGAATAGACATGCACAGAATTGCACTATTAGATAAACTACTCTTTCTTAGCCTTAGCTTCCCAGCTGTAGCACTGTAATAATACTTACAGCCCAATCCTACTTGACTTCTCCAGAAGTGCCTAGATCCTTCCCAAAGCTGGCATTGGCAAGGTGTAACAAGGTGAAATCATTGGTAGCTGCACATGTGGGTCAGCAGCCAGGCCACTGTCCACCCGTGAAAGGTAAGGAAGAGGTGGGGAGAATGGGAGAGTTCCAGGGTAGGGAGGGAAGCAAAACAAGGGAGGGAGAGGGTAGGCTCGATGGCATGAGTGTGCTGCCAAATACTATCCCTCTCTACCACCTTTACTCGTCTTGGCCCTATGCCAGAAAAAAATAGTGGAGGCTGGTTGCACTTTACAACAAACTTATTTTTTTCCAGGCCTGAACACTTTAAATCCAGCCCTCCCTCCTTGACTATTTTTCTATTGAGTCTTTCTATTCACTGTTTCAAGCAGAACACTGCTGATTATTACACATTTGGGAAATAAAACCACGTATCTGCAAAAACTCTGTTTCGTGCACCAGTCATAGCAATGAGATTTTATGAAGCATTCGACAGCTCAGTTATTTGAGGATTCCCCTCTCCTTGCCCCAGCTCCTAGATTTCTTTTAGAACCAACCCATCCATGAGGTTGGGTAAAGTGGCTGCTTTGGGTGGCAGATTGGGGGAAGTAGTGAATTGGCAGGTGGTGCCCTGGATCCCACATCTGCCTTTCTCCCAAATGGCAGCCTGCCCAGATACCACCTCATCCTCTTCGCACTCATTTTCCTTGGAGAGGGTAAGAAGAGGGTGGTGGGATGGCTTACCTCCTCCCCTTCAGTGCTGCTGCCAAGGATCATGGCGGTAGTGGCTGCTGCAATTCTGTTCCCAAATGCTCTCCTTCCAGGGCAGCAAGCAGGAATTGGGGGGGGGGGGGGGTCACTGCTGTATCCTCCCACCATTACTGTTTCTTCAAAATAAGGTGGGTAGGAAGGATCCTGAAAGCAAAAGAGGAGTTCCCAAGAAGATCCTCCTCAGCCAGCCAGTTTTGCAGAAGATGTGGTGAAGAGGCAGAGGAAAGCTACAACAGCAACTATGAGGGGTTGGAACATGGGGAAAAAATTTCAGGGGGGGGGGAACAGAATTAGGACCTTACTTCAACTTGGGCTGGAACCACTACCAGGTATGGTTGACTACTATTTCTTCTTCTACAATCACTGGGATTAGTTTCCTACTAAATGTGACTAATGCATAACACCAAATCTTTAGGCTTCAGTCTATTGTTAAAGGGACTGGAAATTATAGAAGTTAAAGTTAAATCAAATTCATTAAAAGATGAAATGTTTGCTTACCGCTTGCCGACCAGTGGTTATAAGGCTGGATGTTCCATAACTTGAGCTCAAACTACTAATTGGCCCATTATGGGATGGTCCCAATAAGCTATGTATATCTCCATGACCACCTGCCAGGCTTGTTGAAGGCCCCACTGCATGGTTACGCAGCACATTGATCGCATCATCAAGTCTGTCCAAGCGATCCTCCATCCGTGACTGCTGTTGGGATTTAGGAGGAGCACTAAGGTCATTTTATTGTACACACCTGCTAAATCCATTATACTGTCATGCTTTCTACAGTGGGAGACATGAAAGGTAGCAAATGAAATGCAATATCAATAACCCTTCAAAAGCAGCTAGCAGCACTACAAACAAGTTAAATGGCAGCTGTTTGAAGAAGAAAATTATTTGTCTCATATAGTTTTCTCTTAAAATCAGATATTTATAAAGTTAATATTTAATATTTTAGGATATAGAGAAAATGAAAAGTCAGCATAATTTTGAAAATCTTAATTTGGATAAGAGAACAATTGAAACAACTGCCATCAAGAAGGAGACTATTCAGCAAATGACTGCAAAGCTAAAAAGCCAACATAATGTAGTAGATAAAATATTGAAGACCCAGGTGTAGATCTCCCCATTACTTGCAAACTTCCCACTCCCAAGGCTCACTGATTGCCCTTAGACACTTTGTTCTCCCTCAGATCAACCCACTTCACTGGGTAGTTTTGAGGATAATGCAAACATACTAAGAGGGAGAAAAGCTTGCTTTAGGCCACTCATCAGCTTAATACCTGAGCTGGGTTTTGAACCTGGGTTTCCCATATTTAATATCAACACTATACCCTCTGCATCTGCATGGTTCATCTTCATTAGGTTTATTGTTCACATACTAAAAGGTATGCAAAAATTATTACAACCCTTGCGGTTCTCTACAAGTTGACTTGACAACATGATTGAAAAAATGGAAGGTGTCATCTATGCAATACTATACTATATTGCTAATTTAACAGGAAATCTGTAAGTTGAGTTAAATGGAAAATCAAAAAGGCACCACCTAAAGAGAAATAGTACCTCACAGACATCCTTTAAGAATGACATAGCATCTTGCAAATGCTCGTGAAGCTGTTGCTCAACTCGATTTTTCTGGCAAAGTCAAGACAGAACAGGAAGGAAACCACAGGTTAAGTAATTATAAAAAGGTGGGATAAACAGCTGGTGTGTGTTCGCCTCAATTGTTAGTTAAGTTAATGCAATAAAGATTTAATTAGACTAAGAAATGAGAAGATAAAATGGTGAATACTATAGTGACATTAGAAATCTAATACTATTTATGTCTATTAGCAAAGTGTATGCCAATAATTGCATTTGTTATATGAGAAACATGTTATTTTGGGGAAATTGATCAGAATATCATCAATTATTTTTGGATCCCAAATATTGTACTTCCAGCTGTACTTGATTATAACTGGACTGCATAAGAAAGTTTTCAGATCCCTTGGCAAAATACTGTGTACAATTTCTATGCTGCACACAACACTTCATGGGTGCAGAAGAAATACTGTAGTTGAAGTCACGGTAGCAGCAAAGTTAGAATCCAACCTCCATATACCAAGTTCCCTACCAACTGCCAACCCTTCACCTCTCAAATGCATCATCTCTTTACAGTGCTCCGGGTAGACCACAAACTATTTTAATTTTTTAAACAGTTATATTGTTATGATGTATCTTGGCCCAGATAAGGCTCAAGACAAGGCAAAAAATTACAAGAAAATGAAAAGTATAAAATGTTTTACCGCAACTTTTTTTCTAGTGAAAATAATTGGAAGAATTAGTAGGTGGCTTATGAAAATGTAGCATAATTTCAAACAAGACTATCGCACCAGCTGCCTTCAGCATTGCAGCTTGATGCTCAAGGAACAGATGGTAAAAGAACTGCTTTGAATGTTCAGGTATTCTTCATTTGAAGACAGCAGTTTGTTAGCAAAGAATTCATTTGTAATGCTATCCTACTGTTCTCTTTAGGGATATGTAGGATTTATTAGATAAAACTAAAATGCCATTTCTTGGCAACAAAGTCATATCCAGGTTTAAGTGATTCTTACCAAGGAGTGCAGAGAATTTTCATAGCTGGGAGAAGAGGGAGCTTGTCCTCCAGTCCTTGACCACGGACCAGCACCTGCTATAATCATAAAGATGAAACTCTGACATATGCAGGAGAAATGGACAGACAAGGACACCCACCCCTTCTTATTCATGAAATAACATGAATTTCAATATGATTAGCTCAGCACTTGTGATATCCAACATTGGCCAAACTACTTCCTAACCCATTATTAATAATAATAATAATAATAATAATAATAATAATAATAATAATAATAATAATAATAATAATAAAAAAACTTTATTTTTATCCCGCCCTTCTCCCAAAAAGGGACCCAGGGCGGCTAACAACATATAAAACAAATTAAAACATAATTTCACAGATAAAAACATATTAAAAAACACATTAGCAGAACCCATAAAAACAGTAGTCAGAAGAGTCAGAATAAAAGAGCATAAAACAGCAGTTCTTAGAAGAATCGGGCCTGTAAAAAAGCAACTAAAAGATATATAAAAGATGTTAAAAAGGCCAGAACGTCAGAAGGCTTGGTTAAACAACAAGGTCTTCAGGCCTCGCCGAAAGGACTCAAGAGAGGGAGCCATTCTCAAGTCAAGGGGAAGGGAGTTCCACAACGTTGGTGCCACTACTGAGAAGGCCCTATTTCTTGCCGCCGCCCCACGTACCTCCTTAGGCGGCGGCACTTGTAAAAAGGCCTTCTCTGATGACCTGAGAGGACGAGCCAGATTGTATGGGAGTAGGCGATCTCTAAGATAACCTGGCCCAGAGCAGTATAGGGCTTTAAAGGTCAAAACCAGCACCTTGAATTGGGCCTGGAAACGAATGGGCAGCCAATGTAGCCCCCGGAGAAGCGGGCTGACAGAGTCAAACCACCTAGCTCCAGTGACCACACGGGCCGCCGCATTCTGCACTAATTGCAGTTTCCGAACCGTCTTCAGGGGCAGCCCCACATAAAGCGCGTTACAATAATCTAACCTCGATGTCACCGTAGCATGGATCACCATGGCCAGGTCTGCACGATCCAAGTACGGACGCAGCTGGCGCACCAGCCGAAGCTGAGCAAAGGCCCCCCTAGCCACAGCCGCCACCTGGGAATCCAGGAGCAGCTGCGAGTCCAGGTGGACCCCCAAGCTGCGGACCTGCTCCTTCAGAGGGAGTGCAACCCCATTCAGAGCAAGCTGATAATCCAGCACCTGCATCGAGGATTTCCGAACCAGGAGAGCCTCTGTCTTATCCGGATTTAATTTCAGCTTGTTAGCCCCCATCCAGATCCTCACTGCTTCCAGACAGCGCTCCAGGCCCTCAACCGCCACCCTGGAGTCTGGAGGAAAGGAGAGATAAAGCTGGGTGTCATCAGCATATTGATGACACCCCACTCCAAACCCCCAGATGACCTCTCCCAGCGGTTTCATGTAGATATTAAATAGCATGGGGGACAGAATTGAGCCCTGCGGCACCCCGCACCTCAATGGCCAGGGTGTCGAACAGGCATCCCCCAGCACCACCATCTGGGACCGACCTTTCAAGTAGGAGCGGAACCACCGCAAAACAGTGCCTCCAACTCCCAACTCGGCCAATCGGCCCAGAAGGATACCATGGTCGATGGTATCGAAAGCCGCCGAGAGGTCCAGCAGGACCAACAGGGACACACTCCCCCTGTTCAGTCCCCGGCGTAGGTCATCCACCAAGGCGACCAAGGCAGTTTCCGTCCCAAAGCCCGGCCTGAAACCAGATTGAAAAGGATCCAGATAATCCGCTTCATCCAAGACCCTCTGGAGTTGGGCCGCCACCACCCGCTCAATTACCTTGCCCAGAAACGGGATGTTGGAGACTGGCCGATAGTTGTTCAACACATTGGAATCCAGGGAGGGCTTCTTCAGGAGGGGGCGAACCACCGCCCGCTTCAAAGCAAGCGGCAGTGTCCCCTCCCCCAAAGAAGAGTTGACCACCCTCCCCGTCCACTCAGCCAGTCCCCCCCGGGCAGCTCTTATCAGCCAAGCTGGGCAAGGGTCAAACAGGCAGGCAGACGGCCTCACACTCCAAAGGAGTCTGTCCACATCCTCAGGCTGCACAAGCTGAAAAGAATCCCACAACACTGGACAAGCAGTTGCCAGGGGGACATCATCAGACATTGTCAATGTGGCATCCAAGTCGTAACGAATGCGATCGATTTTATCTGCAAAATGTTGCGCAAACACGTCACAGCGGCTGACCGTGTATTCCTCCTGGTCCACTGGCAGGGCCTGATGGAGGAGGCCCCGCACCACATGGAACAGCTCTGCCGGACGGCTATCAGCAGACGCAATGGTAGCAGAGAAGAATGATTTCTTCGCTGCTACCACCGCCACGGAGTAGGCTCTGTAATGAGCTCTACTCCGTGTCCGATCGGATTCATCACGAGTTTTCTGCCACCGTCGCTCTAGACGCCTGCCCTGCCGCTTCATCAGTCGCAGCTCCTCAGTGAACCAAGGAGCCGCTCCGAGTCTGCGACGTGGCAGAGGTCGCTCCGGAGCAATCTCATCCACTGCCCTGGACATTTCCCCGTTCCAGAGGTCAACCAGGGCCTCAGATGAGACGCCAGTCTTGGCAGTGGGGAAATCCCCCAGAGCCCTCAGGAAACCTTCCAAATCCATTAGCCTCCGGGGGCGGACCATAGAAAATGGTCCCCCGCCTCTGCAGAGGTAGGAAGTCGCAACCAGTCTAAACCTTACCAGGAAGTGATCTGTCCATGACAACGGAGTGATCTTGATCTCCTCTACATCCAGATCACTGCCCCCGTGCCCAGCTGTAAACACCAGGTCCAGCACGTGTCCTGCAGTATGTGTCGGGGCCAAGATCTTCTGGGACAGGCCCATGGTTGTCATGGCAGCCATGAAATCCTGAGCTGCACCTACCGCAGGGGCCTCGGCATGAACATTGAAGTCCCCCAGCACTAACAGGCGGGGGTCCTTCAATGCCACCCCCGAGATCACTCCAGTCAGCTCAGGCAGGGAGACTGTTTAGATTAAAAAGTTTAGATTTGACACCTGCAGACTTCTTGGACTACCAGTGTTGATAACATTGATATCAGCAGTTTCATGGTACTGTGAGTAACCAAAGAGATACAAAGATGCACAACAAGAGTTATGAAAGATAAAAATTGGGGATAGGGAAAGTTATGAATGTTCCCTCCTTGCTGACCTTCCACAAGGTCTAAAGACTTTTATTTCACAATGCTTTAGAGTATGACTGGTTTTTACTGGCTGTTTTTATTATCCTTAATTAATAAAGGTATCAAACTCCTGGAAGGGTAGAAAGGCAGGGTATAAATCTGAATTTATATGAATAAATGAATAAATAAAAGCAATGAAAACCCAAGTGAAGTCAACCCATAAGATACCCTGCAGCTCATGGCTGTGAGCCCCAATTTGCCACAATCAGTGGCACTGCCAACACAAGCAGTGCCTGGGGTAGGTGTCACACCCCTGCGCAGTGTGACACTCCTTTTACTCACCCAAAGTGACGTGTGGTGCCCGGAAGTGGTTCGGCAGCAATGGAATGACGTCATCACATCGATCGCACTACTGCTGAAGTGCTTCCAAAGGACACCATTTGAAGCCTAGGGGACAGGAAGGCCCATCACCACCAATTGCGGCATGAGCCTCTGCTTGGCTCAGGTGGCACATCTGTCACCCCCTCAGGCAGGGCCTCTGAAAGTAATTTTATCAGGGGGTACAAAGTTTCTTTTGGGCCCCTTTTCAAAGGGGGAGGGGTGAAAGAGTGGGGGAAGGTGGAGATGGGCAAGCAGAATGGGGGCAGGGAGGATGAAAATAGGGTGAGGGAGGGCAGAGACAGCTGGAAAAGTCTTTGGAGCCCAGGTCTACCCACTCATGTGGCATCAGCAGCTAGATATAGTAATACGGACAACCAAACACACTCCTAAGTCTCTCTAAAAACTTTTAAATATAGAAAATGACGCAGAAAATGAGCATCATCATATTTAGGCTCACACTAGAATGGAGCTTGTCCTGTGTGCACCAAAACTTACTTTGGCAGCAGCTGTAGCCTGCAGCTGTGTCCCTGAGCTCCTGTACACTCCTTCATGGATAGTGGATCCACAAGCCGAAAAGCTACTCTAGCAGGCCATAAGAACAGCCCCACTGGATCAGGCCATAGGCCCATCTAGTCCAGCTTCCTGTATCTCACAGCGGCCCACCAAATGCCCCAGGGAGCACACCAGATAACAAGAGACCTCATCCTGGTGCCCTCCCTTGCATCTGGCATTCTGACATAACCCATTTCTAAAATCAGGAGGTTGCGCATACACATCATGTCTTGTACCCCATAATGGATTTTTCCTCCAGAAACTTGTCCAATCCCCTTTTAAAGGCATCTAGGCTAGACGCCAGCACCACATCCTATGGCAAGGAGTTCCACAGACCGACCACACGCTGAGTAAAGAAATATTTTCTTTTGTCTGTCCTAACCCGCCCAACACTCAATTTTAGTGGATGTCCCCTGGTTCTGGTATTATGTGAGAGTGTAAGGAGCATCTCTCTATCCACTCTGTCCATCCCCTGCATAATTTTGTATGTCTCAATCATGTCCCCCCTCAGGCGTCTCTTTTCTAGGCTGAAGAGGCCCAAACGCTGTAGCCTTTCCTCATAAGGAAGGTGCCCCAGCCCCGTAATCATCTTAGTCGCTCTCTTTTGCACCTTTTCCATTTCCACTATGTCTTTTTTGAGATGTGGCGACCAGAACTGGACACAATACTCCAGGTGTGGCCTTACCATCGATTTGTACAATGGCACTATAATATTAGCCGTTTTGTTCTCAATACCCTTCCTAATGATCCCAAGCATAGAATTGGCCTTCTTTACTGCCGCCGCACATTGAGTCGACACTTTCATCGAACTGTCCACCACCACCCCAAGATCTCTCTCCTGATCTGTCACAGACAGCACAGAACCCATCAGCCTATATGTGAAGTTTTGATTTTTTGCCCCAATGTGCATGACTTTACACTTACTGACATTGAAGCGCATCTGCCATTTTGCTGCCCATTCTGCCAGTCTGGAGAGATCTTTCTGGAGCTCCTCACAATCACTTCTGGTCTTCACTCGGAAACGTTTGGTGTCGTCTGCAAACCTAGCCACCTCACTGCTCAACCCTGTCTCCAAGTCATTTATGAAGAGGTTGAAAAGCACCGGTCCCAGGACAAATCCTTGGGGCACACCGCTTCTCACCTCTCTCCATTGTGAAAATTGCCCATTGACACCCACTCTCTGCTTCCTGGCCTCCAACCAGTTCTCAATCCATGAGAGGACCTGTCCTCTAATTCCCTGACTGTGGAGTTTTTTCAGTAGCCTTTGGTGAGGGACCGTGTCAAACGCCTTCTGAAAGTCCAGATATATAATGTCCACGGGTTCTCCTGCATCCACATCCTGTTGACCTTTTCAAAGAATTCTATAAGGTTCGTGAGGCAAGACTTACCCTTACAGAAGCCATGCTGACTCTCCCTCAGCAAGGCCTGTTTGTCTATGTGTTTTGAGATCCTATCTTTGATGAGGCATTCCACCATCTTACCTGGTATGGATGTTAGGCTGACTGGCCTATAGTTTCCCGGGTCCCCCCTCTTTCCCTTTTTAAAGATAGGCGTGACATTTGCTATCCTCCAATCTTCTGGCACCGTGGCCATTTTGAGGGACAAGTTGCATACCTTAGTCAAGAGATCTGCAACTTCATTCTTCAATTCCTTCATAACTCTTGGGTGGATGCCATCAGGGCCTGGTGACTTATTGATCTTTAATTTATCAATGAGGTCTGAAACATCTTCTCTTTTAACCTCTATCTGACTTAATTCCTCGGTTAGGAGGGGCCGTTCGGGCAGCGGTATCTGCCCGAGGTCTTCTGCCGTGAAGACAGATGCAAAGAACTCATTTAATTTCTCTGCCATCTCTAAGTCTCCTTTTATCTCCCCTTTCCCTCCCTCACCATCCAGAGGGCCAACCGCTTCTCTGGCGGGTTTCCTGCTTCTAACATATTTGAAGAAGCTTTTATTATTCCCCTTAATGTTGCTGGCCATGCGTTCCTCATAGCCTCGCTTGGCCTCCCGTATCACCTTCTTACATTTCTTTTGCCAAAGTTTATGTTCCTTTTTATTCTCCTCATTAGGGCAAGGCTTCCATTTACGGAAGGAAGCTTCCTTGCCCTTCACAGCCTCTCTAACTTGGCTCGTTAGCCATGCGGGCACCCTCCTGGATTTAGTGGAACCCTTCTTTCTTTGCGGTATACACCTCTGCTGGGCCTCTATTACTGTTGTTTTAAGCAGCCTCCATGCACTCTGGAGAGATTGCACATAGCCTGTCAGTTTCATGAACCACCCAAAACTGGGTGGTTGTTCAGGGACCCACAGTCTAAGAACCACTGCTCTAGCATAGAGTATTCCCTCCAACATAGAAAAAAGAAGAACCTTGGCAAGTTTTGGTTCTTGAATTGTGCTGCATATGTAGAGTTTTCTAGTTATCACAAATTCACACAAGAGGGGAGGTGACACACTTGATGGCAAGCTGTTAAACGTGCTCTAAAGCTGCACTTACTCAGCTGCCTTTGAGTCCCCTTTGGTCTGGGAGAAAGGCGGGATAAAAATACTATAAACAAAGTTTCGTTTTACCTATAAGACTCGCTTTCATGCTCAGCTTTATTAATAAAAAGAAAAAATTATTCCATAAACCTATAGGTAAGATTCCAGTGCAAGTGTTTATTCTGTTTCAGCAGAAAATGAATGTGTTTTTCTTCTCGATTAAATTTAAAAGTATTCCACTGATCTTACTACACAATCCAATGTGGATTTTAATGTTACTTCACTAAGCCCCCTACCTATTTACCAGTTAAGATTTCAAGAGTCTACATGGAAGCTGCAACATATAGAAGCTGAAACTGCTAGCTTTAGCTGGCCCAGTGCTATTGCATCTGCAGAAAGGCACCTTCAAAGGATATACTGGACCTCTGCAAAAATGCGGATGCAGCTGTCCACAACTTGGACGTCTGCAATCTGAATTGTCCATCAATCAGGGAGTCAGTGTATAAAGAAGCACAAAGCAAGACCTTGTAAGCCAGGAGCATCAGTAAGTGCACCCAAACCAGGATAGGCTCCCCTGAATAAATCTATAGTTGAATGGTTTAAAGTTCACAGAATCACAGAAACAGCTGGAAGGAAATTCATAGATTTTCCAGTCCAACATGTAATCTGATGCAAGAGTCCTACATCCAATACTGTTGTTGACTGGCTGTGTCACACACCTGTACCCCTAGTGATGGTGAGACACAAAGGGTGACACAAAGGAATCCTCAGGTCTGGAAGGCAGCGGAGAACAGCACTGAAGGAAAGGCAGCAGCTGTGGGAAACCCAATTCCTTTTCCTAGCACTATTTCCCAGATACTATAGACACAGAATTGGGGAAAGAACTTCTGAGAACTGTAGAACGGGACAGTGGGAAGAAGATGACTATTTTATTTATTTATTACAATATTTATAAACCACCTTTCTCATCAGATTTTCATCAGTAGAGGTGTTTGTTTCCAGTGAGTAAGATAGGATTACAGCCTAAGACAGACCACAATGGGCTTACTTCTGGTTAAAATAAATAACATTTTCAAGCACCTCTATTCATCAGACTTATCCATGGCAGTTTACACTGACAGGTTGTCATAACCCCCCTGTTATCCTTCTTGGTGTGGTCATCTCTCTGGCTGCACGGCTCATGTCTTCCAAGCTTTCTACCGACAGCTACAAATCAAGCTAGGCAGGATCAAGTTGTTACCATTTTTGCTTCTTTTACCCTCTCACCATGGCTCATCAGAGACCCCTCTCTCACACAGAGGATTATCACAACTTTGTCAGTGACTTCCAGTCTCCCATTTAGGGACGATCAAGCTAATCCCGTTCAGCTTTAGGCAGAAAACAGCTCAAACATCCAGACCACAACATTCACTGCTTCTCCTCCACAATTGCAAGGCAAGTGTCCCCATGAGTCCTGACTTACCAAATAGTAGTGAGGTGCAATAGCAGCAGGAGAACCTTGTTGCCTTGGGTTGGCTAGACGAGGGTGCAGGCCCTTGCATGGGTGTGGACTCCTGGCACATGCCCTACATGCTCTCATCTACAAGAGCCACACCTAAAGACTAGTAAGTCAAGGAGAAGGGTTTACTAGAACCTCTCTACCTAACATGCTAGCTTTCTGTGTGCTGGGAAGTGGCTTTACAGTACGAAGGGACAGTCAAACGTGAGCTTTTCCTCTGGCACTCTGAAGTGGTACAGTCCAAACTCCGGCTATTCTTTAAGCCTGTTATTTCTTACCGTATCCATGATACGAATGACAACATAAGATGTTCAGGCCTACTTTGGAGCAAGTTATGCAAAGTAAGGTGATCATACGTGTCTATTACATCTAGATTTTAAACTATCAAAACAAATGCTGAAGACAGGAATTGTTGCCAGAGTCTAACAGTAATGAACATCAGTGACTTCACTGTGCAGATGCTTCGCATATCAGCAAATGAGTCACAGAGGT
The DNA here is from genome assembly GCF_035046505.1 of Tiliqua scincoides. Taxonomy (NCBI): domain Eukaryota; kingdom Metazoa; phylum Chordata; class Lepidosauria; order Squamata; family Scincidae; genus Tiliqua; species Tiliqua scincoides. Next base: position 28,087,460 of record NC_089828.1, read on the forward strand.
TAGAAAGATTTTGTTATAAAGATTTCAAAAACCATGCATTTTAAGAGTAACATGATGGTTACATCATCCAGCTATTAATTCTAATTCCTTGTTAAATAACATATTTAAATCATTGGGACTTTCATAAGACCTTTGTGTGTGTGGAACAGCTGTTCAACATTTACTAGACAGCTGAGGCCAAAGTGTCAGTGGAAGCAATAATATCCACTAAGAATGATGCAGCTGCTCAAACTACATATTCACATTGGACTACAACCAACCTAGTTCTTACAAACAACTCACAAAACTACTACAGAGTACTTTTTTAAAGGCCAAAACTATTTTAAAAGTCACTCCAGCTAAAACGTTGTCTCATCCAAAAGCTATCAGGTTTTGCAGAGACATTATTTTACTATGTAAATCACTCTATCAACTTTTTGGGGGGGTTGAAAAGTAGTATTTAAATATTCTTTACTACTACTCCACTACTTTGTAGTGTGCCTAAAATGCATCTGAAATCAAATGATAGGTTTTCTAAAAGTTGCTCCACTATAAGATGCTATAAGCTCTACTCACCAACTATTTGAAGTAGTTGGGGAGCTTAAAACTAAAACAAGTTACTTTAAGTAGAATTTTCTCATTATCAAAATGATGTTAGTCACATTTATTTAGGATTGTATTTTTTGTTTTATTGGTTTTTTAAATTTGTGAACCACTTTTTATATTAATATGAAAAGTGGTTATGTACATATAATGCACAGACAGAACTTACAAGACAGAAGAATTAGACAACAATCATGCTGTGCAACCTATAATTAACTGAGAATGCCAGTCACAAATCACTGAGTGAAAGCTATTGCAATAGTCTCACAGCAGTTATGATGAGGCCAGATAGAGCTACAGGCAGACCCTGTACCCCTTGTGATACTTCTGTGGTCCTTATGCATGTCAGCACAGAAACCAAACTACTTGTTAATCTGGCACAAATCTGCTAGACTGTGTACCACTGTGAAACAAGACTGCACCCTCTGAATACTCTACAGATATGCACTTATTATTTGTCCTCAAACCTGATGAGGAGAGGACACAAAATAAAGTTTGTAATCTAAACAGAAAGTTAACAAAAAGTAACTGGATCCTACCTGTGAGAGGTGATGGCGAGCCAACAGGTGTCGAGGGATTTGATGGAAAACTACTGCTGGTGTGGTCAGGAGAATAAATCTAAACGAAAAAGACAGAAGCTATCAGTTTCACACAATGAAATGGGACAAAAAGGAATACCTGTTGAGTACAGTAATTCTACTGCACAATTTTCATTAATTTCAATAGCATTTATCTGGGAAAAGTTTCATAAAGCCTTTTCTTAATTTTACTACAAAGTCATTTTGATAATTTGAGAGAAACACATACCTATAGTCCTAAAGGTAAATTATTCCACAGTACGTCTCATGAGTACCAGAGTAACTTTCTCACTCCAGAGGGAGTTAATCTTAAGAAGGCAGGCAATATCTAATATAAATGTTATCAAAATATACATTGTGCTTTTTGGAAGAGAAGGAATAGTTAAGTATAAAGCCCATAGTTAAGTATAAAAACAGAGCTAATTTCTCATGCAACCTAGGGCGGTCTTTGCTGTTGATGACCAATGATAAAAATCTGGGGCCTTCTGCCAGGCTTAAATGGTAACAGGACTCATTTTCTCACAACAAATGAGAGTCCTCTTTCCATCAGTCATGGTCTATTCTAATCAGCAGGGTGCCAATATGCCCAGCCATAATGAAAAGAGTTCCATACAAAGGAAAAACAAGGGAAACCCTGCAGCACCAAGCCTAGAAGCTCTTAGCATAGTGTTTTAAACACTCCAGAGTACATTTCATTTAAGCTTTGTCATGCTAATGTCACTGAGCCTCAAGCAACAAAGACTATTCACTGAATTACTTAGAAAGTCAACTTCCCAACATTTTCTTCTCCTTTGTTCAGAGACTACTGGCCATTTAGTTATCCAAACTGCACAAAGGCTGCTCTCCCAGTTTGGAGGTAGGAATCAAAACATAGGTTCTGACAAAGAGATTTGATATAATCAACCAAGTTAAACAGGCCTTCTCTTTGATCTCTTTTAAATTAAAGACCAAGTGTTTTGATTTGGCATTAAGCACTGAAATAAACCAGATGTTTCTTCTGCCAAACAAACCCTCCATGGGCACAATCTTAAAGGGTTATTGTTTGGCAAATGTTCAGGGAAACACAAATGGCACAAATACCCAGATTTTCTTTGCTTTCGATCTACATGGGTTCATTATCCAAACGAACATATAATCCATTGGGCTTTGGGAACTTTGTGCAATACTTTCATGTACAATTCTCTTTCTTGCCTACCCTGAGATTAAGTCCACAATTATCCCAGCTTAAATCTAAAATAAAAGAACCTTTGCAAACGTATTATCTGGTCTTACATGCTTAATCACACAGTGTTCTGTATGGTCTTTAATACTTAAACTGAAAAACAAATGTTGTACCCACTGATGTTTCACACAAGAAAGGCTTTTGAAGAAAAAAAACAATTGACATCAGCAAGAGTTTACCGCCAGACATTCTTATCATTGCTATGAGCAACAATATTTAAAAGCAACACTACAATTTTAGAATAATGTACTATTTCAACAATATTTCACAGCAGTATTATAGCAAGAAACTTAAAAAGATAGATCAATGATTCATTCACATGACTATTTACTTCTTGAAGAGCAACAGAAAGTACAGTTTGTATGTTTGGGGCAAGGGGAGCAGATGGATGAAGCCTAGTATTCCAAATGTGCATACTGTAGTGCGAGCCAACTGAGCAGATGGAATGCATCACTATCAGCTATGACAGAAATGATTTATGAAATGACCCGCTTGCTCCTGCCAAACAACACAGAATGATAGGACTGAGTTACCAAGACAACCAGAGTCCACCCTCTAGTTAAACACACTTGCTCAGACATCAAATCACAATACAACTAATTCCTTTCCCATCCACTCATCAATCCCCTGCCTAAGAGCCCAACTTTGTAAGAGAATCATGTTAATACCCTAAGGTCTTCTACAGAACAGGAATTATATAAAACCATCCCAAGACTGCCTCACTACACTTCATTATCCTGAAGACAGTTAGTTAAAAGTCAGCCATTGGTAGCCCTTATGCTAAGTCTGCCTTCCAAGGGGTGCTGCTTGGCCTGCCAGTGCATAACAAGAGTTGTTGGCAGGTCATGGTTGGCAACCTTCAGCACCCGGTATTCCCAGGCAGTCTCCCAACCAAGTACTAACCAGGCCTGACCCTGCTTAGCTTCCGAGATCAGACAAGATCAGGCAAGTGCAGGGTAACAGTTGCTGGGTAGGATGTTGGCTTACTATTTCCCACTTCTTTCTCAAAATGATCCTGTTAGAAAAACTGGTTGAAGAGTAGGGTGCTAAGCCTGACTGAGCCATACAGAAGTGACATTTATTACAATTGCTATACCCAAGAAATTTTAAGCTGACACCTGCCACAGGCAAAGCAGTCTAAACTCTTCACTCAGGAATAGTTTGTGATGTTGTATGCCAGACTTCTCCTGAACTTTGAAAATACTGATTACACCAGTATATTTCTCCTCAAGGCCAGCAAGCCTAAGAGATGCCACACATTTAACAAGAATATTGGTTTAACTCTGTTAACCTTAACAGGGCTTCTTCTTCTAGTAAACACTGTTTGAATACAAATGGGTTAACCATTTGCTGTCATAGGAAATTCATCTGTTTGAAGCTGTGAAAGATTATCTCTTGAAATAGAAGGTTCCTTGTGTGTGAAACCACAAAGGTCTCAATTCTCTCTCAATCATCACCATCCAGAGATCAGATTAGAATTTTTTGCATTAATAGCATACTGAAATGTAAACAGGACTTAAAAATACACCTGGAACCCAGGGGCTTTCTCACAGATTTCAGAAAACACAATTTTACTGCATTTATTCATAAAATTTTCCATATTTATCTCTCATTTTACAAATAGTTCTATTGTGCTTCCTCTCATTTTAGCCTAACAAAATGCAATAATACATTGTACATCTGAAAAAGGAAATGTGCGCATCCATTAAATTCAGCAGGAAATAGACTGCATGAGTCAAAAGGTTTACTCTCAACACATTAATCCAGTGGCTCTCAAACTGGTGGATTGCAACCCACCAGTCGTGTAAAGCTTCCCCCGTCCCTTTAAGGCAGGGGTCTCCAAACCCCAGCCCAGGGGCCAGATGTGGCCCATAGCAAGCCTCTATCTGGCCCACAGCCAGCCTCTTATCCCCTGAAAGCCTCTGGCCCACTCGACTGTACATGACCGGAGCTGTACTCTGATTGCATCTGTTCTGAGGGCCGGAGAGGCTGAATGAATGATCCCACTCATTCATTTATAATAATACAGGTATTTCTATACCGCCTTTCTTGGTCCTCAGATTTCTCCTAAGACTTTAATTCAAGGCGGTTTACATAGGCAGGCTATACTAAATCCCAATAGGGATTTTTACAATTGAAGAAGGTTCTGTCTTTCAAGAACCACAACATTTCAAATGGATCTTTTATTATCTGGTATCACATTCTGGCCTCCATTTTCCTCCCACACAGGCTGACAGTGGCCAAAGAGCAGGTGGAACAACTCAGCATAACTCGGCTAGGCTTGTCAGCTGCTTCAAGGTCTCGCCGTTCACGGTGCCGGTGGCCTCGAACTGGCGACCTTCGGATGTAATCTTCAGGCAAATGGAGGCTCTACCCTCTAGACCAGACCTCCTGCCCATTTATTCATTCATCTAAGTTCTATCTCTAATTTATCTATTTAAATTTTATATTTAAATTTTTTTCTGGCCCTCAGCACTGTGCCAGATATTTCATGCGGCCCTCTGGCCAAAAGGTTTGGAGACTCCTGCTTTAAGGGGTAGGGGAAGGGGAGGGAGGCACTTCCGTTTTGCAGGAGGTGCTTTGCAGGAACGTTCCAATCCTCAGGGAGCACTGTGCAGGGCAGCACAGGGCTCCCCGCACTTCCTGAAGACTGCTGCAGCCCTGCCTTCTGAAAGTAAGTGCAAAGCACCCACCCCGCCCCCCTTAGCAATGCAATCCTGGGGATTGCGTTGCTGCCCTAGCCCCTCCCCCACAAGAACTTACTGAGGGAGTAAAGCTCCCTCAAAGTTTGAGAATCACTGCATTAATCAAAAGGCTTACTACCATCATTTTCACTGCACAAGCTTTGTAAAATCTTTGTTTTCTACCTACTAAACAACTGTTGCCTGACATGTATGTGCAGATGTATATGTGGTGCTGGGTGCATACCCGGCGAGTGTGACCCTGAACAGTTCTGTGTTTTTTTGGCTCATTCTGATGACAAAAGAGCATCAGATTCCACTGCTTTTGGATATAGAAGATTAGAACAGCTCAGTCATCTTGCTTGGCCAAACTATTCAGGTCTACAAAAAATGCTGCATCCTGGGAGCTTCTTGGTTCTTTCATCAAGTACCAAGGACAGTGTTTCCCAAACTGAGAGTTGTGACCTGATTATTGGTGGGTCGGGAAACCGACAAGTTGATAGCTAACAAGGAAAATGTACTGAGCCCTATGGAAAGTGAAATTGAGCTGCATGAGTGCATTTACTCATGAGTAGGCAAATATACCTCAGTCCGCTTTGAAGGGCAGGCCAAAAGGAATGCAAGGCCAAAAGAATGGTCCCAATCAAATGAATGCAGGTGCCAAAAAAGCACTCGATGAGGAAGCCCCCGCCCCCAAGCTGAGAAGGAAAATGTATTGGGACCTATGGAAAGCGAAACTGAGCCACACGAGCTACTCAAGAGTAGGCAAAAATGCCTCAGCTCCTACTGAAAGCCAGGCGAAGGGGAACACAAGGCCACCAGAATGGTCCTGATAAGGGGAATGTGGAGCTCCACTAATGCTCCAAACCCCCCCCCCCAATAGTAAAAAGGATAAAAACAGAGGCTTGACTGCTGGTAAGGTGAAACATTTTTTCTTAGTGTTGTGAAGCTAGGTGAGTCCTGACAGAATGTCATTTTAAAAACTCGGTCCCAGTGCTAAAAAGTTGGGGAATCGCTGACCTAGGACAAGGTTTTTTTTATTAGGCCCCTTGTCCTTCTTTTAGGGTCTCTTCCTTTTTCCTCCTCCTGATGAATTCTCCCCTCTGAATGAAACATAGCTCAGCCTTCACTGAGTTGCTCTTCGGGAAACCTTCCCCCTAAAAAGCATCCCTCAGACTACCCCCTAGCCTCCATGGAGTTTGCTTACTGAATTTCCTATCACCTCTGGACCTAAAAAATTATTTCTCTAAACTGGGACACTGCTGTGTCTTGGTTAATGAGACCCAAGACTCCTTCATCAACCCAAGCCTCACCAAAAGAATCCAGCAGAAACCTTGGCTGACTCTACAATTGTGTCTTTTGTGTCTCATGAGATGTCATGCTGATGACATGCTTAGTGTCTCTATGCCCACCTGTCATGTGGACACAAGAGAGACAGTGACTAGGACTCTTTGGGCTACCTTATGTTAATAAGGGTGGAGACCCAGAGGTTAGCCTTCTGATGCACAGTTTCCTTTAACCAATCCAGTTAAGTGCTCTAGGCAGTGGCATAGCTAAGGAGGTGCAGGAGGTAGCAGTCGCACCGGGCAAGAAGCTTTAGGGGAGCAACAAACTGAGCTTGACGCTAGTGGCCAAAATTGTGAAAAAATTTGGTGTGTACAAATAATACCATCATGTTATATATCATTGGAAAGGTAATTTAAAACAGAATGCAACAAAACAAACCCCATTTGATATCTTTATTCTATCAAAAGTTTTGGCCAATTAACCAGAAAACAAAAACACAACTGCCTTATGGAACAAAAAGTAAATTTTTTAAACTCGAAACTGACCCATAAGACTGATTGTTCCAAGTGCCAATGAGATGTTATTATGATACAGCATGGAACCACTAAGGTGTTAATATGAGTCAGCTGTCATATGATACATGGAAATGTAGCTAAACATAGCTATTCCTGCTAACTGGTAAAGAGGCACTTTTTCAAGTGGTGCTCCTCTATATTTAGCAGGGGGAGAATAACCATCCCTCTTCACTCCAACACAGTGTCTCTAACCAATAAGGGGCACACTTTTTATTTATTTACTTAATTAAATTTGATTTGTTGTGGAGGGTGGCTACAAAATCTTTGATTCCAGGTAGCACATAGATGTTTTAGCTATGCTACTGGCTAGATAGAGGTGGCAGATCAAGTGGGTGGTGCTGGGGGGGGAGGAGGTAGGTTTCCCCCCAATTCGCACTTTTTAAAAAGTCTGTGTGTGACGTCACTTCCGGTTGTGACATCACTTCTGGGGCATTATTTTGAGCTCTGCACCGGGCTACATGTTCATTCACTATGCCACTGGCTCTAGGCAGACCAATTGGCGGTTCTTCCCTAAACAGAGCTGTGTTTGCCATGTTCCACTAATCCCTAATCTTTGAGGGATTGGTGTATTTCTTAAGAGTAATCATACAGTGAGAGAGATGAGCTCCCCAGCTACAAGTGAGTGAAGTGCTTAACACTGAGAGGTTCACTCCTTGCCTGTTCCAGTAGCCACTGTTCTAAGCTGCAGTGCACTCTGAGCTAAGTCATGGTTTTATGCCATAGCTGTTTCACTTGATTCGTTTTAGTTTATTTCCTCTTCCTCCCCATTCTTTACCTTCTTCCATTATTGCATGGGCCCCAGTTCACTAACTCCTGGCCCCTCTGGATAATCTCCCTCGTTTCCTTACAATGCTAATGCTCCCCTGTCCCGTTCACCCTCTCTTCACTTTTCCAACCGCTTCATTTTGCTGGCATATGTTCTACGGATTTACATTTTGGGTACTGTCTAGCAACTGCTACTGTTTAGGGCTTAGTGGTGCACATTGCAGTGCATATTTTCTGATTTTTTCCCCCTCCCTCCCAGTAGACTATATGGTGTTGCGCTCATGTCTTTGTCTCTCTCATTCATTTTAAATGCCAAGCTGTTGAAGTGCATCAAAAGCCATTGCAATTAGGTCCCTGTATAGGCATTAAACCTCCACATGTTATATGCATCTCAGAGCATACCTGGGAACACTGTTCACCATGTTCTCCACAAGATTGTCTCTGATCCCACACTTCTCCTCACCCAAGCTTTCTGGGCCTTCTATCATACTTTTGAACACCAGTAAGAATAATTTTCAGTTTTATTTATTCACATCAAACCCACATATATTCAAACTTGAGAGTTGCACTTATAAGGCAAATATCACCATTAAGGTCACACTTTTATTTGCCTTGCAACAGATATAGAGTGTGTGCATATTATATATAGTACATACTTATTGATAAAACCAGAAAAAGACAACTTGAATATAGCCTAAATTACTTCTGTGAGTAATGTATATGGACATTACTTAAGATATAAGTAATGAGTGATATATGGACATTACTTACAGATGCCAAGGCTTTTCCAAGGGCATCCCCAGTCTGTGAGCTTCCAGCAGCATTGCCTCTGTTTACTGTAAAGACAATAAAAATGCTGATTTACTGCTGAAAACAATTGTAGTATGTTGCTATTTAAAACTGACACTCTTTCAAAGGCATATCAGAACTGGGGAGGGGGGTGAATGTAAAAAGAAATCGCAACCTACTTCTGCAGCATTAATAGAACACCTCCTGCTCTCAGGAATAGAACAGTTTTCTCCATGGGGAAATGCCCCCCTCTTAGTCACATACAGAGTCAGCTTGCAAAACTACCCAGAGATGGTAATACACTATACCTAAAACTGGAAACAGCACTCTTCCAGCATAGGATACGGAGGTATGCCTCTGAGAGATATATTAAAGCCTGTAAAACACTGATCTTTATTGCTGTTTTTCCCATAAGAAACAGACACTTCTTTATGCAATGAGAAATTTAGGTATCATTTCTATTGATATCCCACCTTCTACCCAAAATGGTCTCAAGCTGGCTAACAAATATAAAATCCTATTAAAACAATGAGTAATCACATAAATCCCACACCCTCAGAAAGAGAAACATATCGCAGCTGAGGTAGAATGTTTAAACAACAGCTAGAGCTCAGAGGCCTGAAGAAGCAGATTTGTGTTTAACATCCTCTTGAAGATTGGAAGAGAAAGGGCTTCTGTGAAAGGGAGTTCCACATTTGGGGAACTACCATACAGAAAAATTCTGCTCTGTACCAGGGCCCAAACCATGAAGGGTTTCAAAAGGTAAGAGCCAACACCTGGAATTGGACCAGGAAACTGATGGGAAGCCAGAGTAGCTTCTGCAAGACAGGATTAATACGCTCCCTCTGCTTGGTGCCCCAAGACATAATTTAAAATCCTAGCAATCTCTCCCATTTTGCTTGAAATATCACCTGGAAACAGTCCAGCAACCAAAATTGCACCCCTAAACAGCACTGGTTAAATAAAATGGACAAGGTTGCTGGTCTTAGTTAAGGGCTCAGCTATGTGATTATATCTTAAATCAGCAGTCAACGTTCACCTCAGTTTTAGATTAGTCCAGCACCTAATTATTTTGAGGAAGCTTAGAAATAAACACTCATATCAATATTAATACCCCTTCTGGAGCAGACCATAGGCCCATCTAGTCCAGCTTCCTGTATCTCACAGTGGCCCACCAGATGGCTCAGGGAGCACACAAGCCAACAAGAGACCTGCATCCTGGTGCCCTCCCTTGCATCTGGCATTCTGAGGTAGTCTTTTTATCATCATACACATGTAGCTTCTTGAATGAATCCACAAGTAAGAAAAATGAGATATTCAGGGTGGTGGTTTGCAGGTAGAGACCAAATCAACCAAGAAAGCCCAATACACCTTCTTGGGACAATTAGTCCAGCAGTGGAAAGTGCATCAACAGTCTACTCACTCATCACCCTAATCTCTACATTCACAGTTCTAATAACCAACTGGCTGTAACCCCAAATGATAATGAAAACTGGTAAGGCAACAAATCAATTTTCTCAATTTTTGAGGGTGATTAGTAGTTTAAACTCCCATATATCTAAACTAGGCCTAATCTTCACATGACACTGTAAGGAATTAAAAATTCTTACCCAGTATGCTGCTGTTATCTGATCCATTGACAGGTGGAGTGTGTGAAGCAGCAACATAAGAACTACTGCTGGTGCTGCCCCGATGGAAGCTAGACATGGGAGGAAGACTGGCGTTGATATCTGTTGGGGAGACTGAATGCGGGGGATAACTCTAGGAAAAAACAAAATCATAATAAGAAATATATGTGCAGAGTTAATAGTAACTGAATACCACAAGTTGAAAATGCAAGAAATATCCCTGGATCAGACCAAGGTCCATCTTCATCAGACAAAAGCTTCTACATATGACTAATCACCACCACCTTTGTGTCTGAAGCTGGTGATCAGAGGTATACTATCTCTGAACCTGCAAAGTTCTATTAGATCAGTGGTTCTTAAACTTTTAGCATCGAGACCCCCTTTTTAGAATGAGAATCTGTCAGAGCACACTAGAAGTGAACCTAATCATGACCGGAATATTATAAGTACAGATCTATAACATTTCCCCAAATGAAGTCACATACCATGGTAGCATCAAGACTAATATAGTAAACATATAATATTGAAATGAATGGGAACACACCTGAAATTGGCTCGCAACCCACCTAGTGGGTCCCAATGCAAGTTTGAGAAACACTGTTAATACGGCCAACTACCCTAACAGAATCAGCCTCTGAATTTGTCTATTCCTTTTTAAAGCCATCTAGGTTAATGACCACTGTCACTCTTCATGGCAATAAATTCCTACATTAATTATGTTTAGTTAATTTTACCACTTGAGATGAAAAAAGAACAGGGTTATACATGCAATTCTAAATGTGGGTATACCACTGATATAATGGGATCACTCTTTCTCTCGATACTGAGCTAAACAAACGCATCGGTAAAGCAGCTACCACGTTTTCCAGACTCACAAAGAGAGTCTGGTCCAACAAGAAGCTGACAGAACATACCAAGATCCAGGTCTACAGAGCTTGCGTCCTGAGTACACTTCTGTACTGCACCGAGTCATGGACTCTCCGCTCACAACAGGAGAGGAAACTGAACGCTTTCCACATGCGCTGCCTCCGGCGCATTCTCGGCATCACCTGGCAGGACAAAGTTCCTAACAACACAGTCCTGGAAGGAGCTGGAATCCCTAGCATGTATGCACTGCTGAAACAGAGATGCCTGCGTTGGCTCGGTCATGTCGTGAGAATGGATAATGGCCGGATCCCAAAGGATCTCCTCTATGGAGAACTCGTGCAAGGAAAGCGCCCTACAGGTAGACCACAGCTGTGATACAAGGACATCTGCAAGAGGGATCTGAAGGCCTTAGGGATGGACCTCAACAAGTGGGAAACCCTGGCCTCTGAGCAGTCCGCTTGGAGGCAGGCTGTGCAGCATGGCCTTTCCCAGTTTGAAGAGACACTTTGCCAGCAGTCTGAGGCAAAGAGGCAAAGAAGGAAGGCCCATAGCCAGCGAGACAGACCAGGGACAGACTGCACTTGCTCCCGGTGTGGAAGGGATTGTCACTCCCGGATTGGCCTTTTCAGCCACACTAGACGGTGTGCCAAAACCACCTTTCAGAGCGCGATACCATAGTCTTTCAAGACTGAAGGTTGCCAATACAATACAAATGGGATCAATTCTTGCCAGTTTATTTCCAATCCCATTCTTAACATTGCTTTTGCCTTTTAAATGACAGTAACAGCTCTTCTATCAGAAACCCAAGATTTCTTTCTTGGATAGTCAGAGTCAATTTAGATGCCATCAACAAATAGGTAAAGTCTGGACTTTTTTTCTTCAATATTCCTAACTTTGCACTTACTTATATGCTATATTTTATCTGCCATTTTACTCCCCAGTCACCACTTTTAGAGAACTCTTGACAATCAGCTTTGAATATCATTTTCTGAATGATGTTACTAGGAAATGAGCCCCTTTCATTGTGTGTCCTGGACTCCAGATCATTAATGCCCCAGCCCCAACAAATAAGCACCAAAACTCTGGGGGTATCTCACCGTTTTCATCCCTCAGTTGTGAGCGCTTAATTCTTAAGCCAATGAAATCTTCCTCACAAGAACTGCCATTCAAATTAGGGCTATCACCCAATTTAAAAAATCTGAAGGAACACTGAAAGTTTGCTCCCTGTTGATTAACAACTAAAACTTTCAATTATGATGATTAAAAAGCAAAGCCCTATTTATAAAGTTGCTTCATTTTTGAAAACTTGCACCCATTATCCAGCAATAACAATATTTTATGGAGGATGACCAATAACAATTGATTTTCAACTGACAACTGACAATATGATTTTGATTTTCAACTGACAATATGAATATGAATACACCTGCCGTTTTCATCTTACCGAGCGGTCATGTGCATGTCGACTGCTATAACTGCCTGACTGAGACATGTGAGAGGATGAACTTTCCAGCATTCCACCATAGCCAGTCTGGCTCATTCCATTGGAAGGGCTCCAAAGGTCAGAAGTGTTGTGGGTCCCATCTTTAAAAAAAAAAAATTAAACAAAAACCAGGAGAAAAAGGGAAAGAATCACAGATGAGGGGTAAAGATGCATTTTTTAATGAGTCTAATTTTACATTGTAGCTCAATGTGTGCCTATTTTATACCATCAACTGCTTGTTTGCTTTCAAAAAGATGCTTCTTAGCTAAAATTCAATTCATACACCACCGAGAAAGCACCAAACGTGTTCACATGATGAACTTTCATTAGGGATCAGATTTTGTTTTTGATTTTATGATTTTTTTGTTAAGAAAGAGGCTACGATGTTTTCAAGTACAACAAAGATAGCATTTTGCTTTTGCTACACAGTGGTCACGAAACATAATATAGAAAGATTCCCCTATCTGAAAAAAGCAATTTAAACTGAAGTTTTCCAAACCCATAAAAACACAGCATTTAAGATTATTCTAAACTCTCAGACAGTGTGACTGTGTTATATGAAATACGCCATCAACTGTGTTTATAAGATTATTCTTATAATATCTTATCTGTTCAGAATAACAACAATTCAAACACCTTATAATGTGTAAGAATCACAGATGAGTACCTTCTCACTTTTTAGGGGTAAAGATGCATTTTTAATGAGTCTAATTTTACATTGTAGCTCAATGTGTGCCTATTTTATACCATCAACTGCTTGCTTACTTTCAAAAAGATGCTTCTTAGCTAAAATTCAATTCATACACCACTGCTGTCATTCCATATCAAATCATCACACAATATTTTTCAACCTCATGTTCTTAGACTTTGATAAAATTTGTCATATTTTATGACCTTATGTAGTTATTGAAGAAATGCATTTTTTAAATTTTTAACTCGCACAGAAAAAAATATATTTACGTCTGATTTGACATGGAATGATCCTTACCAGTAGTGTCCTATCCCTTTCCACCACTGTGCAACGCACCAAGGGAGTTAAGATAAGTCATGCTGCAACAGCTCACAAACTTTGCCTCTGCATTTACAATGCAAATGTTGCACTCCTCTCCCTATAGAGGAAAACTGGAGAGGGGAGCCTGATGAAGAAACAGAAGGCTAGCTGAAATTCCTGTCTACTATTCCAAATGAGAAACACTCCTTAAACCAACACAGGCCTGCCCAGAGAAACAAGTCATAACTCCAAACATGTCCAGTATACTCAATTGAACTTTATGACATTCGCTCAGTTTCAGCCAAGCCTGATGGAGGGCACGATCTCCATTTTCCCTTTAGCCAAACGCAACAAAATGCTAAGTACATATAACTGTGTTAGAAATAATACAGCATTCACATTAAGATGCATGTTGCACCGTGGTTTTCAGAGGTGTGAGAATATAGAACCAGTACACAAAATCACAGGTCCTTCAGAAGATAATTTGATTGGACATTTGCATCTCCTCTTTTTGTATCCTGGACACTTGTAATTCAATATACGTAGATTTATATTAGTTCAGGGGTGCCCAAACCCCGGCCCAGGGGCCATTTGTGGCCCTCGGGGACCCTCTATCTGGTTCGCAAGTAGCTCCCAGTGTCCAATGAGTCTCTGGCCCACCGAAAACTTGCTGGAGCCCAAGCTGGCCCAACACGACTGCTCTCAGCACAAGGGCTGAATGTTTGACCTCTTGCACGAGCTGCAGGCCAACGGCTCCCTCAACTGCTTGCTGTTTCTCATCTGTGAAGCAGCAGTGAAGTAAAGGCTGGCCTTGCTTTGAGCAAGGTCTTTTATAGCAAGATGATTCATTCATATAAGTTCATCTTTAATATATTTGTTTATGTAAACTTATGAAAATTTATTCAAATTTTAAATGCAAATTAATTCTTTTTTTCCTGGCCCCCAACGCAGTGTCAGAGAGATGATGCGGCCCTCCTGCCAAAAAGTTTGGACACCTCTGTATTAGATGTATATTTATATTAGGTTCTGGTTTTTGACCTTTAAAGTACTAAACAGCTTGGGACCAGCATACTTGAGAGACCCCTTCTTCTGTACAATCCAGCCCACTCTCTTAAGGTCATCAGAGGGGGCCCTGTTGGTTGTGTCGCCATCAAGAGAGGTCAGGAGGATGGCAGCCAGAAACAGGGTCCTCTCAGTGGTGGTGCCTGTGTTATGGAATTCTCTCCCCTTTGAGCTGGGGACAGTTTCTTCTTTATTAACCTTCCAGTGAGGCCTAAAGGCATTTTTATTTAGGAAAGCCTTTGAGGTCCTATAATGGCTGCTTTAAGGAATTTATTTAATTTTTTACCGAGATGTTTTATTGCTGCTTTGTTTTTCTATTTCCTGTTTTAATTGTCATTTTTATAGTTTGAATCTGTATTTATTACTTTTTGTATTATGCATTTTATATATTCACTGTTAGCCGCCTTGGGTGCTCTTTGAAGGAGAAAACGGGATCACAAACCAAACAGATAAATAATATTTGGTTTAAATTTTTTAAACACAAAGGTAGGGTTGGGGCTGGGATAAGAGGCTTAAGAAATATAAAATGGGGTTTGTTTCCCAGTTATAGTGGGATGCAAATAGTCAGAATGCGGGAAAAAACAAAACCCAGATGTGACTGCCCAGGGACATCAATGACTGGGATGTATCTGACCCAGGCACAGTTGTCCAGGACGCAAATATCCAGGCAACCATAGTATTGGGGCACAACCATTCTAATCTATTCACATCAATGGTCAAATACTTTGCTCTGATCCTTTTGTCGTTGCTGCAGCACATTCAGAGGTGCTGCAAGCACAGGTGCATGCGAGAATGAGCAGACATATTCTACTACAACACATTCAATTGGAAAAACAAGCCTGATACTCCTGACTTCTTTCCCAACAAATGAACCCACCCTTTTCATTGGAATTCAGAAAAAAACCAATTTGGGGAGGGGAGTTGCATATTTTCCTCCAGTTTCCTCTCTGCTTGCACTTCCCTCTCCTTCTTCTGCTTGTTTTGACAATTTTATATATATCGAGCCCTTTGAGATAAGCACCTGTCTTATAATTGATACACACTGTACACACAGACTGAGGAGAGATCATGGTCTCACAAAAAGAACAAATACAAATTTAGGAGTGTGTCTAGATCCAGGCCTCCCCTTTGATTTCTAGACTAATACAATGGCCAAAGGTTCTACCCTCTTTAGTCAATATACCAACTATGCCCTTTCTTGGAGTAGTGGGGTCTGAGCACTATAGTGGATGCCATATTGCAACATGGTTTATGCGAGGCTGCTCTTGAAAAAGAATTGGAAGGGACAGGTTGTTTACCTGTAAACTACAGTTTCAAGTGGTCAACTACATTGGAAGCTTGTAAAGCTCTGCTGAGCATTCTGCCCATTCTCATGAGAAAATCCTGTGTACAGATAAGTGCCTCAGGCATGAGAAGAACACCCAATCCCTCAGTTTTGCCTTGACTGTCTTCGACTTCAAATTGATTAATTTGAAGAGAGATCTAACGACTAAAACCAAACTTACAGCAGGGATGGTCAGGTGAGTTGAATGTCTGCATAGATGGTTATTCAAAGAACTGCAGTTATGGGTAAGCAACCTGCCCTCCTCCTCTTTGGTCTCTTGGTAGACACACAGGATAAAACTGCTCCAGAGGATCTCAAGATGGGGTGGCTGTCTGCCAACTGGTAAGCCAGAGAAATAGGCAGCAATTCTATACAGTCTTATCTGGAAGTAAGTCCTACAAAGCTCAGTGAGGTTTAATTCTGAGTAGACAAGTATAGGATTGCACTGTCAGCTACCAATGAGTTTTTTCTCTCTCTAAGGTTTTGCAAAAATATAGGCAACATCAAATTCTGGTTAACATGAAATGTTGAGGCCACCTTAGTTAAAAAGGCACTGTTGAGTCTCAATGTCATTTTGACCCTCACTATATCAAGTTTCATCCAAATGGAATGTACAGCATATAGCTCACTGATCCTCCATGCTGAAGAAACAGCTATCAAAAACATCAGTTTGAGTGCGAGAAGTCAGAAATCCATAGGTCAGATGGCTTGCCTGTTCTGGCAGAGACATGTTCTATTATGAGAGAGTTTTCAGATGATTGAACAGAAAACTGTCTGCCTCTTGCATTCTATTCACTTGCTCCAGTCTCTGTGAAGTGGATGGTGCCAATGACGGTTTATCCCAAGCTTGTTTTGTTGTCTTAAGGAGGACAGAGAGCACAAGTAAGGCTATTAGTACACAGATGTCCATCTGCACAAAGTTGTACACAGGATTGTCTGTATACTTCACTCAATACTAGTACTACTTGCCTAGCATGGATGCCATTCTAATGATGCTTTTATTGTACAACTTCAGGTCCATTGTGGGAGAAGTCACTTTCCCCTGATAGTCCAGTGAAGGTTTGGAAAACATAAAAGAAGTAACTATCTCCATTATGGTGTCTGTTTCTGCAGCCAGCTCTGATGAGAAGGGCCAGGGGAGCTGTTGTTGACAGGAAAATAGATAACTTTGACATAACCTATGGTCCAAAGGGGGACAGTGATGTCTAAGCTGATAATGTTACAGTCATTGTCAATGTTTCCACTGGTGAAACTATAATTGGCACCACAGATGAGGCAGAAATGTTAAGTCAGTGTCAACCAGTGTCAACCAGTGAATTGTTGTCACTACAGGAGGGGCATAGTAGATAGTAGTTTCTCTTGACCCATGCACATCTTAGCAAGCATGATGACTGGAGCCACGGAGCAGTGAAAACTACTGTGCCCATATTGTGCACAGGTGGCCCACAGTGAGTGATTATGATGCTGATACAGTTATAGGTAGTGCAGATATCTGGAAACTCAATCCCAAATGAGTGTCTGGAAACTCAATCCCAATGAGAGCAATGCTGCCATTCTCTTGAGCTCCAGTACAACCATTGGCATGAAGATGTATATGCCTGGCGATATACTGGGCTTTGACTTCGAGATATTTGAGTTTTTGATTCATCGTTAGTTATCTCAATCTATGATCCACAGAGGATGACAAATGCCTTGATATCAGAGGAAGAGATTGTATACCACAAGAATGTCCAATACTGAGAAAAATCCACTGATAGAATCTTCAAATCAATCTCCATGAATAGTAAGATCATTTCATTTGCCAACATATGAAGTCTTCACTCCCAAAGCCTTTGTTAGAATCAACACCTGTGCCACTGAGACAGAATGCATAGAAGGTTTTCCTGTAGACTTGGCTCCTAATGGATATTTTGAATTTATTTTTTTTGTAGGATTTCTGGTACCAGCCATCCGCACAAAGTGCAACATATGGAGTTTGCTGTGCCCCTTGTGGCTAGCCTCAGACCTAATGGCTCTTTGATCCACTTACTTTAAGGAAACTACTAGTAGTAGCGGTGAAGGAGGTGGGATCATAGGAGATACCAACATGGTTGCTGTAGAAGTGAGACCTGCCTCACAGAACTGAGATGAAACTCCCTGTTCCTCTTCTGCTTAAACATTTTTTTATAATGCGCACGGGTGTCCACAGTGAAACTCTACCAAGCAGAGGAGACAAGTGTCATGCCCATCAGTGAAAGGGAGTTTTGTCCCATAGCAATAATACTTTCTAAATGTGACTCTGCTTCCATACAACAGGATTAAATACTAAAAATGTTTAAAAATATGTGCTGTTTTTCAAAACTAATGAGATGTAGAATAAAGGTGAAAATTAAGGTAAGTGTTTTATTTTCTCACAGAGCTATAAAGGGGCAAAGGGAAGCATTTATCATGATGCTGCTTCAGCAGCTGTAGAAAATAAACTGAGGGACTGGGCATTCTTCTCATGTTCAAGGCCAAGGTTGTGTACAGGGCTTCCCTACTCAAGAGCAATGACTGAACACATAACAAATCTCTGCAAGTTTCCAAGGTCAACTCTGCATATGTGCAGATTTCCACTATATGTGACTGCACAGAGACCTTGAAGAAGAATTTCAACTAGTACAGAACATAGCAACAGGCTTAGTATAACACCAATTCTCCATGAGCTCTGTTAGCAACTGGTTTTTCTGGGTCAAATTAAAAGTGCTTTAAAACTATGCTTAAAGAAATGCCTTGCCAACATATTGCGATCTAGTAGTGCAAGTGTCATTACTGAAAATGCAAAGAGGGCATTTTCTTTTATAACACAAATACTGTGGAACTGTCTCCCACAAAAACTTTGCCAGATGCAGGAGCATGATCTATTTAAATAGACCTTTAAAAGGTTCCCCCACCCAAATTAGTTGAAAAGTAGTGGGGATTATGGCCTGCCACTGCTGATTTTTGTTACTTTATTGATAATATTTTATTAATGATACTATCCCCTACCCAAAGATAGTGTGTTAAAGACAGGTTAAACATTTTTTGAATAAATAAAACAAATCTGTGTTGAAGGATCCAGGAAGGGAAGACTTTTGTTCTCTCTGCCTCCTATAGACTATATGTGGTGGAAGGGAAAAGGCAAAAGATGTTGCTGATGTCACTCTGCAGTTGCTAGTAGAGATCTGTGGGTAGCTGTGCAGTTGCCATGGTGTTTATGGAAGCAGATGCTGCCATCGAGGTATTTGGAAATTCATGTCACACTGTTGACACATTGCCAAAGTGCTGATCACTGAGCAGGCAATACTGACTTGGCCTGAACTGATCCATACCAAATGACTTAGCCATAGGACAAAACTGTCAGATCAACAGGCTATTCTGAAGTCCTGAACCAAAACATGAGATACAGGTCCAGCCTATTTATACACGGATTTTTTATACACGGATTTGACTCAACATGAATGGCCCCTGCAAATGAGAAGGAATGTGCTGATCCCTGGAGAAGGGGAAAATGCAACCCTTTAAAATCAGTTTAAAAAACTGAACAGTCCTTTAACAATAGCCTCCTTAATGAGAGAGAGAGGGCAGCTGGCTGACAATCCATCAATCCTTCTCTCCCCAGCGGACCCCTCCCCTCCCCCTGCGCCCTGAAGGAAAGGTGATCCCTTTATATTGGTGAAGGGAGGGGCTGAGTGTAAGCTCTCAGCTCTTTGTAAGCTCTTGGAGGATGAGTGATTGATGGATTGTCTTGTTAATGACTCTTATCTTACATCATCAAGGCTGTTTTTAAAGCACTAGAGCAAAGAAATTTTGTTTTTTAAATTGATTTGCTATAGTGCCATCCACGTGAGTGCTTGGAAAGGATAATTAGTCTCAACCTGTACTGATATCTGGTCTAGTTGAGAACACACCTTAAATTACACTCATTGAGCCATGTCCTAGGACACCAACTAAATCCAATGATACACTTTATTTATAAAAACATGAATTTAACAGCAAGAAGTCATTTCATTTTAAACTCCTATATATTCTCTATCCTATGTCCCTTTATTCTCTCCCAAACCCTAATTTTAGTGCTATTCATTTACTTATTACGTATGCTTAAAAAATTTATTCATCAGAAACATTTTACTTACCTTGTAAAAAGAAAGTGCTAGCAAACATACTGCTTGGAGGTTTAGGAGACGGATAACCTGGAGATTCTCTATTGAAATCATCCGAATTAGGAGATGGTGCATAGACCTGCATAATTGAAATGAGAAAAAAAGGACAAATGTTAATGCTTGAAAGTCACAGTAAGAGTCCCAGCCCACAACCAAGAAGAGCAGACAAATATAAAATAATAAAACAAGCACAGCATGACCTGAAGTCACAACTTAATTCCCCAGTTAGAAATGCTTTTTCAGTAAGTTGCCTAACAAACTTGAGCAACTTTGCCAGCCTGCTCTTCTTCCCCTGGGGTGCTAATTCAAGCAGACAGCCTGATAAAGTCCAAGCCTTGATTTTGCTTTGAAAGCACAAAAACGTGCACAAATTCATTGTTCCAAACAAGAGCAATTACTAAAATAACAACAAAAAAAGTCAGTTGCCTAAAAAGTGTTTCAATTAAAAACAGCTTTATATATTTTATTAAAGTTCACTAAACTACAATTCCAGCAGTTTGGTAAGATATACACAGTCAATATTCACTACATGATTGCATTTAAAAGAAGCCCAGAGCAGCGCTATAACCTACTACTTATCCTGAATTGCAGACCTTTAAAAGTCTGGAGTGGCATTTAAACAAAATCAAAACACACACATTCACTGTGCATTTTGAATAGCACTGATTTCTTCACTTCAGACATCTGCAGCAAATACTAGATCAGAATGCTATTTGGTACAGCATTCAGATATTATCTTACACAAAGTATAGTAATTAGCATACACTTCAAAACTGGATCCAAACAATCACATTTTTTTAAAAAATTGGAAGGTAGCATTCATTTTCTGCTCTCCATATTTTTTCAATATTTTGTTAGGAAAAATGAAAAACTTTTCAGCCTATGTAACACTGGTTAAATAAAACCAAAAAAAATTACTGTCATGGAACTGTCTAAAACCTGGACAGTTCAGTCAATCTTCATTTTAGAATGGACCTAGATCAGTGGTTCTCAAACTCTCTGGGAGAGTTTGAGAGCCACTAGGTTCTTGCATGGGCAGGAGGGGGGAGGCAGCAGGGGCAGGGGAAGGCAGCGGCACGATCCCCAGGATCGCGCTGCTCAGGGGGGCTGCAGGGGCTTAGGTAAACGTACCCAAGCCCCTGCAGCCTCGCGGGGGTGGGGGGAGCACGGCGCGACCTGCAGCAGCGCTCCCCGCAGCAGTGAAAGTAGATGCAGAGCAATCGCGCTCCGAAAGTGGAGCGTGACCGCTCCGGAAGTGGAGTGTGATCGCTCCGCATCTACTTTCACTGCTGCGGGGAGTGCTGCTGCAGGTCGCGCCGTGCTCCCTGCACCCCCAGGAGGCTGCAGGAGCTTGGGTATGTGTACCCAAGCCCCTGCAGCCCCCCTGAGCGGCGTGATCCTGGGGCGTCACAATGCCCCAGTTTGAAAAGCCCTGACCTAGGTTATGACAGGTTACAGGTGGCAACACAGTCCTCTTTAGGAGCACAAGCTGTGGAAACCAGCAAAGGAAACTATGGAAACCTCGCGAAAATCCCTCTTCGCTATGCAATGTATAAGGGGACCTGCCAGTTGTAAAAGTTGGAACCACTGGCCTAAGGCAACAATGGTCAGGAGTTTGGTAATATTCAACACTTGCATTAACTACACTGCACACCTCTAATGCTTTGGGATAGTTTTGTCTCTATAGAGCCATACTGCAGAGTCCAGGGGAAAACAGACAGGGCAGACAATTTTGCAGGAGAACAACTGAGGGGGGGGGGATGGTATAGTTTTAAAAAATGAGAAAGTACAGTAAAGGTAAAGCTTAGATTTTAAGCATGTGCTCATGAATCTCCATCAACTTTACAGAGAATCAACTACAGGTCCAACCTTGTAATACACGGATTTTTTATACATGGATTTGACTCAACACGAATGGCCACTGCAAATGAGAAGGAATGTGCTGATCCCTGGAGAAGGGGAAAAATGCATCCCTTTAAAATCAGTTTTAAAAACTGAACAGTTCTTTAACAATAGCCTCCTTAATATGAGAGAGGGGGCAGCTGGCTGACAATCCATCAATCCTTCTCTCACCAGGCGACCCCACCCTTTCACCTGAGCATTGCATTGGCAAAGGGTGGCACTGAGTAAAGGGCTTGGAGGACGACTGATTGATGGATTGTCTTCTTAATGACTCTTATCTTACATCCCAAAGTCAGCAAGGCTGTTTTTAAATCATTAGAGCAAAGAAACTTTTGTTTTTTAAATTGATTTGCTATAATGTGTTTTTTGCCATCCACGTGAGTGCTTGGACGGAACCGACGCGAATAATGAGGCTCAACCTGTACTACAAATATGACAAGGCTGAAATGCATCTGTCTAGCGCATACAGGCAGAGCCTGTTTATCGGCAGAATTTCCATCTGCGGATCGGGATCAGCATGGGTCCCCAGGACACCTCCAGAGGCTCTTCTGAGGCCCATGGAGGACATGTGCAGCCTCCACAGAACTCAAAATGGCCTCTGGAGTCCTAGAAAAGTACTTCCAGTTTTTGATGACGCCATTCCAAAACCTATGGCGGTTACATGTGGCCACTATGGGCCTCAGAACAGCTCCAGACGTGACCAGAGCAAGGCTACAGTCGCTTTCGGAGCTCAGGGGACCCCGAAATCTGCGTGATTTGATTTCACATGGAATTCAGGAATGGAACCCCCGTGGATAAGGAGGGTCCACTTGTACTGTAAGAAACAAGAAATTTCAATTAATCTATATCTATTGAGCTGCTATGTGCCAATTGGTTGCTGACTTTATCACAGATATCCCATATGCCATCAGCTAACTTCCAAATGTACTACAAAGTCCTACTGCCATGGGCACCTACATTCTATATACAAGATTATACCACTATCTGTTGATAGTACACTCCTCCCTAGCAAAACTCCTTCAAAATCGTCTGAGAAAATGCTCCATGGTTCCACCACCATTCTCTTTTGTTTAATTCTTCCTTCCTTGTTGGATCCATGAGACAAGACAATAGAGACACTATTATCGTCATAGTTTTCTGAGAAATAAAAATGCAAGAATTTTTTCTACAATGATACATTTTTTTCCAATGCTGACTCCTCTGCTTTTTGAGTGCTAGTAAAGTGAAGAAAAAATTAAGGACTACTATTTACTATGTAAACCTAAGTGGTCAACTACATATGTTAATCTGTATACCAAAACCCAGAATGCCTTTCTGCGTAGATACGCTAGATATATTAATATCTCCATTGAAATTCAAAAGACCTATATAAACAGTGCATACTCTGCTGCAGAAAACTGGCCACAAGTAGTTTTGAGACTCTGATTAAATACAAGCAGCAGAAATGGAATGGAAAATGACAGAAATCACTAATTTTAAAATCAATTTTTAAAAAATTACTTCCTGACAAATTTAATTTAACATAATATAGCTTGTTACAATTTTCAGTTAGAGCACTAATACATTAGGAGCATATGCTATATACACCCACGCATTCTTTGCAACCAATTGTCCAATTTCAAATCTCCACAATTTACTGAGTTGAACTATACTAGATTAAAAAATTACAAGTCGAACTAAACATTTTAGCATAAACTGTATTGTCCAGTTACTATACTCCATTAAGAGCCAAAGAGAAGCACAGGAAGCAGACATGGGGATGGTTGTTGATTAATGCACTAAAGCCCAGAAGAAGACACACACACACACACACACACACACACACACACACACACACACACACACACACACACACACACACACACACACGAGAAACTTTGCAGAAACAATGCTCAATAGAACTATGAACGAGCCTAAAGCTCAGCTCCCCTAGTATATGGAGACATTTGTGCAGGACGTTATCACTTAAAGTTGTCGATATTGAAACTTAGAAATGGCAGAACAACTTATAATGAAATCAATTTTGGTGGTTGGCAACCTTCAGTCTCAAAAGACTATGGTATAAGCCTACAGCACCCGGTATTCCCAAGAGGTCTCCCATCCAAGTACTAACCAGGCCTGACCCTGCTTAGCTTCCAAGATCAGACAAGATCAGGGATGTACAGGGTTACCATTGGCTAATTGATACAAGTAAACAAAATTTCCATTCCTACAGCATATTTCTGGTCACAAAAACATCTCCAAACTTGTTCTGAACATCTTCTAAATGAAGACCAAAAACACTTTTGGTGTCAATATTAAACATTGAGATGAATGTGAGCTTTCCGGGCTGGAGAAAACCCACACAGACATGGGGAGAATGTGCAAATGCCACACAGTGACCCTCACCAGGAATTGATTTTTTTCCATGAAGTTTATAATGAAACTACTTAACAAAGCAACTTTACATGAGGACTTGCTGTATATGCAATCCTAAACATACCGATTTGGGAGCAGGTCCTACTGAATTTCATAGGGATTAAAAAAATACATAGGACTGTACTGTTAATATTCTGAGCAAGGAAAACCTGAAGGAGAATTATCTACAACAAATACCTTTTTATAGGCTAATTGTATGGTCAAACGTATAAGAAAGGCCTCCTCAAAGAGGGCCAGAAGCATTTCAGGGAAGGCACATACTGTGTATCATTTCACCGTATTCTGGTATCTTAAGTATAGCTTGCAAAACATTGCTGCAGCGATATCAAGCTGCACTTCTTCCAGTCTGGATTTTGAAGATCAAATGATTTTTGCGGCAAAACACAACTGATGTGGTCTCAAAGTCTTCATGAACTCCAGATGTGAGGAAACAGTCTGCCAACTCCACAAAAAGAGCAAGCTTTCCTTTGTTACAGTCAGAGCCACCCACAAATTAAAACCAGGTCGCTTAAGTCATCTGATCACCTGCAGATGACTGCCAGACCCCATCCCATCCCCCCCCCCCCCGGTTAATTACAGGTTTTATTTTTTTTGTTACTACAAACAAAAATTTAAAAGCAAAAAGGGGAGAAAAGGATTACTGAGATGTTGAGATTAGGCAGCCTATGAGTAACCAGATCTAAGCTTATAATTACAACTTGACGATGAAGATATTTTAGACTTAAATATGGCCAGATGCTTCACTCTACTATGCACACTTTAAATACAGACCAGGCAAGGACATAATCCAGAACAAAATAGACTCAGGTGCTTACATGCTTTCTTTCTCCCCCTCATGGCCCATTAAAGGGTATAAACTGTAAATGCTCAGTTGTATCTTTAAGTTGGTGGGATGTTAGCTTTCTACTACATTTTTACATGGGGTCCTGGTGGTTTCCTATCCATAGCAATGATCTGATCCATACCAGCTTTCATATGCTCAGCTTTCATATGCTCAAATTCTCATCAAATTTCCAGAGTCCTTCCAGGGCATGCCTCTTCAAGTTATTTTCTTCAGAGATTATCTTTCTGTTGTTGACAAACTACTAGCCTCTGCATGCTTTCTATAGATATGAGTACTGCAGGCAGTTTTTTTTTTTTTAAGAATTACACTAAATATGTAAAGTTACACTCATCAGCAATGGCAATAGAAATGCATCAGTAAATGATGTGTGCAAAAGACAGGGAGGGGGGAGGAATATTGTGCGGTGGATTGCTAGAGTTGGGAACTACTTTTTTCCCACCATCCCACCTTTGAAAATGGGGTGAATACTGTATACATGAGGTGGCCTTTACAAAGGAAAAATGATTAGATAATCAAGGATAGTCAATGGCTAGAACAGTGTCAAACTAGTTTCATACTAATGATCTAAACAACATTTCATACTGAGGGCCGAATGACATTCATGATGCCTGCTGAGGGCCGGAAGTGATGACGTTAGGCAGAAAGTATTGTCATTAAACAGATCATAACCAAAAATAAGCACTTTTTCTCACCTAGGAATTCATTAGCTGCAAATGTCAGAAGAGAAAATACATAAATCTTTATCATATTTCAAGATATGGGAGAGCCCAATTTTTGTGCGGGCTGCCCTTTCAGCAGTAACACCTCAGCACTGCTCAGCAGCTGAGAGCCTGAGGGCCGGATTAAAAGCTTCTGTGGGTCGCATTCAGCTCCTGGGACTTATGTTTGACACCCCTGGGCTAGAATGACAGGTGGGGAAGGCGAATATGTCTTTGAACAAAATGCTAACTTGCATCTAATACTTACTGTTTCTTCACAGAAGCCCTCCAAACGGCTTCCTCTTCACACTTGCTTGTCAGCACAGGCAAGTCTTAACAAGCAGGTGAGAAGAGGAAGCAGTATGGAGGGCTCCAAACACTATCTCCCCCAGCAGCAGTGACAAGCAGACAGCAATAGGAGACAGCAATAAGAGGGCAAAACAAAAGCAGATGAGATATGAACATAAGAACAGCCAGGCTGGATCAGGCCATAGGGCCATCTAGTCCAGCTTCCTGTATCTCACAGCGGCCCACCAAATGCCCCAGGGAGCACACCAGATAACAAGAGACCTGCATCTGGCATTCTGACATGGCCCATTTCTAAAATCAGGAGGTTGCACATACACATCATGGCTTATAACACATAATGGATTTTTCCTCCAGAAATTTGGTCCAATCCCCTTTTAAACGCATCTAGGCCAGATGCCATCACCACATCCTGTGACAAGGAGTTCCACAGACCAACCACACGCTGAGTAAAGAAATAACACGCTGAGTAAAGAAATAAAGATGAGCATGATTTGTGAATCACAGGTAACTGTAAACATGGAAACTGAGTCAGTGGATACGGGGAGGGGCAACTGTACTATAGTATGTACAATTCTTCTACCTGAAAGATAACCTCACAGCCTGCAGCTCCCCAAACCATAGTATGGCCTGATTGAACAGGATTATAGCCAGTTTCTCCAACTCTGATTCAGTTCTGGGTTGTTTAGATCTCATTCTGAAGCCACTTCTGCAGAGGTGCTAACAGATGTAGTGAAAACAGCTCTAAACAAATACAATGAAGTACTGATTGCCAATTCCGATAACTTAATTTTTCCAACACCCTAGAAACTATCTTCAATGCTATCAGAACAGCCCAAAGTAGATCAGAAACTGAAAAACATGAACAAAGATTTTGAGAGCCAGTTCAGGAGGAACTGGTGGTTATTCTCCTAAGCTCACTTGCATTTGCCTTAACGATAAATTCACTGATAAATTCTGATAATTTTTGTAAGGGATGATTTTGTATTTACCCTCAATATGATTGAAAAATCTTCGATTCTTGAACAAATGTTAATTGTGCCTTTATTATTCGATCTGTCCTTTCTTCTCTTAAGCCTTTGGAAAGCAGCCTCCAGTTATAGCGTTCCCATGCTGCTATTATTTTTATTCCATCTTCTTTCCAACAAACATACTCTTGTCATTATCAATCCAATTTCTATTTAATTTTTTAAATTAGCAATGGGCCATAACAGACATGCAAAGTTCATTAGATAAAAAACAGAAAAAACCATATGTTTTAAAAAATAATTCTCGGACAGACACTTCAGTAATATTCACACACAACAGATGTACACATTTCCTCAATGGAAAAATTTTTCATATAGGAAAAATATGAAAAGTGTAGTAGCCCAAAGATCAACCAAATAAGAGAGAATTCATAAATGAGCTTGCTGTGAAAATTATATATACACAGAGGTAATAAGCCCTATGAAGATGTTAGTTTCAACATACAGTAGAGGACTAAGATAACAGCAGCTATCCTACCCCACTCTAGCATGAACTCATCCTCAGGCCTGCACAATATTCATGTTGTATGTCACAAGTATACAGGGTCTATAATCATGGAACCCAATGTGTGTTGGTCCCAGGTGTGAAATCTTTAAACTCTGCATTTACAGTGTACAAATTGCATCTTTCAGGCCTTCCCACAAAGCCCCTCCCCCTCAAGCAAGCAGAGGGAGAGTGAGCTGGTATGATCCTAATGCCCTACCATACTAGGAAATTAACATCTGCATAGGGCTATACAACTCAAATGAGAAATAAATGCAAATAAATTCAGAATGAATAAAGGCTAGTCTGTGCTCTGCACCCTGCATCATCTAAATAACTTATGATATTAAACAATGATAATTTAAATAAAAAAAAATATACAGTGCAGTCAATACAATCCATAGTAGTACAGACTGAACCCTCACACCTAACAATGAGGCACGTGCAATACCCACTCTCCCATTCAGAGCTTCCTTGAACTGATATGTGGAAAAGCCCGTAACTGAATCAACTTCCAGAACCAATGCCATACCTTTTTATTCAAGAAAATACATTTGTATGGTGATGAGCAAGGTGATGAGCAAGGTGATGAGCAAATTTTCATAACCAAAAATGTTTGGGTTATTTTTAAAAATTGTTAACTATGTAAAATCTCTGAGGAAAAAAACACAACTACTAAGAGCATAAGAACAGCCCCGCTGGATCAGGCCATAGGCCCATCTAGTCCAGCTTCCTGTATCTCACAGTAGTCCACCAAATGCCCCAGGGAGCACACCAGATAACAAGAGACCAGCATCCTGGTGCCCTCCCTTGCATTTGGCATTCTGACATAGCGGGTTTCTAGAATCAGGAGGTTGCACATACACAGCATGGTTTGTAAACCGTAATGGATTTTTCCTCCAGAAATTTGTCCAATCCCCTTTTAAAGGCATCTAGGCCAGATAGAAAACCTGTCTTTTGTCCCTTTTGGTGGTAGTACATAAGGTTTTATGCTTACAATTAAAAAGAGCCCTTGAAGCTGAAGGTTTTAGGAGAAAAAAGCTTGGCAGACATTTCTCAGAGCTCAGGAGGTCACAAAGCATTTAAAACTTCTTCCCCTAGCTTGAGCTAGCCAACATTTTTTATTTACAAAAATCTGACCAGCTCATCTAGCCAATGATAATCAGCAAGTTTCTCTGTCATTCCCAGTTGCTTGTAATAAAGCACACAGCATTTAAAAGTTATAAACCACAATCTGCATCCTCATAATTTGCCAAATTAACTTTGTCTTGTTCACTGGTACCCTACCCCCTAGGGAAAAAAAAGAACCTGATGGAAAATATTATGCATGATTCTCTGACAAGCATTGGAAGTGTTGTGTAAAAACTACTACCTTTTTTGTTTTTGTTAATCGGAGAAGTCCTTGAAGCAAACAATATAGCAAGAAAAAAAAATACCAAGTAAACAATTTGCAAAAAACTTTCACCTAAAAAGAAATTTGTAACACAGATATATCATACCAAAAATAGAGATTTCATTGCAAATAGTTGTGAAACATTCACAACAATGGATAAACAAAAGCAAAAACAAACAAAAAGCCACTCTGAAAAGCTGTTTCAAGACTATCTATGCTACAGAGGGGAGAAATGACAGCTGCACACCAGCTTCAGCACCAGCCTCCCCCCTGTGTTTGTCATTTGAAGATGGTCTGGTAACTGAAGTGCATGCAGAATGCAGAGGCCCATGTGGTTACTAAAGCTTGGTGGTTTGACTCTATTGGACCACTGCTTCCCCAACTTCACTGCCTGCCAGTTCATTTCTGAGCCCAATTCAATGAGCTGGTTTTAAACTTTATTTACAGTTTAGGACTACAGTACTCAGGACTGCTCTCTTCAGTACAATATATTCTGGTCCACCCACTAAGATTTTCTGTGATGACCTTCTTGCATGTGACACCCTGTCAGAGTTGGTGGGGGAGGGAATGATAAGTAGGGCCTTCTCAATGGTGGCACCACAGCTGTGGAATTCCCTTCCTGATGAATTACAAGCTGCCCCTTCTGTTGATGTGTTCAGCCAAGGATTAAGAACTTTTATTTTTTTTGTTTAGCATTTTCTATTTAGTTGGGGATGTTGGGGATGTTCTTATTTGAGTATGCATTCTGAACTTCTTTTCTGGGTTTTTAGCATGCTACTTGCTACTATTTTATCGACTGTTTGTATTGTATGGTGCTTTTCGTGATTGTCTGCTTTTTTTTTTTTTTAACATTCATATGGGGAATAGTTGCTCCCAGTCTTCTAACGGGGGGATATCTGCTGCTTCATAATCTCTTTAATACTGTGCTGGAGTTTTGTATGTGATGGGCTGTTTTGTATGTACGTATTTTTCTTATTTGTGTTTTATTGTAAGATTCATACTGGATTTTATGATATTAAATTTATTGTTAGCTGCCTTGGGTATCCATATGCACGTGGAAAGGTGAGGTAGAAATCTATTAAATCTTCTTTAGCATTTGTTTAGATGAATGAAATAAATCCTGGGTGTCCCCCACTAGCCTTCCCTTTTGATGGGCTCCAAGGCTTATGGGAAATGGAAGAGGGAGCTGCCTTTTTAGTCTAGTCAGGACTTAAGAGTGCTTAAAAGAAGATGGAGAGAAGCAGTCGGTAAAGGCAGGCTCTCTCCAATAGGGCAGAAAAACACCCTTACTCTGATCCAGAATGAATCCATGAAAACTGGATTAGCTATCCAGATGGCCACTGACCTCTGAGACAAAAGTACTGAACTCAGAGAGACTGAATGTACGAGACTAGTAATACTAGGGAAGCTGTTATCCTTTTGCATTCCTAAAGTAAGGTCAAGGGCTATTGCAGCCACATAGAAGATGGTAGCATGACTTTGCTCTTCCTATATGCCCTGTGCAGGAGGGTCACCTGGTCTCTAGGCAATGTTGTTGCAGCTGCAGTAGACTGAATGTTACACACTATATGAGACAGGTAGTAAGTATTTCTGACACTCCCAAACTAAGTCAGATTCAAGGTTAATTTCAGAGGATAGATGATAGACAAGAGTATGTGATTCTACTACTATATGCTATCTACCAGAGACCTCTTGCAGAATAATAAGAGATTCTTAACTTAAACGAACATGGTGTAGGAATGTTTGAAGGAACACACTGCATTAGTGGTAAATTAATGCCACATCTACTTCCCAATTATGTCTCCTTTAATATACATACTTACCAATTACATCAGACTCTGCAGAAATGCAGAACTGATTTTGTGTTCATGGTAGTACCATATAACAAAGTGTACAGTCTGCATGTCAGTCTAATATAACTGCCTAGAAATGTGTGCCCAGTTTTAAGATACAGAACATTTCCATGTGGGCACAGAAATTCAGAACTTAATACCCCCACACTAGAAGCAGTTTCAAAACAACAAAAGTCAGTCTGGAATTCATCAAAGGAAAAATGAATTACATGTGCCTTGAGTTCATTCATGAGTTCATGAATGCAACAATCAATCAGATTTTTAAAAATGTACAGTGTAAAGCTACCAAACAAATGTAGTAAGTATTTGAAATAAGAAGTCATGGTCTGTCATGTTATGACTGTTGTTGGCAACCTTCAGTCTCGAGAGACTATGGTATCGTGCTCTGAAAGGTGGTTTTGGAACATCGTCTAGTATGGCTGAAAAGGCCAATTCGGGAGTGACAATCCCTTCCACAATGGAAGCAAGTGCAGTCTGACCCTGGTCTGTCTCCCTGGCTATGGGCCTTCCTTCTTTGCCTCTTTGCCTCAGACTGCTGGCAAAGTGTCTCTTCAAACTGGGAAAGGCCATGCTGCACAGCCTGCCTCCAAGCGGGTCGCTCAGAGGCCAGGGTTTCCCACTTGTTGAGGTCCACTTCTAAGGCCTTCAGATCCCTCTTGCAGATGTCCTTGTATCGCAGCTGTGGTCTACCTGTAGGGTGCTTTCCTTGCACGAGTTCTCCATAGAGGAGATCCTTTGGGATCCGGCCATCATCCATTCTCACGACATGACCGAGCCAACGCAGGCGTCTCTGTTTCAGCAGTGCATACATGCTAGGGATTCCAGCTCCTTCCAGGACTGTGTTGTTTGGAACTTTGTCCTGCCAGGTGATGCCGAGAATGCGTCGGAGGCAGCGCATGTGGAAAGCGTTCAGTTTCCTCTCCTGTTGTGAGCGAAGAGTCCATGACTCGCTGCAGTACAGAAGTGTACTCAGGACGCAAGCTCTGTAGACCTGGATCTTGGTATGTTCCGTCAGCTTCTTGTTGGACCAGACTCTCTTTGTGAGTCTGGAAAATGTGGTAGCTGCTTACCGATGCGTTTGTTTAGTTCGGTATCAAGAGAAAGAGTGTCAGAGATCGTTGAGCCAAGGTACACAAAGTCATGGACAACCTCCAGTTCACGCACAGAGATTGTAATGCAGGGAGGTGAGTCCACATCCTGAACCATGACCTGTGTTTTCTTAAGGCTGATCGTCAGTCCAAAATCTTGGCAGGCCTTGCTAAAACGATCCATGAGCTGCTGGAGATCTTTGGCAGAGTGGGTAGTGACAGCTGCATCGTCGGCAAAGATGTTATGACTACCTACTGACAAACTGGCAAGACAATTTTAGGGCCCAACCCTATCCAACTTTCCTGCACTTATGCACCCCAATGCAGCCCCGAGGTAAGGGAACAAACATTCCCTTACCTTGAAGAGACCTCCGTTACTGCCCCACCACCATAGGATGCAGCACACCCTGTTGGTACAGTTACACCGGAGTTGGAACACTGAATAGGATTGCTTTTTAACATTCACATGAAACCACTTGGGGACCTCATCCTGGGACATGGTGGTTGGGTGTCATTCATATGCAGATGAAACCTAGTTCTCTCTCTTTTCCATAATCAGCCAACGAGGCTGTAGAAGTCAGCGATGAGCTGGATGAGGGCTAAGAAGCTGAAAATAAATCTGGACAAGACAGAAGTGCTATTAGTGAAGAGAACTGTAAACCAAGAATTGGGATTGCACACCTCCTAGAGCAGTGTTTCTCAAACTGTGGGTTGGGACCCACTAGGTGGGTCGCGAGTCAATTTTACTTTTAACAAGCTACTATGTATAACCTTTTAACAATTATAGTACATGGGACTAATCCTGGTAGAATTGCAGCCTAGGATTGTTAAAAATTTTGCCACTTGATGATGTTACTTCCAGTCATGACATCACTTTCAGTGGGCCTTACACAGATTCTCATTCTAAAAAGTGGGTCCCGGTGCTAAATGTGTGAGAACTACTGTCTTAGGGGATCATTGTTTGGGGGGGGGGGTGCTCTTGGATCCAGTCTTGAACCTGAATGTCCAGCTGACAGCTTTGGTTCAAGGTACATTTAGGCTGCCATACCAATGATTTTTCTTGGGTCATGCAGGTTACTTATGCACTTATAACATCTAGAATGGACTACTGTAAGGAGCTCTATGTGGCACTGCCTATGAAACTGTACAGAAACCACAACTAGTACATAATGCAGCTACTAGGCTGTTAACTGGAGCTGGAAATCGTGACCCTGTCAACCACTGCTATTTCTTCTCTACGGGTTGCCTGTAAATTTCCAAGCACAATAAAGCCCAAATGGTTTGGAACCTCGAGGACAATCCCCACATGAGCCAGCCCATCCCCATTAGGTCACCAATGATGGGTCTGTGGCAAGTGCCATCACCATTAGATATACAGTACATTGGAAGTGACTTGCAACAGGGCCTTTTCTGTCATGGTGCCTGGCCTTTGGAATTCTCTCCCAGCCGAGATCAGGATTGCCATCTCCTTTTGAAGGTAAGTGAGTTAAATTTGCTTTGCTCTGCCAAGCCTTTGATTTTTTGATTTTTTTTTTGCACTGTGGGCCCTAACAGATTGTTGTTTATTGAAGTGCCATTCCGTTTTGTTATTCTTAAACTGGAATTCAGTTTTTGCTAGCCACTTTAAGCTTTGTCGTAGAGTCTGGAAAGGCTGGAAATAAATGCTTTTAAATAAATAGGTTAGGAAATCTAAAAACACAGATTTTTTGTTTTTCTTTATGCTGATGTTTTTAAAAAGTGAACGCAACATTTTCACTGAATGTTTTTTACTGATTTGTTTTTACTGAATGTTTTCACTGATTTTTTACATAAAATCAAAGAAGTAGACAAGATTAATGCCATTAGTAATGAAAGGAGCACTTTTTGGTGACCTTTTCCCGCTCAAATTTCAAGTTGTTATGGTCACTCAATTTACTATGATTAAAACAGTCACTCATAATTTTATCTTTAGCTGAAAGAAACCTAAAACTACTTAAGCTGCAATCCAACACACCTGAAAGTATGTCCCATTGAACTCAATGGCACTTCCTTCTAAGTAGACATGCACAGGAGTGTGATATAAGTAACAAAAGTCTCATTTATAGTTAGAGTT
Source organism: Tiliqua scincoides (assembly GCF_035046505.1). Lineage (NCBI taxonomy): Eukaryota > Metazoa > Chordata > Lepidosauria > Squamata > Scincidae > Tiliqua > Tiliqua scincoides. Next base: position 28,121,560 of record NC_089828.1, read on the forward strand.
TAGAGCCAAATGATAGTCTTGGGGAAACTTTATTACTTCAGTTATGGATTTTTGAGGGGGAGGTTCCCATGTTTGTACACTCCCTCCCTCCAATGTTTTTCTGTACACAGAAAACAAGTATCACAGAGAAGTATCCTCTCTGATATGCTACTTTTCTATTTGCAGCAAGCTACTTTTAAAAGTAACAGGAAAGGGTTAATACATTATCCCTTCTCTTCACAGCTTGAACAGGGACATTTAAGGGAAAGCTTAAGTCTGCTGATTGCATAAACTAGAGCACAAGAGCTTTTAAAGGGTTAGAGAGCATTATACTAAATTCTACATGCATAGAATTCAACCCACAATTCTCCAGTTTTTGGAGCAATGCAGTTCCTGACTAACAAGTCCTTCCCCATAAGAGCAGTGGTTCTCACACATTTAACACCGGGATCCACTTTTTAGAAATGAGAATCTGTTAGGACCCACCAGAAGTGATGTCATGACCAGAAATGACATCATCAAGCAGGAAAATTTTTAACAATCATAGGCTGCAAACCTATCCACACCCAGAAGTAAGTCCCATTGACTATCACTGTTAAAAGAGTATAAATAGCAGCTTGTTAAAAGCACAGGCCTGTAACATTTCCCCAAATGCAGTAACATATCATGGGAGCAACAAGACTAATAAATTAAAAATAAAATATTGAAATGAATGGGGACCCACCTGGCATTGGCTTGTGACCCACCTAGTGGGTCCTGACCCACAGTTTGAAAAACACTGCCATACAGCATTAGGTGTACACACCATAGAGCACACAAATTCAATTTCTCAGATTAAGCATGCATTTGGCCTGCCAGTCAGAGATCTGCATTGGGATAGGGTTTTGATGTTGCCATTGTCATGTTCAACATGGTGCCCTGGCAAGTTACTTGTCAATTTCAATACAACAGGAAAGCAGAACAGAACTATTTACTTCAAAGAGTTACAAAGGTAAAATAAGAGGATAGTTGCAACCATCAGTGACACTATTCGACAAGCTGTAAGCCCAGAGCCATTTTCCCTAGACTTTCAGCAGACTATAAGACTGCAGGAAGAGGACCACTTTACACTGTATAGCAGTTGCTTAAGAATTCATGCTAGCTTCCCCAATATATGCATACACACAATGTAACACACTCCAGTAGCACTTCACCTATTACAGTAAACTGCTCTTTCTCGATATACTGATATTCTCCAAGAAGGAAAACAGTCTCGTGATAAGCAGCTCTTATGGACAAATCCTCAGGAATGTCTTCCACAAGTGCCACAGCTTTCCCCCACCCAGCATTTTTTGTACAGTGTAACAGGAATTTACGTAGAAGAAGCTTTCAGTAGATTGAATTCAAGATTATAATCTGCATTCTTACTCACTGAGAAGAATACTGAATAATAGACTACATGCTGCCTCTTTATGACAACATGAAAACAAATACCATTTTTTTTACTTCAATAATACTACCACCACAGTGATAAAACAGGATATCAGACAATTACAAGTATTCAATGCAAACTGGCTGACAGGGCTAGAAGAATATGTCTGATTTATTGGAAACTCCTCTGGGTCTTGGCTGAACTATGCTGAAATGAATGAGACTTCAGCAAGAGCCCATCCATTTAACCACGGTTGTACATGAAGAGCATGTGACAAATTGAGCTCTACATGAGCAGATAACAGACTCTTTCTCCTATTTCTTGTGCTGTACATTTTGGTCCCAGAATTTAACAGGCAAGGAGAAAAATGAACAGGATTTCAGTCTGAAAAGTAGTTTGATAAGTTGCTTACACTGCAACTCCTGCTGCAGACAGCCTTATGCTTTTTTTGCACTTTGGAATCAAGTTAATCAAAATTATTTCTTGCTCAATATTAACACCATGCAGCTTTAACTTTTTATGGCTTAATTGATCAGGAGCTGAAGTTTCTAACACTCTTAGGTCATAAAGTAGCAAATATCACACTTTTTCTGACCCACAAAAACTGATTTTTACTCTCCCCCCTCCCCCACACGCAAACTCATTGGAGTATGCAGCAGCTCTTTGCTCTGATTCAATGGTAATTAAGAACAATCCCTTTTGGGTTCATTTTTATAGCCTCTATTAGTTCACTCCCTAAATTCTTATTCTCTTTAAAGGTCAAAAGGGATGGTCAAGGAATGCTACAAATAGGAACAGTACCTTGAAACAGGCTTTAAAAAGTCCTTCAAAGCATTTCCCTATTCAGCTGCTGCCACACAAAGAATTTGGCACATTTCTGCACAGCGGAATCAGCTGATATTTAACAATACATTAAAATCCCTATTTATCTTAAATTCTTTATCTTAAATTCTCAAACAGGAAACCAGGCTCCATTATGTACCAATTGGTCAAAGACTATAAGCAAAGTAATTGGAATCCAGAGTGATCTGGTTTTAGGAGTGAATTATCTAAGCTTGACATTCATCCACAAATCCTACCCAGGAAGACAAAAACAGAGCTCAGAATAAAGTCCTGGATCAGGGCAGTAAAAGAAGGCAACTACTAACAAGCCAAACATTTACCATCTACCAACACAGACAGGAGAGGTACCTCCATGTAACAGAATGAGTTAATATTGCTCTATTCTCAACCTCTTCCCGCTTTGTTTTTAAAGTTACTCCATGAAGCCACAACACTGAAGTGTCACAATAAATAGGGAGAAGCAGGGTGTGGAATCTTCATACAATTTACTAACTCTTAAAACTCATGAAAGTCACTCCGACCCATAGCAAGCCGAAACTATCAATTCTCCTGCTTTTTCTATACTACCAGCACTTCCATCCATTACAAGCCTGGAAATACTTAATAAGATCAAAGCTTTCCCCCTTTCTGAAGAACAAACAGAAACGTTCTGTGCTGGAAAAAAAGAATAAAATCAACACTCCATGACAGTTGTATTCTGGCTGCTTAATAGGAATGGCAGACTTCATTTTACTTTACTCTGATGTACACATCTTTACATAAAACTTCAAATTGCTTTAAAATTAGGAACAGATATAAATGAAAACAATTATGCATTTGAAGGATGTTGGATGTTTGTACCAAAAAGATCAACCTATTTCTTCCATTACTTTTAAATTCTCTGAAGCTCAGAAGCATTTTTAATAGATTTAGAAAAGTCTGTTATGTGCACTAGTGCACTGGCACAGACGTCTATTTAAAATATTAAAAAGCTGATCATACAATGTCCATGCACAAAGTTAATAGCATCCCATATGTTCAACAGCTACAATACATGAAGTAATACTTTGCAAGGAATTTAGAGATGCCTCAATACTCATTCCAATTTGTCACTCCTCAAAAAGATCATTTGGCAACTCAACAAAGCTTAAACAAGGTTAAGATCAAACTTTTTTGCATCTTGAGTAACAGACACAACACATAACACAATTCAGTCTGGACTTCTTCATATCAACATCCAACATCACATTCAACAACTTGAAGTTCAGAAAAATGAGCTTTAAGGTTCATGTGAAAGGTTCTATTTACAATATGCAATTACCAAGACAACCCAAGAAAACAAAAATATTAACAAAACAGTACTTCATTTTTCTTAATAAATGCAAATTTAAAGCATGCATATCTAATCAAAGTTAAGAAAATGAAGAAAAAATGTTCACAAACTTTTTATGTTAAGAGTTTTGTCCTGACTTTCTGTTCTTACAAACGCTCAAGGAGGCTTACAAGGGTTGAACACAATTAAAACAAAATAAATTAAAACCAACATAGACCAGCACAAAATAATGATTCAAACTTAAAGACTCAAAGTTATGAATCAGACTGAATTTGTCCAAAATGCTTCTGTTATTGAAAACAGATGGTGCAGTAATAAGAAAAGTATCTGGACTCTAATTCCAAACAGGAAACACCAGTCACTGGTTGACTGCCTTCTGAAACAATCTAAGATAGCTGAGTACACTGACTTTTAAAGAACTAACTAGGATAGTCTTCATTTTTTCCTCAGCAGCATGTAATAGAAATACTCTTCGTTTTCAAATATATTTGTAAATGTAGATGGGAATTATAAACACATGTTTAGTTAAATATTATACCTAAAGGTAAATGATTGTATAATTGAAGCATTTTAATCTAAGTAATCTCTCCTATGAAAGTATAATCTAACTGCTTGACCAGTCTAGAAATTAGGACACAGCACTTCCAGCCATGCTACAGACTTTGAAAACTACAGGAACAAAAGCAAAGCCAGATCAAATCCCCTTACCGTTTTTCCATTGTAGTAATACATTAAAGAGTTGCTGCTCATTCCAGGTACAGAGTAAGCACAATACATGTTCGTTCTAAAAATGACACAGCCTGCAGTCAAAGTGCACAGCTTCCCTCCAAGACATCAATCCACCGATCAAACCAGCAATTCTTCAGTCAGATGAAAGCACACATGGATCTACTCAGAAAGAATTTATGCAAAATAGGACTGAACCATCTCATACAGGAAAATGGGGAGAGTGCATTTGGGGGGACGGACGAACAGCTTTCTTTCAATTTCAATCCAGTGTCGATCCCTAGCTGCAATGTAAACAAATCAAAGTTCTATAATCTATGTAAGAATTTCACTTCTGTCAAAAGCACATCTTTTTGTAGCTACAGTCATAACAAAGCTATTTGCTTTAAAGTTAAAATGCCAAGGATAAATCAACTAGTTAATCTTTCTATTTTAAATAAAACAGGAGTACTTATGGCAGTAGAAACCTATCTTCTTGCACCTTTATCCCCACAGACTTCCATCTGTGCCTCTCCAAAGTCACTCGCAACTTTCGCAAATACACTCAAGAATTGTCATGGGTTGGAAATGCTGAATCACATGCAAGGAGGAGGAGAACCTAGACAGCTAATTGCTTCCTGAACCAAAAACCTTCCGCATTCATTAAGTGATTACTGGAATCCTATTTTCACTAAGAAAGCACCATGGGTCCTTTTAAAGAAATGAGGAAGAAACATATAACATTTAGTATATTGTGTCGCACATTTAAAAAACACTGAACATATCTTAAGAAAAATAGCCCATAACAGTTTAAAGTCATGACATTTGGACTAAGCTTTTTTTCCCCAGTCTGTTTTCCAATTGTGACATTTTCTTCCTGTTTCTCCCCAGTTCTAAGAAGTTATTTACAGATCTGTTTGTAATTCTTTTCTCTGAATTATATAATTGCACTTATTGCAATTATAGCTTTGGGAAGCAATTTTTGTTGGAAAAGTGTGGTGTATGTGCGGATGTATATTTTCCCTTGTGAACAACTGAAATCTCAGGTGTTTCTTTTTCTGAAATACTTATCCAAGATTAAATTGAATGCTCAGAAGTGGAAAAGTATAAGAATTAAGTAGCAAAGAATAGGGATGACTAAACAGGTTGACTAAATATAAGAAACAGATTACCTATTATAGTCTTCTCTAGAATCGGCAACTCATGTGAATAGTTTACATGTAGAGATATTTGTTTCCAGTGAATAAGACAGAATTCCAGCCTAAATGTTACTGAACACAATGAGCTGAGTAAGGTAAAAAACACCATTTTCATCAACCAGAAAATTTCAAAGTGATGGAAGTATTAGAGACTGGGGTCTCCTCTGCAACTCAATATTCTATCCACAGCAATACACAATATACTCAAGTGCAACAGATTAGTTCTGTTAAAATGTTTATTTCAGCATTTTATTACGGCAGTTTTTTTTCCTAACATGTATAAACAACGATAAAGGGGACACCATTTTAAAAATCTGATTATGATGAAAGAATTAAAAGGCCCATAAGCAACTGCAAGTGAACATCAGATTACAAACTGCTGAGCAACAAATTACCATGCAACTTGCAGCTTCCTCTGTGCACGATAAGGGATCAGCTCATTGCAGATAGTTGAGGATAAATCAATCTTACAGATAAGTCAAGTTTTGAGTCAGATGAGTTAAGGTTTTGAGTCAAAAATCATGGAAATTTCTATGACCCTTGGATAAGTTGGGGGCTAAACTTAGGGGGATGTCAGACTATAATTTTGTCTGATTTTACCTGAGGCCAGATCCTGAAAAATAGCCTACCAGTGTTACCTAAGAACTGTATGGTCTTGAATTTATTAAAAATTTAGTAAAAGATCAAAAGACACATTTTTATTCATTAACTTTTAAAATTCTGGTCTTCATAACCCTTTTTGTAAACACTATCAGAGTAAGTGCTCTGTAAACAACATAACAACAGAACCATTAATCAAATCCTTCTTTAAGGTGCCTGGTGTGTTAAGCCAGAAGCTCTACACACAACATATAATACATAACCGGGAGTGTGCAATTCAATTCACAGCAGATACACAAACACAATCGACCTTTAATAGGCATAGAGCAGAGAGACAAGACAACAAGAAATGAGCATGCACAAGTGTAGCTACACATAGTTGCAACCTGATTTACTCAGAAGTAGATCCATCGCTTTCCATGGGTGTTATTCTTAAGTAATGGTGCAGTGAATTATAGCCTGGGACTCTGTTTCAGATGAAAAAGAGGATCATATCCTGTTTTTTAAAAAACCAAACTTCTGCTAAACATTTGCAAAACGGAATGAGGCTGCAGAAAGGTCTGCTGAAGAGGTTTGCTTGATTTAAATGGAAGCCTTGAGATCTGGCTTCCTTTTTTTTCTCAGGAGGAGAATAAAAGGTTAACTTTGGCTGCAGCTAGCCTTGAAGCCTGGTTGCCATATAGATTGATTGCTCTGCCATTATCTCTGCTGCACTATGTGCCTGAAACAGCCCTGACCCAAGTGACCTTGCAGATAAGGTAAGGTGACTTGCACTTGATTTATTGGCAGAAATTTCTCGCCTTATAAGTGAGTATCTACAGTGGGTCCCCACAACATCATGTAAGGGCATATGATTTGTCTTTCTATAAAACGTTTGCACTGATGTTCACACTTCTGCAGGCAAGGTATGTTAACATATCTAAATCTCAATCATCAGCAACTGTTCCAGGATTAAGGTATTATGCATTAGAACAGGGGTGCTCACACTTTTTTGGCTCGGGAGCTACTTTGAAACTCAGCAAGGCCCGGAGATCTACCAGAGTTTTTTTACAATGTTTGTGCCATCATAACACATAACATTTATGTGTACAATGTGCTGGGTGGGGAGGCAGGTGAGGCAGAGCTCTGCGCGTGGGTGGTGGGTGCTTGGGTGCCTCACAGGGTGGCAGCGCTTTGCAAAGGACTCCAGTGGGGAGGCTCTGCCTCACCTGCCTCCCCACCCACTGCACATCTCTGCCACCCACCCAACCACCCAAACATAAGAGCACCTTGTGCCAGTGCTTAGCCACAGGAAGCCCCTGGCACAGGCCCAAAGGCTGCGCTGCCACCCAGAGCAGAGTCCCATCAACACCTCACCCTGTGGGTGGGTGGGGGGAGACAGAGGAAGGAGGGCTGTGGGTGTCGCCTTGGCACAGGCACGGTCCCTTGGAGTGACACACTCAGGCCTGCCTCCCACCCACCCAGCGAGGGTGCCAAACCAGCAAGGCGCCGCCCCCACCTCCGGCCATTCCCATGGAAGCCAGCACAGAACATCCTCCTCCTCCTCTCCCTACAAGCCAGCCCAGCCGGCTCCAGACAAGCCTGGCAGGCAGGCAGGGAGGGAGCTTCACCCCCGCAGCCACCCACCTTCCCAGGGCCGTGCCCAGGCCACCCTCTAGCCCTGAGGGTGGGCTGGAGAGAAGCCACCCTCGAGGCTGGCAGAGGGGCGCTTCCTCTCACGGCATCCCCCGCCCCGCGGGGCCGAGGCCTGCACAGCGGGGAGGCGACGCGAGGCTCTCTTCTCCCTCCCCCCCACGAACCTTGTCCGGCAGCCTGCGTTGCCGCAGCTCCAGCCTCTCCTGTCCAGCCCAGGCGCTGAGGGGGAGGGGGCACGAGCAGAGCGACAAACGGCGACTGCGCACATGGCGCAGCAGTTGAAAATGGCCGGTATGGGGCCGTGTCCTGCAGCGTGCCCAGTCAGCTGCCTCCCCCCAGGTGCGACCCACTGGACAGCTTGAGCCCCTCAGCCCACTGCGCAGAACCTGGAGAGGCCGCAGTAGCCCCCCAGAGAAGCCCCTCCTCGCCCCCCCAGGCATCCGTCTCTCTCTGCCCCCACCCAGGCACATGCTGCCCGGCCGAGCCGCTCCGGGGCCTCCCTGGCAGGCGCTGCAGGCCGAGCGGCGGTGAGGAGAGGCGGCGGCAACCCCCATGCGACGTGGCCAGACCAGCCTCCGCCTCCTCCTGCTGCTGCTCCTCAGTCGTCGCCTTCGTCATCTCCTCCTCCCCGCACCGTCCACTCGCCTCGCGTCTGGCTCCCGGCCCGCAGAGCATGCTGGGGGATGGAGTCCTCCCCGGCACCACAATGCGGAGAACACGCCGTGCCGAACTACACTTCCCAGTAGCCTCCGAGCAGCGCCGCAACCTCCGCGGGGCAATCTGCGCTTGGCAGCACCGCGGGGCATTAGGGGCTACGCCAGGGGTGCTCAGGCTCCGTGATCAACTCATTTTGCCCTTGCGATCGACCGGTAGATCACGAGCGACATATTGAGCACCCCTGCATTAGAATATACCGTATGACAAAGCAAAGCAAATGCTTTGGTCCAGTTTTACAAACAAAAGAACAAGAAACAGGAATTCCCATCTCAAAGTCAGAGCTTCTGTTTTCAGGACATGTTTTGCTGCTAGAACTGTATTAGGAATCCATGCCAAGCTCAACAGACCAACTGAAGCTTTGACATTTTGTTGGGGTGCTTAATTATGAGTAGATTCACTAGTAGGGGAAGAGGCTTCAAGCTGTTTCCTGCAACAGGAGTCCTTCCTAACCTATCAGTCTTACTCATGCATAAATATCTCAGGTTGCTGGAAGTAGCAAGACAGGGCACAATAGTCCAAAGTAGATTCTTTTGTGGGAAAGAGTTCCTAGAAATTACTTATCACAAAAGTACTGAACACATTTGCCCCCTACATTAGACTCTGAAGCCGTAGTTTTTAAAATGAACATTTAACCATAGTCAGCACCCGACTCATAATTCTCATACAATACAAAGAGAACATAACTGGATCAGTGATACCCCGAATCAACACACTTGTTCTTTACCTTTCGAATGCCATGTCAAGAACAAATCTTACAATTAGATGGATAGAACTCATCAAACTGAGAGAAATCCCATTTCTTCAAATTTCATTAACAATGAAAGTGAACAAAGAGATCAAATTACAAATGTCTATGCCAGAGTGTCCAAACTTTTTGGCAGGAGGGCCACATCATCTCTCTGACACTGTGTCAGGGGCCGGGGAAAAAAAGAATTAATTTACATTTCAAATTTTCATAAATTTTCATAAATGAATATATTAGAGATAGAACTTATATGAATGAATGAAGATCTTGCAATAGTTCAAGGCCTATAAAAGGCCTTGCACAAAGCAAGACCAGCCTTTCCGTTGCTGCCACTGCTTTATCACAGGTGTGAAACAGTAAGCAGTGGAGGGAGCCCTCACCTACAGCTCACGTGAGAGGTCAAACTGTTGGCCATCATGCTGACAGCAGTTGTGTCAGGCCAGTGCGGGCTCCAGCAAGTCTCTGGAGGGCCAGAGGCTCATTGGAGACTGGGGACTCCCTGCGGGCCGGATTGGAAGTCCTCAAGGGCTGCAAGTGGCCCCAGGGCCGGGGTTTGGACACACCTGGTCTATGCCATGCAGAAGCAACTTCTGCCCCACTATTCTCCAAGTGTCCATCAATAGGTTTATTAAGCCTTGGCAATCCCATGAGTCAGTGACAGTAACACCACCACCAGAACTTCACTCTTCTAGCCCTGAGATTTTATGGCAAGTCAGTATTGTCTACAAGGCAGAAAATTTGCCTCTCCTCAAAGGGATAACAAGAAAAAGGAAAAGAGGATCAGACAAAGTTAAATTTTTATTTTAAAAGTTTATAGGCTGCCTTTCTACTCTAATAACAAAGTCACCAAGGCAGCTTACAACTTCACTAAAAACAAAGTTAAACAACCAAATAAAACACCATAACTGACAGAACAAAGAGACCAAATAAAAAACAAAAACCAGAAGATAGCATGAGTAAAAATAAAACCTAAGCACACCAGAATAATCAAAGGAAAACCAGTGAAACAAAAATGTATTTGCTACCAACTTAAAAACAGGCAGTGCAGAGACACTGAAATGACCCTGTTCCATGTCTCCACCAGCTACACCTTAGTAGGCAGTGTACTGTGCAGCAGAACCCAGATGATGATATATTATGCAGACAGGTTCATGAAATATAAAGTTCTCCCATGCATATCTAGATCCCAAGCCATGTACTGGATCAATCCCTTGAGCAAAATCCTCTGCTAAACTGCATTTTGACTCTCCTCAGGTAAAAATATCCTCCTTTATTGTGCACCAGGGATGTGTACCAGCATTCATCTAAATTTTCATTCAACCACAAGGTTATACATTTATGTATACATTTATGTTATACATTTATACATTTTAACATCAATACCCAATGGAAAGTTAAATGGGCAGTCGAATGCCCAGAAACAGGTAGATATATAGACGATCCTACACAAGGTGCCAGTTACACAAGGTTTCAAGTTACCTCGCCAGTACTGGAAAACTTTGAACAGGATTCGTACCCTACATGGTGTTTGTCAGGACGCAATGTTCAAATGGGGGTTAGTATCTACCCCACAGTGTGATTGTGGGTTTCCCCGCCAAATCATAAACCACATTATGTCTGGCTACAAACTGAGGGCGTATACTGGCCCATGGTCTGACTTTTTTACCGAAGGTAACTCTGCCCTTGAATGGCTGGATGAACTAGACACTGATATTTGATCTAGTTTAACCTCTATGTGTGTCATGTCAAGCTAGGGTCTCGATGCTGTTCAGATCTTCTGAATCCCTGCAAAGCTTCAAACCACTTCATGAACTCACATAACTATAAATGTGCTTTAAACTCTCTTTTAAAACACCATTCTCTCTCTCCCCCTCCTTTCTCCATCTTAGTACAGGGACAAAGGTAAAAGAGTAAAGATTCCTTGAACTCCTTCCCTTTTATTTCTATTTCAACATATTCACCATACATAGTACAAAAAAAAAAGTCATCACTATAATTAGGAATATACATCTGTTAGGTCAAATTGCTATTTTTTTATTGATCTTTTGATGAAAAGGGGTCTGTTAGGTCAAGGTGCTATTGACCTTTTGGTGAAGAGTATATTGTGGTGTACCTTTTGATATTTGAGCTTTTACAATCTGTAATTCTTTAAATTAGAAACTTTTTTCCTTTGGCAGCCCAATCTTATGCAGGACCTAAGGCAGCAGATCTTGCAATGGAGGGAGGGGGTGCAGGAGAGAGAGGCTCTTCACAGCAGCAGCAGACACCAATATCCTATTCATTTCACCAATATCCCATTCATTTCAATATTTTATTTTTAATATATTAGACTTGATGCTTCCATGGTATGTGACTGCATTTGGGGAAATGTTACAGACCTGTACTTTTAAACAGACTACTATATATATGCTTTAACAATGATAGTAAATGGAACTTACTCCTGGGTAAGTGTACGTATGATTGCAGCCTAGGATTGTTAAAACTCTTCCTACTGGATGATGTCACTTCTGGTCATGACATCACTTCTGGTGGGTCCTGACAGATTCTCAGTCTAAAAAGTAGGTCCTGGTGGTAAAAGTTTGAGAACCATTGGTATAAACCAGGGGTGTCCAAACTTTTCTGCAGGAGGGCCACATCATCTCTCTGACACTGTGTCAGGGGCCCGGAAAAAAAGAATTTACATTTAAAATTTGAATAAATTTACATAAATGAATATATTAGCGATGGAACTTATATGAATGAATGAAGGTCTTGCAATAGTTCAAGGCCTATAAAAGGCCTTGCACAAAGCACGTCTGGCCTTTCCATCACTGCCACAGTTGCATCATAGACGTGAAGCAGCAAGCAGTGGAGCTTATCCAGTTGCCCTATGCTGCGAGCAGTTGCCTTGGGCCAGCATGGGCTCCAGAAAGTCTCTGAGGGTCAGAGGCTCATTGGAGACTGGGGGCTCCCCACAGGCCAGACTGGGAGGCCTTGAGGGCTGCAAGTGGCCCCCAGACCGGAGTTTGGGCACCCCCGTATGGATCAAAATGGACCATAGCAAATGTCCTAGGAACATAATGGACCACTCAAAGTAGAATCAAATTTGAAACCAATGTGATTTTATCAGTACAGTATCTTGCAAACTGCTCACAGTAGACCACCAATGGTTCTTTGCCATCAACGTGGGGAGTCTAGATGCAAAAAACCCCTCACTACTAAGAAAAGTTCCACTGAATGACTGTGCTGATGTAATAGTGGTGGTGAAGTAAAATTTCTTTGCTGCTGTCACTGTCACAGAATAGGCTCCAAAGTGAGCTCTAGCCTAAGTTTAATTGCATTCATCACAAAAGTGTTCCTGGTAGAAATGAGAAATGTGTCCCCCTCCACTCCGGTCAATGCTTGGCACAACATGTAGATACCAGTGGCCCTTCATTTATTTTTCAAGGGCTATTGCTGTATTTCCCAAGAGCCACCAGGTCAATACAGCATGACAGTGACAGGCACTGGTTCAGGAGGAATGAAAGGAAAATAACTCCCTATTTCCCCAAGCCGGTACCACTGTCACTGCTGCTGCTGTCCCAGCCAGTTAATATGGTCTCTAAAGGGAAGTGGGGCTGAAGGATCAGGGGTGACTAGGCTAGGCCAGGTTGAATTCAGATTAATTTAGGAAAGAGCAGAGCCATTTCCCAACTTTGGGAAATTCTGATTAGTTAATTCAGAGCTAATCTGACATGAGCTAGGAGTGCATGCATTCAGTACACACTGAATTAAAATACTACAACAAATACAGACAAGCTCCAGAATTAACTCTAACTCTTAAAATGTAAAAAGGAAAGGGGTCCCCCTGCTGGTTCAACACTAAATTTTTATATTTTCACATTTAGATCCTTTTAATGATACCTTTGCATTAATCTCAAAACAAGATATAATACAGAATATCAAAATGATGATGCAGTTTGGACAGTTTCCTGTAGATGGCTGTATAATCCAGTTCTTCCCACAAATAAGAATATTTTTAATTTAACCTGATGGAAATGAGCACACAATGAGTTTTAAGCAAGCAAAAGCAAGTGTTTATTTTATACAGCATAAATCAACCTTTAGAAACCATGGCAGACTGGAGTTGGCAAGCTCATACATTAGAACTAGACTACTGAAAAGAGGAGAGGGTTCAGACTTGAGTCAAGACAAAGTTGTTCATCAACTTGAACATACTGCTGAATGTTGGACTGCTAGATACTGGGGATAGCTAACTATATAGGAGCCAGCAACTACTGCTCTTCAACAGATTCCAAAATGATCACCTTGATGACTTCTTTCAATATTACAGTATCTTAAATCTGCAGCACAATCCAATCCATAATAGCACCGGCAGAGCATACTGTAACAGCACAGACAATCACGGTGCTGGCAGGAAGGCCTGCACCAATTTACCAGCACCAGTAGAGGAGTAACAGGGTGAGGGAGGGTCAGGAGGGGGTGGGTCATGCCTGGAAGGGGGGGGTGGGAATGGCAGTAGTGATACCACCATATCCTATCCCCCAGGGCCTGAAAACTCAACACAAGGTTGCTCCAATTTGTGCCAGCAATTTTGATAGCATAGGCCTGAGTAACACGAGCAGATGCTGGGGTCTTCCCTGGGGCAAGGGGACAAATGTCCCCTTACCTTGGGGAGACCTCCAGCAGCTTCTTTTCCCACACTGGATACAGCAGAGAACATTCCAGAGCTGCTGCATAGCGGCACAGGGCATTAGGAGCTGTTTTAAGCCCTCCACAATTAGTTATCAGTAAAAGAGGTGGAGTAAAAGATCTCTCTATATATATTCTAAGTGTTTCCACATATGTCTGTCACATCACCCTGATCTAGTTTATTGGTGTGAAGAAGAGAGGTTAAATTGGAAAGCTAAGATGGGGCAGGTAATATAAACCACTTTATGAACTGTTTTGTTGGCAAGTGCTACACAGGGGGCACCCTGTATCCGCAATTGCACAGCCAAAGGTTGCTATGAGCTGCTAAACTTACAGCAAACTCATTTAAGGAAGAATCTTCACCTGGGTAAGTCTTAAAACTGCTCTAATGCAGTGATTTTCAACCCTTTTCATCTCATGGCACACTGACAAGGTGCTAGAATTGCCAAGGCACACCATCAGTATTTGACAATTGACAAGGCACACCATGCTGCTGGTTGGGGGCTCAAATTCCCCAATGGCCATACTAATAAATGACCCTCCCCAAACTCCTGAGGCACACCTGTGGACCATCTGCAGCACACCAGTGTGCCACGGCACAGTGGTTGAAAATGGCTGCTCTAATGGATGTGGAGGAGGGGCATGGGGGCAAGCCCGATAACCGCCGGGGGGGGGGTCCGGAACTGAACCTCCGCAGATACCAGGGTATGTCTGTATATGGACAATATGAAGGAGGACCTATGACTTCTTGCCAAAGAAAAGCACTCTCAAGTGTCTTCAGTGGTTTTCAAATTTTTTAGCACCAAGACCCACTTTTTAGAATGACAGTCTATCCATGACCCACCAGAAATGGTGTCATTAACCTAGAAGTGACGTCATGGCTGGAAGTGACATGATCAAGCAGAAAATGTTTTCCTGAGAATGCAGCATGCGCTGAAATTGCACCATTTTCCTTAGATATGTTGGCTATAAATAATTAAATTAAAATATATACTATAAATAATTAAAGTAAAACAAATAAAAAGGGGGAAGCAAACTCTGTTCTACAAAGTGAATTCTCTCTATCGCCTGCCTGTGATAACCTCAACCCCTTCCCCCCACAAAAATCAGTAAGATTTTCAGCACTACCCAGTGCCCAGTTCAGTTAAAGATCTTATATTTAAACCAGTTCAATGTGATTTGGGACAAAATCCATTTTAAATCCAACACATTTTTTGTTTGGGCTGGCTGGGTTGAGATTCACAGCTTCCCCCTAAATAGCATTAAAATAAAAGAGTGATAAGGTGAGAAAATGAGGCTCCACGGAGCAGGGGGGGGGAGTCTGGAAAAGATAATCTTTTCTAATAAAGCAGAGGTTTGCAAACCTTTTAGCACCAGAACCCACTTTAAAAAAATCACACACACTATCATGATCCACCTAGCTTTACAAGACTAAAAATAAATTCAAAAAGTTATTACGCTCACCATGTTATAGGTATGTTAAACTTATGTAATTCCACACAATTATAGGTGGGGACCTTCAAAATATGCATGCCGGTTTTTAGCATTAAAGGTTCTATTAAACCAGAGTTAGAACCATGGGTTTAGGAGAAGGTGTCAGGCTAAACAAAATCGAGCTATGATACAGTTCATCTCCATCTTCATGGGAAGTCTGCACAAACAATCCATGAAGAGATGTCAGCTGTGTGTGGTGAGGAAATGTCCATCGTATGCGACTATCAAATGATGGAAACAGGAATTCAAATATGTTTGCTCCAGCCAAGAGGAGACCATCCATCAACAGTCACAGAACCAAGTGTGGTGGTGGCAAAAGTTGAACAGCTAGTGCTTGAAGATATATGTGTGACTATTAATTTCTTAGCTAGGGAGGTGAATGTTAATAGGGAGGCAGTCTACAAGATACTGCATAACTTCTTACATATGAGCAAGGTGGCCGCATGGTAGATTCCCAGGTTGCTGGCATCTTCCCACAAACAGCAATGTGTGGAATGAGCTCAAAGCATTTTGGACCCATACCACAAGAATAAGGAGGACTTTTAAATGGCCATGGATGAATGCTGAGAACACCTATGAGAACCCGAAACCAAAGAACATAAGAACATAAGAACAGCCCCACAGGATCAGGCCATAGGCCCATCTAGTCCAGCTTCCTGTATCTCACAGCGGCCCACCAAATGCCCCAGGGAGCACGCCAGATAACAAGAGACCTCATCCTGGTGCCCTCCCTTGCATCTGGCATTCTGACATAACCCATTTCTAAAATCAGGAGGTTGCGCATACACATCATGGCTTGTACCCCATAATGGATTTTTCCTCCAGAAACTTGTCCAATCCCCTTTTAAAGGCGTCTAAGCTAGACGCCAGCACCACATGCTGTGGCAAGGAGTTCCACAGACCGACCACACGCTGAGTAAAGAAATATTTTCTTTTGTCTGTCCTAACCCGCCCAACACTCAATTTTAGTGGATGTCCCCTGGTTCTGGTATTATGTGAGAGTGTAAAGAGCATCTCTCTATCCACTCTGACCATCCCCTGCATAATTTTGTATGTCTCAATCATGTCCCCCCTCAAGCGTCTCTTTTCTAGGCTGAAGAGGCCCAAACGCCGTAGCCTTTCCTCATAAGGAAGGTGCCCCAGCCCCGTAATCATCTTAGTCGCTCTCTTTTGCACCTTTTCCATTTCCACTATGTCTTTTTTGAGATGCGGCGACCAGAACTGGACACAATACTCCAGGTGTGGCCTTACCATCGATTTGTACAACGGCATTATAATACTAGCCGTTTTGTTCTCAATACCCTTCCTAATGATCCCAAGCATAGAATTGGCCTTCTTCACTGCCGCCGCACATTGGGTCGACACTTTCATCGACCTGTCCACCACCACCCCAAGATCTCTCTCCTGATCTGTCACAGACAGCACAGAACCCATCAGCCTATATGTGAAGTTTTGATTTTTTGCCCCAATGTGCATGACTTTACACTTACTGACATTGAAGCGCATCTGCCATTTTGCTGCCCATTCTGCCAGTCTGGAGAGATCCTTCTGGAGCTCCTCACAATCACTTCTGGTCTTTACCACTCGGAAAAGTTTGGTGTCGTCTGCAAACTTAGCCACTTCACTGCTCAACCCTGTCTCCAGGTCATTTATGAAGAGGTTGAAAAGCACTGGTCCCAGGACAGATCCTTGGGGCACACCACTTTTCACCTCTCTCCATTGTGAAAATTGCCCATTGACACCCACTCTCTGCTTCCTGGCCTCCAACCAGTTCTCAATCCATGAGAGGACCTGTCCTCTAATTCCCTGACTGTGGAGTTTTTTCAGTAGCCTTTGGTGAGGGACCGTGTCAAACGCTTTCTGAAAGTCCAGATATATAATGTCCACGGGTTCTCCCGCATCCACATGGCCTGTTGACCTTTTCAAAGAATTCTATAAGGTTCGTGAGGCAAGACTTACCCTTACAGAAGCCATGCTGACTCTCCCTCAGCAAGGCCGGTTCGTCTATGTGTTTTGAGATCCTATCTTTGATGAGGCATTCCACCATCTTACCTGGTATGGATGTTAGGCTGACTGGCCTATAGTTTCCCGGGTCCCCCCTCTTTCCCTTTTTAAAAACAGGCATGACATTTGCTATCCTCCAATCTTCTGGCACCATGGCCGTTTTGAGGGACAAGTTGCATACCTTAGTCAAGAGATCTGCAACTTCATTCTTCAATTCCTTTATAACCCTTGGGTGGATGCCATCAGGGCCCGGAGACTTATTGATCTTTAATTTATCAATGAGGTCTGAAACATCTTCTCTTTTAACCTCTATCTGACTTAACTCCTCGGTCAGGAGGGGCCGTTCGGGCAGCGGTATCTGCCCGAGGTCTTCTGCCGTGAAGACAGATGCAAAGAACTCATTTAATTTCTCTGCCATCTCTTAGTCTCCTTTTATCTCCCCTTTCCCTCCCTCACCATCCAGAGGGCCAACCGCTTCTCTGGCGGGTTTCCTGCTTCTAACATATTTGAAGAAGCTTTTATTATTCCCCTTAATGTTGCTGGCCATGCGTTCCTCATAGTCTCGCTTGGCCTCCAGTATCACCTTCTTACATTTCTTTTGCCACAGTTTATGTTCCTTTTTATTTCCCTCATTAGGGCAAGACTTCCATTTACGGAAGGAAGCTTCCTTGCCCTTCACAGCCTCTCTAACTTGGCTGGTTAGCCATGCGGGCACCCTCCTGGATTTAGTGGAACCCTTCTTTCCAGAAATGAAACCTTTAGTTTCCTTTGTTTAGTGGAACCCTTCTTTCTTCTTTCAAAGAAATGAGCAAAACATGGAAACATGCCTCATCACTCACCCCCAAAAGGCTAAAGTGCAACAGTCAACCAGCAGGATCATATTGTCTGTGTTTGAGGACAAAAATGTAATATTGACAGATTACTTTCAAAAAGGGTTGACAATAACCAGGACATACTACAAGAAATTACTACAAAAGTTACGAGATGTTATCAATGAAAAGAGATGTGGTCTGCTGTCAAATGCACCTGCACATCCAGCTGCAAGAACAGACACTTTTGTGCACAATCGTAGCTATGAACCTCTGTCCTATCCCCCATACTCTCCCAACCTGGAAACTTCAGACTTCTTCCAGTTCCCAAATATGAAGAAACATTTACGGGGGGGGGGGGGGGTTTCCACAATTATGAGGTCATTACTACTGTGGAGGGCTGGTTTGCCTCCAAATCTGCAGACTTCTGCAATGATGGTGTTAAAGAACTGTTCCATAGATGTGAGAAGTGTGTGGTCCTAGGTGGTGGATATGTAGAAAAGGAAGGGTCAGTGGACCAAATTTCAGATCCCTAGCACATTCGGATTACGGTGAGGGTAAGAACTTTTGGCCTTCCCTCACAGAATCCAGACGTTCCAGCACATGCATAGAATAGGGGATGACCTATTTTACAATGTTAGGGAATGCTCTACATGCATAATAAATGTGTGCACATCCTGATACTGAAAAGAACAACACCGTTCCTGACCACATGAAGCTGTGAGTGGATGGTAGATCTGCAAAGTTTTGGCATCTATTTTCTCTCTTGTTTAACACAAATCAGTTAACAATGCACATTAATATCCACTAATTACAGCAGCATCCATGGGAAACAGTAACTTGCAGTCTAATCCTAATAGGATTAGACTGGCCTTGCAAGGCCACTTACAGTTGTCAGAAAATGTTACACACCATTCAGTGTGGCTAGGCTGCTTCTGCAAGCAGCCAGAGAAAGAGCCTTAGGGCTGGTAAGTCAGTGCAGGGTGGAGGCAGGTGGAATATGGTAGAGACTAGGGCTGGGAGGGAGGCATCCGACTTGTAATGGGTGCAGGGACTCAGGAGTACAAGCACAGATTTGTTGAGTATTCCAGTAAAGAGAGGAAAAACTCTGAGAGGCACCATCAACCACTAGCTAATGGCGGGGGGCGATAAACATCGATACAAATTGCTAGTGAATAGTTCAATTGTTTTCTAGCTGTACAAAAATTGATGAATTTTAAAGATTTCATTCAAAAACCTAATAATGCTTTTTAAAAATCATACAATTACTATATGTTTAAACAAATATTAGTACCTCCCCTGTTTTTTACTAGCTTGTTTTTAATAATATTTTCCTTTCCATTTGCTCTGTTGGAGTGTTAAATTATTTCTTTTATCAAAAGTAATTTATGTTTAACCTGATTCATAATTCAGATTGCACTTTAGTACAGTCATGCGCAACTTAAAAACAGGGATCGAGACCGTGATCCTTGTCATCAAGCAGTGCTTGATGTACTCCGGACCCTCTGCAGGGAGCTCCGCTCCGCTCCCCTCCGGAGGGTCGTCTGAGCTTCCAAGACGCAGGGCGCATCCACACGCTGCCTCTGTGAAGCTCAGACTGAGGAAAATCAAGTCTCTCACGACATCCAATTTCACAGAAATCGCACAAGAGATGTAATTTCCCTGAGTCTGAGCCTTGAAGAGGAAGCATGCAGGTATGCCCTGCCTCTGGGAGGCTCAGACAACCCTCCAGAGTCAAGGGGAACAGAGCTACCCTTGCATTCAGAAGGTTGGGGTGTGTGCAGCCAAAAAACCACCACATGTGGTCATCAGTTATGTCAGTGGTTCTCACACATTTAGTACCGGGATCCACTTTTTAGAATGAGAATCTGTCAGGATCCACCGGAAGTGATGTCACTATCAGAAGTGACATCCTCAAGCAGGAAATTTTTTTTTAACAATCCTAGGTTGCAATCCTATCCACACTTAACCAGGAGTGAGTTCCATGTACTATCATTGTTTAAAGAATATACATAGTAGCTTGTTAAAGTATAGCTCTCTAACGTTTCCCCAAATGTTACATACCATGGAAGCATCAAGTCTAATATGATAAAAATAAAATATTGAAATGAATGGTGACCCACCTGAAATTGGCTTGCGACCCACCTAGTGGGTCCTGACCCACAGCGAGAAACACTGAGTTATGTAATCCTGGCGTTAGCTGGAACGTTGCTAAGGACCACACACCTGTACTTGAATTTAACTCTGCTCAAACAGTGATTCATGCAAGTCATTCACAGATGCGTGGCAATATAAAGCTGCTTTTGGAGTTCAGGCACCTGTGAGCGACCCACATATGGGCATATCGCATTCCTAAACAGGAACATGATCATCCTAGGTCTGAAAAAATGCAATAAAATGTAACATGAGAAGTCTTAACATGAGTTTAATTCCAGATAACCTCTTACAGAATTTGCTGAGCACTGATTATGCCATGGTGCTTCTTCTTTAATTCTAACTGTAGTCAAATTCCTTTTGTTCCAGATTCAAGGGCTCATAAATGTATCCAAAAAGCTGATGAAGATCTGATCCTACGCCACATTTGATCATAATCTTTCAAAGAAATTTGAAGTTTACATTAAATATTTTATTATTATTATTTTAAGAAAAATAAAATTGTTATAGATTACATAAGCATTTGTTTTTATTATAATATATAAACTATGTATATCAGCACCAATTATTCATAAATTATTCCACTAAAGATATTAATATCTTTATAATGCAGTACTAGTACCTTTCGTAAAATAATTTATAAAATAGGTGCAAAATACATTGGGTGCAATCCTAACCAACTTTCTAGCACTGACGTAACTGTGCCAATGTGGCATGCGCTGCAACCTGTAGTGGGGAGGCAGTCAAGGGGGCCTCCTCACGGTTAGGGCACTGTGGATAAGTCAGTGCTCAAAAGTTGGTTAGGGCCCATTGTTGCATCATACAGGTTTCTGTTGACTGTTCTTATTACCATCACTGATTTGTTCTGAATTCATTCTTCTCCCATTATATATTTCTTTTAAACAGAAAAAAATGAAGAGGACACACACACTCCTTGCATTAGTAGTATTTTCTGAAGAGTTGTGCAGAATAAGAAAAATACTTTTCCATAGTTTTCAAAAATCTAATTACGTAGCTAGTCTAACTTAAGTTAATTTTAGATCACTCAGTTTCAGGAATGACATGTTACACGTTTCAATCTGTCTTGGCTCTTAAGTCTACTAGAAGTCCTCAGTATGTCTGAAAGCTTTCCTGCATAATACATAAGGAATAAAATGTAAATTACCACTCTATTTTTAGCTCCCTTGCTGGGAGTGGGGGAAGGAGAAGAAGGGGAAAATGACTCCTAGGTTTGAGAATAGTAATTTTTTTTTTTTTTGGCATGGTGTTCTTGAGTTTATCAAGCAGCTATTCAGCCCAAGAGCATAGGCAAGCAAACACTTTTTTAAGAGTGTCTCCAGCTGCATGCCTAGCTTCCAGGTAAGCTGAAGGTTCAGAACACAGCTGCCCCCAGGCTGCCCAAAATATCTCTCTTACATCTGGAAAAAGAAAAAAGAATACTGTAAACAGAGGAGCTTGGCTTCAGTTCCTCTTGAAGAACGTAACAGAGGGCAAGCACTAGCTCCACTTCAGAAAGAACCAACCCATTTTGCTTCTGCAGCTTCACTCTTGTGCATTCTATTCAGCCTGCAAGGCTTTGAGTTATGACTCATCCAAGTGCACCTGCGCCATGTGTTAAGCACTGCTGAATAAAAGCCCAACACCTCCATTTACACAACAAAGAAGCATGGTCTGCATCTCTCCCTCCTTTCTTATTTGCTCTGAAAGGGGGTGGGTGGGTGGAGAATCCTGCCTTCATTTGATGTGGATTTTAAATGCAGATTCATTTATAAACAATTTTCTTACTTTAAAGAATAAGACACTTTTAATGCCACAAAACAACCCCAAAGCATTAGATTATCACCGTTAATGATTTTTCTTCCAAACCCCTCCAAACCTTTTTCATCAAAGCCTTTTATTCTCAAAGGATAAATTTTTGAGCAAGAGGGATCAACAAACTGGTTGCCTGAAAGCCTTCCTGATGCTAGGCTCAAGTTAAAAAAGGCTTAATGAAGGCTTGAAAATCCACCAGGGCTTCACAACCAACATCTGACTTGGTGATTTATGCATATTAATAATTTCAGTCCTATTGAGGCAAGCTGAGCTGTACATGTCCTACGAATCTTAATGTCTTCAGCTCCACTGGGATTATTACCAATGTAAATTTCTACAATTCTCAGCTATTAATCTTTGTCTGTCCTCCTGTTCAGCAACATAATGACTAATTAAACATCAAAAGACATAACGGGAGATTTTCTCTGACAGTTCCTGAGCCACCTCTCTTCCCATGAGAGGAATTTCACATGACAGGGACAAGTAGGTAAAAGTATATGGATCTTCTACAAATCATTGCTATCAGATCTAAAAAATATACATCAAAGACATATTTAAACCAGGGGCACACAACCTGCATCACACTGAAGGCCACTTTTAAATTTTTATTAACTCAAAAGGAGCACTACTATGTTAACCACAGCAGAGCATCCTTGTTACAGTTTTAACTCAGTGTGTGCTTTTTACCCATCATGTTCATGTCTCTTATCTCTATGCCTCAAAGCATGTTCTCTCTGCTCTGTACCATCACAGGTTTCTTTGAACCTCTGTTAACCATATCACCTTTTCTCTTTCTATTCCATAGCTCTTCCCATCCCCTTACTGTAACATCACAGGCCTGAACCCTGCATTTAGATACCCTCCTCTAACTCCACAGTTTCTCAACAGTTCTATCTCCCATCTTTGTCTCTCTCCATGCTCCACAACACATTTGCTCCATTCTTCAGTGTCTATGTATTTCCATGTATTAATCACCTCTTTCATGTCACAAACATATCTGCACTCTTATTCCACAGTACTCCCCTTTTTCTTTAGTCCCCCCCCCTTTCTCTCTCTGCTCCTCCTCCTTATTGAGCTTGGGAGCAACAGCACATCTTTGCCCAGAAATTCACATAGTGAAGGAGTCTCAATCACAGGTGGGATATGCAGCATGGTCGGCTGCAACAGGCTGAAAAAACCAATACCAATACCACCATATGCTTTTCCCCAGGAAAAGGAGGAACAAGCATCATCAGCTATAGCAGAGATTCCCAAACTGTGAGCCATGGGGAGCCAGTGAAACCAGACAGGGGAGCTGTGGAATCCTCACAAAAAGCCTGCCATTCTATACAATGTATAGGATTATAGCCCTAATGGAGGAGCCATGGCCAACGGCCCAGCAGGCCATGGGAGCCACCAGTAGAAAAAATTTGGGAACCACTCAACTACAGGCATCCTCTAAGCAGATAAGTAGTGGCTAACTGCCAGTTCTTCCTTTTAGTTTCCATCTTGATAAAATCCTTATTCTCCCTCACCCAGAATCTCTTCAACATGCTGCCTTTACTGCTCTCACTGACTTCAATAGGGCCGAGTAATCTTACAGCTTAGCTCCTCCTCAGTTGGATGTAACAGTCCTGACGGCTCCTGACAGAGCAGCAATTTTCAACTGTTTTCATCTCAGGGCACACTGACAAGGCACTAGAATTGTCAAGGCACACCATTAGTCTTGACAATTGACAAGGCATACCATACTGCTAGTGGGGGGTTCACATCCCTCAAAGGCCCTATTAATAAATAAATTTGCCAAACTCCCATGGCACACCTGCAAACCACTCAAAGCACATCAGTGAGCCATGGTACACTGGTTCACAATGACTGTGATACAGGCTCTTATTCAAGAAGTTTCTTGGGTCAGTAATACTTCAGTTAACTCTTTTTTGTCCACTTCAGGCAAACCAGGTAAGTATTGCTTCAGGAACTAGTTCAAGCACCATGCTCATTCACTGTAACATGGTTTGGGGAGTCAGGATTTGATGTTGTGAATGAAACTACTACTGAGCCGTTTGGCTCTTTACAACATAGTAAAAAAACATTAACACCACAATGGTAACTAAAATGATTGTGTGTCAGGTCAGCTTCATTTACTACAAGTTGAAAAGCAAAACTCAGTACTTACAGAAGAAGGCAAACCAGGAGGCACCTTTCTTACTTTCTTTGTCTGCAAAGAATCTGCGTATAAAGAGTTACGTGTTACTAATTAGCTGCACTTATATTAAAGATAAGTAAGTAGCAGTTCTGAAGCACAACTGCCAACTTGAACAAAACATTGCAAAATGTATTCTCACAACTAGAATAGTAGGAAATGTAATGAGAGGACTCTTTTGGTCAACCATACAACGCACATCAAAACTCATATCAGTATGAGAAATTACACCAAGAGCTAAACTCTGACATCATAGTCAGTTAGTATGTGTTCATCTACTTTGAGGCTTGGATCAACAGCATGGCCCAGTAAACCTACTCAAACAAAGATTGCCCATAGGAAAAATAACTGAATAGCATTCAATTAATTGCATTGTAAAAATTATCAAAATCAATACACAAAGAAATAGAAGGCGCATATGGTCAGGGAGAAAAGAGATCAAAGTACAAGTATTGTCGATAACTAGAGGGTCTAACATAGATACTTGGACCAAGCCCACTGGGAATAAGGCAGAACAGTATGACTTGAGTACAGCTTCTTTGTGTTCTCACAGTGGACTACAGTCTGATTTTTTTTTTTTAAATTTATTCTAACTATAATGTTAGAAGAGACTAAGAATCCAAGATTCAGTCGGCCACATTAATTGCATGTGATTCATAACTTGGAATTCTCAATAACAGCTTTCATGACAGCTCCTATTTATTGTAACTTCATGATACATTTACAGTGGGCCCTTGGTATTCACAGGCTCAGCATCTGTAGATTCCACAATCAACAAATGATGAGCTCACACCTCAGAACAACTTCCGTTCATATCTGGGAGGTGTTCTGAAGCACAAGAAGGCCTCCCTGTGCCTCGGAACACCTCCTGAATGCAAGCAGAAGTAGACCAAAAGTGGCTTCCGATCATGTCCTGGGGGTCTTTCTGAGGAGGTAAGGAGGCCCATGGAGTGGGTTCAGCACAGCCCTAATGGGAATAACTGCAGTGCTACAACTCTGCCCACGATACTTCAACATCCATGGATAATGGCATCTGTGGGGAGGATATCTGATCCCCCCTAATACTGAGGTCACACCATATTTATATATACTGTACTTGTACATACATCCCATAAATAAATATGATATAGAGAGTGGTAGATTTGCCCATAACCAGGCATTGTTTTACAACTTCATTGAAATGCATTTGGATGTATCTCAGTTCTGAGTGAACATTTCTCCCCACACATTACCCAAGACAATCCCAGTAAACATCTTATATGTACTTTGCATTTACCCAGTTTCAATCACAGTGAGAGTCAGCATTGTACAAGTTGGCCCTCAGTATCCATGAGGGATCTGTTCCTGGACCCCTGCGGATACAGAAATGCGCAGATAACAGAATCCACAGGTAGGGAATATCAGAGGACCATAAGGCCTGACCTTAGGTCACTTCTGGGGGTGTTCTTAGGCATGCAGAGGTCACATGCGGCTTCCCTGTCCTTCAGAAGGCCTCTCAGACGCTTCTGAGCCCAGAAGTACCTCCCAGAAGTCTCTGGGAAGCTTTCAAGGCACACAGAGGTTGCACACAACCTCCCCACCACCTCCCAAGCATAACCAGAAGGCACTTCCAGTTGCGCCTAGAAGTTGGAGGAAGCCTTCGAGATGTAGGTTGGGTTCTGCAATAAATCAAATCTGTGGGTCCCGAATCCACAGATAAAGAGAGCCCACCTGTATATATACACACTTAAAGTAAATTTATATACACACACTTCCACCTAGAACAGAAGTGAAAACTTGCTGGGCCTGATCTTCATAGGGAATCTTAAATAAACAGCACTGTCTCCCATTGCAGACAAAGCAGGTTCCTCCTTAGAGAAACAGCTGCTGGATTTTACCTTAAGGCTACTCTTTTTAAATATCTAAGCATGCTGATTTGATACCATTTCAACAGTAAACAATTCTAAACAGTGTCAACTCTGTGAAGGCACAACTGTGGAAACTCAACATAAACCATAATGAATTCTTGTTCTTCCTAAAAATGACTGAGATATTTAATTACTATAAATAACTAACAGGAAAAGAAGCTCACGAATGCTTCAGTAGTACAATATACAGGTGGGTCCCTATATTCTCAGAATCAGTTATCCACAGATCCACCCCCCCCCCCCATATGCCCATTAACATTGTTTAGATCCTTACCAGGGCAAAAATATTCTCTTTTTTTTCTTTTTTACAGGTTACTACAAGCATTCAAGTGTATAGTGACATGCAGGCAAGCTGCTGCCAGACTGAATGCTTGAAAAAAACTAGACTGACACTAGCAGGAAGCAAACTACTCTTAAGGTAAAGGCTCTAAACAACATTAATGGTTCTGGGAGGGGCTGCAGAGACAAGGTTCCCTCATATCCGCAGGGGTCCCTAGAATGGATCCCTGTACATACGGGGGCCTGCCTGTATAACAAACAGAAATGATAACCTTCAGGAGAATTATACTAGTAATGCTAGCAGCTTCTATGTTGGGTATACGTACAGTCTTGTACTTAACTTTGCTTTTTATTGGGGGCAGGGTTGAACTTCACAGGGAAGCAGACAACAATTATTCTGTAATTTTGTGCGCAAGAGACTTTTTTGCTCCATTTTGAAATCCTTTTTTCAAAAGTCAACAGCAGCCTCAATCTTTCATGTTCAAATGGAATATAAATTCAGAGAAAATAAATTCTATAGGTTCCTCACTATCCATGATCTCAGTATTCATGACCATCTGTGGAGGGCAAAGAACAGTCTCTGGTGTTCCCAGAAGCCACTTCTGGGTCGTGCCAGATGCTTTTTTCAAAGCATCCCTTTCTAAAAACGTTTCTGAAAGTTAAAAGTTTTTTAAAGTGTTTTTTGCCTTGGTACTGCAAACCACACTGGCTGCAGTGGTGCTTCCAGAAGCCACTTCCAGATCATACCGAGGTCTGTTACTCCCTCCCTTGGCCCTGGCTTGCCCCAGAATGCATCATGGAAGTGGCTGGGAAACTCTTCCCTGATCATTTTGAGATATGCCAGGGGCAAGGAAGTAAACTGGAAGTGGCTTTGAGGAGTGCCAGAGACTGCCCAGCAGCAGATATGGTTTGCAGCACTAATGTTTAAATAATTTTTTTCTTACTTTTTAAAACATTTTTAACATAGACCCTTGTATTCACAGAGGGTCAAGGAACAAATCCTCCTAGGCCCTAGGGACTACTGCATATTTAAAACACATTCCCTGGATACAGTAACTTGATACTGATCTGAATGTTTAATATTAAATGAATTACTCACCTAGAGAAGATGAATCATGGAGTGGTCTTCTTCGTGAACTTGTAGCAGAAAATGGATAATATGGAGTTCCAGCTTTTCCTGAAGATGATATCTGGCTTGAACTTCCAAGCCCTATGTCTGTTCTTAGCAGACTGGACTGTAACACAAATGAACAGGAGGAAGACATTTAAAAATCTCTCTTTCTTCTTTAACTCAAAATAAACTTCCTTTTTAAAAAAAAATTTCATTTAATAATAAAGAACTCAAACTAAACTTTCAATGGTATGGCCAATGAAACATCATAGAGGATGTTGGCAGTTAAAGCCATATATTCATCTTAAATCGCATACTACTAAATTCAAATTAAGGATGCTTTAAAAAATAATGTATACTGCCATCTTTAAAAATCTGTATGCTACTGCCACAGTAAATTAAGCTGGAAATCCTTCCTGTTTTTCAGAAGACGGCGGCTCCTATTATTAAGACCATCTTCCACTTTCATTTTAAAAAGCATATCAGCAAACATAACTAGCTATGTATAAGAACTTCAACAGCATGTCAAGTGAAAAATGAATGAACTTAGTAGAAGATAAAACACCACTGAAGTGGGAATCGATAAAGATTTTGATAATACTCCTGTCAATTGATACATAAAAAGTGTCCCTGCAATGTCAAGTAGTTCTAGTGTATCAATGTCTACTACAATGTCTAGTAGTTCTAGCATTATTCCATGCTAATACAGAAGCAGGGCAAGGGTTAGTAAAATATGCTGGAGGATCCTATGAAGCCATCTTTAATACAATAAGATAGTCACCAAGATGAGAAACCATCTACACAACTCCTAACTTCTACTGCCTATTTAAGCTTGTACTATGCTCCCCTCCCCCACAATGGCTGAAAGCCATCAGTTGACCTGTAAGGAAGAAGAGCAAAAAATAAAATAAAATAAAATAAACAAGCCATCCCTCCTCCTGGCAACCTTTTTCTGGTGTAATGATTTCCCATTGTTTGATTAACCAACTGGGAGCCCCGTTGGTTAATGGCATGGCACAATTTTTTTTAAAATAAGAAAATTTGAGCTACGCTTTCAGGTACTATGAAAGCAAACAGAATTTTTGAAAACATTTTGAGAAAAAGCTTTCAGTACATACACATTTTCCCAAAAAGTTGAAAAAATGCAACTCCTGGGTTAGGTATTAATTTTACTAACAGGATACAAGTAAACCCCATTAAAACTTACTGATGACATTTGTGCAAGAGTAGATGGTAACAGTACCAAGACAAGACAAGACAAGACAAGACAAGAAACCTTTATTGGCATGTTTAAAATACAAATAGTGTAAAGCATAAAATTGGCTGGAGGGCAACATAAATCAAACAGTTCACCTTCAACCAGGCCTTGCTGCATCAATTCAGCCATTTGGGGCCAACATAGTAAAACGTCTCTTAATAATCATTTTTATATATTTGGCCACCTCCCCCCCCCCCACACACACACAGAAAGCTCTTCATTAACCCCACCGAGTATGTATGTAATTGTGTTCTGGTCATCCCAACCCCAGATAGTGGCCAAGATTGGTGCTAAGTAGCATATACGAAGATCTTGGTATAGTGTGCAGTGTAGTAACATGTGGGAAAGAGTTTCTAAATTTCCCATCCTACATGGGCAAACTATCTGCAGCTGGAATGCCTCTATATCTGCCAAATAACTGCTCAGATGGAATGACATTGCATCTTGCTAGGGTAAACGCCCTCCATTCTTGGGGGCATTCCAAGAAGTCAAAATATTTATGCCTCCTTCCAGGTAGGATAGCAAGATGGAGATGTTCTGGAGAGCAGATTTTGTGGGCATTGCTATAAAAGTCCTGTTGCCTGATGTCAAGGAGCCTTTGTTTCAGGGTTCTGTAGGCCTGCTCTGTGTCTGGAGCGCCTAGTAAGTCTAAGAGCCCCATAGAACAGATTTTCTTACTCAAAAGCACTAAGCCTGGAAAGAGAGGAGAATCTGGTAAGAGGCCCCAAATCAGGCTATCTTGATCTGACAGGTGATACACTCTGAGCCAATATCTAAAAGTCCTAAGCCATGCCAGGGTATCCACTCTGTGTTGGCCAGCTTCCAAACAAAGAGTTACATAGGCTACACAATGTGGCACCCCTAGTATCTTATGTAAGAACATCACCTGCACTCTCTCAATTGTGCAGTCGAAGGCCGATGACCAGACGGGGCTTCCATATAAGAGCTGGGAGATGGCCTTTAATGCAAAAACTAACAGTGCAGCAGGAATGCAGGAGTTACCCCTGGTGAAACAGAAACGCAAGATCACTTGGGTCGAAACTTTGGCTAGATTTACTGCCATTTTACGATGCGTTACCCAAGAATGCTTGTGATGGAAATAGATCCCTAAATATTTAAACTCTCTTACCTATTCAATTACCTTCCCTTTGAAAGACCAATAGAGAAGTTTCTGAGATTTACCAAATACTACTATCTCAGATTTATGAAAATTTAGAAATAGCTCATTTTTCTTCAGGTAGTCAATACAGCCAGTTATCAAAAGTTTCAAACCTACCCTCGAAGTTGACAGTAAAACCATATTGTCAGCATACAGTAAGAGTGGGATATGACTGGGGCCTAATTTAGGGTTGTGAGCATTGATCTCTTTAAGATGAGTACTGAGGCCATTTAGAAACAAGTTGAACAAGGTTGGAGCAAGAATGCAGCCCTGCTTCACTCCCTTGTTAACAGGGACTGGCTCTGAGAGGTTGCCTCTAAGGGAGACTCTAACCTGGCAGCTATTATCTGTACATAGCTTCCTAATTAGGATGAGGAATCATCTGTCCATCCCCATATGTGAAAGTTTAAGCCACAGAAAATCTCTAACCACTGTAACAAAAGCGCCCTTTAGGTTCAAAAAGGCAACAAACAGTTGTCCATTAGCCCAGGCTAGCTGTTTGTTAATGAGATGAGAAAGGACCATAAAGTGATCTAAAATGGATTTACCCTTTCTGAAACCTACCTGTTCCGGGCCCAGAATATTGTTCACCTCAATCCAATCCAAAAATCTTGAAAATAAATGTTTTGGTACATTTTACCGATAATTGAGAGCAAACTAACTGGCCTGTAACTTCCTGGTGTTCTTGTATCTCCCTTTTTATAAACTGTTACTATAATAGCTTTGGACCAGGCCTTAGGTATTTGGGCTGTTTTATCCACCATGGTGAAAAGTTGGGCAAGAAGAGGAGCCCGCAAAACCGGCTGGGCTTTAATCAGGTCAGGGGGGTAGTACATCGGGACCAGGTGCCTTACGCGGATTTAATTGACTGACAAGCTCCAAGATTTCCAGGATGGAGACCGGAGGCCACTCGGGTATATTGTCAAGGGGAAGCCCATCCGGATAGGTGGGTACCCTAGGGCTCTCATAAAAAACTGCAAGAAAGTGCTGTTGCCAGGTCTGATGGGGAATCACAGATGGATCATGCACTTCTTTTCACGAAGCCCCCCCCCCCAACCTTCCAGAATTGTTTGCTATTGTTTGATCAAATGGCCTGTAAAAGACAATTCCACTGATCTTGAAAAAAGTCCTTCTTTTATCTCTAATAGCTGTGATTAAATGTTGTTTCAGTGTAAAGTACTGGGCAGGCATCACTGCTTGCTCCCAGTCCCTGAATTCCCCTATAAAGTTTCCTACAATTAGCCTTCAGGGCAAGAGATTCTTTGTCAAGCATGAATTGGCGGTCAGGCTCATGCTGCTTTGGTGCCTGTCCCAAGGATGTCACTATGTCCTCAATAAGTTCCTCAAACAGTGTAATCTTTCCACCAGACTCAACTGAGTCTCATAAAATAGATCCCACTGTGCCCGCTAATTCTGTCTTGAGTAACTCTTGAAGCTTCTGATTACTTGTGTGATTAGGCCGAATTTTCAGGAGGATTTTTAGAGTGCATCTCATAGATCCAGCATTTTTTGTCTCAAAGGGTTAAATTCTAAATCAAAATGGCAAATCAGCAGCAGATGGTCACTAGACATGGGTTCCCCCACTCAAAATTCTGCGACATGCAGTAATATGGAGGATGGAATCATCATGTAATCTATTACACTAGAACCGAGAGGGGTGATGTATGTAAACTCCCCAGAATCATTCAAGTCCTGTAGACTATTAAGCTATAAGAGATTCCTAGCATCACTTAGTTCGGCCAGCGACACTCCTGCTGGGTTAATCAGCTTATCCTTCGAATGTCTACTGAAGGAACATATTGGGGGAGGGGTGAATCTCTAGGAATATCTAGGACTTTATTAAAAATCCCTTCCCCCAGCCTACCCTCGCATTCATATCACCACATACTATCAAAGCCGCTTGTGGGAATCTACATTCCAGGTCTTCCAAGATTTGGCCTAAACAGTTCCATTGTTGAACCCTTTGCACCTCGGTTGGCATAGCTGGCATATACACGTTTACAATTATAACAACTAATTTGGATAATTCCACCTTGATGACCTGGATTTTACAGAGCTTGTCCACCAACAGATCATAAGAACATAAGAACAGCCCCACTGGATCAGGCCATAGGCCCATCTAGTCCAGCTTCCTGTATCTCACAGCGGCCCACCAAATGCCCCAGGGAGCACACCAGATAACAAGAGACCTCATCCTGGTGCTCTCCCCTACATCTGGCATTCTGACTTAACCCATTTCTAAAATCAGGAGGTTGCGCATACACATCATGGCTTGTACCCCATAATGGATTTTTCCTCCAGAAACTCGTCCAATCCCCTTTTAAAGGCGTCTAGGCTAGACGCCAGCACCACATCCTGTGACAAGGAGTTCCACAGACCGATCACGCGCTGAGTAAAGAAATATTTTCTTTTGTCTGTCCTAACCCGCCCAACACTCAATTTTAGTGGATGTCCCCTGGTTCTGGTATTATGTGAGAGTGTAAAGAGCATCTCCCTATCCACTCTGTCCATCCCCTGCATAATTTTGTATGTCTCAATCATGTCCCCCCTCAAGCGTCTCTTTTCTAGGCTGAAGAGGCCCAAACGCTGTAGCCTTTCCTCATAAGGAAGGTGCCCCAGCCCCGTAATCATCTTAGTTGCTCTCTTTTGCACCTTTTCCATTTCCACTATGTCTTTTTTGAGATGCGGCGACCAGAACTGGACACAATACTCCAGGTGTGGCCTTACCATCGATTTGTACAACGGCATTATAATACTAACCGTTTTGTTCTCAATACCCTTCCTAATGATCCCAAGCATAGAATTGGCCTTCTTCACTGCCACCGCACATTGGGTCGACACTTTCATCGACCTGTCCACCACCACCCCAAGATCTCTCTCCTGATCTGTCACAGACAGCTCAGAACCCATCAGCCTATATCTAAAGTTTTGATTTTTTGCCCCAATGTGCATGACTTTACACTTACTGACATTGAAGCGCATCTGCCATTTTGCTGCCCATTCTGCCAGTCTGGAGAGATCCTTCTGGAGCTCCTCACAATCACTTCTGGTCTTTACCACTCGGAAAAGTTTGGTGTCGTCTGCAAACTTAGCCACTTCACTGCTCAACCCTGTCTCCAGGTCATTTATGAAGAGGTTGAAAAGCACCGGTCCCTGGACAGATCCTTGGGGCACACCACTTTTCACCTCTCTCCATTGTGAAAATTGCCCATTGACACCCACTCTCTGCTTCCTGGCCTCCAACCAGTTCTCAATCCACGAGAGGACCTGTCCTCTAATTCCCTGACTGTGGAGTTTTTTCAGTAGCCTTTGGTGAGGGACTGTGTCAAACGCCTTCTGAAAGTCCAGATATATAATGTCCACGGGTTCTCCCGCATCCACATGCCTGTTGACCTTTTCAAAGAATTCTATAAGGTTTGTGAGGCAAGACTTACCCTTACAGAAGCCATGCTGACTCTCCCTCAGCAAGGCCTGTTCGTCTATGTGTTTTGTGATCCTATCTTTGATGAGGCATTCCACCATCTTACCCGGTATGGATGTTCATGAAAGTTCATGAAAGATCAGCATGAAAGTGGTCAGAAACTAGAACCGCAAACCCCACAGAGGGACGGCCCCTAGCGTTAGGTCTTTGTGCTGGTAGACAAAGAGCAATATACCCCTGCAGAGCAATATTCTCCATCAGCCAGGTTTCCTGGACCAAAATTACATCAAAGGCTCTCAGAAAAGTTACTAAATCCAAGTCATTTAGCTTCTTGATCCAACCTGTCACATTCCAAGATAAAAGTTTAAGGGCAGCCCTACCCTCTGAAGCAGATGAAGGGGCTAAATGTCAATCATCCAACAATGGCGCTAGTTCTTCTCTAAAGTCATCCTGAGGAGAGTCAGCAGGCTCTTGAACAGCTGGATTCAAGGAGGGTAACTCTGGAGTGACTGTTGCTGCTGGTTGCATCAAACTCTTGCCAGGGCAGTGCACCTCCGCTTCCATCCTGATTGTTTTGCTCGCATCACTATTGGGAGTAGGGTGGTCCCAAGAAATAGGTGGACTCTTAGCTGGTATAGAAGGGCAAGGGGCTAGTGCGATGGCTGTTAGATCATGCCAAACCATCTCTAGTCTCTCAATCATCTGAAGTAGAGCTTGTCGTGAGAGGACACGAAACGCCTCCAAGGCCTCACTGGTCAATGTATCCTCATCAATATCCAGCTCCAACAGGAGATCTAAAGCCTGGGATCTTGACGTGCAGTGGGGGGAGCCAGCTTTCCAAGGTTGCAGTTTAGATTGTGGTGAAACAATCTCCTCTGGGCTGGACAAAGAATTTCTCAGCAACTTCCTGCCACAATCTGTGAGGATTTTAGGTGTCTTGTCCCGTGGCTCTATGATCACCAGACTATCCATCCCAGCGCACTCTGAGAGGAAAAGCCCCCTGAGGTCCATTCTCTCATTGAACCTTGGAGTTAACAGGGGTTGTTGAATCACGCTGGCTTCCATAGCTTCCACCCTAGAGTCCTCCGGTTGTGTTGGAAAAACCTCCATAGACTCGTTGAGCAGTGTATCTGTTTCACCCACATTCATCAGATTCAATGGCTGATTTGGTACTTTGGCTTCAAGCTCTCTCTCTTGTTCCTGTCGTTCAACTGACACGTACATCAGCTGGTGGTCTAGAGGGGTAGCCTTAAGATGCTTTCCACTGCTAGCTTGAACTGCCTCCCTGATTCGCAGTTTGGGAGTGCATTTCATCTTGATTAAAGCCTTTTCCAAGGCAAGAGTTAGATTTTCTAGAGTAGCTGAATCCTTTTCAACTGTGTTTCTCAGTATTTTTAGGCTCTGTGTTTTTTTTCCTTTAGTAGGAGATAGTGTTCTCTCATTCGAAGGGAGTGTTGTTACAGGCTTATCAGTTGTCTGGGCAGGTAGCCAAGACTTACATGCCACTGAATTGAAGGCTGATGCAAAAGTAGGAGGCTTAAGGTTATGCTTAGAGGAGGACAGAAGCTCTTGGGGAGGATCAAAAGTATTGGAGAACACTCTCTTCGCTATTATTTTGAATATGTCAAAAAACCGTCTCATTAGAACCAGAGTCAGGGGAATTATAGAAGTCTCAAATGTTAGAAGAAGGCTGGCTTTATATACTGAACACTGCAGCTGATGGTAACTTTGTAAATCTATGTGATTAAATTCCATACGTAAGATATTTCTGAGAGAGGTTTTTATACTGCGCCAGTTCTTCCATTTTCCCGCATTAACTGGCACTCCGCCCACTTCTAGAATGATTTGGTTGGCTTGAAAACAGCACGATTTAGGATCAGCTCTATTAAGTGTGGGCACTGGTTTGCTCTTGGGTTCTTCCACAGGGGCAGGAGTGTCTTTGGGCTTTATCTGTTTGTTCCTAGAAGATCGTGAAGTTGCTTTTGAATTTTGGGGCTACTTGCTCCTGTAGCTGTTTCTGCAGAATAGCTAATTGGGTAGAGATCTCCTTAAATTCTTGGAATAATGCCAGGACTGTTCTAGCCGAGGCTAAAGAGTGATCTCCTAATAAATTCAGGAGGCAAACGCTGTCTAAGTCAGAGTCCATCCAGTCCATTTGGTTCCTGTGGAGTGAGGCATTTTTGCCTAGTGCACTCCCACAAGGATAACCAGGCTGTGGAGTCACTGCAGGGCAAGATCTATTCCAAGTGTTATCTGGGTTTAGGAAATTACTATGCTCATTCCCTTCCAAAGCACCTTCAGTCTCCAGAAAGTCAGGGTTGTTGAATGAGGGAAGATTGGGAGTATCACTTACATTTCCATTACAGGAGGATAGTTGGTCGAACCGCAGTTGTTTGGAGACCTTCATGGAAGAAACACTGCCCGCTCGCAGCCTTTTCCTCCTTCTGCCCATGATTACAATCCAAAACAATCATTCAAAACAGACACCCCACAGGAGCAAAATAGTCAATATCAGAGGTGCCAGGAAGGTCTCCACCAGCACAGAGGTACTTGGGAGAAACAAAACCTCCCGCATAGTCACTAATATCTGACAAGCTGTCCCATAAGAATTAAAACAAAAAGCCACAAAGCTGCCAAGAGGTACCTTATCAGTAAATAATTAGGATTAAATTTTAAAAATTAAAAAAGGAAGCTCACAATATCTCCTATAAAAAAGCTCAGTTGGGAAGATGGGAAAGGAGGGTACAATGGGGAGATCTTAGCCAGCTGCCATCTTAACCCCTCCTGGTAACAGTACCAAACAAATTATGAGCTTCTCCAATCCTTCTGAAGAGCTGGCATGTGCTAATTCATTTCTCATATCTTAAGTGTGGCAGGGAGAGTGGCTCCCACAGAAATTCAGAAAACTTTCAACTAACATAGTGTTATGGTAATTTCCTAACAGAACTGGACAGATTTTGTTTGCCAAATCAAAATCAATATGAATGTAATTAACTCATCACATTGATTTTCCTTCCTACCACAGCCAACTGAATAGCAATATTAAGATCTGTGTTGTCCTGGGTTTATTAGATGGAGACCAAATATTCCTTCCTGAGAACAGTAGCTAGCAAAAAAGCTTTGTATTATCAGTACAAGGCTTGCTCTTGACCAAATGCTTAAGGTCTCTACACAGCAGTAAGTTCACTGATATTACACATAGCTTAGTAGTTAACATTATTAAAACTGAATTAGAGTCCTCTGGCAAGCTGGAACTTCATCTGCTAAACTTACATCCAATTACTAAAGGAAAATCAATGACAGGTTATCTTTCTGGAATACTAACACTACCTGGATTACTGTCCTTATTAATAAGCACATGCTGCTATTAGTAAGTTCTCATAACACAATCACATTAAAAATATATATATATCAGAAAAAAGAGCCTCTGGTCACTGTCCACAGAAAAGACAACAGCTGCAAAAATACTCTACTACTGGTTGAGTCTTGTTATTCATTAAAGCAAATCCATTTGAAAAACAATGTCCTTTTGCTAAGCGAT
This sequence comes from Tiliqua scincoides, assembly GCF_035046505.1. Classification (NCBI taxonomy): domain Eukaryota; kingdom Metazoa; phylum Chordata; class Lepidosauria; order Squamata; family Scincidae; genus Tiliqua; species Tiliqua scincoides. The sequence continues at coordinate 28,158,508 of NC_089828.1, forward strand.
TTTACTCTCTCTCCAAGTGCTTAGAAAGGCTTAACTCTAAGGCAGCGACCCCTCCCTGCACCCAGAGTGTAGAGCTGGGAAAGAATGGAAAGTGATTATCTTTCTTTCACATGCACAGGAAAAAGGAAGGGGTTGCTTGTCTTGGAGTGAAGCCTTTCTAAGCACCTGGAGAGAGACTGATTGATGGAGATTTGCTGGAGTCCACACTGGTCCAATGCAACTGCTTGACCTCTCGCATGAGCTGTGAGATGAGGGTTCCCTCCACTGTTTGTTGTTTCATGTCTGTGATGCAGTAGCGGCAGCAAAGCAAAGGAAAGGCCAGCCTTGCTTTGTGCAAGGCCTTTTATAGGCCTTGAGTCTGCCTAATGACTCTGTCTTAAATCACAAAGGCCAGCAAGGCTGTTTTTAAATCACCTAGCAAAGGGACATTCTAAGTACCTGGAGAGAGAATGGTTGATGGATTGTCAGCCAGCTGCCCTCTCTCCGTTTTAACAAGGCTACTGTTAAAACAACTTTTAAATTAACGCCCTTCTCATCGCATTGAGATAAAACCTCAGGTGAAAAATCTGTGGATAATTAGGTTATATCTTTACACACTGAATAATAAGGGGACAGAGAACATTTCACATTCCTAGGTGTCACTATCCACTTCCAAAGAAAGGAGTATTTAATTCAAAGACAGGACAATTTAAGTTAGATTGTATATTTCAGAAATATACATTGCACTGAAAATCAATGGAACATGAAGCCTCATTTCAGCAGATTTGAAAATATTACCCGATTGATTGATTGATTGATTGATTTGTATTCCACCTTTCTCCCCAAAGGGCACAAGGCAGCTAACAATCAAGTTAAAATGCAAGACAACAGATACACATTAAAAATACAAAACACTTAAAAACAATTAAAACAAGATAAAATACATAGCAGCAGATTAAAAGCACGCAGTAAAAGACAATTTATAAATTTATAAAAACAGCCCTTATAGTGCCTCGAAGGCTTTCCTGAATAAAAAAATCTTCAGGCCCCACTAGAACGTTAATAATGAGGGAGCTGCTCTCAATTCAAAGGGGAGGGAATTCCATAGTGCAGGTACCACCACCGAAAAGGCCCTGTTTCTGGCCGCCATTCCCTTCACCAGTCTCAATGACGGCACAACCAACAGGGCCCCTTCTGATGACCTTAGAGCAGGGGTGCCCAAACCCCGGCCCGGGGGCCACTTGTGGCCCTCGAGGCCTCTCAATGCAGCCCTCAGGGAGCCCCCAGTCTCCAATGAGCCTCTGGCCCTCCAGAGATTTGCTGGAGTCCACACTGGTCCGATGCAACTGCTTGACCTCTCGCATGAGCTGTGGGATGAGGGTTCCCTCCACTGTTTGTTGTTTCATGTCTGTGATGCAGTAGCGGCAGCAAAGCAAAGGAAAGGCCAGCCTTGCTTTGTGCAAGGCCTTTTATAGGCCTTGAGCTATTGCAAGACCTTCATTCATTCATATAAGTTCATCTGTAATATATTCATTTATGTAAACTTATGTAAATTTATTCTTTTTACATAATTTTAAATGTAAATTAATTCTTTTTTACCCGGCCCCTGACACAGTGTCAGAGAGACGATGTGGCCCTCCTGCCAAAAAACTTTGGACACCCCTGCCTTAGCGAACAGACCAGATTATACGGAAGAAGGCGGTCTCTCAAATACGATGGTCCCAAGTCGTTTAGGGCTTTAAAGGTCATAACCAGCACCTTGAATTCAGCTGGGAAACGAATGGGCAGCCAGTGCAGTCGCCGGAGTAGTGGCGTGACAGAGTCAAACCGCCGACCCCCAGCAACTATCCTAGCCGCCGCATTCTGCACTAGTTGTAGCTTCTGGACTGTCTTCAGGGGCAGCCCCACATAGAGCGCGTTACAATAACCTAATCTTGATGTCACTATGGCATGGACCACCGTGACCAGATCCGCCCAAGACAGGTACGGCCGCAGCTGGTGCACCAGCCGAAGCTGGGCAAAGGCACCCTTGGCCACAGTCAACACCTGGATATCCAGGAGGAGCTGCGAAGAGAACCCCCAAGCTGCGAACCTGCTCTTTCAGGGCGAGTGCAACCCCATTCAGAGCAGGGCGATAGTCCAGCACCTGCATCATGGATTTCTACACCAGGAGGACCTCTGTCTTGTCGGGATTTAATCTCAGCTTGTTCGCCCTCATCCAGATCTCAATTGCCTCCAGGCAACGCTCCAGGACAGAGACAGCCACCCTGGACTCAGGTGGTAAGGAGAGACAGAGCTGAGTGTCATCAGCATACTGATGGCAACCAACTCCAAATCCCTGGATGACCTCTCCCAGCGGTTTCATGTAGATGTTAAACAACATGGGGGACAAAATAGAACCCTGAGGCACCCCTTACGTCAAGGGGCAGGATGCCAAACAGGAGTCCCCCAATACCACCATCTGGGACCTGTCGGCCAAGAAGGACAGAAACCACTCCAAAACAGTGCCCCGATCCCCACCTCAGCCAACCGTCCCAGAAGGACACCATGGTTAATGGTGTCGAAAGCCGCTGAGAGGTCCAAAAGGACTAGCAAGGATGCACTCTCTCTGTCCAGCCCTCGGCGTAGGTCATCCACCAAAGCGAGCAAGGCCGTCTCCGTCCCGAAGCCAGGCCTGAAGCCAGATTGAAAGGAATCCAGATAATCCATGTACACATATGACCAGAAAGGCTTCTTTGCCAAAGTTCACAAATACATTTCAGTACAAGAATGACTTATATTCAACACCCTTCACAGAGAGTGAGCCGGTTACGACAGCTGCAAGTCTATCTACTAAACCCTGTACAGCAGTGGTTATCACACATTAAGCGCCGGGACCCACTTTTTAGAATGAGACTCTGTCAGGACCCACCAGAAGTGATATCATGATCAGAAGTGACATCATCAAGCAGGAAAATTTTTAACAATTTTAGGCTGCAATCCTACCCGCATGTACCCAGGAGTAAGTTCCATTTACTATCATTGTTTAAAGAATATACATAGTAGCTTGTTAAAAGAACAGGGCTGTAACATTTCCCCAAATGCGGTCACGTACCATGGTAGCATCAAGTATGATATATTAAAAATAAAATACACATTGAAATGATGAGAACCCACCTGAAATTGGCTTGTAACCCACCTAGTCGGGCCTGATCCACAGTCTGAGAAACACTGCAATACAGTGTTTCTCAAACTGTGTGTTGGGACCCACCAGGTGGGGTGGGAACCAATTTCAGGTGGGCCCCCATTCATTTCAATGTGTATTTTATTTTTAATATATCAGACTTGGTGCTACCATGGTACGTGACTGCATTTGGTAACATGTTACAGATCTGCACTTTCAACAGGCTACTGTGTACAGCAAGGCCCCCATATTCACGAATTCAGTCATCTGAGAATCAGGTCCGCGTCCGCCCCCACCTCTGAAGGGTCCTCTGAGCCCAAAAGAGTTGTGTCCATCTGTCCATGGCCTCTGCTGGGCTCACACTGAGTTCTAGAGCTCAAAACAAGTGACTTCCAGTTTCATGGAGAAATCAGAAGTGTCTAATGTCTTATAAGGCATTAAGAGGCCAGGGGAAGCCCTGGAGGGGTTTTAAATGTAAGCTTTTAATGTACTTACTTAATTTAAATTGACTGTTGTATGGAGGGTGTTAAAATTTTCCTGCTTGATGATGACACTTTCAGCCATGACAACACTTCCAGTGGGTCCCAAGAGACTGTCTTTCTATTATTATTATTATTAAATATTATATTATAATATTAATATTATATAATATATAATATTACAATAATAACATAATATTATAATATATAATATAATATAATATAATATAATATAATATAATATAATATAATAATAATACACTGCTTTTCAACAAAAGTTCACAAAGAGGTTTACAGAGAAAAATCAAATAACTAATGGCTCCCTGTCCCAAAAGGGTTCACAGTCTAAAAAGCGGGTCCCAGTGCTAAAACATTTGAGAGGTGGTGGTGGACAGGACGATGAAAGTGTCGACCCAGTGTGCGGAGGCAGTGAAGAAGGCCAATTCTATGCTTGGGATCATTAGGAAGGGTATTGAGAACAAAACGGCTAATATTATAATGCCGTTGTACAAATCGATGGTAAGGCCACACCTGGAGTATTGTGTCCAGTTCTGGTCGCCGCATCTCAAAAAAGACATAGTGGAAATGGAAAAGGTGCAAAAGAGAGCGACTAAGATGATTACGGGGCTGGGGCACCTTCCTTATGAGGAAAGGCTATGGCGTTTGGGCCTCTTCAGCCTAGAAAAGAGACGCCTGAGGGGGGACATGATTGAGACATACAAAATTATGCAGGGGATGGACAGAGTGGATAGGGAGAGGCTCTTTACACTCTCACATAACACCAGAACCAGGGGACATCCACTAAAATTGAGTGTTGGGAGAGTTAGGACAGACAAAAGAAAATATTTCTTTACTCAGCGTGTGGTTGGTCTGTGGAACTGCTTGCCACAGCATGTGGTGATGGCGACTGGCCTGGACGCCTTTAAAAGGGGATTGGACAAGTTTCTGGAGGAAAAATCCATTACGGGGTACAAGCCATGATGTGTATGCGCAACCTCCTGATTTTAGAAATGGGTTATGTCAGAATGCCAGATGCAAGGGAGGGTACCAGGATGCAGGTCTCTTGTTATCTGGTGTGCTCCTTGGGGCATTTGGTGGGCCGCTGTGAGATACAGGAAGCTGGACTAGATGGGCCCATGGCCTGATCCAGTGGGGCTGTTCTTATGTTCTTATAAGAACCACTGCCCTACTAATTCTGAAGTTGTTCTGGTTTGAAATGCATGCATTTTGAAAATTTTAGTTAAAACAAACTGCATTCTTTTTGACTTTTATATGAATTGTTCAGGTGTGCTCACACAGCCCTTTTAAAGAAGAAAACGGATGTAAAACAAAAGCAAGCCTTCCCCCCACCTCTGCAGCAATGCCCTGCCATTTAAAGAATGACATTTCTCTTCCAGTGCTGCACAAGGAAGAAAGAAAGCACAAACACAATACTCATAGTGAGGGGCTTTGTCCTCTCCAACAGGACTACCCCTCCACATCAAAGCTATCTCCAAACTCTCCATTATTTGTACTGAGAAATACAATGGAAAACTTGGAGTAGAGGAAGGAAAGTGTTGAGGAAAAGAAATGCAAAGTTAAAACAATATATAAACACACAAATAGAAGAGCTAAGTGATACACTTTGAGTAGATGTTGTCTTTTGATCAAACAAACAGTATAAAATATTCATATTTGAGAAACTACATTATATTGCAAATCTACTCAGTATGGAACTGTTAGGGTGTACTCATAATTAGCAGGTTGTTAAAGAATCCAGTTCTAAGAATATCATTTGATAGTGAAAACAAAGGAACCTTGAATGAGTAATCAATAGCAAGTGCTAGAAAATGACATAGATTAGGATTCTCTCTGGTGCTTTGTCTTGTAAAAGTTTTCATTAAATGTATTGTGCTCACAAGTCATTAACTATTCGCATGATCAAATAGTGTTTAAAAAAATGTATTTACAGCCCAAGCTGATGCATATCTATTCAGGAGTTCCACTGTGTTCACTTCGGTTTATTACCAAGAAAGCATGTATAGGTTTGCAGGCTTAAGTGGTAAAGCTGCCAAACACTTTGACAGGTTTGAGAGCATCAAGAAAAAGTTAATCACTAAAAAAGAAACACAAAAATTTGTAACCTCAACATACATAGGTCTAAACCAGGGGTCTGCAAACCCAGGCAAGGGGGCCAGATGTGGCCCATGGTGAGTCTCTATCCGGCCCCTTGGCCAGCCTCTGAACCCCTGAGAGCCTCTGGTCCAGTTGGCCAAACACAAGCAGAGTTGTGCTTGTGGGGTGGGGGAATGGGGGTCCCTTTAAGTGTATGGTTTGGGCTGCGTTGGTGTTTGGAGAAATCCTGGACATTCAAGCCCATTTATTCATTCACCTAAGTTCCATCGCTAATGTATTTATTTAAATTTCATATTTAATTTTTTTTCTGGCCCTTGACACTGTGCCAGATGTTTGATGCGGCCCTTTGGCCAAAAAGTTTAGAGATCCCTGGTCTAAACCATTACGCCACTTTGAAAAGTTAGCAGCAGTTATCCACCAACTGCCTCCTACCAATTGCATCAGACTATGAAGCCTAAGTACCTATGGTCATGAACATGAGAGAAACAGAACTACGCATCTTTAATACCAACAAAATGAAAACTCATTTTGGCATGACATCAGCTGCAACTCTTCTCAGAATATGCTATTAATAAGTATATTTATAAATACTTGCCCATGAATGTTTGATCAATTCTAGTATCACAATAGATTTAAGGAACTACTTGGAGCACAATTCTCATACAGTGCACGCTATGTGCCTACTCATGGAGGATCCCATCAGGGTTCAAAACAGGGCCTTGTTTTCTCCTCCTCATTCTGCCCACATAACATGATACACAATATTCATAGGACTGGGGGGAAGGAGCTGTGTATGTCATCTCTGCCTTCCCCTCCCCTTGGGAGGCTCTATCTTCAGCAGGTTTTTAATGCCATGGACAAATGACTCAAGCTGCTTGCAGCACTTTAAATCTTTTATTGCCCCAAAAGAAAACAGAAAAGGAGGCCAGTTGTCTCTTCTCACAGGGTTAACTTCACCTTTCTCTCCCCCCATTTTGGAGTATCCTGATGACAGGCTAATTAGAGGCCCTCCACCTGGAGTCCCAGAGAGGGCTTTCTCCAGCGGCTTATTTGGGTTCCTAGGTCCCATCTAGGGATAGGTTGCGGGTTTGGATTTTGTCCCTTGCATGTCCCTTAATAGTACTGGGTCTGGGCTGGCTGTATACCTCCACTCTCCTGGCTGTCTCCTGGCACAGGTTGGGTGCCATTACTCCACTAACCAGCTGATCAGCAGAGTCTTATTTTCCATCTGCTGGCCTGCCATGCCTCTCTGATGCTCACATTTCTTCCCAGAGAAAGTTCCTCATTTTCAGTGCAACTGATTTGCAAGACACAAATTCCAAAGAATGTGTGCACAGCTAGCCCTATCCCTGCAGCTCAGGTTGAGCAGTGGAGGGAGTGGCAAAGAGACTCAGGGTGCCCTTCATCCCTAGTCTGCTGCCATCTTTCTCCTGCCACCAATGGAACTGCACTGATCCACTTCCCATTCACTTTTAGCGAGCAGTACTGGGATAATCCACACCCAAACCATTCACCTCACTACTTTCTCAAGAAGTCCCTTTAAAATCAGGGGTTCTTAATCTGGGGCCAATGGATGGGCTTTAGGGGATCTGTGAACCTGGTGCAAAAAAAGTTATGTGTACATGTTTATATGCCTTTTAATGGAGAGGGGGCCCATAGCTTTCATCAGATTCTCAAGGGGTTTGTGATGCAAAAAAGGTTAGGAAATGCTGCTTTGAACAAATCATGAAGTGCAGAGCATGCTGGGAATCCACAGTTGATCATGTTGGGTCATCTCTGGGTGTATGGAGATGTCTACAGAAACATACAGACCTAAAATTACACCCACTCAGTTTTGGTTGTTTTTTTTAATGGATACCTTTGACCCTTTTCTGCAACAGCTGGTTTGCCTTCACTGACACATATGGAACATCAACAAATGCCGGTGCAGTTCTATACAGTTAAGTCCTTAAATTCTCTAGGATTATACTGGCTCACACTAATGCCCCACAATGCAGATATTTTTCTGGAAAAAAAATGCATTTTAAAAAATCTTTTACCACACAATTATGCAAAAAAAGTTGCTGAGAACTGTCAACAGATGAACAGCTTCTGAAATAGTCATGCAATATTTAATTTCTCTGCTGCACTTCAATCCAGAAGAACTTCTGAAGTAATGTCACATTTAATCCTTGCTTAAGCCACTTCTGCCCAATGTTGCATACATGAGGCAGGGATCAAATATATACACCTGTGGGCTGGGCAGAAATGGGTTAATTCAGGCAATCAAATCTTAGTTTGGACAACCCATAATGCAATCATCCAAACCTTAGTAAGGCTTACATGTTCTCCTTAGGCTAAGTAAGCCTTAGGCTTACATGTTACATGTTTTCTCTCCCCCATACCAGTTTCCCCCTCCTTTTCTAGTTTTCTCTAACCACAGTTTACTGTAAGATTCAAAATGCAAACAAATTGTTTAGAATCATTTTTCAAACTTTACTTCCAACAGAAAAGGTTTGGCAGTCAGCATTAATCATAGTTGAACAACAATGGTTTGAACAACATGATTTGAATATCATGGTAGAGGAAACCAAGAGAGTTTTGGAGGGGTGGGGGAAATGGTACATGAGAGGGAAGGAAAGGGAGCACAGAAGCCTGCAGCACCGAGTTTGTAAGAGAAGAACACAATATCTAGTTGTGGACAAATATTCATCTCAATTCAAGAACTGAATTGAATACCAAGAATCTGCTTGGTAATAACCAGCATCCTCAGTAAGCATTCTGGAAATACTAATCTTTATTTCAAAATTTCTCTCCTAGTTGCATGCATATTGTTGCATGCATGTTGATGATGCCATGTGCATGCACCTTACTGTTACTGTCTCCTAGACTGCAGTTCCTAATACAAGCTATGGCAGAGAATCATTTAGAAATTCAACAGCACAGCTTTGAAGAAATGAACCATAACTGGAACAAAAGAAGAATGGAGACCTGGATGATGGACAACATCCACAAGAAGGTATTTGCAGGAAACAAAGAAAAAAAATCAAGAGAATTAACTCAAATACAAAATAATCTCCAAATTAAATGCTGTTTTGATAGGTGATCTGGTCACATACATCTCAGCAATGTAAAGAATGTTTCAGTGAGAGTAAGAACATTCAAGAACTGCTGCACATGCACCTACAAAGCAATTGACTTTAAATACTTTGTATCGTCAATATCAACTGCAAATGCACAAAAACTTATAGAATCTCATTTTACATTCTCAGACAAATGAAATGTTAATGGGGGAAAGTGTCATTCAACTCACAATATAGCTGACTGAGAAGCAAGTGAATTCATATTCCAAACCAGGTTACTATAAACTTCACTGCTATCATTAGTTACAGTTGAAGCAGGCAGAAGCACGTCACATGGTTGGAACAGAATACCAAGTGGAACAACATCCCACAACTAGCTGTTGCCCTTGAATCTGCCTAGCTACCCCTTGGGATAGGAACCTGTACCCCCATCCTATGCAAAGCATCATATCATCACAAACAATCTATAATTCCATTATTTAGAACAGTGGGCGCCAAACCCCGGCCCGTGGGCCAGGTCTGTGAAAACCCCTCCTCCATGTGAATGGAGCTCACTGTTCCATGGAGGAGCCCGCTATGTTCATCTCTGATTTCCCCCAAACCTTGCATCAGCCAGCCACTTCAGCATTCTGTCACCTTAGCAGGCTCGGCATCTGGATTTTTGGGCAACTGCGGCTGGCCTGCACAACGTTTGGGGGAGAGTGGAGATGAAGAGAGCAGGCTCCACTGTGGAACAGTAAGCTTTGGTCAGGCCAGGGAGGGTTCTGCCGTTACTCAGCAGTCCAAGTTTGGAGACCACTGATTTAGAAGGATACAATTCAATATGAAGGGCTGTTCATTTTGGAACTTTACAGTGCTATGATAACTGTTAACTGTTAATCTCTGCCCCAAGATCTTTCAGACAATAGCTTCACAAACATGGGTTGTTCATTATCTTCCTTGTCCAAACTCTGCTGGGCAAATGAGAGCTTAAAGAAGCTTCCATTTTAAGCTGCAAAATAGACAGATGCATTGTGCTAGGGGGAATCTCATTCCTGTGCTTCTTATTAACAGTACAAGGACTTTGCTTTCTTTTAGAGACTTCTTCAATCTATACCAAGATAAACTACTACTGGGCCTTCAATAATTTATGTAAGTTAAACAATCTAAGTGAAAATAAATTACACTGAAAAAGCATCCATTTTTATATAAAAAAGGAAAAATGAAGCAAGTTAGAATTACTTGTGCCATCAGCGACTCTCCTTAAGACATTCAAGAGCATTCTTCATTGAACTTCTCCCTGTTTATCCTCAAGCTAATTCCCAACACCTGCTACCCACTTTTCTCAAGGATGTCATTGCAGATTAACTTCAGAGGTCAGCTCCAAATTCAGAAACGCAGGCCCTCCAAGCAAGAATCTTCAGTTTCTTGGATCATCACGCTTTACAAGCATGCAATGAATCTGGGAAAAAGGTAAGTTTTGGGGCTACCGCTGAAAAAAAATTCACCTCTAAGGGCTGGAACAGACAAAACTGGCACTCATCGTTAAAGTAGCATAAGCAGGTCATAAGGTCACACATTTTCTCCACCCAATAACTTCTCCTATATTAATTTTCTGCAATGACATAAACTGTGATTATTATCACACTGGCATCAACATTAGCCATAGTAAATGTTTACTATATCTCCCTCAACAAGGTTTTGAAACCAGTTAAGCATATCTTGGTTGAAACTGAATCTTGGTTAATGCCAACAGTTAATATCAGTGCTAGTTTAATCACAGTTAAAACTAATGGAAAGGAGTGGGGGAGCTTACACACAAGAAACTGCACAACCCCACATCTTGCTCCAAATCCCTTAACCATAGTTCAAAGATTATGCTTGCACCAGTCCTAAGAACTAATAAGTGAAGATTTAACAGAGTATATAAGAGAAAAATAAAACTATGAAAAATCATGTGTGAAAAAATTAAATTTATTAAATGGCAACCTCCAACACACAGATTTAGTGCTTGAATTAATGTGTAAGCCTCTCTTTTATAAGGCTCATCTTTTAATTACATACAGCTTAGCCTTAATGTTTTGCTTTGGTCAATACTTTATATAAGTGCTATTCGTACAGAAAGTCAGGCCACAATTATTTATTCATGCTCTGGTAACCACTAGATTAAACTACTGCAATGTTGTGTACTTGGGGATTCCTCTGAACACTGTTCAGAAACTGCAACTGGCAGTTGAATTTTGTCACATTTTTTAATTCAACAATGCACTGATTTTAAGATAACCGAGAAAGTGTGGACTGTTCACTTTCAACAATGCTTTATAAAGGGCTCCCAAATTTTGGAGACCCACATTCAAAGTGATCAACAGTCTCTAGGTTCTACCCCTATTTCAGATTCAGACAAACTCCAAAGAGCTGTGAACTTGATGACAGACCCAGACTCTAACTTTCACCGGATAACGAAGAAAGAGGTCTCTCAATAGCCTTGCTCAAAGCATCATACCCATGCAGGACATCATATTGCTTCAGAGCTTCGTTAGCTCCTGCAAGTCTGAGTGTGATCAGCCTATGAACATGTAGATTGACAGCCTGATTCCAAGTCTTTCTGGAAACATGGCTCAACATTCTATCAGCATATATAGTATGATTCAGGTTAAACAGAAGCTGGTTAGGAAGAAGGATTCTTTGCCTGACTACTAATTTGTGCTACTGTAATCAAGTCACTTTTATCTGGACACCTTTCAACACTGACTTCAATGACCAAGATCTCACTAAGATGTCATGAGGTACAGGTAGATGTAACATGTCCTCCCCTTCCTCCTAGGTTAGAAGGCACTGGAGATTTGTCTAGATAGCCAGAGCTGTTTGACCTGTGACAACCGCAAGAGGCATCTTAAGAATTGAAGGTAACCAAAGGACGAAAATCTCTGGTTTCTTAGCAGATTTGTTTCCCTTTCTTTCTTGAAAGTGTGGGTAAATCCTTTTTTCTTAGAGCCCGTCCTTGTTGACTGCAAAGCTAACAACTCACCAAGGAGATTAGTTCCGCAGCAGGGAGTGCCACTTTTATTATTATTATAATTATTAGATTATTAGATTATAATTATTAGACTATTATTAGATTTTGTTTCAACTGCTCAAAGCCTTAAGTCCAAGCAGTCTGTCCTAACACAATGAATGCTAACACCCATTAATTTTTAACTGCATAGCATCCAAGGTGATATCTTCAATAAAGGCCAGTGTAAAGAACACTCCCAAACTTAACAGGACTCTTCAGCAAGATTACTATAGCTGCTGGGTCCTGTATTCTTTACACTGTGTGTGTGGTTGTATATCCTCCAGAGTAGCTGTCTGATTCACTTTTTCTCTTTTCTTGCCCAAATTTGCTAAGGAGAAGTTGAGTGGCATGAAAGATGAAAGCAAAATGAGAGACTGTAAGGATAAAGGTGCAAATAAGCAGCCCTTCTTGGAAGACCCTGTATACAGGTGCTTTTATGCAAATACCTGAAGTCTCCAAGCAAAGATAGGAGAATTTGAATGTTTGGTGGTTAGAGAAAACATTGATATAGTGGGCATAACAGAAACCTGGTAGAATGCAGCGAACTGGTGGGATACAGCAATCCCAGGCTATAAACTCTGGGACAGGGAGGGGTATGCTGGAGGGACAGGGAGGGGCATGTTGGAGATGGGTGGCCATCGATGTCAAAGAAGGGATAGAATCTAGCAGAGTTGAGACTGAAGGCAGGACTGCCTCCCACTGGCATACAAATGGTGCAGGTCAATGGGGCCGGAGGTCCCAGGTGCCAAACTGCAGAGGGGTGATACCACAATCACTAAAATTGCAGTTACTAGAAATAATACCATCATGTTGTATACCATATGATGCATAATTTACAGCAGAATGCAATGAAACAAACCACAGTGAATTATCTCCATGATATCTAAAGTTATGGCCAAAAATCCAGAGAACAAAAATACAACTGTCTTATGTAACAAAAAGTACATTTTCTTAACTCAAAATGGACCAATGAGACAGATTAATCAAAGAGCCAATGAGATGTTATTATGACACAGCATGGAATCAATATGGTGACATCCTTGGGGGGGTGTGACATCACTAGTGACCGAAATTGTGGTTTTTAGGAATAATGCCATCATGTTACATATATTTGATGCTTAATATACAGCAAAATGCAATGACACGAATTGCACTGAAATATTTGTGTTCTATGCAAAGCTATAGCCAAATAACCAGAGAAGGAAACAAAATTGCCTTTTTTCACAAAAAGTGGATTTCCTTAACTCAGAACTGAACAATGAGCCTGATTGTTATGAGAGCTAACAAGGTGTTATTATGACACAGCATGGAACCAGTAAGATGTTATCATGAGTCAGCTCCCTTTTCCAGGTATCAGAGCTAATACTCAAATGCCTATTCAGTTATGTGAGTGTCATCAAGTTGGCCAGTGCGTGTGCGTGTGCGCGCCTGATTGGTTTGGTAACCTATACTGTTAATTAATTAATTGGAGTGACACCATGAGTTACCACACTGGGTAACACCAACCCTACTGATGCCACTGGTGGGAAGGTTGGGTGTTGTTGGCCATTGTCGGCCATTGTCTTAGATGACTTTTAAAATGGATGGCTAAATTGAACCTCCAGATGCAGGGGCAGTATGACACTGACTCAGGGATGGATCCAGAGTTTGTGTTTGGGGGGAGGGGGCATGAGCACTCTTAATTCCAGAGCCCAGGTCAACCAGTTGGGTAGACCTGGGCTCCTGGTTGAACTTCAGGCTCTGTGGCTGAGGTTTGCTGGGTGGGTAGACCTGGCCCCTGCCTGAACTTGGAGCCCAGATCTACCTGCTGGGTAGACCTAGGCTCCCACTCTTGACTGCCCGTTGGAGATATTTCTTCCAAGTGAGTAGACCTGGGCTCCAGGTTGAACTTTGGCCTCTGTGGCTGAGATTTGCTGGGCAAGTAGACCTAGGCTCCCATCCAGACCTGAAGTTCACATTAATTAATTTTGTTGTATGGTGTTGTGTCAAAAATTTATGGGCCCTTGATGTCAAATGACCTTCACACCCACTGCCGCCCCCACCATAAAATCACTGTGGATTAAACTACCAGGCCCAAGGAGTGATGTAATAGAGGGGGTGTGCTATTGGCCTTTGGACCAAAAACCTGAAGGGGACCTCAAACTGAGGAAACAAATCAGGGAGGGATAGAGTTGTAATCATGGGGGTCTTCAATTATCCTCATATCGACTGGGTCAATTTGTACTCTTATCATGAAAGAGAAACTAGGATTTCTGAACATGCTAAATGCCTGTGCCTTAGAGCAGCTAGTCATGGAGACCACCAGTGACTCTGGATTTAATAATGTGAGGAATATGAATGTTATTGAGCCATTGGGTAACAGTGACCATGCTGTGATCTCTTTCTCCATGCATGTCTGGGGAAGAGCGCTACGCAAATCTGAAACAAAAACTCTTGACTTCCAAAGGGTGGACTTCCCTCAAATGAGGAAGCTAGTTAGAAACAAGTTGAAGGGACCTTTATTTATTTTGGATTGCTTTTGCTCTTTAAAATTGTTAGGAGTTTTTGGCTGCTTTTGGTTTTATGGTTTCTGGATAGCTGCCTTGATTCTTTACTTCAAAGAGAATGGCAAGGTATAAATATTGCTAAAATAAATAAAATAGATTTCAAACAAATACACAAGCATGCCCAAATTCTATTTTGTTACAAGTCAGTTGCCAACACCTCTGTGTACTTAAAAACAAAAAATACATTTAAATTAGTCCCAATGGCTACTACAATGTTTTAAAATGGTAAAATTTACCTGACAGCCTGACAGTCCTGGGTCGCAACCAAATAATGGAAATGGACTTCTTTCTGATGTTTTCCCTACAAAATAAATTAAATTTAAAATAAAACACCTTCTTTAGACATACTAAGAACATTAGGGGAGTTATTTTTAAAGTAGATCAAATATAAGAGGATAAAGAAAATTCACACATTCATATTTGACATGTTGTTGGCATCCTTCAGTCTCGGAAGACTATGGCGTCACGCTCTGAATGGTGGCTCTGGAACAGAGTGTCCTCTCCAGTGCGCGAAGCCTGGGTAAAGTAGGTATGGAGGATAGGCTGTTACCCATGCAGCAAATCCCCCCTCTCCACGTCGCTGAAATGGTTCAATGGAAAGGCAGAAGCCAATACGGTTGATTCCAGCGGCGTCGCAGGAGTTGCCAGAACGTGACTGTGTTCAGCCATGAACTGCCTCAGGGACTCCGGCTCCGGATTTTGCCTCGAGGTTGACTCCTGAAGCCTTTTCCATAACTG
The DNA here is from genome assembly GCF_035046505.1 of Tiliqua scincoides. Lineage (NCBI taxonomy): Eukaryota > Metazoa > Chordata > Lepidosauria > Squamata > Scincidae > Tiliqua > Tiliqua scincoides. The sequence goes on from NC_089828.1 coordinate 28,173,624, forward strand.
GATGTAGCCACAAGGCAGTAGAGGTTTGGGATCAGTTTTCCTTCTCTCAGATGAGCTGCCTTCCCAGGCTGACGAGTCCCATCTACCCGGTGGCTGTTTAGTTGCCTTTTACAAGTACAGCCAAACTGAGGGCCTATTCTTATCCCCAGCCCCCAGGGGATATTTTATTTATTTGACATAAACATAGCATATTTATACACCCTATTCCCAATTTAAATGACACTGAAAAAAACCATACCGCTTCCAAGAAGCAGAAAATGACACACATTAAACGTACATATTCTGCCTTAAAATCAACTAAAAATTTTTTAACATTCAATACCTCTGATAATGTGCAATTAAAATGCTAACTTCTGATGTATTATTAAGTATGAGATGATTTTTGCTGATTCAATATTGAAGGTCAATCTTGTTTATCAAATGGCTACTTAAAACTGGAAGGCATGCAAGGGGAAGAGAAGTAGATAATCTATCCCTCTTGTAATACTGAATCACAGTTTCCTGCAAGGTTAATGAATCTGACAATAACTTAACTATCAGTTACTAGGAGAGCAGTGGTGACTATTGTTAAAAAGCAAAAGCAAGTTAACATTTTCTGCTCAAGCAATTTTTCCCAACAACTGCTAGACGAATCAAAAAATACTTAGCATGCAAAAGTATCTGAAGTAGCATGAATCATGCTGTTCACGTTAACTGGATTCAGCATTTTCTTTTCTATAAATAATACGTCCTACACCAAATGATGAACAACTTTAACTAGAGTATGCAATATTAAAGTAGAATTTAAAACAAATATTTGCACAACAATAAGTTACAAAAACTGGAGAGAGGAAGGTGAAATGTACATCCCTCATACTCTGTAGAAGAGTATCTTTCTACACACCTAGTAATTTAAAGCTTACTGTACTGTCTGCATCTGTGGTAGTAGGTTTTCAGAGACGTAGGCAGTACAATTCTTGGGCTGTGAGGTAAGCAGCTCCAAGAGCCAAAAACAGCTAGACCCACTACCACATACTTTCCACTTTGTAAAGTGAATATTTACATTTTCCTACACCAATTGCAACTGACGTGTTCCAAACTACTGTATTTTTATTAAATTTACAACCATCAGCCCAAAATAAAGTTGTTAAATTAAAAAAAACAAAAAACCTCAAAACATGCATCATTTGGACTTCCTACTTAAAGCTGTCTATACAACTGTGAAACAATCCATTCGCCCTCTGGCCATAACTTTAGAAGAGTATTGGGATGCATTCATGCAATAAATAAAATAGCCACTATTCTTATGATTCTTATGAACAATAAAGACTTTTTCAAAAGAGTGGCTATTTTATTTTGACCATTTTTATTACAATAACTTATACAGTGGTTATGTACATGTAAAATACCTTCCAATACAAGAAAGTTATTAATTCCCACTTATTACTGAAAATTATATACAGGTCCAACTTTGTTATACACTGACTTTTTATACAGGGATTTGACTCAACATGAATGGCCACTGCAAATGAGAAAAGATATGCTGATCCCTGGAGAAGGGGGAAAATGCACCCCTTTAAAATACTTTTCTTACTGTTGTAGAGATTTTTATCTCAACATGACGAGAAGGGCCCTTTAAAATAAAGGAAAACAGTCCTTTACAATAGTTAGAGAGAGGGCAGCCAGCTGACAATCCATCAATCATTCTCTCTCCAAGCGACCCCCCTCCCTTCCCCTTGAACAATGAAAGATAATCCTTTCTAAGCACCTGGAGAGAGACTGATTGTTGGATTGTCATCTTAATGATTCTATCCTAACATCACAAAGGTCAGCAAGGCTGTTTTTAAATCACCTGACCAAAGGGACTTTGTTTTTTAAATTAACTTGCTATAATGCGATTTTTGCCATCCATAGCATGATCTGGAAATGGAACCCACATTCCATAATGAAAAATGAGACTCAACCTGTACTTACCAGGGAGGAAGTTCCACTCAACTCAGTGGGGCTTACTTTTGAGCAAACAATGCATATGATTGCACAGTTTTTAACTGGATGAATTAATTAACAGGTGGTATTTTAAAAGATTCACCATCAACAGGTTTGCCATACTTCAAGTAGAAAATGTTGCATTTTGTCATGTGCAGAAAATCTCTAGGTCGGAGTTCCAGAATATTATTATTATCATTATCATTATTATTAATCTTTTGTTTTTAATGTGCACACTGGCTACAGGTATCAGTACTGCAGGGTGTAGGATGGTCACTGCACTGTCAAAATTATGAATACCTGAGGGAACACAGCAACCTTGACCTCTCCTGCATGTAAGGGGCAGTGCTTAAATATTTTGGAGTCATCAGAGAGTCATGTGCATTGTTAAACTATTCTGCTACCAACTCTGCAGTCTTTCAGATTTAATGAAAATTTGGTATACCCTATCTTGAATTTCTTGCATCCATCCCTAAATAAGATGAAGAAATTAGAAGTACAGCTCATTAATAATACATGCAACTACAGGTCATGCCTTGTTATCCACTGGGGTTCCGTTCCAGAACCCTCAATAGATTAAAAAAAAAAACCAAATCAGTGGAAAAATGGCTTTAAAGACCCACTTCCAGGTTTCTTGCTCCTCCATGGTTGCCCCAGAATGCACTGATATAGACCAGTGGTTCTCAAACTTTTTGCACCAGGACCCACTTTTTAGAATGACAATCTGTTCAGGACCTACCAGAAGTGATGTCATGGCTGGAAGTGACATCGTGAAGCAGGAAGTGACATCATACTATGTACACCAATATATTTATTAGATCTAGAGACATCCTGCTAATCTCTGCTTCTACCATACCTTCCCAGGGTGGCACTGCCGATGTTCAAACCCCTCAGCTGTCCTTCAACTCAAATTTAAACAGTTGAAATTTTGCTGAAACAAGAAAATTCCAAGCCATAGCCACACTTACAGGCTATGTAACCATATCTATTTAAATTCCTGCAGGATTTCTTCCTCCCTCCCTAAAACACAGCAACACACACATACCACCCCAATGTAAAACAGAAAAAATCTTCAGTTCCTTATCTGCCCACTGTCCCAGAGTTAGCCTAGGAAAAAGTGGAATTCTTACCTGTGAATATCCTATTCCAGGAAGAGGAAGGAGGGCATTCTCCACTGTGTGGGTTGCCCCTCCCACTCAGAGAGGCAGGGCCAGACTTCGGGCCCAATCCTATCCAACTTGCCAGTGCTGGTGCAGCTGCAATGCAGCCCTGAGGAAAGGGAATAAATGTTCCCTTACCTGGAGACCTCTGTGACTACTCCCCTACTACTATAGGCAGTGCATGCCTCATTGGCATGGCTGCACTAGCACTTAAAAATTGAATAGGACTGGGCCCTTACTCAGGTCTCTTCCTCCTGTGGGGGGCATCCCAATCCAGTCTGGATCTGTAGAGCTGGAATCACACACCTCCCCATATGAAAGTCTGAATATGGGATCCAAGGTGGGCCATCTGAGACAACAACTGGCAAGACACCACAACACTAACAACCAACAAGGTTAGAACAACCAAACACAGATAGTAGAAGGACTCCAGGAAATCATCTGCTGGAACAGAACGAAATACAAGGGACAAAGCCTGGCCTCAGGAGGTCCTGTCTGGCAACCCTCTAAAACCAGGCTAATGTGAGAGAATGCCTTTGCTGAAAGGTGGGGGACAGAATGCCTTTCTTCTTCTTCCTGAAATAGGATATTCACAAGTAAGAATTCCATTTTTCCCTGGAAGTGGAGGGAGGGCATTCTCCAATGTGTGAGATATGTCAGAGCTAGGATACTGCGTGTGGGATAGGCACTGGAGTCTCTCTGTGTGTGACCACCCTCTGGAGGACCCTCCTACCGAAAGCAGAAGCTGCCAAGTCAACTCTGTAACATTTGAAAAAGGTGGTGGGGGATACCCAGTGGCCACTTTGCAAGTATCTGCTGGGGAGGTTACTCCATCATAGGCAGCAGATGCGGCCACACCCCTGGCAGAGAGGGCTGTGATCCTAGGGAGAGGGGGTTCCTTGCCCAATGCCCTATAAAGCCTCCTCGATGGCTGACCTAAGCCATCACAAGATGGAGGCAGTGGATGCTTTCTTGCCTGTATGGGACCCCACAAGGTCACAAACAGGGAATCAGTCTTCTGATATCCCTAGTCCGCTCCATGTAGTAGCGAATTGCCCTCCTAACCTCCAATGAGAGCCAACTCTGTTCTTTTTGATGCACAGGGTTGGGACAAAATGTTGACAGAACCAATTCTTAGGAATGGTGGAACAGATAGTTGATTTTTGGGAAAAAGGCAGGGTCTGGGCAGAGGACCACCTTGTACTTGTGAAATACACATAAACTGGGGTTAACTGACAGAGCGCCTAGCTCTGACATATGTCTAGCAGAAATAACTGCCACCAGAAAAAGGGTCTTAAGGGTCACTTCCCTGAGGGGGGCCCTAGCCATGGGTTCAAAAGGGGCCCCCATCATAGCTGACAATACCCTATTCAGGTCCCAACTGGTGAAGGGATGAACAGTTGGGGGATTAAGGAGGGCCACCCCTCTCACCATTTGACATGGGGATGAGAGGAAATGCTAGAATTGAGACCCACTCCCAAGGTACTGTAGAGGGCAGCGACTTGCCTCCTGAGAGTTTTGGTGCTAAGGCACTTGAACACTCCATCCTGAAGGAATTGAAGGATGTGTCGAATCTTTGGCTTAATAGCAGAAACTTCTTTCTTGGACCACCAGTGGGAAAATTTCTGCCATGTGGACCCATATATTCTGTTAGTGGATGCTCTCCTAGAGGCCAGGAGAGTATTGGAAGTGCTGGTTGTTGTAGCAGACCCTCGGAAACTTGCAGTGACATGGCAGAATGGGAATGTGGAGATAGGCTCCTGATAAGTCGATCGATGTGAGAAAATTGTCCACCTAGAGGGCATGATGGATCTCCAAGTCTGCATTTTGAATTTCCTTCTGCACAAGAAGCGACTAAGCCATTTCAAGTCCAGAATCGCTGTCATGTCCCGTTTTTCTCTGGGACCAGGAAGAACATGGAATACACTCCCTTGCCCTGTTGGCCTAATAGGACTGTCTTGATTACACAGTAGTAGAGCGTGGTGAGTAGAGAGTAGGTGTTCTATTGCTTTGAGCTTCTGCAAATGTTTTTGGGAATCCCGTGAAGCAGGAACTTTCCAGAATCCGTTCCTGGGCATTTTGCAGAATTTCAGGGTGTAGACTTGGGAAACTGTGATGAGGACCCAAGAATCTGATGCAGTATCCCGCCAGGAGTCTGCAAAACCAAGGGGCAACCCCCAATATGGCAAGAGGTGTCTCCAGACCTGGAGTCATGCTTGTTGATTTTTGCTAACTCTGGAGGAGGTAGAAATCAAGTTTCCTTGTGCCTTGGATCTGGGGAGCAGGTGTGACTTGTTCCATCTGGACTTTTGCTTGAGTTGGTGTCACTGACAGAAAATTTGCTTGGAGGCAAAAAGGAGTCAGACTTTCCCTTGGTTGGTTCCTTCTTGCCAGAGGGCAGTCCTCTTTGTGTTCAACCAGCAGAGGGTCGAGAGCCTGTTTGAAGAATATGGACCTTGGAAGGGAACCCTGACCAGTCTTGTCTGGGAACTAGAATCCCCATCCCAGTGACGAAGTCACAACATTTTTGTGCCGCGCCACTACGTTTGAAGTCAACTGCATGAAGTCGAAGGATGTCAGCCATGGAGGCTATTGCCAGGGAAATCTTCTTTAAACTGCCCTGTTGGAGAGACCCTGCTCAGAGGAGGCCAACTCCTCAGTCCATAGGAAGGCTGCCTTTGACATAATTGAGTTGGAAGCAGTTGCCCTTGAAGGCATGGAAAGTAATCTCAAAATCTCTTTTTAGAGAGGAATTCGCTTTTTTGTCACAACAGTCTTTGGGTCCATTCTCCCCCTCGGAGGACAATACTGCTGAGAAAGAAATAGCTGCAACCGGGACATCCATGGCTGGGACCTTGAGAGACTGCATTACTTTGTCAATAAGCTATGCTTATTTTGCAAGGGGTTGTTCCATTTGGAGTCTAGTATTCTTTGGAAGGACTCTGGAAATGGCATTATGGCAGGCTTGGAAGGTCCCTGAGGGAAGAGGAGTTTGGATGCTGTAGAAGAACAAGAGCTGTCAGCAGGAGATGGATTTGCAGAAGCTGATAGGCTAAATGCCTGGGAGGCTTTCCCTATCATATGAGGGAAGAACTCAACTGGGAAGGGTCTATCTACTTACTGGGACTGTGCTTCCTCTGCCTCATTGCCAGACAGCTCCCTTTCTCCCTTCCCTGTTCAGGGGAAGATGCTGTGGGGGAAGAACTGAGGCCACAGGAAGTGCTGTTTGACGACTGCCCTTGGGCCTTTTGTGGAGAAAAGCCTTTTTCTTTTTGCACTTGGCTTGATGCTTAAGAGAGTGCTTGTGGCATGGAAGGGAATCTGCCTCAGAGCTCTCCCAGGAGGAAGAGGAGGATGGCGGGCTGGGAGAAATATGCCTTTTTTTTATTTGAGGACCTCCTTGAGAGTTGTTTTAACCCGGGAGGGTAGTTGGGATTTTAGGGCCCCATCCATAGCCTCCTTAACCATGACAGAGATTTGAGAAAAGATATCAAGGTCCTTAGTCCTTGCCTGTGAAGGGCCTGGCTTTGGGTCCTGAATCTTGGGGGTTCTTCACTGCCCCCCTCCTCTGCCACTATAACAGGTCCCCTGCACATTAAAGCAGGAAAAAACCCCCTGCTGGTTGCGAAGCTGGAACCACTGCTGGGCTGAACTGCCCAGGGCCACTGCAAGGGAGTAGCAACTACAAGGCTGCTCTGGTGGCCACGGCCATAATGGTGGCCACAAGCCTCTTTAAAATGATGCAAAGCACATCGTGCATTCTCGCACAGCGTGCTGACCAGCCCAAAGGGGCTCCAGAGCTTGCCACCGCTCTGGAGCTCTGCCGCCTTTGTTGGTGCCACAGTTGGAAGTGATCATCCACAGTCTCCCTTCTTCCCCCATCTCCCTTGTTGCACCTGGAGCATGTGTGCTGGAAATGACTCTCCCGAAGCACTGGGCTAAGGGTGATGGAGGCCTCCCAGCAACAACGGAGCTGTGCGGGTGAGGCCTGCTAGGCCTCCCTGTTTTCCCTTGTTCAGGGGAATGGATAAGGAAAGGAGGTAATAGACAGGAGGCCAGGCGTGGGGGGGGGGGAAGAAGGAGCAAAGAAGGAAGAAAAAGACCTAATAAAGCTGAACTCTAAGGGCTCTGCAAGAACTGACCTGAGACAGGCAGTTGGACAGACTGGGCTGGGATGCCCCCCCCCCCCAATAGGAGGAAAAGACCTCAGCAAGTCCGGCCTGGCATCTATGAGTGGGAGGGGCAGTTCACACAGTGGAGAATGCCCTCCTTCCTCTTTCAGGGAATGCTAAGATTCACAGATGAACTCTTTGCAGGGTAGTGTGAGAAAGCAGGGGGATAATGGGGGAAGATACATTCATCAACGAGGCAGAGGAAATAATTGTAAGAGATTAAATAAGCCACCTTCCTCAAAAAGTAATCCCACAATGTCTCCTTTTTGTCTATCCTAAGCAAAACTAATTTTGCAATTTAATGTTTGTTCTAGGTATTAGATTTTGGTGCCAGCATGCTTTTTTCTGTAGCTAAAATTGCAGTTCCTGTCACAAATGATGAAAACTCACGTTCAAAAGAGGCAAGTGAAATGAACAGTGCATTAGATCTTCCCCTAAATCTATTTTTGCAGCTCTCCCTTGCTCCCATGTTGGGGTGAGGAGGGAAGGGCCCATAATTTAGTTCTCATTTTGGGCATCTGAACATGTGCCATTTCAATGTTTAAATTGCTTTAATTTTCTAGTCCTGGCCATCTAAAATTTGGCAAGCTGTTTTTCTAGCTAGCTGGTAGAATGCAACGAACATGCAGAACACACACTAGTGGCACCAGCAAGAGGTAACAGAAAACAAGTAATACTTATTGTAGGAATGTCATTTTGTTTTTTCCTTCTTTTTCTGCTTAATGTTGCAGTTCAAACAACTGGAGCTGCCCAACAGTATGAATATTTCAAGAGATTTGTTGTGCCGTTTACATTTTGAGGCTTTTGTTAAAACTGGTACCCTTCCCTTGGGTCTAAGATGAGCAAATATCCTCTCTTCTCATTGGGCCTATTATCATTTTAATTATGTACTCCTCCCAGGTGGTCCTCTTCCAGGATGACTGCAGTTTATAACCAGTTACTAAATATATGCAGAATGTTAACTCATAACTAAGGTATAATTATATTACACAGCTTAATAAAAATAATTATTGCTGTAAGCATATTGTTACTAGAGTAGCCTTCTTTTGCTGACCTTTATTTACATGATGCTTACTTTTGTATGCAATGATTTAACTAGAGAAATAACTAGCATTTCACTTCACTTGACAGTTCAGAGGTCTATGGTTTCACTACCTCTTCATATCTAGAAGAGCCAAGTAAACAATTTGCCATGAATAATTTACACAGTGAGTTGACTTTTATTTTTTCTTGTGTAGCATCTGTGATCTGATTGCAATTCCTTCGTATTTGTTGTTTAATCACTTAACAATTTTTAAAAACCTTTTTCCTCCTATTGCTGCATTTAAATGAAAATCACAATACCCAAAAATGTTTTAAAACTGTATCCAGAAGGACACTCTCCAGGAGCTTGCTGGGAAAGGGAGTCTCAAGACCACATTCTAGTGCAGGGGTGTCAAACATAAGGTCCAAGGGCCGAATGTGGCCTCCAGACAGTGGCAGTCCTGGTACTTTTTGTACCAGAGGCCATTTCCTACCTGCCGCTCTCCTGACCCTTAGATGCAGTGACATTGTCACATCACTGCAATTATTTACGTGCCTCCTCCATCCCCCCTTTAAAAGGGGGGAAGGAGACGGCCCAGGCTCCAATGGAGACTTTTGCGCTTCTGCTAGCGGCACAAAGGCTGCTCCATCAGAGCTTTATCGAACAGTTAGAAGCAGTGCCCAGGAGGTAAAAAAGCTTGCTACTTCAGTGCTCGCCTCCTTTGAAATCAGAGGAGGCAGATGCTGCTTCTAGTGACATGGAAAAGCTCCACTGGAGCCTTTCATGCCATTATGTTACGAAAAGGCTCCATCGGAGCTAGAAGCAACGCCAGCCTCCTCCAAAACCAAAGGAGGTGAGTACTGCTTCTGGTCGGCTACCTGGCACTTCTGAGGGCTGCCCTCTTCTCCTCCCATTTCGTTAGGGGAGAAGAAGAAGGTGGCTCTCAGATGCAGTTCAGAACTGCACCAATAGTAGATGCACTACCACAGCCACAGTTGGCGCAGTTCTGGACTGCACCAAAAATCCAGTGGCAGAGGAGTGCATCGCACCACTGACCTCCAAGTCTGACGCCCAGGACATTTGCTCCATTGCCCCCCTAAGTACACCACCGTCTCCAGAAGCAGTTTATCTGGCCCTTGTTGGGCTCTCCCAGCTTGATAATTCAGCTCACTCTTATCTTGAAAGTATGATCAAGATTTGCACATTTTCTCTTCTGTCATTTGCAGCGAATGAGTTTCTAAGTGAGAACAAAATGATTATTCCTGTCATCTGCTTAATGACATCACTTCCTGCTTAACAATGCCACGTCCGGCCCTCAGCAAGCATCATAAATACTAGCTTCAGCCCTCTAAATGAAAAAGTTTGACATCCCTGTTCTAGTGTATGCTCATTTTGCATAGGCATCTTTAGCACTAGATCTAACAGACCCCATACAAATCTAAAGCATTCCTTCAAATTTCTTCATAATTATCTGCAGCAGGCAGCAATTTGAGCTAGCAAAGGTCCACAAATTCCATGGCAGAAAAATAAACAGCAATCCAATAATTATTACACATTATTATACTGTATATCATAATTTCCAAAAACTGTTTGACAAAATCTCTCACCAACATTTTATGGATTGGTAATGGGCTTAAAAAACAGGAAAAGCTAGGAGTAAACAATTCTCACACAATAATGGCAAGTAAGTAATAGGGTATGCAAGGATCTGTACTTCAATCAAAGCTATATAACTTACTTATAAATAAATTGGAGTAGGTTGTAATGGTGAGCCATTTTAGGAAAAAATATTGACTAAAATGTGGAGTATAAAATAAAGTAAAAATAAGCAAATGGTTTGCCACTTACTCACAAGTGTAGGGAAATAAACAATGTACATGAGAAAAGGAGTACAAATGCGAGCATAGCGTTCATTCATGCCATGCCAAACTACAGTTTAGTGTTACATCTGAATGAACATCCTGTTACATGGATACTTTTCTTCATTTGCATTAACGTTGTTTCTTATTAAGATTTCTGTTCAAAAAGAGAGGGATGTGTCTTCCAACTACAGGGTAAAAATTATAAATGCCATTCATATGTAAAATAAAAGTATTTGAATGTCAAGTGCATTTTACACTATAAACTTGTGGTCTCAACCAGAATGTGTAATAGGAAAGCTGCAGGCAAAATAGTCTCCATATACCACAATCTATTATCCCTGTCAAGTTAATGTTCCATGTGGAACCATATGGCATGGGTAACATATTCAACAAAGAAAATTCCTTAAACTTGTTATCATCAGCATTTGCAATCATCCAAAAAACCTGACATAAACAGCTTTATCGTGTTTTAAGCACTTCACTTAATATCCATGGCAAAAGCAATGAACACAGCACAAAAAAAAGAAGAGACTATAGGAAGCAAGAGTGCTATGAAGTAGCTATACTATCTATTACTTTCCTAAGCAATTGATTTTAAATTACAGTAAACTCAAACCACCGAACAATCATTCTGCTGAAGAAAAAATTTCTGTATCCACACAATATTCTGAATGCAAATACTCCTAAATCAATATAACGTGGTTCATACAAGAATGCTGTTAAAAATGAATGTTTTCTTATGCTTCCTACTCCTCTACAGTAGTTGCATAATTACAGGAGTCTAACAGAGTTTCCCTGGAACTAAGGCAATTTAAATCAAGTATCTTTATATGCATTGAGGGTAGGTCATAGATGAATTAAGAACTCCCAAAAGCCTCTGGTACCTGCACAACCCATCACATCAAGTCAGAGATGAGATTCAAAGAAGAGCAAAACTTCATTCCAGCCCCCAGTGTAGCAACAATAAAATGCTGAGAAAACACACCATCAAATCCTGAACACAGCATCAATTTCGGTTAATTACAGCCTTGTCAGCAATGTGATTATTCAAACAGCTCGTGCAAATGTTAATGAGTTCTTATTTGCATATTTATTTTTTCCTTTGTTGAAATGTCATTATTACATTCTACAATGATGAATACTGCTGATGAAGTGGTCCGATATGCAATTAGTCATTAAGTGGAATGAACAGATCAATTATAAAAAAACTGAGATTAAGAAATACCAAAAAAGACTGCACAACTTCACTGAGGAATCTTTTTTAAAAATCACAGATTTTATCCTTTTGATTTCACAGAATTATTAAGATCAGAATAAATAAAGTTATCCTTTTTTAAATTACGTGAATAATTTTAAGAATAATTATTAAGATCTTTCATACTCTGTGTGCAAGATGCAGGAACAAATCTATATTTTTACTGAGAACGTTGCCTTAAATTCTTTTTGGTATCAGCTATTGTTTACAAAGTCATCCTTCTAGAATCAGTATGCATGGAGTATAAAGCTCCTAGTTTTATAAAAGATATACAGAAATAGAAGAAGGCATAGCCTGAAATTCTGTTTTTAAAAAGGAACAGCTTGCTTAGGTTTTTTCATCTGCTTGTTACAGTTATTCAGCCAGCACTTGCTATTTGCTGGGGGAAAAAAAACACATTACTGCAGACCAGATGGGAACATTCCACATGACCAAACCAATCAATCACCTCCGTGGGGCGCAGGTGCAGCACAGCCGTGTAGCAACACACCATTTCACAGTCTATCGGGCACAAACACATGGTCACCAATCAATGGCACACTAAGGACCTTGGAGGGGAGGCTCTCTCGAGTTTTACTGGTCCATGCCTGATGACTTCATAATCACACATCATTTCATTCACTGGAGGATACAAACTAGCATTCTAATAACCTATTGAAAGCATTTCATGTTGTGCATATTAATAAGAATGCTGTTTATAGTGAAGTCACTGACTTGAAGCTGCAGAGAGTGCAGACTGAAACAACCTGAAGCTGAAAACGTCTGCCTGGAGAATTTTACTTTCACTGACATTATTCATTTTGCAACAAAGACCACATATGATGGTATTATCTTAAACATAAAAATACCATTAAACAATACTAAGCTAGCAGAGATAAAAGAATACACATTCAAGTATACCATTCCTCTCTAGAAAAATGTCAAGCACCAAATTGGCTAACCTCACTATATTTATTTTGACAAGTTTCCTAAAGTGGCAAGTAGGCAAATTTTTAATTGTACAGAGATAGAATCAATCAGACTTCGCCAACCAGTTCAAACAGCCTCATACTGCCACTGTGTGGTGCGTCTCATGCACAGACCAGTCATTTCTGGGGCAAAAAGGCAGAAGGAAGGAAGAGAGGGAGAAAACTCCTGGCCATGGACTGTGAAATACCACTGCCTCTTTAGGTTGTAAATACATAAATATAAGAATGCCCAGAGACAGGCTCTGGGTGATTTTTCTTTATATTTGTTCAACTCATATATGACATCAAGATGCAACATCACACACAAACACACAATGATGACATTCATGGAGTAGCAACCAAAGCAGTCTCCTTGTTACAACCTGGTCAGCAACAAGTTTTGCTCAACTGGCACTTTGAAAAGCAAGTAATCAATGGCAGATCAAAGCTTACCCCAACACAGTCTGCTAAAAAATTCTTATCTCACAGTTGCCACTTGCTGTACACTTTTTTACATCCAGGTCAGTAACAAGCAGTCAGAGGATACCCCCCAGGGTCTAAATTTAAACCACAGGTCTTAAATTGCTAACCCTTACTTCATAAGATCAGTAATTTCATATGTGAATTTCTTAAGAAATGCTGCATTGAAACAATTTGGACAAAATGATTTTAATTTTTCAGTATGGTCCAGAACCTCATCTCTTATTGCTCCTATTTCATACAGTTCTTTGTATCAGCAGCAGCAGTGCAATCTCCCCTCTCTCATGCACACTTACAGTGCTCCCAACTTCCTTGTAGAGGTTTGGAAGCACTGGTCTACAACCCTTCTTTGTATATGTAGATCTTATATGCACCATTCATACACTGAAACCTTGAGACTCAATTATAGCAATGCAATCTAGGTAGGTTAGTCCTTTAAAGTTGTCAGCAACTAATGCAGAATATGCACATCACCTTTTCACCATCTTCAAGGCATGAACATTACTTTTTTAAACATGCAAAATTTTAAATAGCTTGGAAACTATATTCCTTAGAAAACTATTTTGATATGTTTGAAAATGAACTATACAGTGGACAAAACTATAGAGTGGATGCTGCTGGATGATGCAATCAGTGCAGCCACAGTGAGTAACAAGAGCTCAGAGACACAACATACTTTCAAGATCAAGTCCTTAACATATGCAATATTATTCCCTCAAAAGGAAACCCTTTCTAGAGAGTCCAATATGGTGTAATGTTTATAGTGCTGGATTCGGACTAAAAACATCAATGTTCACATTCCTGCTTGGACATGAAGTTAACAATTACCTTGTCTCAGCATAATCTACCCCACAGGGTTGCTGTGAGGATAAGAGGAGCAGAAGGAGCCAAGTATACTATGCTGAGCTCATTAGAAGGCGGACGATATATAAATGTAATAATACATTTAACACATCCCTAAAATCTCAGAAACTCATGAACTTTGTTACAACTGTGTTAGTTACAGCTGTACTGAGCTTAGCACACAATGTGGAAACACAAGAACATAAAGGAGGTTCTTGTGGATAGGACTGGGTCCATCTACATTCCAATAAAGGAACGGTTGCCAGTCTTCAAGTGAACACATCCCCAAAGACAGAATAGCAGAAAGAGTGCCTTTAAAAACAACTATCAACTCTTCAGTCAGCCCTACACAGATGGCCTCCATGTTTATTGCAACATGGCAAACTCCAAGCTGTAAATCAGAATTTAGACATAAATCCAAGCAGCACCACTCAGACCCAACTAGGATGCTTCCTACTTAGATGAAAGACTATTTGAATGATCAGTCATGTACATAGGCTGCCAAAAGGTGAAGCAACAACTTCTGAACATTATAGTGATTTAGATTTCTTGCTGGAAATCAAGAGGGCTGCACACAGGGGCCCCATAGACCCGATTTGTGACTAACTGAATCCACAGATATGGGGCCCTCCTTGTACATTTGACTTCTATAAAATGGAAGCAATTTGTTTTTACAGTTGGGCATTTCATTGATCACTGATCTTGTCTTGGTCAACTAGTTTAACCACCCAAGTGACGGAGCTCCCCTTCCGCTTGCCTCCAGAGGGTGGTACTGCAGACGTTACCCCATCTGTGATTTCGGGTAACTGTAGGGGGTTCTGGAACAGAATGCCCACAGATACAGGGGCATGCCTGTACAATGAATTTTTCATACTAAAATTTGCTATCATATTTGATCAATATTTTTGAATTTGATATTCGCCATACAGCCTTTTATAGCTCACAAAACTTTGTTTACAGCAAATATAAACAAACAGAACCATTAATTTAAACACCATAAACTACTGAAATGGAAAGTAGAAGAAACAGCAGCTCTAATGGAAACGTTTTTTCATATGTCTTCCAGATTGAAAGATAAGTGTCTGATTTCACTTTGCAATGTATAGATTATTTTCTTTTTAAGTGCTAAAGCACACATTTCTTCAATCTGACAATCAAATTTAGGAGCCAATTTTTCTTTCCAGATCTGAAATAGGAGCTACTAGTAATAGTCAGAGCTCTCCTACACAGCAAGTTACACCTCGTACATTTGGTTCCATTATTTTAAATACAAATCACAACTATCATGTGCAACAGTATCAGGGATAGTAAGGTTTCTAAGGTCATGTCTAAACTACTACATACTTCCATCCACAGGACATGTATTAATGCAGCCTTCTTTTCTGTTTACATTAGCATCCTTGTTGCATTCATTGCATACAGAGATAGGACACATTCAATTACTTCTAAAACAACTTCAAAATTCTCATTTGCAGAGCTTCCAATGGGACTCTAAAACAAAAGGTTTTAACCAGGACTAAACTGTAACCACCACAGTTTTATTTAACACTCTTCTGCTCTCTCTATACTGGTGTGCAGTCGCTTAACGACGGAGATGCGCTCCCACATCCCCATCACTAAGTGATGCAGTCATTAAAACAATGCACCCTCTGAAGCCAAGGGGAGCTGTGCTCATAAAAAAGAGCTGTGTTTACAAAAAGCAACATATTCCATATTTAAAGATGCAAGGCGTGTTCAGCTAAATAATCCTCTATTCACAAATACTTTCCCTTTTTTGAGCAACACAAATCACTACCCTTGTATGATATTAAGAATAAAAATCTGATCAACTTCTGATTCACAAAAACAAATTCCACAGCTGGAGTGAATCCACTGTGAATCTACCCAGATACCCCCACTTGTATTTCTTCCATTTACAATGGATGCATTGGAGGTAGAACACAAGTCAGAGTCAAATTCACTTCCATTCTTTATTACTTGAGAATGTAAGATATTCAGAACTTGTGATAAACCAAAAAAAGATAAATTTTTCTTATCTTTTCACCTTCAATCACTAAAGATGTAATCATAAATGCTTTTTTTTCCATTTGACAGAAATCATGAAACTAATTTTTACCAGTCTGATATTTTTTTCTATTTAATGTACCTAGAAGAAATGAAATAGTGTGTTGCAGTGTGCAAGCACATTTATTTCCAATATTCTAATCCCAGTTATATGTTTTGAAGTGAAAAACAAAGCACTTTGCAAAAAGCAATAGTACTGTGTTCCCTGTGCATAAGTAAACAGCAGACTAAAATCTCTATTTGTCTTTTAAAGTATCTGTACATTCTCGGGGGGAAAAAATCTTACATTTGCTCACACCACAGTTTCTTTACACTCAGTTTCAAAGATAGCATCTTTACAATGCTGAAGGCAGCAAACTAGTCATAGGCAAGAACTCCTTCAGAGCACCTGTAGCAAGGACAGAAATCTCTGCATGGCAAGTACATGTGACCTGTGAATTCTGTTGCCTTACACCTGATAGCAATTCCTGTTTCTTCTACTGCCACAGTTGCTAACAAGAGGCAGAGAATTGGGGGGGGGGGGGGGAGAACAGTACAAGTGGACACCTGCTGTAATAATATTAAAGGAATCAGCCTTCTGGTACATTTGTATAAAGCCTCCAGGTATTTGTTTAGGGGAACTAGGAAAGCTATTTGATTGAAATATTACCATAAACAGAAGGGGGAGAGGCAGAAATAAGTTTTGCATGCCTTCTGATGTATAAAAACCCAAAGGTGAAAATGCTCTGCACAAAGCACTGGCACTAAATGATCATGTTATTTAATTTATCTAAAACACATTAGTTTCCATAGAAGAAAATGAAAAACAGATGAGAGCAGGTCTTCATTATGAGCAGATTCTAACTCACGCAATACATGGGAAGAAATAAATTATATCACCATATCAGAGCTGAGGCTAGGACAATGATGGCAAAGGCTATTTCGTCAGTTAAGAAGTCATTTGGGTTTGGTTGTTAAAAGTTTGATCAAATATATAAGCTAAAACCCTGTGGGGTTTTCTTAATTCGTTCATTAAGAAACTCTTGAAGAACTCTTGCAGCACACAGTTTTCCAGCTGCCAAAAAGGAACTGCAGTAATCACTAAGCCTACTTTTAAAGGATACAAATTATAAACAATCTAGTAGAATACATGTAAACTGAAACACCCTTTTTACTTGAAAACCTATATTACTTCAGGTTAGGATTCTTGATAACATAATTATTTTAAAACGAAAGAAGTACAACTTAAATTCAGTCTGAACAATAAGTGTGATGAATTAAAAAAAAACACCTAAAGACAGATACCTTGAGGTGAAATGCCACCAAAACTGTAAGTGATAATAGCTGATAATCATGTGAATTATCAACTCACCATGAACTAAGTATTGTTTAGACAGGTCTAAGAAACTGATGTGGTGATTATAACCATTTGGTCTTCACATGCTGCAAGATGGGCTTTAAATCACAAACGTGCTCTTCAGTAAGACTAGAGAGAGATGCCTCTCCACACCCACCCTTCTCAACATCTAGTTTAGGACCACTGGCAAAGCAACTTAGGGTTCAATCCTGTTCAGTGTTCCAATGATGATGCAGCAGCAATGCAGCCCCAAGGTAGGCAAACAAACCTTTCCTTATACTTTGAGAAGCATTCCATGACTGCCACCCCACCACAGGAGGCAGTGCATGCCCTGTTGCCACAGCTGCATCTGCACTAGAAAGTAGTATAGGATTGGGCCCCAAGGGAAAATTTCATACCTTTTTACTTCTGACACAGTCTTTGAATCTAATTTTCTTTTTTCCAGAGTATTGCCAGTTTCATTGTTTTTCGTCCCAGCAATATGCATATTGGTTTTAGCTCTTTGTTATCTGCTAACTATATTAATTTTGACAAAATTTAAGTCAGTCTAACTTCAGATATTTACACAGGGGTACCTAGTTTAGAAACTATACGCAAGGGAATTATGAGATGGGAATCAAAGAGAAAAAAGTAGAATCTTATGGAATGATCCTATTCCCCTTCTGCACTGGCAAAATGCTCGTTCTGCCAGTGCAGACTGATGCAAACATCCCATAAAGCACATTGCAACAGCACACCATCTAGGCCCACCAGCAGGAAGAGCAAAGCCTTCCCACCTGCGGCAGTGCAAGAAGCAATGAGCACTGGATAAGGTGAGTTCCCCACTGAGTGGTGCAAAGACAGGGACAGGGCAGAACACAGCAGGGTGAGGGCAGGAACAGGCTCAGGAGGGGGATGGTATCAGCATGTGCCATATCCTATCCCCTAGGCCTGATCTGCCAATAGATGAACTTGCACCAGAGATTTCACTGGTGTGGCCCAAGCAGACCTGTTGTGCTGGTTGGGGTTTTCCTCAGAGAAGTGGACAAATGTCCTCTTACTGCAAGGAGACCTCCAACTTGCAAAATTTCCGTGTGAATGCAGTGCTGCATCAGTGTAGGGGTATTTGCGCTGGATTGGGTTGCCTGACTTCCAATGCACACCAAATAATAAATCAACATCTATCTAGCATGAAGAAATCAAAAAATTCTGATTGGTGTTGATAGCCAGCCATTAACTGCCATTGCCAGCAACCCCTCCCCTCCCAGTCCTTTGAACTCTGAAAACCTGGGGAGTCGTGGGGTTTTGTCTCTGACTTAACACTGAGTGGTGGTGGAAGACTTGGCCATAGCAAGGCTGAGAAGTAATAGGAAGAATCTCAGCTCTTACTTGGTGTTCAGCACTGGAAGCTCTCAAAAGCTGTTCAACTGGATTCAGAAAGGGAGGGGCTTGTCTCTTCTGCCATGTGCAAGGTGAAACACCCCTTCTGCCTCTGATTTCCTCTGCTGTGTGCACAGCTTGAGTAAGAGGAGATCAGGAATGAGAAACTGCCAGAATTAAAAGGGATAGTCAATCATTTAAACTTTTCATTGAAGTGTAAAAAAATACTTAGTAAGTTTGCAGTTTGACTCAAATTTTACCATCCCAATAATCTTAAGTAACTGAAAAAATTGGATGAAACCAAAAACCAACTTTTACTGGTCATTCAAATCACTAGTACAGAAAATTACATCTGCAGGCCACAGTAATTAGTACACTTTCTCAGAAGAGGGTAATTTGCTTCATTAGGGAGTCTCTAGACACAAACTCAACCTCTCTTCCAAGTTGCATCATCAACAAATCTACCAAGGACCCTTGCATCGATCACATAAGCATGATATTCCTTTTCCTTGCTTTTGTGCCAAACATTGTTAACTTCACAAGACAGCAGTTCTACTTTTGTTAGTATCATGCCACTCTCAGTTATATATCCTTTGGCAATCTGATGGCATCAAATGCAACAATCAATGACAGCGGATAAACTGACTCAACCAGAAGAGCAAACACACATATGCATGCTCTCATCAGCAGATTGAACTAAACAGGCATTCAATCAAAAGAACTACATACAGCTCTTTAAAAGCAAGCCACTGAAATACCACCTAATTCTAGCATGAGATTAAATATCAGAAACATCCTTTCCCGTTGCAGCCTACTCTGAGAAAAGCGGAGTACTACACATTATTTATCTGAAAGGGCTGGGGCCTCAAAGCCTTTTGGGTTACTACATTTTAGATAAACAGAGTAGAGACACAGAGCTAGTTACACAGGAATGAGAGGATAGCAGCTTTGGTATTTGTATACGGATTGTTAATCCATATGAATCCAAGGACTATATGAATCCATAAAGTATATGGATTATACTTTAATCTGTATTTAACCCCTGCTAATTGGGTAAGAGGCACTTTTTCAAGTGGGTGCTCCTTTTTTTAGCAGGGGGAGAGTAACTGGCCCACCTCACCCCAGCACTGTCTGTTCTAGTGGCTGTCTGCTGGTATTCATTTGCATTTTTTTTAGATTGTGAGTCCTTTTGGGACAGGGAGCCATTTAGTTATTTGATTTTTCTCTGTAAACCGCTTTGTGAACTTTTAGTTGAAAAATAATAATAATAATACAGGTATTTATATACTGCCTTTCTTGGTCTTTATTCAAGACTTTATTCAAGGCGGTTTACATAGGCAGGCTTATTAAATCCCCGTAGGGATTTTTACAATTTGAAAGAATGTTCTATCTTACAAGAACCACAACATTCAGGTGTTACTTTCTTGATCTGGTTTCGCATTCTGGCCTCCATCCTCCCACCCTCAGAGCAGATGGAATAGCTCGGCTCAGCTTGTCATCTGCTTCAAGGTCATATGGTGCCGGTGACCTCGAACTGGCGACCTTCAGATGTTATCTTCAGGCAAATGGAGGCTCTACCCTCTAGACCAGATCTCCTGCTTTTATTTATATAAAAGCGGTATATAAATACTGTTAATAATAATAATGTTAATAATATTTATCTAGATCAGTGGTTCTCAAACTTTTTAGCACCACGAACACTTTTTAGAATGACTCTATCAGGACCCATCAGAAGTGATGTCATGGCCAGAAGAGACATCACCAAGGAGGAAAAATTTTAACACCCCTCATGTGACAAAAAAACAAATCAATCAAGTAAATTAAGGAAGTTTACAATGAAGTAAAAGTTTAAAATTTATTTTAAATAAAGAAGAACCCTCCTAACTGTCGCAAGCAATTGCTGATCTGTTGAAAAAAAATGTACCACAAACATTCCAAAGACTGCGATCCTATCCACACTTATCTGAGAGTAAGCCCCATTGACTATCATTGTTAAAAGCATAGACATGTATACAGTATAGACATGTATATAGTATAAAGCCTGTTAAAAGTATAGATCTGTAACCTTTCTCCAAATGCAGTGACATAACCATTGATAAAATCCACACTGAAATGAATGGGGACCTACCCGATATTGGCTCATGACCCACCTAGTGGGCCCCAACCCACAGTTTGAGAACACTGATCTAAATACTATCCCAATTCATTCTTATGCCTGCATAAGCATAAATTCTCCAGAAACTATGAAGTATCTAAAACCTTAAAATACAAGCAAAGATTATATGGAGTGGGATGCAAAAAAAACACAAAAAAAACCCCTTTTGTGCCAATATTCTTAATCTACAGAGATCAAAACTAAGAAAGAGCTTTCTAACAAATAAGCTTTCTAACTAACAAATAAGCTTTCTATTCTTGTTAACCAGATTTTTTTTAAGAAAAACGTTTTCTAGTAATGAATAGCTAGAAAAGTCACTGCCTAAGGCAAGTTGCTCCTAGAAGAAGAATTTTTTTAAAAAAATTACATGGTAGAGAGACTACCATACTTGTTAAATTTAAAAAAAAAATCTAGAAAACAAACCTTGTACTTCCTCTCACTTTCCTCCATGTGCCTTCTGCATCCCTTTCCCTTTAAACCATGTTAACAAAATAAGAGCCCTGCTTGATCAGGCCAAAAGGCTCACCTAGTCCAGATTCCTGTATCTCAGCGGCCCACCAGATGCCTCAGGGAGCACACAAGACAACAAGATACCTGTATTCTGGTGCTGCTCCCTTGCATCTAGTTCTGAGGTAGACTACTTTTAAAACCAGGAGATTGCATGTACCCATCATGGCTTGTAACCTGTGATGGACATTTTGCAGCATGAAAACAATGATACCAATACTAAGTATAGTTAATCTGAATCAATTTTGAAATCTGATTTGCAAATTCTGGCTAGCATTATTGAAAAGAGCAAAGGCGATAGAGCTGAAGGGAGAGTGCAATCCTGAAAAGGTGCTCCTAGTAGCTTAATTATGAGTGTGATTGCACTGGGGTTTGGGAGCCTTTGCTCAGCTTCAGGTGATCCAACAGCTGTGACCATACCTGAATCATGCGGACTTGGCCATGGTGACCCACACCCTAGTCAGTGACATCTAGATTGGATTATTGTAATGTGCTGTATGTGGGGCTTCCTTTGAAGACTGTCCAGAAACTGCAATTAGTGCAGAATGCAGCTACCTGTGTGGTTGCAGTGGCTCATCTGTTTGACTCTGTCAGGTGCTGCTTTGGTGGCTAAGCTGGTTGCCATTTCATTTCTGAGCATAATTCAAGATACCAGTTTAGTCTTTTAATCTGACCCATTCCCCGAAATCATCAGATGGGACCCTTTTAACCGTGCCACCACTGGAAGTGAGGGGGATGGTGGCAAGGAACAGGGCCTTCTCAGTGGTGGCATCCTGATTGTGGAATTCCCTTTCCCTAAAATTAAGACCGGCTCCCTCCTTAGAGACCTTTGGTAGGGCCTTAAGAACCTTTTATTCAGGATGGCGTTCAATAGCTGACATGACAGTCTGGCATTTTAATCAACTGTAATTTTAACAGCCTATGTGATTCATTGGGGTTTGTTTTGTTATTTTGTTTTAATGTTGTAAGCCACCTTGATTGCCCTCACCAGGAGAAAAGTGGGATATAAATTCTTTAAACTAACTAAAGGAGAATTTACATGGTCAGGAGGGAAGGCACAAACCCACCAGGCTCTCATCATAAGACACAGTTGCAGTTGTTACACATGCACTTGGCCCATATCACAAAAGTAACTTATTCAAAATATTATCAGTATATTTCTGCCCGATTTTGTACAATACAAATCTATGTAATACCACTGGCTTACTCTGGTAACAGAATAAGTCAATGTTTCTTGAAGTACAGGACGACTTATATTTTTCACACTGACAATATCAACAGGATAATTCTGGAATCAGGAAGGAACACAAATCAATTCAGCATAATAGCTTTACTGCCTGTGACAAAAACACTTCAGAATGAATATTAAAATACATCTTTCTACTGCAAATTGTTCATTACTGAATAATTATCAACCCTTGTTAGACAAAATTTCTTGCTCCTACAATGTAAAAGATCATTAAAATGTTTAAGAGCTCCATCATCAAAGACAGTGGCAATTCATAATCCACTATCTTTTCAGACAAACATGCTTATGGTTGTACATAATATACAAAAACAGCTTCTTGTTGACACACAATTCTCTCTTTTTAATGGTCCTTGTAAGCCATGACAAATGATGAAATATGCCTCTGTCTCAGTTTTAATAATACGATTTTGAGAACTGTGAAGCAGGTTGTTATACTTCAGTAGGGAAACAGTGGACAAGGCAAGTTGGAACACCAAACAAACAAAAACTAGACCCTCAAAAACAAAACTGATGCCAAAAAATCCCATCAGCATAAAAATCTGTCTACTACCTATGTATTTTAAAGTATATGAACTGCCTTTCTAATAATTGTTTTTAAAACACACTCTAAATAGATTTGGAATAAAAATCACCATTAAAACAGGAAAAATTAAACACAAAGTTGCTATAAATCTTATAAATGGAAATAGCAACCTAAATAAAAAAATTCTCCTGATACCTAATTAGAATTTAATCATAATGAAGGGATACAGCAAGTCTCTGGCAAAAGAATACCAAAATCAGGATGTAATGGTGGAAAAGGCCATAACTGGAGTTCTACCCCAGCCTACTCTGACAAATTCACATAATCCAGAACCAGACCTCCCTCACTAATCTCAGCGCCCAGGGGTCACATGGTTTATGATGTTCCCAAGATAGGCCATGCACATAAGATATCTGCATTAACATCCTGTTGGTAGGTGCTTGCTTTCACCCACTCCCATGCAAAAGGCAAATGTCTGCACTCTAAACTAGCTGAAGAAGACACCCAATAATAAAGTCATTCTTATAACACAGAGACTTGCAAGCCCATCACAAAACTGTGATTACCTGAATAATATCTCAACTAAAACCTGAAAACTAAGATAGAACCCTTACAAGGTAAGCTGAAAAGTTAAGTTTGTGATAAATGCCCTGGGTGCAATCCAAACCAACTTTCCACCACTGGCATAGCTGTGCCAGTGTGGCGGGCACTGCATCCTGCAGTGGGGAAGCAGTCAAGGAGGCCTCCTCAAGGTAAGGGCATGTTTGTTACCTTACCTTGGGGCTGCACTGCAGCTAGGTCAGTGCTGGAATGTTGGTTAGGATTGCACCCTTAGACTCTTTCACAAATGACAACCTATTTCTTGGAATAAAACATGCCCTGCAAAGCAAGTTTGGATAGCAAAGACCCCACTGCCACAGAAATATTCTAAGTCTCTACCATCAATCTAGAAAGAGAAAGAAAAAAGTCTGTGACCGCTTTGGAGGAACTACTCATAAAGAATTACCTACTTACCCGTCACATTTGAGTTCATGAAAGGTGTCGGGGACAATCCTTCATTGGGCCCCAATCGACTGTCATTCAAGTGATCACCATAATGAGGACTGTCTGTGAAGCCCTACAGAAAAGAACAGAGCATTTGACAGAATATTTGGCAGTCTTACTAACTGTATGACACGCTCCTAATTAAATGCAGAAATGCAGATTATTTGTCCAAAAGTTTGGAATATGCACATTTCAAACTCAGAAAAAAACAAGAATATGCTGCTGTCACTTTAAACTTCCTTCTTCTGCCTAGTCTATAAACACAACTACATTGTTATTCAGTGCAAATGAACTGAGTTTCAAATGGGAGGATCCAGAAAGCCTGATGGCACACTTCAAAGGCTTTGTAATTAAATCGAAGTAGTTCATTCAAAGAGTAGGACACAGAACTTTGAGATCCAAGACTAGCCATATCTCTGTTCACATGCAAAATGGTATCAGAAGCAACTGGTAGTGGCTTTTGTGCTCCCTTGTACACTTCCCCCAGCCTTCACCAAAGGAAGTAGTGAATAACTAGAGAGATCCCACATTCATTAGATCCCCAAAGCCTGTGGTTGTCACAAAGATTATCAGCTCAAATCAACCAGCTTGGAATCTCCCAGCTTGTTTGTTCACTTATCCCTGAACAAGTGGATAAGAGAGGAGCAACATAGCCCAAGGCCTATTCTTAATCTTACTCCAGATAGAATGCTCCATCTCTCCATCTCCATAGCCCTCTGGTAGCTTGAGAAAGCAGCCAAGTGGAGCAGGTGATAGAGGTGGAGCCTCCCTCCCTTTTCTTCTACCTACAGCTATAACTAGATGAATTCCCAGTATGCTCTACTCTTCTGGGTGTTATTACTGGGGAGGTAGCATCCAGGTAAGCTGCAGGTAAGATAAAGGAATGTGTGGCAACTTAGCTCTGTTTGGCTCTCTCCTTCTCTTATAGGTGGGCAATTTAACACTTGACTCCCTCTAGCTACCCGCAGGCAAGCACTGCAAAACATGTTCTCCTTTTGAGAGAGATAGCAGTAGTGAAGAGGGGGTTGTGCCAGGTTTGGCTTCCTGCCGCCCCCCACCCCCCAGTTAATTGCAGGAGGGCATGTGCAAGATTTTAAAGAAACTTTTGGAAGAAGTGGCGGCGGCGGCAGCACCAGGGGCTTGCAAGCAGGGGCAACACTATGTGCAGCTGGCTCAGGTGCAACTGGAGCTGGGTTTGGACCCTACAGATTGATATTTTAAATATTTCAATGACTTGGGAAAAGGGTATCAAAACTCACCTCCTCCTAAATGAATCAATAAGATCTTCAAGCAGGGTTTTGGCTCTATGCCCTGCCTCTTTCAAAGACTCAACTGGCATTGATGCAGGAAAGTAGCAACATTAGTTTTTTTCAACAACAACATCTAAACCAGCAATTTTCAACCACTGTGCCATGGCACACTGGTGTGCCACAGATAGTCTGCAGGTGTGCCACAGGACTTTGGGGAAGTGCATTATTAGTAGGACAACTGGGGGATTTGTGCCCCCTACCAGCAGCATGGTCTGCCTTGTCAATGGTCAAAAAACTGATGGTGTGCCTTTAAAATTTTAGTGCCTTGCCAGTGTGCCGTGAGATAAAAAAGGTTAAAAACAGTTTGTCTAAACTGTAGAACAGTTCTCTCCCCAAAAGTTAGCAATGGCCCCTCATTGGCTGTCCTCCATCACCTGGTGAAATCATATTTGTTTTAGACAGGCATTTCTTCATGAATAATTACTATTAATGTTTTTCTCTCATTTCAGTAGCTTTTTTTATGATTATGATTTTAATTGTTTTTTTGTTTTGCTTTTATTGTATCAACTGTATAACACTTTTTGCAAAAAAAGTAGAATATACACTTAAAAATAATTAAATCTGAGAAACTGTTCGATCACTTGTCCAGCAAAAAAAGCATGCCAAGAAAAAAAAAAAAGAATGGTTTTCAACCTAGTATCAGGTTGAACAGACTAAATGTGCTCCTAAACAGAAGTAGAAAACCCTTGCTTAGACTAGTCTAGATTCAAAGCGAAGCAACAAATGAAATATCTTGAAAAGAGTGGGAGCAGGGAGCATTACAAATGGCTCTTATCCAGTTCCTTTTTATAATAAAGATATATATATTTCCCCCAAGAGAACAGTTTGAGGAAGATAAAGGTGGAAAGGAAGAATTAGTTATCCTACCATTTCATTAAATATCTGGTTCAAAGTGTAAAGTCCAAATTTTACAAATAATTACCAAAGTGTTAATTTAAGATGCCACACAACCTGACTGTTTAACACTCTTTGGGTTGAAGCTTAAATACAACTTCTAAGGGAGGCTCAAGCAAGAGGGGAAATTGCTCAGGCCCACAGCAATGAGACTCCACCCAGAATTCCCAAGGATTCTAAATCATCAATCACTGAACATTTATCATTTTCCAGACTATGGGCTTGCATTCAAGACGACATTAATGGGGCTGAAACAGGCCCCACTATCTTTGCAGGCGTGCTGTCAGTTCAACCACAGGGCAAGTAACCAAGGGCTAAATATCTGTCAAATTCTTACATCTGCTTATGGATGCATGTCACAACTTTCTTCTATACTGCCTTAGCATTCATCTTCTGGAAGCCCCAGAAGATTACTCACTTTACCTACTTCAGAATCAATGATACACATGTGATAGACATTCAGAAAAAATCTTAGTGACATTTACAACTTGCTTATGACCACAAGGGTGTCCTCTGGTAACCATGACCTGGCCCCATCTGTCAGTCAGCCAGCATGTAGCAGCAGCTGCCCAGGAAACTAGATGCTTCTAGCCAAAGTCACAGCATGCAGTTTGCTTTACATTTAAGTAAATATTAAAAGATGCTGGCTGAACAAAATAGCTTCCACTCAAATCTATAAAGGGTAATCAAAGGGATTTGATTTTCAATCAATTAATGTGTTTTGACTCAGTAATAAATTACAACTTTCAAAATTCACTCAAAAAGCCACCAATATAGAGAACTGAACAGCAATCTCTAGGCTCTTCCAAAAGTTAAATCTGAGCAATACATTTTCTTTTGATGAAGTACTCAAAAATACTCCTTTGCTATGCTGTTAGCCTAAGTGAAGCAATACATTAGGACTGTTGAGACAAGATACAATAGTGAAAATAGTCCTATCCACTTTGCTAAGGAGACAGAAAAGCAAGGGGTAAGGGTAAAGCCTATTACCTTTTATACACAGCAAAATATTTCAGAGCAATATTGTATTTTCCAAACGTTTTGGGAAAGGAAGTTTAAGAACAAATCAGCAAAAGTTAGTTGCAAGGAATGCTTTCCATTTCATGGAAAACAGATTTGAAATACAACCTTTAAATGAATCGCTAAATGTTCTATTTCCCTTTTCCCAACATTACAGTGTTATGAAGATTATTAAATTAAATAGATTGAAAATGAAGTTGTACTAACAGTGTGCTAGTCTCTGTTCAGAACACAAAAGTCAAGCATTCGTTCATGGGTCTTATGTTTTACAGAAAACGTCAACATAAGGTGAGGAAAGAAGTCAGGAATTAAAATTAGTAGTAAAGATAAGATAGGGAAAAAGTCAGCTGACAATAGGGATACAGGCAAGGCAAGCAAAAGTCAGGTAGAATAGACTCTTTACAATACATAGTAGCTGCGCAACAAATTTAAGTGTCAAAAAGGATTTGCCAAGGAGTTCAATCTGGGATTCACTGGGAGGAATCAAATAAACCATGGTTTCTTTAATCATGAATACAACCTGGATCTGCATATTCTGACCTCTCACATCCCTTTACTCTCCTTTATTCATGTTCACACGATTTGTTGAAACCACTGCTTCATATGTGGAGCTGTGCTTTAACTGTGGTTTACAAACCACAATAAAACCAGTATTTGAAACCAAGAATCAACTCTGGTATCAAATGCTATAGGTTTGTAACCTATACTTAAAGTACAGCTCCAAGTTTGGAACAGCCACTGAGCTAAAGTTTAAACAAACCATGGTACTGCTGTCATGGTTCAGTGACAAAGCCAAGATGGTAGTGGGAGGGGAAGAGGGAAGGCGTAAGTCCATGCTGGTTCATTACTTTCTGAGCCCACTCATTGGCTCAGAGCAAACAACATAAAATATAAAGCTGGTACTAACTTAACCCCAGCTATCAAATGTCAAAGGAGTATGACAAGGCTGTATATTGTCACCTTGCTTATTTAACTTATATGCGGGACTACATCATGCGAAAGGCTGGACTGGATGGATCACAAGCTGGAGTAAAGATTGCTGGGAGAAATATCAACAACCTCAGATACGTAGATGATGCCACTCTAATGGCAGAAAGTGAGGAGGATCTAAGGAACCTCTTGATGAGGGTGAAAGAGGAAAGTGCAAAATGTTGCTTGAAACTTAACATTAAAAAAAAAAAACTAAGATCATAGCATCCAGTCCCATTACATCATGGCAAATAAAAGGGGAAGAAATGGAAGCAGATACAGAATTTATCTTCTTGGGCAGCAAGATCACTGCAGTTGGAGATTGCAGCCATGAGATTAAAAGACACTTGCTTCTTGGGAGGAAAGCTCTGCTCACTGGGGAAGAGGCACTTTTCCAAGTGGGTGCTCCTCTTTTATTTAGCAGTGGAACTGGCCCTCCTCACCCCAGCAGTTGCCTTTTCTAGTGGCTGTCTGCTGGTTCTTTTGCATCTTTATAGATTGTGAGCCGTTTTGGGACAGGGAGCCATTAGTTATTTGATTTTTCTCTGTAAACTGCTTTGTGAACTTTTCATTGAAAAGCAGTATATAAATATGTTATTGTTATTAATAATAATAATTCTATTCTTGGCATCCTTCGGTCTTAGAAGACTATGGTATCACGCTCTGAATGCTGGTTCTGGAACAGAGTGTCCACTCCAGTGCGCGAAGCCTGGGTAAAGTAGATATGGAGGGTAGACTGTTTATAATAATGATAATAACTTAATAATATGTTAACAATAACAATAACAACAACAATAATAATAAGCCTAGACAACTTGATGAAAAGCCGAGACATCACCATGGTGACAAAGATTCGTATAGTCCAGGGGTCGGCAACCTTAAACACTCAAAGAGCCATTTGGACCCATTTTCCAGAGGAAAAAAAACCTCAGGAGCCACAAAACCCTTTTGATATCTAAAATGAAGATAATACTGCATATATAGTTTTTTTTTCACCTTTATGCTCTTACAGGTCCCATTTTTATAATGTCGCCCCCTCTTGTAGCTTTTAGTTAGTTTTGTCATACATTCTTGCCCTGTGTTTTCAGATGCCTGGTCCTCTATGGTGTTTTGCCTGATTCCAAGGCCATTCTCTGCCTGGAGAATTAGGCCCACTTTAAGCAAATTAGCTCCCCTTCATTCCCCCAACAAACGACCCTGGTTCTGCCCTGCAGTCCTGCTGGACCCCACCTCCAGGGTAGCTCGCCTGTTCAACCTGCAGAGGTCCTCTCTCCTGCCAGCAGCCTCCTGCCACTACAGCAGACCCTTGGCCTCAGCAGGTCTTGGGCACAGCAGCCCCACACCAAACTCCAGTGTCTCCAGCAGTCCATTAGTCACAAAGTCAGTCAGAGCATCCAGGGCAGAGTCCAAAGTCAATAAGCCAAGTCATAGTTCAAGATCAGATTCCAAAGTAAGTCAGTCAAATCAGTCAGAGTATCCAAGTCAAAGTCAATAAGCCCAGTCAGTAAGTCTCCTCTCCTACCTCCAACCTGCACTCCTTCTACAACCCACACCCCCTTCCTCAGGTGTTCCTGAGGGCCCTATTGCCTTCAAGTGGCTGCAGCCGTGCAACACACTCTGCTGGATGCCCAGGCCTTACCCTTAAAGGGGCCACTGCTGACACCACATCTACCTCCTTACCAGATCTTCCAGGATTCCAATACATATGGCGGTTATAACATCTGCTTATCTTACATGGATACTAAAGAACTCCCCCCCACCTTCCAGAGGCACCTTGCTGGAAGGAAAAAAGGACACAGACTCCAGAGGTGGGGAAGAGAAGGGGGGGGCAGCCACAGGCCAGCTTCTGCCCTGCCTGCCTGCCCTCCCTCAGGTTGCAACCCTCTACACACTATCCTGGGAGTAAGCCCCATTGGCTTAAAGGTCAAACAGACCTGCGCAGGAGGGGGAAGGGGGGAACCACAGGCCAGCTTCTGCCCTGCCTGCCTGCCTGCCCTCACTCAGGCTGCAACCTTCTCCACACTATCCTGGGAGTAAGCCCCATTGACTACAATGGAACTTCTGAGCAGACAAGTTGGTTTGAGCTCTCAGGCTGCAGTCCTCTCCACACTTTCCTGGGAGGAAGCCTAACTGACTACTTGTGAGTAGACCTGCATAGGAGGGGGTTGAGGCTGCAGCCCTCCACACCTTCCTGGGAGGAAGCCCCACTGACTACAGCAGGGCTTACTTGTGAGTAGACTGCACAGGAGGAGGCTGAGGATACAGCCCTCCACACCTTCCTGGGAGTAGCCCAGGGACTACATCAGGGCTTACTCTGGAACAGACGGGCTCCCACTCACCCATCCTTGTGCCTGGCCTTGAGCAGGCTTCAAGGCTGCCATCCCAGGCGCCCTTTCCTGGGAGTAAGCTTCATCCTCTGTAATGGGGCTTACAACTGAGTAGACACACATAGGAGCAGGCTCCACGGCTGCAATCCCAGGCACCCTTTCCTGGGAGCAAGCTTCATCCACTCTAATGGGGCTTACTACTGAGTAGACACACAGGATGTCTCCTCTGCTGTGGAGGAAAAGCCTCTCCTTGCACTGAGTGGGGACCTGCTCAGGGAAAGTCCGGCTGCAAGGGCTTGCAATGGCTGAGGAGGAAGGCGGCTCAGGATTGGTTGGTGGTCAGCCAGTGAAGGGCCCTGAGCCATTCCAACAGAAAAAGCCAGGAGCCTGCTGGATGCTGATTGGCTGAGCCTGCTGGAGAGTTGGGGAAGGGAAAAACAGGGACCTTAAGCCTGCAGAGCGGCAAAATTGAAAAGGGAAACCAATGCGGGGCAGGTGGAAGTGAAGGAAGAGAAGGACAGTGAGCTCAGGGGGTGGAGGGAAGCAGCCCGCCCTCCCAACACAGGTGCCTCCTGTCACACTCTTTGCCACTTTCACCTGGAGGAGCCGCAGCAGACAGCTGAAAGAGCCGCATGCGGCTCTAGAAATGCAGGTTGCCGACCCCTGGTATAGTCAAAGTTATGCTTTTCCTAGTTGTAATGTATGGCTGTGAGAGCTGCACCACAAGGATGGCTAAGTGCCAAAAAATAGACGCTTTTGAATTATGGTATTGGAGAAGACTTTTGAGAGTCCCCTGGACTGCAAGGAGATCAAATCAGTCAATCCTACAAGAAATCAACCCTGACTGTTCATTGGAATACTGAAGCTGAAATACTTTGGTCATCTCATGAGAAGGGAGGGTTCTTCAGAAAAGACCCTGAGGCTGGGAAAAATTGGAAGGCAAAAGGAGAAGGGGGCAGCAGAGGATGAGATGGTTAGATAGTGTCACAGAGGCAACGAACATAAATTTGGACAAACTCCGGAAGTTAGTGATAGACAGGTGGGCCTGGCGTGCTGTAGTCCATAGGGTCACAATGAGTCAGACACAACTGAACAAATCAAATGTCAATCTATAAGAAAGTAGGAAACCTAATGATCCAGCTACAGCAAACTTTGGGAGCTAAGAAGGGTCAGGAGGTGCAGTCACAGGCAGTCACTGAAGAAGCCATTAAAACTTTGGACATTGGGAAGTAAATGATGTGTTAGTGAACATGTCCATGAACATGACCAAGGAGATAAAATACAAAGCCCTCTAATTCTGTGCTTCAAATTCCTTCCCACCAAATGCGAACACACAAATGCGAACACCAATTGTTCACAGGCTGCAGCTGGTGCTCAATCTTCACATCAAGGGCAACCCATAACGTCCTGAAGCTTGGAAGGACGTTGGAATGATGCAGCCTTTTCAGCAGATGGATGGATAAATACCATGTCTGCACACAACTGAAATATGACATTTTATATCAGCCATTTTCAACCACTGTGCCATGGCACACAGGTGTGCTGCGAATGATCCCCAGGTGCGCCATGGGAATTTGAGAGAGGGTCATTTATTAGTAGGGCCATTGGGGGATGTGACAGCACAATGTGCCTTGTCAACTGTTCAAAAACTGATGGTGTACCTTGACCATTTTAGTGCCTTGCCGGTGTGCCGTGGGATGAAAAAGGTTGAAAATCACTGTTTTATATGTTGCGATCTCAAACATTACAGCATTATGACCCCCAGGGATCAGAGGAAATTACCCCTACATTTCAATTCGTATCTCCATATTCACTAGCCATTTCAACCTTGACTTTACAAGGATTCTACTAGTTTCCAAGGCTACTTTGGGACAAAGATGAGGTGACTGCCAGCAAGACTGCTGAAAGCATCTGCTTGCAGTGGAACTGGGAGAGCATAGTTCTGCTGCCAATATGTAGCAGAACAATGATTAAACTACTGGCATACAATTTATTTCAGTTTCACTTAAAACATTTTAGGAGGAGGCGTGTGTTCTGTTCAAGCCTACCCTCCCATCGTAGCCCATCTCCGACAACGGAACACCCAGATTTGTGCATACATAGCATAGGGTTTGTGTGCGGCCCACTGCTGATAAGAATCTGAGCAGAAGTTCTGGGGTACAGATATGATACTGGCCTTAGAGGACTGGAACAGGGCACATCAGATTCTCTCCTAAAAGTAGCCAACCAAGAAGAAAGAAAAGCTACTCTGGCTATAAGCTCCCATGTTTCCTTTCTATCTTCCTTTCTGGTAAGGTTACCCAAGCAGTTTCGGTGGCTGCAATACCAGGCATCTACTTCTGGGCAAAAAGTTTCTGTAGCTCTTCCTCCAAAGAACTTTGTGCATCGCTCCGCTCCAGGTACCATCTCCCCTGGAGTCAGTTTATACAGAAGCTTGTACAACTGGGAAAATCTCCCATATCTGACATTTTGATGAAATCCCCCATCTGCAAGCAGATAATCATACACAGAAAACATATCCCACCTCCTCGTGTTTCAGTTTTTCAAGAGCTGTTGAGAGGTCTGAGCTTTTTCCAAGGAGACTGCCATTTTCCTGTAAATGAGAAAAATATTCAGATTAGGTCAGAAATTTAAAAAAACATTTATCATTCAAAGTTACCTTTAAACTGAGGTGTTTTTTCCCCCTTAAACTTAAATAAGGGCTTTACTGATTACATATAACAGAACAGGGTTGCTTACTTGCAACTTTTTTTTGGAGGGGGAGTGTTTCTTGCAGTCCCATATGTGGAACTGCACCTGCACAGCCAAGAAATACTCTGTTCCAGAAGAAAGGAGTGTGCAGACTGTCTCCTTTCTGTCATTTACTTTGTTGATTAAGTAACAGGATGAAGGGACATGGACAGCATCCTTACTCTATTCTCTCTGACCAAACTGTGTCAAAACTGCAGGTGTCCATCATTATGCATGGTCAATTATGGCAGTGTAACAAACCGCTCTACAATCTAAAGTTAGAAGTAACCAACCCTGTTTTCAGGCCCATATGGGGAAAGATTAGCAGGTAGGCAGATGCATTAAAATGTCAAGTAAACAAATTATTCATTGCAGCACAGGGTCAGGCAGGATCACTTCAGGAATGAACATCCAATAGTTTCACAGCTATGGACTGCACCAATTTTATCACAGCTTCACAGAAGTCTCACAATCCCTGTACATATGTGGTAACAGCAGCATTTAATCCTGATGGAGTGAACCCTAACACGATTGGGCACATGTTCCCATGAGGAGTTCCAGACTTCAATTACTCTTACGATCCACTCTGAATTTCTCTAGGAAGAAATGGTACTGTTTTTCTTAGGGCCCCTGCAAGCCACAAAAGTCAAGATTTTTTTAGAGAGTGCAATCAGAACTTTCAGTAAGGCAGAACTGGTTGAGTCTCCTTATTTGCAAGGCTTCCATTCCCAGAACTCATGTGAATGGAAAAAATTGAATTAAAGCAAATCCATTTTAAAAAACAGTCCCTTTGCTAGGAAATATAAAAACCTTGCTTGCCTTTGTGATGTAAGACAGAATCATTAGGCAGACAATCCATCAAATAGTCTCTCTCCAGGCACTTAGGAAGGCTTCACTCCGAGCCAGCAACCTCCCTTCACCCAGAGTGTAGAGCTAGGAAAGAATGCAAAGTGATTATCTTTCTTTCACATGCTCAGGGAGAAGGGAGGGGTCACTTGCCTTGGAGTGCTGTTCAAAGTGCCTGGAGAGAGAATGATTGATGGATTGATGTCCTCTCTTGCATTAAGGAGGCTATTTTTAAACAACGTTTTTCCTTTAAAGGGTCCTTCTCATCACATTAAGATAAAACCGTGAGTGAAAAACCCACAGATAATTAGGTTACACCTGTATATTTAATACAGTATTTATAAACTCTTTTGAGATCCATGAAGTACAGCCTTCTTCCCCCAACAGACTTGGGCTGCAGGAAATACACAAGATGGTAAACAGACTGCCACATGCTGAACTGACACAGAGTTCTTTAAAACAGAACTAAGCTCTGGTTAAAAAAACAACCTTTCCCACAAAAGGGGATTTGACTGGAGCACCAATATCTCACATAGGGCTGAATAAGACATTCATTCAAATATGCATAATTCACCCCCAACGGCCCCCATTTTTTTCTCCTAGGAAAAAAGGGCAAACACATTTGGAACTTCACAAGGATAAAGCAGCTTGGGAAGGATGAGAACCTAAGCAGAAGAGGTGAGCAAGGAAAGAGGTACATAAACCTCTGCTTCACACAGCCCACTCTCAAAGTTGCTTTTTCAGAAAGAAGGGGCAGTTGGGAAAAAAAGTTAGATGCCAATGGAGAGCACATGCCTTGGCTGTTAGATCCCTAAAGCCACCAACATATTTTTCATAGAACATTTATTTGGATGAAAATCATTGACTCCCTCACGAAACTTCCAGAACTGGATTATTTTATATAATGAATTAATAGTATCTTATGTTTTAGCAGTTATAGCACTCATGAGCTGTTATGTTCTTATGGATTCCCAGTCCTTATCACTGTGATAGAGGAATATTTTTAGATAATAAATTAACATAGATGTTCTTACATGAAGTGTAACAGTTGCCTGGGGCAATATCCTTCCAGATCATTCCAGAGGGAAAGCCATGTCAGATTATTGCAGCAACACAACAAAATGTCTTGTGGCACTTTAGCATATTTATAAGCAAAGGCTTTCACAGACCAGAGCCTACTAGTACATCCAATGAAACTATGGTCCATGAAATTTTGCACAACAATAAAATGGTGCCAATCTTTACAACAGAAACTGTCATGGTTAAATAGTGTCATGAGGCTGAATCAACAGTCTTATTTTTCAAGGGTTCATGCAATAATTTTGCCAAATGTAATTTGATACTGCTTGCTCAGTTATTCTGGCAGTGTGGAGACAGGACTACTCAGATGCCAAGGGTTTGGGTACCTTATACTTTCTCTCAAAATTGGAAACAAGGGCCAATGCATTATAGCAAATAGAGGAGAAAGAATACCCAAGTTCTATCAGCAATCAGTGCCTTCCATTAGATGGTGGATGACAGTCTGACTTTTTTTTTTTTAACAAGTGCCCACTAGAGCAGCCATTTTCAACCTTTTTCAGCTCACTGCACACCGACAAGGTACTAAAATTGTCAAGGCACACTACCAGATTTTTACTTACATTAAATCACTATATTACAATTAATTGTTAATATAATTAATACAATTATATTATTACATGACAAAGAAACTCACAAGAAGCTTGGAGAGGGAAGTATATGTGATTGTGAAAAGGATGAAAAATGTTATTAAAGTGTTATGCGAGAAAGTGCTGGCAAAGAGAGGTCAGATTGAGCACATAGGAGAGCTGTGGGGTGAGGGGCAATGAAGAGACATGAGTGAAACAACTACAGGATTCAGCTGGAGTGGGGGGAAGAGAGAACTTGAAGCAAGTGATTCTGAAGCTTTGGAAGGTGCAAAGGAGTGAAGGGAGGGACAGTAAGAGAGGTGCTGACTACAATTAGGAGATTTGGGGGGCAATGTGTCTGTGGGAGGGAGTGGGGTGGGGAGAAGTGCCAATTGCCTGCTCCTGTATTTAAGAAAAAAAAGTGTGACCAAAACCGCAATCCTAGGCATGTCTACTCAAAAGTAAGCCCCATTATAGTCAATGGAACTTACTCCCAGGTAAGTATGGAGAGGATTGGGGCTCAATGCCCTTCCACTAAAAGGCAAAAGGCAATGCAGGGAGGGATGCTTTGGGAAGTTGCAGGCAAACTGTGGCAAGGAAAAGGGACTTTCCAGGACCCTTTTAGCTAGCCAGTTCTTAGGCTGGTGGCCTCAGCAGACTCACTCACTTCATACCTGCTTGCTGGCTCCCGACTCCCTTGTTCTCACTCACTCCACCCCGCCAGGACCTCCCTCCAAGCTTCTCTGATCGCCCAATCAGCACACAGAGGAGGCAAGGACTTAATACCCAATCCAAGGCGTGTCTACTCAGAAGTAAGCCCCATAATAGTCAATAGGGCTTATTCCCATGTAAATCAGGATCAGGTTGCAGCCTTCGTCTTGCTCAGGAGCAGGAGTAAGTGACAGCAGGAGGTGCAAAGCAGCCGCAACCAGTCCCTTCGCTGTCTGCCTGCTCCTTTTCCTTCTGCTGCGCGTAAGGCTCAAAGCAGCCGCTTCCCCCGCGTGCACGGCTGCTGCCTGTCTGCTCTGACCTCGCGGCACACTACTGTGCCGCAGCACAGCAGTTGAAAAACACTGCACTAGAGGCAGTCATATTATCTTACAGAGATACATCAGGAAAAGGTCTCTGGTATCTTGCTTATGCAAAACAAGCATGTCATTCTGAGTTTTATTCATTGTGGCAAAAACAAGACAAGGAAGGAAAGTACTACCCTTATAAAAAACACACACAGAAGAGAAAACCCTATAAGCATTAATACAAAGTTCCAATAATGTACAACAGAATATCTATCATGTATATAAAGCCTCAAATACGCTGGCTGGTTACAAAACCATAAAAGCATAAAAGGAATCATTGTAAAAATTGAATATATTCATTCAATACATTGTATCACTCTGAAGACATGTTATGCACAATGCGTCCGTCACACACAGGAAAAGCTTTCATACGCAAGTATGAGCTCAAACCATTATTACTACTAACAAGTCAATGGTGGTGGGGAAGAAGTACTCCAGAGCTCATGCAGAAGTGTTTCCAAAATTAAGAGTACACATTGGCTCTAACTGTACAGGTCCAGCCTATTTGACTCAACACGAATGGCCACTGCAAATGAGAAGGAATGTGCTGATCCCAGGAAGAAGGGGAAAAATGCATCCCTTTAAAATCAGTTTAGAAAACTGAACAGTCCTTTAACAATAGCCTTGTTAATTGGGGGGGGGGGGGAAGCTGGCTGATAATCCATCAATCCCTCTCTTCCCCCTGAGCATATTTGCATTTGGTGAAGGGTGGGACTGAGGTGCTTGGAGGAGGACTGATTGATGGATTGTCTTCTTAATGACTCTTATCCTACATCACAAAAGTCAGCAAGGCTGTTTTTAAATCACCAGAGCAAAGAAACTTTGTTTTTTAAATTGATTTGCTATAGTTTGTTTTTTGCCCTCCAGGTGAGTGCTTGGAAGGGAACCCACGCGAATAATGAGGCTCAACCTGTTACAAGTGTCCACTTAATGCTAAATATTCCAATTGAACTGCAAGAGCTCTGATCTGCTATAATCATTCCAAGACCATAAAATGCTCCTCTTACAATTTGGGTATAAAGAGAAAACATCAACAATACTCTCGACCGCCAAGGACAAAAATCCAATCTTCAAAAAAACCAAAGATGTTTTGCTCTTCACTGGTACAACAGTATATATAATTAGGTTAAGGTTTAGCTATGACACAAAATTTACAACTTTGATTTGACAAGAATAGTTTATCACAGAGGTCCAATAGCACCCCAAAGACAGCATGTGCTGCAATTCAGTTCTGAAACTTCAAATGCTGGCCATGAGTATTGCAAACGCAGCTGGTGCTTTCCAGAGCTGCTATGAAAAGCAATATTTTCTTGAAAGCAGCTGCTGCTGTTTTTTGTTTGTTTAGTTTTACTGAGAGAAACCTCTATAGTAGTGGTTCCCAAACTTTTTAGAACTGTGATCTAGTTTTTTAAATGACACTCTGTCGGGAAGTACCTAGGTTTACAAGACTTAGGACCCAATCCTATCCAACTTTCAGGTGCCAATGCACCTGCAATAAAGCCTTGAGGTAGCAATCAAATGTTAACTTACTTTGAGGAGGCCTCCATGATTACCTCCCCCCCCCCAGGCAAGATGAAGCGCACACCCCATTGGAAAGGCTGCATTGGCAATTGAAAGTTGGATAGGATTGGGCCCTTTTAAAAGAAATAATATAGAAAGAAATAATATATTTGCTTACAAGTAATAATATTTCTATTTATTTAGGGAACTGGGTTCTTTGAAGGGCAGTTTGCAGCTATCTGGGTTTTGAATAGCCTCAAGGCTTGAGGGAATTAGTTATCTAGTCTTTCCATCCTGAGTTATCACTGGAGGCTCCGCTTGGCTAAACCCACCAGTGGGTGTTGATGCTCTACAGGTTTATGTTAACTATAAAACCAATTTCCTCCACTTAACAACCTGTTTCACAACTAAACAAGTTGCAGAAATTCCATGAACAAGATCTCCTAAAGTTTAAAAAAAGTGTTTACACTTAAACGTTAATTTTTAAATATGCACAAGCAGCATGGGAAGGGCCTCTTGACCTATAGGTTTTGCTGTATGAGACAAATAGTTTCAAGAGGAAGATTTCAACTAAGAAACTGATGGGGAAAAGAGGCTAAATCTCACCCATCCCCAATACGAACCACATCCCACTTCCTGCACTTTTATTAACATTTAGAAAGAAAGACATCACACAGAAGACCCTGTTCTCAAATCTCCTGCATCACATCTAGCTTGACTCTCATTGCAAGCAACTTTGAATTCAATCTAGTACAGCTGATGTTTAATTCATCTCTCAAGTCATCCTGTAGCATAGCAGTATAGTAAAATCTTCTGTGGGTGGATTAATTTCAAATTCTGCAAAGGGTGCCACTTATAAAACCACAAAATATATACAGCGCATATGCATGCTCAAAACTCCTCCACAAACCATTCCCATATCTGCCTGTCATCAATTGTCAAATTAGATGCTTACCCTTGTAGTTTCATAGGAAGGACTTGATTGACCACTTGTTCCCCAAGATGCAGTACCTGTTCGTTCTTCCA
This sequence comes from Tiliqua scincoides, assembly GCF_035046505.1. Lineage (NCBI taxonomy): Eukaryota > Metazoa > Chordata > Lepidosauria > Squamata > Scincidae > Tiliqua > Tiliqua scincoides. The sequence goes on from NC_089828.1 coordinate 28,212,913, forward strand.
TACCTAATGGTGAAAAGAAAGAGCATAGATTATATAATAAAATGCAAAGATTAGGAAGACGTCAGGTGCATAAAATTATGCTGGATTAAGCAAACCACTTATCTAGTTTAGCATTCTATCCACCAAAAGAGATCAGAAAGGTTCACATTGATTTCCACTATTCCATAATTCAAAGGGATACTGCCTCCATTTAATATGTTGAAGCTTAATCCTAGCAAGAGGTCCACATGGTCAGTAGGAGCATCCGGTAAAGGTCCAAACAAAGAATGGGAGGTCACCCTGTTTTTGAAGGGGTTGCACCTCCTCTGAAGGAACAGGTACAAGCACCTTCAATGTGCTCTTGGAGATTCCGTTAACCACGACCAAGAGTGCCTTTACGTAACTTTGATTTGCAGCCCAGCTGCAGTCCCTCCTTAAAAAAGCAGACCTGACCATCGTCACCCATGCACTTCATGTTCATAACTCATTTGTACTACTGCAGCATACACTACAAGACTGCCCTACAACTAGTTTAAAATGTTAAATGGATCATTTATGGGGACCTCTCAGTTGGAGCACACAACTAATATGCATGAGTTTTACTGGCTTCCCATCTGTTTCTGGGATCAGTTGGACATGCTATTCATTAAAGTCCTATATAGTTTGGGCTTTGGATATGCTACATACCAACTTCTGCCATGTGATTTTACCCATTCACAGAGATTGGATGGAGGCTGCGCTTCACATGTTATCACTTCACATGTTATCATTGACGCGCATGCAAGACAGGGCTTTCTCTGCAGTAGTCCCCAGGCTCTGGAACTCCCTGCACAGGAAGTTCCTTTTTCCCATAGGTTTCAAGAAGGTCTTAGAGATCAATTTGCTCTGCAAGGTTTTTGAAGTGTGATCAGAGCTGTTGCTGCTCTTTCATATTAATAAAATGATTTGCTTTTAGACCGAATAAGCCCGGACTTCACCTTTTGCACAACAGGAACAATTTTATGACCTTCACGCTCCCACTTCTTCCCTCAGTCTTCTTTTTTTTTTTTTTAATAAAGCTAAGAGAAATAATTTGTAATAAGGTATGTTTACTTTAGTCATCCTTCTATATCCATGTTGGGATAGTAAAACCAGAACCACATGCAACATTGTAAATACGGTTATGACACAGATTTGTAAAGTCTCCTTTCTTAACATTGTCTTTTTCACTGCTACACATTCTGCACTGACATTTATAGTTATTACCCCTTGCTGCCAAGATCTTTCTTCTATTTAGTTACAATTAAATTGGAGTCTGGGTGTAAATAAATTGGTATTATTTTTCCAGAGTGTGCATTACTTTTTACTTAACACAACCTCATCTACCATTTTTTTTGCCCACTCGGTTCTCCTGAACCTTAAACTATAAATAAGTTAATGGTATGCACAAACAATGCTACTTTAATTTTCACCCAGTTCCACATGGTTTAATATTACAAACACCCAGTTTGACTAGTTACTTAAATATAGTCATTAAAGTAAGTTAGATTCAGCCCTTTGCTTCATCTCTTTTATCTACTTATTCCAAAATAATGTTATCACCTTATCTCATAGAGACTTTCCCAAGAAAATTAAGTAGCTAAAAGATTGATTTGGGTACCGGCTCAGGTACTTCTTAGAGCACTGGTTCTGGAGGGTGGTCTAGGAGACTCATACTTGGCACCATTACCTTTAGCCTAGGACAGTGTTTATCAAGATTTGTCCTCAACCATACCACTTCACATACTCCACCTATTCGAAATACCACCAGAAGTAACTGGTGATGATGTCATCGTCAGTTATTTCTGGGTTGGGAGGCAGATGTGACCCGATAAACACCAGTAAGAGTTTCAGGGTGAATCGCGGGACTTTATAGAGCACAGAAAAACATGCTTTGTAGTGTTGCCTGCCGAGCTGAGCCTCCTACCTCTGCATTCCTGATCTTGCTGCCAGACGGCAGGGGTCCAGGGGTCCTGCAAGTACCACCAGACACTACCTCAAGTAGCACTGGTGGTACCCATACCACTGGTTGAGAAACACTGGCCTAGGACATTCCCCAGAGTTTTATTCTGCCCACCCCATGTTGTTTAATACCTACATAAAATCACAGAGGAAGATAATCCAGGGGTTTGTGATTGAACAACATAGTTTAACAGACACCCATTGCTGTATTTCTCTCTGATCTCCAGCTGGGATGACTGAGGATGCTAGAAAGACAAAAGTTTTCCTGGCTGAGAAATCTGTTGATTAGCAACAGTGTGTCAGCTATTCTAGATGGGAGCTGTACTCCCTCCCCCTCCCTCCCATGAACTCTCAGTGTTTTTATTCCAGCAGTACTAGGAATAACTATCAGCCTTTGCTCAAATTAGTGGGAGAATGAGGCATGAGGAAGAAGAAAAATTTACTTGGCAAAGTCTAGCAACTTGAGATTCCAACCTGTGTGGAATTTCCTTCACCAGCTGATATAGGAGAGTACAATCAATATCATCACAGATGTCATCAACCTGTGTATGAAGTTTGGTGGTTTAATCCCAGTATAATTCATCATCAACCATCTACTTCACTAAAGGGACCAGTTCTTTTGTCCCTCCTTGGTCTACACCAGGGCAGTGCAACCTTTACTACGAAGGGGGCCACAATACCCTGGGCGCCACCCCCCCCCCAAGGGCACAAATGCAGGTGTATTTGATAGTGACATAATGTCACTGCCAATTACTTCCAGATTCTGAACTGCTGAACTCATTCAATGGAAGAAGCAGGCTGAGGAGAAGCAGGAGGCAGAAGGGTGCAATAGGGCACCCCAAGCTGGAATGGGACTACAGGGAGATTAAAAAGTCGCTGAAAAAGGCAGTGCATGAGGCAGGGCTTTTCGAGGGCCGCCAAAAGAGGCCGTATGAGTTGCATGCAGCAGCATATTGAACCAACCTGATCTACATCTATCACTTGTTTAAAGTTAAGTGTTCTATTACTTGCCTACCAAACCACTATAAAGACTGATTTTAGTGAAACTGTCTAGAATTATCTTTGTCTTATAAACTTGTCTAAGACAGTAGCATTGTGTCTGGGCTCCTAGCTCAAGAGCCAAAACAACTATACCAGTACTTACATAAGATTTGTTTAGAAAGCAATGAGAGAGATGAAGAGGTTAGGGACAAATCTGAAAGTGGAGATGCCTAAGGATTGTCCTTATAACACTTAATACATCACCTGTTAAAAAGACAGCATAAAGTAACCCCACCCATAGTGAACTCAAATTTATAACACACTTCCATAAGTTACAAAACACTGAAACATCACAAAAAGTTATATGTATGGTTTAAAGGTGCCGTTTCCCAATGAGCCATAACAATATCAAACATCTAACAAAATTTTGAAATAAGATTTTGAGTAGAAGCAAGCTTGAAACAAAAACTTGCATTATTACAGTACCATATAAAAACATATCATTTATTCACGTTATTTATATCCCGCTTTTCTTAACCCCAACAGGTAACGTATAAAAATACATAGTATATCTAATATAAAAGATACTAAATAATGATATAAGATAGGCAGTTTTTTAAATCTGGGCCACCAAGAACAAGAGTAGGGGGTTGAGTGTTGTCAATGAACTGAAAAATGGCACAACTGCTGGGTTGGTCACAGGCACCACAAAGAGTGACAACTTTCCATATGCATGGCAAGGAAAAAAGCTACAGTTTATACTTCTGGCAGTCAGAATAGGACACTACTCCCTTGCTCGTACAGCCCTTATGCAACATACACTCAAGGAAATGGGAACATGAAGGATCTTTAGACATGGCTTCAGTACACTCCTGTCAATGCTTGTGGGCACCATTATTTATACCAAGAAATATTTATTTTTTTATTTTTCTGTCCAAGGATTTGCATGACTAATTTATGAACACTCAACTCTGTTATGAACACCATAACAGGTGTCAGCATCACAAGAACTTGTACACAATCTGCTTCACCCTATCTTTGCGTAAAATGGGAGATAATTCTCACCTCCATTGTACCTATATAATTAGTCATTAATAGAATATACAATGTTTTAACAGCACTGCACCGACTGTTTATAATGTTCAGCAGCTCCAGTACAAATTAATATTGCTTTAAAAACTGAGCTCAAACTAAACCAAAGTAAAATGTTTGCAAGAAACCAGACTCTCTTCATGACCAGCATTTGCACGATCTAGAATTATTTTTCAAAATCTGACCAACACCTGAAGTTCATATCAGACGGTCTTGCAAGCCTAGAGAAAAGGCATGAACACATTTGCAAGAATGACATCCAAGCAAAAGCAACCTCCCCGAGAGAAAGAGTTATGCAAAGGACTAAGCAGGTCTATCAGCAGATTATTCAAACATATTTACAAGCTATACACTGATGAAACCTAGTACAAAATTCTTGAAGAGAACTCAGAATATTATTGATAATATTAATTGTATTTTGAATCAGTTAATAGGCACAGGTAACCCTGATATGGTATTAGTTAACAGCACAAAAGTATTCCATTTATTGCTAATGGAGGGGGGCATGTGCAGCAGGAGTTATTAAAAAAATATGAAAAGATAGCAGCAGACAAGAGAAAGGAGGTAAACCTCAAATTTTTCAACTGTAAAAGATACATTTCATTAAAAACTACAACATTCTTCACATGAAAAGAAAACACATACAGGTAGAATTATTTGATTTGATCAAGAACATTCCCGCTATTTTTCAATATCTTTTCAGGATTACCCAAATTCAAAACAAATAATTTAAGACGGTACAAAAAAGTGTTTGACATGATGTTTGTGAACTACTGTTATCTATTTTAGTCTTCTGTACAAGATAAATAATAACTGGTGCCCAAGACACATTTAGGGGATTCATGAATAATACTGAAAAAGGCAACAACTATAGCATCATAGTTCAAATAGTAAGGAGCTCAAACTACTTTTTCAAAATCCATATGTCAATCATTTCATATTTAAGCATAATAATTCCAGAATACATTGCCAGTAAGTGCAATATGCTGAATTCTAAAGTACATACACTTATATGAGTATGCCGATCACGCAATGTAAGCAGCGGATCGGGACTTTGTTTGGCGCAACCAGGAGCACAAGAGTCTCCTCCTCTAAAAGGAGATTGGAGGGGGGCTGGGAGGGCCCAGAGAGTTCTTAGGGCATCAGCACCCAGCCCTCTTCCTCCTTTGCGCGTGGGCACGGTGCTGACATACACTCATACACTTATATTAGTAAAGTTTACTAACTTTAAAGTGCAGTTCTTCTTGTAATGCAAAGATAGGTCATACAAACTACAACAAGCTTTTTCAATGGAGAATCTATATACAGGATTGCTACCAGTTGGTAAAACTGTAGGTTAGTAGTCAATAGTTTTGCTTAACTACTAGTTTGAAAGTTAGAAATAAATAATCAGACTACTTTTCGGTTAACAAAAGTCACTCATGTAGTGATTAAAAGTCAATTAATAATTTTTAATTTTAAAATATTTTTAAAGGGTTCAAATACCATAATTCTTCAAATACCAATACCAATACTCTGGTAAACACACAGAGATTCTCATGGACTGCTTTGCACAGTTTCCTGCTTATAGCTTATAGCCAGCTGAGCAGACAAGCAGACTGCAGCCTAGAAAGGAGACTAAAAGCAAACATGAAGAAGAGAACATTCACTTTTAGTCACCCTTCTAGGCTGCATGCCTCCTTCTCTGGCTATAAGCTTTTTGCATTTATAAGCTTATAGCATTTGTTCAAGCAAGACACATTATCACTTCGGGGGAATGTAATCCACATAAACAAAGGTAATGGTGTATGGGGGGGTGAAGATAGGGTCCCCTTATCTGGATATCCGGTGTTCAGGGATGTTCACAAGTATCCACAGGAACATATCCTCCACAGATATTGGGTGATACCTGTATATCTTTCTATTGTTTAACAAGACAACTGTAATCTCACTCATTTTGAGTTTGCTGCTTTATTTTTTTATTTTGAGAAAGCCTCAGTGGCCTAAGTACAATCCTTGCACATTTACTTGGGAGTAAGCCTTATTAAACACAGTAAAGTACATACTTGGAAGCAGACATGCACAAGACCAGGCTGTTGCATTAAGCCATAACTGAGTAATTTCACTGTAAACTATTTCACAGGAAAGTTAAACCAAATACATTAACATTTAAGTGGTTAACCAACGAGGAAAGCTCACTTTTTAGCATAGTACAGATCTATACCTAAACTTGAAGCAGTTCAGACTAACTGCAGCAGTACTGTAGGTTATTTACAAATTTAAATATGTTGGCATTGGTTTAACTTGGTTTACAGAGTATCATAAGCAACACACAAAGACAGGCCCCTGCAAGAGAAAATTTCAAATGAAAACCAAACCACTATATTTATTAAATTTCAACCCAACTTTATCTCCCTAAGGGCTCACCCACCACTATCAACTGGGCTTGCAACTGCTACTATTGATGAAGTTGTTGTTCCTCTGCTTCTGTCAAACAGCAATATTGGTGGCTGCTACAGAGATTATGATTTGTTGATGGACGATGAGGTCCCAGCAATGGGGCAGAAGAGTTAACAGCTCAGTACAATATATTTGGATGTCAGTAAATTGACAGCAAGGAAGAGAGAGAACGTACGAGACAAAATCAACAAAGATGCAAAAAAAAAAAATCAAACTCTCTATTATAAAACATCCAAATGTATTTATGTTACATGTCAAAAGATATAAAAGTAGAACTAAAACCTCATCCATCAGCTCAGCACAGTAACCCTGGTTCATACAAACCCATCTAAGAGTTGAATGTACCAGATATGTAGTCAAACAATGGAATTCTGTCTACCAGAAGTCCACCAGCTACCAGACCCAGACCACTGTTGCATAGTAGGACAGTAACAAGCCTGGGCTGTGGCACCCCGGGACACTAGCCCATGACATGCTGTCCCCCCATCCCCCAAAGAGGATACATACACAGGCGTAACAGCCTCGTGCAAAGCTCCACAGTGCTCAAAAAGCCTTCTAAGGCTTCTGGTGCAATCTTGAGTTCTTCTGGTTTCCCGACAAAACTGTAAGTACTCTTTAAGATTGTACTACAAGCCTCCGAAAGCTCGTGTGCTTTGGAGCATCACATGGGGCTTTGCCTGCCTGCAGAACAGCTCAGACAGGCAGACGAGGCAGCATGGCGGGCATAGGTAGCAGGAACCGGCACAGCACCTGGGGCTTTTATCCAGTGGTGGGATTCTGCCGGTTTGCACCGGTTCTGTAGAACTGCTACCTAATGTAGCGAACCGTTCGCTAATGCGCCGCTCACAGGACAAACTTCACGGCCACACCCCACAGGGTGTACATTGGCCGCAAAGGTCCCCACCAGGAAGCTGCTCCGGGGAGCACCAAGCAGCCCTGCGCACCTGCAGAGCAGAGCCGCCAGCGTCAGCCGGCACCTCCCCAGCGCGCAGCCTGGGAGAGACCTCCATGCGCTCCAGGCAGGGAGCCTCAGCGCAACAGGTGGAAGAAAGTGCGCGCGCGCCCAGAGCGCTCAGAGGAGCTGCCGGGGAAGTGAAACTGGTCCGGCCCGGATGGAAGTCCCACAGCAAGCCTGCCAAGCCAGGCTGGGCTCCGGCGGAGGCTTCGCCAAGTGCCCCTGCGACACTGTGGGCGCAGCGCCCGCCTGGCTCCCACGCGCAGCAGCTCGCCTCGCACCTGCAGCCTCCCCAGGTGCCCGCCAGGCCAGCCCAGAGCTCACAGCCGGGAGGAACCACCATGGCCTGGAAGACCTGCTTGGCGCCACCATGAGCGGCCACCGCTTCCCCCGCTTCCCCCTGCGGATGGTAAGGACCGTCCACAGAGCCTGCCTGCCTGCCTCTTGCCTTCGCTAAGGAGCTCACATGCCCTGCCCTGCTCTGCTTGCTAAACCTTTGGCTGCGACGCCGCACAGGCTCCGCTCAGGGGAACAGAGAGCCCAGTCCTTGCATGTCTACTCAGACGTAGGTCCCATCATAGTCAATGGAGCTTACTCCCAGTAAAGTGTGGATAGGATTGCAGCCTAAGAGCCCAATCCTGTGTGTGTCTACTCAGAAGTAGGTCCCATCATAGCCAATGGGGCTTACTCCCAGGAAAGTGTGGATAGGATTGCAGCCTAAGAGCCCAATCCTGTGTGTGTCTACTCAGAAGTAGGTCCCATCATAGCCAATGGGGCTTACTCCCAGGAAAGTGTGGATAGGATTGCAGCCTTGTTTCACAGCACAGTAACAACAAGAGAGCAAGATTTAAAACTGGTTTCTACCTGGCCCACAGGTGTACACTTTTGGTCCCTGTAGTGGGGCTCCCCCAGTATTCCCATCAATTATCCAGACACCCATGGCCCCCTGTACCCCCTCTGCAGCCTTGCCTGCTTTCACTAACTTACCCTCGAAGTCCCGCTGCCTTTCATATGTCTTAAAATGGTCATTAGGACATAGAACCTGTTGTTAATTTATTTGAATCCCACCACTGCTTTTATCCCCCACACCCCCTCGAGGCCCGCCACTGTAGTAGTCCTATCAAGGACAAAATGAGACTTCAGGCTCCATCAACTCAGATCCAGTGCCTACTGCACTGACAGCTCCATCCTCAAATCATGGATGAAGGTGATTTATTCTATCAACAGTTATTCATTGCGTTGTCCATGTGAAGCCCCCATGATCAGAAAAGTCTACATCTGAATACCACTAATTATAAGGAAACATTACAAAAAGTGGTGTTCATACCTTGTTGATAGGCTTCCTCGAAACACATGGTTGGCTACTGCTGCCAACAGGATAGCATAGTCCAGTGTTTCTCAAACTGTGGGTCGGGATCCACTAGGTGGGTCGCGAGCCAATTTCAGGTGGGTCACCATTAATTTAAATATTTTATTTTTAATATATTAGACTCGATGTTACTGCATTTTGGGAAGTGTTACAGACCTGTACTTTTAACAAACTATTATGTATATTCTTTCAACAATGACAGTAAATGGAACTTACTCCTGGGTAAGTGTGGGTAGGATTGCAGCCTAAGATTGTTAAAAAATTTTCCTGCTTGATGATGTCACTTCTGGTCATGATATCACTTCTGGTGGGTCATGACAGATTCTCATTCTAAAAAGCGGTTTCCGGTGCTAAACGTGTGAGAACCACTGGCATAGTCTATGCTACACTAGACAAACTTCTGGGTTCTTCCTGTGTTACTTGTTAAGGACCTAGCACTAAAAAGCATCAAATGAACAAAATAAAAGCCTAGTACACTCAGCATCACCTAGCACAGTGATTTTCAACCTTTTTCTTCTTGCGACACACTGGCAAGGCACTAAAATGGTCAAGGCACACCATCAGCTTTTTGACAATTGACAAGGCACACTGTGATGTCAATGGGGGCTCACATCCCCCAATGGTACTATTGATAAATGACACTCTCCAATTCCCACGGCACACCTGGGGACCATTCGCGGCACACCAGTGTGCCACAGCACAATGGTTGAAAATGGCAGACCTAGTACGATGCAACTGCTCATCTACCAACACATACCCCATATTATTTCAACAAAGATGCTGTACACTTCACCAGCCAGCCTGCTGCACGCTGTCTCCACAAGGCACACTGTCCACAATAAAGCAACAAGATGTTTTGCCTAGTTGGTCCAACCCACCATAATCTTTTTAATAAAAATATGAGGACCAAGATGTTCAACTAAATAAATCCACTGCTCTCACCAGTAGGAACACTAGTTAATGAATCTCATTCTAAACCACGTCCTTTTCTAATGCAATCAATGCGAGAAATTGAAAAACAAAGGCACATATTTGCCAATATCCTAAAATAGGAGTAAGCTAACACTTAATAAAAAATAATTTTAATTTTAATTTTTAATATTAATGTTTCCCAAAATTTCAAAGCATGTAAAAAAAACCAGTAACAGAAACAAAACAAAATGAAATGCTATAATTAAAATTAAACAAAAACCCCAAAACCTGACAGTTAAACCATCAGATAATAAATTAAATGCCAACTGCAATTTTAAAATATGCAACCTCTGCAAAAACTCAGAAAAAAATGAAATTCCTTACTTCCTTAGTCAGGGCATTGCAGACATGGGTACAACAGTGCTTTTAATCCAAGGCAGCAATGGAATGTTGAGTAAGGCCTGCTGACTCAACTGCAATTGGTGTTCAAGCTGATTAGAGGGAAAGGTACTCCTTCCTATATTCCCACAATCACAAACTCTTCTCACCAACAAAAGAAACCCAACTCAGAGCACAATCCAAAAGGAGCGCTCAGCCTGCACAAGTCCCTTGTGCCGGCCTGGGAGGATCATAAACGTGCCAGAAAGCGCGTTTGCTCCTCCTCTGAGGTCTACTGGGCCAGTGCAGGAACACACGCCAGCCCATGGAGGCTGCATTCAGCATCTGTGCCAGTTGAGACCAGTGAGTCCATGTTGGTCTAGCTCAGCCAGCACGGGGGTCTGGGGGGACAACAGGAGGATAGGGAGGAGGCATTTCAGCATGGGGGAGGGCTGGCGGCAGGCAGACAGTGGGCTGCTTGGTTCTGTTTGGATTTACAACACCTCTTTAGGTGGTGCAGCTACAAGTAGACCCATTAGGGCCGCTGCAACTCTATGTGGAGTAAGGGGAATTATTTCCCCTTTCCTCAGACTGAGCCACAGCCAGTCCCAAATTTACACTGGATACAGTGCAGGCCAGCCAGTTCCAAGTGTGAAAGATCATCCCCTTCTATTTTCAACATTTCTGTCCCATCTTTCTTCAAATAGGAAAAATGAACTCAAGGCAGCTAACACAGTTCAAAAATTTTAAACAAAAACTAAAACCCAATCAAAACAAATATAATAAAAATACAAGATAAAAAGAGTGGAGAAACCAGCAGCACAAGAAACAGTTCAAAAGCCTGTTGCAAAGTCTTAACTGCCTAAAGCAAGCAACAGTGGGGCTAGACAATGTTAAAAGAAACTTGTGTGGCCCCACTGTTGCTTGCTTTAGGCAGTTAAGACTTTGCAAAAGTCTGTTAAGACTATCGTGCTATCTCGGCACAACTGAGAAAAAGTTCCTATCTCTGGAGCCCATCTGCCATGCTTCAGAAGGAAGGGAAACAAAAAGAAACATTTCAGTGATCATACTTAAAGGTTGAGTAGATTTCTGTGGATGAAAGAGATTCAAATAATGCCACATCCTTGGTGTTTGATTTTTCTTGTACAACAACACACATGGGTAAGCGGGAGAGAAATCCAAATCAGGGAAGTAGTGAGAGCAGGGAGACTGAATCTGTGGTCTCAGTTCAGAATGTGCTGCTCCCATTATTTACGCCAAGGGGGGAAAATACTTTTACTGGAACCAACAGTAGTTCTCTTCCCTGTGTAAACAACATGTGTAGGGGTTGATTCCAATTAGGACTGTGACAAAGGAAGTAGGGTTAAATTCCCACCTACTCCCATCAAGGTCTCAGTCCAGAACAGATTGCATGCTATTACACCAGAAAAAACAAGTACTACATTACTAACACGTCTAGTTTTGCCCTTAGTGTCTTCCATTTGGTGGAAACCAGTTTTCAGTTGCTGACTCAGAGCAAAAAGGACCCTATTCAGAAGAAGCTCATCCAAACAAAGTCTAGATTGGAAGAAAAGCTGAAGGGTCTCGGTTTCAGGGGACTTACAGAACTATGGCTCAATAGGCATCAGATCCACTATACCTCTAAGGAAACCTTTAGGGATTCTCAGAGTGATAACCTAGTCTCATCCCCATCTGTTAAACTGCACAAACTTCAGAATGCTTCTCATTTGCATTCACTATATTCCACATTAACAAAATGACCAAGTGTTTTATGGCAATTCATTCTTCAAGAGAGGATTTTCTTCAAAAATGTTTGTAATTATATATAGCTGCTAGGCCCTGCTGAGAACCGTTTACAACTTTGCAAAGTAACAAACAATTCAAGGAAAAGCAGTTCTATCCCCATTCTCTAATAGTGCCACAGCAAGTAATTTTCAGTGTCCAGACTAGCTCCCACAAACGTCTTCCTGGGATGACCCTCCTGAAACTTGATTGAGAAATTCTAAATTCAAAAATGCCTGTGTATCAGGATACTGCTACTGGGATTCCACGTTTTCTCTGGTCCTGCTGCTTTCTGCCACATAGCAAGGCAGCTCAAAAGCTGCTATGAAGTAAAAAATACTGTAAATTTTTAATATTACGCACACATGGACTCACTCACCCCTCTGTTGGCTGTTGTCATCCAATCAACAGCAGCTGGATGAAGTCAAATGCCTCAAATTCTCTCCCCAACCAACAGCATTAAGTGTTGAATGAAATTTACTATGTTAGGCTGCAAGCACAAAGCTAATGAAAGGGCATGACTGAGGCAGGTGTCTCTACCAAGTTTCCTATTATTCCCTGTTCAGCTGCCAGCTTGATGCTAAAACAGACCCAAGACCCTTCCCTTGTTTCCTACCCAAGGAGTTTACGTTAAGCTCTCAAAGACAGTATGAGTACATCAAGGTGACCAATGACCCCAAAGAGTAGAGGGTACTATTTCTTTAGTATTGTGGGTTAAGGAGATCAGCAGGAAATTCATATTTAGTATTATACTTATTCTACCCCTGTATCATAAAAGGTGTGAATTTTTTGCAGCTTATAATATAGAAGTACTACCACTTTAATCAGGCAGACAATACTTTTCCCTAGGTTGAATGCTTAAGTACAGAATAAAGCCATCTAAATGGCCTTTCATCAGTTTGTAATATGCAGTTTGATGAATGTTACTTGAATGAACACACACACACACACACACACACACACACAGTTTTAACATTAAAAAGGTCCTTACCCTTACCTGACATTTGAAAGCTATCATAATATTCCAATGAAATGCAAGTTAAATGAATGTATTCTCTGTTAAATATTTCTAGTTTATACACCCAGCAAAGCTTACTAGGCAAGACATTAAACAGTTCACACAAAGCATAAATACACACATTGATTTGGTTGACGGAATGCATACAGTACCACACAGACATGCTTTCCTGGAAGACCCGCATGACTATAAAAAACAAAACAACAGAAATAGGACAACCTGCATTACTCGTATTTCCTACCTGCTAGCTCTAATGTTGATGGATGTTGACTAGGACCCAAGAGGTACCCCAGTGGAATATTTGACTCTCTCTGAAGAGCTATCCCCTACATGTAATATCACAAACATGCCTTTGAAACTCCCTCTAGTTTCAAAGGCAGTTGGCCATGTATCAGGCCAGAGGGGAAGGGGACTGCAGTATGAGACAAAAAGTCTAAAGGACTAGTTAAATGAGGAGTTCCTGGGGGCGGTGTGTGTGTGCATCTTTGGTTTATACAGAATCTTGGGCAGTTTCTTCCAATAAAAATATATTCAAAATTTTGTCAACTGATCTTAAACATGACTTCTATCCTTTTTCCCAGGGAAGTCTACTTGGATGTAATGCTACATGTTTCATTGCTTCTACATTAGGGGGGAGAATATCTTACTTGCTTATTCTGTTTCATGGAGTTCTTCTATATCATCCAAGACGCTTGGGTGCAGTTGTTCCCTGCAAGCAGATGGAGACAGCAACAAATAGAATTTTTTAATGGCATCATCCCCTCATGCAAGGGGAGTTCACAGGCTCACAATCCTATGTCTTCCAAAAAAAGTTAAAAATGCCTAATATACCACACATAATGTTACAACTGTATCTTTTTAAGCACTCAAATCTCACCTGTCATGAAAGTTGTAGCAGAGATAGTATAGAATTAAGCATGCTCATTATACAGACAAGGATAAACACAACATATTTGAACCAAATAAACACACCCCAATACACCTATCTATGACTTTCTTCTCTGTACATTATGATGAGCTTGATAGGACTACTGGTAAACAAAAATGGTAACACTCTATTGGTAAACAAAAATGAAAGATAAGTTTGTTTTTTTAAATCAGGAGTAGTTCATTCACATTTGGTTAAAGAATCAATACTGAGAAATTTAGGGGCAGTAATCTGCAATTACACTCACCTCCAGTTCCAATATTAGTTTCTCCACATTAGCAAAAAATGAGAGCAAATATTTAACAACTACCTAGCCCCTCACAGTAGCTTTCTTCCATTATATCTAATTAGAGTCCAATTACTACACTAGTTAGTGATAAAACCTGAAACTATTACATGTGCTTATAACTCATGGTTGGTGAGAGGTTTCACTCAACATGCAATTTCATGTATAAATAATATGCTCTCCTGGGCAACACTCTTGTAGAGATTAAAGACTTGATGAAATCTTAAATGACGAAGGGCTCAATCCTATCCAATTTTCCACTACCGGTGCAGCCCTGCCAATGGGGTGTGCACTGCATCCTGTGGCAGGTACGCAGTCACAAGAGGCCTCCTTAAGGTATGGGAACATTTGTTCCTTTACCCTCGGGCTGTAGTGCAGCTACACCTGTGCTGGAAAATTGGATAGGATTGGGCCCTCAGGCTGCAATCCTAACCACACTTTCCTGAGAGTAAGCCCCACTGAACAAAATAGGACTTACTTCTGAGTATACCTGGTTAAGATTGTGCCCTCAGTCTAACAGTTTCTAGTTTTTCCAGGCATTCACTGAAACAAACTTTTTTTTATTTATTTAAAAATGGAAAAAAAACTACACATGACAGCAACATCCATGTGTTATTATGGTCCTGATAATATTCCTGATAATGTTCAGGACAGTGCATCAAACGTAAGCCTACCATCTTTAGTAGGGGCAAAGTAATAGAATTTCATTACCATTTTGTGTAAACAAAAGTCTGACTGTTGTTTTGATACCTTAGAAGTGAGAATAAGTTGTGTCAGAGTACCTCTCCCAAAAATCTGAGGAACATTACATTTACCCAGGCCATACAAACTCCTATATTAGAAAGTTTAAAAACAAACAGTACAGAAGTCTGTACAAATTTAATAAGCCTGCCAACATTAAGAAAAATGGGAGACTATTTTGCAACTAGCAGACCAAGTCCTCAATGCCGTAAGAATTATGTAAATATTTTTTGTAATATTTGCTCAACAAGATTAAAACCTTTCGGTTGGGCATAATTTCAAATATACAATAGTGTGTGGCAGAAATTTTTGGAAGAATCAGGTTTCAACATTTCACTTCCATGGCAAGTGCTCATTTCTGGCAAATAAGTCTACCTCCCATACCTTGAAGTGGCAGGGGGATGCACAGAAGGAAGAGGGAAAGAGGATGACCCCACTGCTTCCCAAGCGCCAAGTTTTGGAGAGTTTATGTGATTTGTTTAGACCAGGGGTATCCAGACATTTTGACAGGAGGGCCACATCACCTCTCTGACACTGTGTTGGGGGCCTGAGAAAAAAAGAATTAATTTACATTTAAAATTTGAATAAATTTACATAAATGAATTTATTAGAGATGGAACTTATTAGAATGAATGATGGTCTTGCAGTAGCTCAAGGCATATAAAAGGCCTTGCACAAAGCAAGGCCAGCCTTTACTGACACTGCTGCATCACAGACGTGAAACAGCAAGTAGTGGAGGGAGCCCTCGTCCCACAGCTCAAGCGAGAGGTCAGACAGTTGTCAGCACGGGCCAGCAAGTCCCTGGAGGGCCAGAGGCTCACTGGAGACTGGAGGCTCCCTGCGGGCCTGATTGGGAGCCCCCAAGGGCCACAAGTGGCCTCCAGGCCAGGGTTTGGGCACCCCTGGTTTACACAGTGCCATTTCATTGTGTTAGAGGAGTCCTGAAAGAGCAGCACTAAAACAAGCCTCACACTCTTTTTCAATGGCTGATAGTGGCGGGGGGGGGGGCGCTTTTCAGCTTGGCTCTTGTCATAAAAGCAGACAAAAGGGAAGATGTTGGGCTTCTTTGTTATGCTGCACTCCCTTAGCAGACAACAGCAGGGTAATCATCCCCACCCATCACCCTCTCCAACAAAGAGGTTACAGGAGGGGATGCACCATTGGACACAATGGGATGTACTCCACAGTAAAAATACATAGGACTACATAGCAGGAGGAGGAGGATGGCCATCACAAATTTTGATTTGCTTAGTATGTTCAGCCAAAAGTTGTGGGGCCTTTGGAAGAAAGCATGTGTGTACATCACCCAGTCCACAAGTAACCAATTCCCAAGCCACAATGCAAGCTCTGATTGTATTAGCAATGTAAAGTATTGGAATACCAACACATACACCCACAGCTTTACTATGCCTGAATTCTAACAGCAAACATGTGTGAGGTGGTTCTTTTAAAAGAGACAGTTGAAGACGCTTAAAGCAGAAAGAAAATTATATGCAGTAAGTAAAACTTGCTCTCTCTCTTGAAAATGTCTAACATTCATAGCCCATTATTTCTGCAAAAGAGTTAACATCATACATAGGATTCTCAGGTAATCTTCTAGCCAAATAATGGATGAACTGGTTCCAAGATGGAACTACATCAGGTGCCTTCAAACCATTCAGACCACTAAAAACTTGTGAAATTCCACACCTGAAATGGCAGTCTCCTTTGGGAAGTCTTATTTTCCAGCAACAAACAAGATGTTAGAAGGAAGAATACAGAAAACACTCAATAAGCCATTAGCAATACTCTAGTTGTTTCTAATAGTGATAAGGGAAACAAGCACCAAAATGTAAGTACATTCAATGCAACTTCATTCACATATTATTATTTAATGAAACATATCTGCTAGCAAACCTATTACATTGGTAAACACGATTTTTGGCATATGAAACAATGAACGGTGCTCAGTTTGCTTATTCGAAAGAAAAGTTTCCTCAAATAAATGATGCTAAAATTAAAGAAGGTGTTTTTGTGGGCCCTCAAATAAGAGCTGTGATTGACAATGGAAAATTCAAAGTTCTATTAAGTAAAAGTTGAAAAAAACAGGGTGGAGTTCATTAAAAGCATTATGGAAAAGTTTTTCGGAAAACCTAAAGTATTGAATACTGTAGCATTGTAGGTGAACTCTTACATTCAAAGATAAGAAGTGCAATATGTTCCTTAAAATTCATTTATTGGACTCCTTTTCCTTGAAAAACTCAGTTCCATCAGCTAGATCAGTGGTTCCCAAACTTTTTCGGGCTAACGCCCCCTTGAGGCCCAGGAAAAATTCTTAGCGCCCCCCACCTCTTTGCTTAATAGTCTACTGCAAATTCAAAACAAGTAATACAACACTATAAAAAAAGCGTGTGTATCTGACAAATAAATCTAGTAAGGTAAACAGTATTTAAAGTTAAATATATAACATTTAACATTTTTAATAAATAACATTTTTAAAAAGCTAAATTTGCATCTCTTCTGCAACTACGTTGTCTTCACAAGTTTAATCGGATGGATGTATTTGGTGTAGGGATATCAGCTTATCAACATCTGGCTGGAAGGAACTAAGGAAAAGTCTTAGATCCCCACATTCAATACATTCAATAATGTTCAGTCTGTTTGTTTGCTTGGAAAGTAGGTAGGCAACTGCACTGAAGCCTCGCTCCACTAAATATGATGTAGGGAAAGCAATGAAGTACATCTTAACTTTGTTCCACAGTGCAGGGTATCGGTCAAAAAATTTTTTTGTAACCAAAAGTCTTGATATGACTGTTTGAACTTTGGCCTGAGCTCAATGTCATTTTGGAGTGAAATAAGTTCTTCCTCTACCATTCCTGTTTCATCATTGCCGATATCTAGGAATGATCACCCAGTCTGGTATCTGAAGCAAAAAAAGATCCTGAAATCTATCAGACATGTCTCTGTGCAACTCATCCAGATGTGCACAATACGCTTGTAGGTTATCGTCTGGTATGCTCTTCTCCTTCTCCAATTCAGAGAGGCTCGGAAACTGAAAGAGCTCACGACGGGCTATGTTACGTCTGAACAACTGTAACTTCGAGCGAAACGTGGAGAGAACAGATTTGACTTTGATAAGGCTAATCTCATTTCCTTGCAGTTGCAGATTAACTTCTTTAAACTTTGTGAATACATCAGACAAGTAGGCGGTATCATGCTTGATGTTTCTTAGTTCATCAGAGAGAACAGGATTGGAGTCTTGGAAGAATTCAACAACTGTTCCAAAAACTGAATAGAAACGTCTCAGGCAGTTTCCCTTTGACAGCCATCTAACTTCTGTGTGCAATAACAAATGTTCAAAATCTTCATCGTTCTCAATGCAGAGCTGTCGAAACAATCGAGAATTAAGAGCATGTGCCTTAATTTTATTTATTGCTTTGATAATAGTGTTTAATGATTTGTGAAGTCAACTGCTTAGGTTTTTTGCAACCAAATGTTGCCTGTGAATTACACAGTGGACTGTAAACACACCAGGTACAGCTTTTTTCAAGAAACTGATGAAGCCACGTTAACGACCTGTCATCGCAGGTGTCCCATCTGTTGCACAAGCAAGAATGTTGGTAAGCGGGATATCTTTCTCCTTGAAAAAAGTCTCAACAACACGAAATACTGACTCCCCTTTTGTATCTGTTTCTAGTTGTCTTGCAAATAACAGCTCTTGAACCAAACTTTCATCTTTGACAAAGCGAACATAAGCAAGAAGCAAAGATTGATTGCCTGGAGAATGGACTCATCTAATTGTAAACCAAATTCTATTGTTCTAAGCATGTTGCACAATGTGTCTTCAATATTTTCAGCCATTTCATCCACTCTTCTTTGAACAGAGTTATCACTGAGAGGAATAGCTTTAATAATTTGTTCGGGTGACTTGTGTAGAACTGTGCGCAGAACCTCACTGACTGCTGGCAGAATAAGCTGTTCCCCAATTGTATGAGGCTTACCAGATCTAGCAATTAGCAATGAGATGTTGTATGATGCACGCAAACCATCACTGGATTGCTGTGAAGTGCTAGCAAACATATTTACAATATTTTTCCTTTTCTGTAATTGCTCCCAAAGTGACTGAAAATATGCTAAGTTTTTGTCTGCTTTATCAGAGTGCATTTTCTTCAAATGTTGTAGGAGCCTGGAAGGTTTCATGGCTTCATTTGAAAAAACTCCCTCACACAGTAGGCACATTGGTTGCTGCTCGTTATTTGGTGCTGGTACAAATCCATATTTCAGATATTCCACACTGTATTGCCTACACTGTTTTGTTTGCTGTGTTGAAGCCATATTTTATTCTGGAACAAGAATATGCAAATTCTTTGCAAAGCACGCACTCACTATTTGCAGCAAACTTTGCAACCAACCTTCTCTGCAGAGTCTGCAAAAGTCTCCAGCAGGCCAAGTCAAGAAACACCTGTGCAAATCACACACCACTACTTGCAGCAAACTTCGCAACCAACCTTTTTGCATCTAGCATCAACCATCTTGTATATGTATAAATTTATAAATAAATATGTATAAATATATTGCATAAATTTTTTATCTTGGGGCGGGGGGGTGCATGCATGACGGGATTTTCTTTGGGGCAGTGCAGGCAGGTCCAGAGGGGTTGGGGGGGCAAGACTAGTTAGGCTGCAATCCAAGCCACTTCATTTCAGGGGGCTTACTTCTGAGTAGACACAACTGGGATGGGGCTCAGACTGGGAGATAGAGGCTGCAGTTGCAGGGGGGGTTGGGAGGGGAAGATTGCTGGACTGGGGGTGAGCCCCACTGAGTAATGGACCTTACAAGTAGACACAAGTAGGATGAGTAATGTTTTTAACGTAATGTATTGAGGCTGCAATCCTTAAGACACTTTCTTGGGAGTAAGTCCCATTGAATATAATGGAACTTACTTCTGAGTAGACAGCCTCAGGATTGCACACTTATACTTCCTTCTCCTCTTTTACCTGGATATCAATGGAGAAGGCTGCTGCTGAGCTGTGTTGGTCCCAGGCAGGCAGGCAGGCAGGCAGCACAATGCCGCTACAGACGCTGTGGTGGCGACGGCAGGCACATGGCACAGGCAAGCAGCTGTGGCCACACAGGCAGCAGGCAGGCACCACGACCAGCGTTGAGGCTGTGGCCACACAAGCAGGGAGGCAGGCGGCAAAGCGGCGCAAGAGAAGAGCACTCACGAGGCTGTTGCCTCAGAAGTCTGGAGCGCTCTGAGCGGTGAGGGGGGGAGGAGCCTCCTTCTCCCACTCATTGACTCCAGGCAGAGAAAAACAAATCAGAGGCGTGCAAGGACAAAGCACGCCAAATTCAAACGCTGGCTGCCTGGAACCCCTTTTTTTTGGTGGCGGACAGCGTTTTTCACCTGGCCTGTCCTGTCACTGCCCCCCTATCGCCCACTTTGTCCCCATCGCCCCCTAACGCCCATTTTACTTTCAACGCCCCCTTGGATCTTTCCAACACCCCCTGGGGGGCACTAGCGCCCACTTTGAAAATCACTGAGCTAGATGAATGATTTAACCACAACATCTCGATCACTGAAAAGAGGTACCACAGAAAATGAAGTTCTAGCATGCTTGCTGACTATTGTTGGACACAATAGAAGAATGTTCCACGTTCTAAATACAGAATAATTATCACTTTTTAAGTAATATGAACAACTTTATAAAAGGTATATAAATATACAATATTTTCAGATTTAACCTGCACACAACTAAAAGCCCCCATGTGGCAGAGAAAAAACTGCCGCAGATACTCTCGCCTAT
This sequence comes from Tiliqua scincoides, assembly GCF_035046505.1. Lineage (NCBI taxonomy): Eukaryota > Metazoa > Chordata > Lepidosauria > Squamata > Scincidae > Tiliqua > Tiliqua scincoides. The sequence goes on from NC_089828.1 coordinate 28,233,539, forward strand.
AAGTCAATTCCACAGACAAGTCGAGGGCAGGTTTTGAGTCAAAAATCATGGAATTTTCTATGACCCTCGGATAAGTCGGGGGTTAAACTTAGGGGGGTGTCTGACTATAGTTTTGACTGATTTTACCCCAGGCCAGATCCTGAAAAATAACTTACCACTAATTCTTACCAAAGAACGGTACAGTCTCTAATTTATTAAAAACATAGTAAAAGATCATAAGATACATTTTTATTCTTTTAAAATTCTTGTCTTCACCACCTTTTTGTAAACACTATCAGAGTAAATGCACTGTAAACAACATACCAGTAAAACAGTGGTTCCCAATCTGGTATTCAGGTACTCCCAGGGGCACTCAACAGGACCTTTAGGGGTACTTGAAAAAGAATGGAGTAATGGCAAAAAGAGGTAGGTCCTGCTCTAGAATGCCTTGCAAGGACCAGCAAGGCAGGAAGGGAGGTAGCTAGTTGGGTGTGAAAGCCCCACCAATAGCTAGTTTTTGGTCATCAATTCATCTATGAACCAGTGATTGAAAACCAGCACAGTAAAAAAGCTGAAACATAATATGGACAGTGATCAATCACCCAGAATTTCTCTGCACATTTCTGGTGCAAAACAGTGCAAAGGCAGAGTCTTCTGTTCTTCAAACAGATAAAAAGAGAAAACACTGTGATGAATACATGAAGTCTGAGTTTTCATATGGAGGAGATGAGGGCTTGTCTTACTAATTACAAACATTTTGCTAATATGAAGGGTACAATTTATGGAAATGGGCTGCCAAGGGATATGCAAGTGAAAAAGGTTGGGAACCACTGCAGGAGATCCATGAATCAAATCCACCTTTAAGTTGTCTGATGTGTTAAGCCAGAAGCTCTACATACAACCTACAACCCATAACACATAACTAAAAGTGTGCAATTCAATTCACAGCAGAGAGATGCAGCTGCATATATTTGCAACCCTTTTTACTCAGAAGTAGACCCACTGCTTTCCATGTGTTATTCTTAAGTAATGGTGCATTGAAGTATAGCCTGAGACTTTGCTTCAAATGGAAAGGAGGATCCCATCCTGGTGTTGGAAAAAAAACAGATCTCTGCTAAACAGAACCAGGCTGCAACAGCATTTGCAAAAGGGAAGGAGGAGAATAAAAGGTTAACTTTGGCTGGAAAGTTACTATAGAAACAAATGATCTCTGCATGGCTTCTAATGAGCAGTGCCTGCCCTCTCCTTGAGAAGGTGCCTGCTTGCTGCTTGAGAAAGAAACCAAACTTTTCAGAGTTGAAAGGCTCTGCCCTCTGATGGACCCAGAGATAAGGCAAAGTGATAATTGGAGCTTGATTACTTGGCAAAAATTTTACGTACTATTGGTGAGTATCTACGGTAAAAATTATACAACGTATTTATAATACAGATAACAGGCAAGGTGCGGAGGACTTTGCAAAGACATAATAGGGAAATGACAGTTAAGGGTAATATCACCAGAAGCTTTTGTTAATTACATTTACAGCAGACTCAAGGTCCATCCAAAATAAGGGGATTCATTTTCCCAAAACAAGCAGAAAACGGCAAATATCAAAAATAATTGGGGATACGTACAACGAGTATTATAAAACTCAACTCGTTTCTTGAAGTGACTCAGACTCAAGACTTGAAATTTTTCACGAGTTGAACCATCACAGACAGATGTTATAACTAGAGGAGTTGCAGGTTGCTGACTTGTAATTCAAGCTTACTGACTGAAGCACATCCCTGACCAAAGGAGCCCAATCCAATCCAACATTTCAGCACTAATGCAGCAGTGCCAACAGAGCATGCACTACATCCTACAGTAGGCGGAGGCAGACATGGAGGTCTCTTCAAGGTAAAGGAATGTTTGTTCCCTTAGCACAAGGCTGATGCAGTTGCATTAGCCCTGAAAAAATGGACAGGATTACCCCTCATTCATATCAGAACAGCTAAGGGGAGAGTCACGGGCAGCCCAATCCTGAGCTGCCCGGGACACCCAGGCTCAGCTTCACCAAGGAGGGCTGCTGCCAAATCCAGCACCTTGGGAGAAGGGGACATTCGTCCCCCTCCCCCAAGTAAGGTAAGCAGCCCCACAATGGGGCTACTCACTTTACCGCCAAGTAAGGAAAAGGCACTCTTGTAAGGCGCGCTGCCCTACACGAGTTCCCTGGATCCTGCAGAGTGGAGTTTCACAGATCCTCCTCCCTCCCTCCCCCAGGTATGCCTCCTGTCCGCCCCCCAGCACGAGTCCCCCCTCCCCTCCTACCGTGCCGCTGGTTGGTGGTCTGGGAGACCGCCAAGCCACAGGAGCTGGGCGATTGCTCGGCGCTAGCCCAGCACCGTCCGGCGCTGGGCTAGCACTGGCGGGAGCCCGGCGGTGAGCCCTGCAAACATGCCCTGCGGCACATTTGCAACTGTGCTCAGCCGCACAGAGCTGTGCCACCGATCACAGGACTGGGCTCTAAGACATTTGTTTCTTTGAACCATATGGAAATGTTTAAGTTTTTCTCCTAAGGTTCTTAGTAAATTGCACTGTAGAAAAAAAATCCGCCAATAAAAATGTAAACAAGTTCTACTTTTAAAACCACTTTTTAAGTCTGCAATTAAACAAATTACATACAAACTCATATTATTAATACAACTAAGTAATAAATAGGATATAATCCTAGGCAAAAAGCATGGGATAGCTTTAAATCCAAAAGCAAATGAAAAATAATCTAGATACAGTTTTGTTTTTTTAAATCAAAATAGGAAGATAAAATTCTAAACAAATCTAGGTATGATTTAAAATGTGAATATTGAAAAAAAAAATCCAGTGCAAATTGGGCTACAATTTTTTTAGAGCTGAAGTTCAAAAATAATCCAGCACATCTAGATTTGATTTCAGTTCTAAACAATGACTGAGATTTAATCAACAGCAGAACTGAATTAGCTTTAAAATAAGGTAAGAGTCACAAATAATCCAAAGCAAACGTAATATAATCTTACACTTCTTCGAGTTTTAAAATTTAAAGAATATTTTGGTTTAAGCACACACTCCAAGATTATATATTCTAGTTTTGATATTTCCTTGTTTCAATTCATCTTTTCATAGTATCTTACTATGTATCATACTATGTATCATAGTATCTTACCATGTACATAGTATCTTGTTGGATCCTAAAAAGGAACTCATTCATAACTGAAGTGTATCCAAAGAAAGTTAGTCATGGCGAAGCACCATTGAAAACCAAAGCAGTTAATCATGACTAGCAGAGAAATCCTACGTACAGTGGTCCCCTCCTTCTATGAGATCTCAGTATCAACGCATTCCACCAAGATAGTGGATCACAGAGCAGTCTCCAACACTCCCAGTAGTCACCTCCAGGTCACGCCAAGACCTGTGACCCACTCCTTCATCCTGGCGAATCCAGCAGAAGCATCTGGAAATCCGAATGTTAGCCTGTGATCCATTTGTGGTCATAACTTTGGTCTTAGACTGTAGGATTGGGCAATGTGGTAAAGGATGTCAGTGACCTCTGCCTCTGTGTCAATGAATATGCACTATCGTCCACGTACGTACATCAAATCAATCAGGAAGTTTTTTACATTGTATGCTTGTCCTCTATGCTTGTTCTCGATAGCTTTCCTCATAATGGTATCAATCACACTGAAAAACGGGAGAAACATCTCCCTGAAGAACTCCAGTTTGGATAGGAAATTCATTGGATAGTCATTTCGGATCTGCATGCTGCTAGGTGAGCCAATGTACGTATGATGCTTGGAGAAATTGGATGATCTTCAACAGCACAGCTATACACATCTGAAAACCAGTCTGTCAAGGTCAGAATGTGATAAATAAAAGAAACTTTATGTGGATGTATATACTCCCATCTGAGCCTCTCAGATGTAAGTATCAACATACCAACGTTTTTAACATAGAAACTGGAGCTTCTACCACCAATGCATGCCTGGTCCAAGGGGAAATAGTGCCTGAAGTCACCCCCACCCACCTACACACTACCACCACCCTGCCTCCTACTCCATGGGGAGAGCAGTCAGGCACATACCCTCTCCAACTCTTTAGCTTCAGTGGAGGAGAGGCAAAAACAGTGACAATAGTCACTATTCCTCAGCTCACCTGCGGGTGCTTCCTCTGCAAGCAAGAGGAAGAGAGACTGTCGCAGTGGTGGCAGTGGCCCAGTTAGGCTCTTCATTTCCTCCTCGATTACAGAAGATAAGGCTGCAGCAGCTCTAACACCAGCACCAATGATATGTGGACAGTAGCACAGGCCCTCTCCCCAAAACTCCGCTATCCCATCCACCTTTACCTGCTTCTTCCTCATCCTAGCTCTGTTGTGCCATTTTGAAGTACATGGCAACACAAGTAACTGGAAGTGGATGGTGCTTCTCTTCCCTTCTGAGTTCCACCCAATCTGCCATTCTATAGGGCAGCAAAGCCAGGAAGAAAAGTACAGGGGCAAATGGAGATTAGGTAAGGCAGAGATGGCAGCACCCTGTACCATCAGCCGGCACCTACTCACCCACTTCATCTTGCCTCATTATGTGCACTCTGCCAGTATTTAAAAATAATCATTTAATCTTATTATCCAAGTCATCTTTAACTTCTTCTATCCAGTGACATAGTTCCTGCATAGCTCTGGCTATCCAGGAGCTCCTGTTCCTGCAGTCAAAGAAAATTTTGGAGGCGCCCCCCCCCAATGCAATCAATATTCTGTTGCTATAGATCAGGAGTCTCTAAACTTATCGGTTGAAGAGCCGCATCAAATATCTGGCACAGTGTCGACGGCCGGGGAAAAAAACTAAACATAAAATTTAAATAAATACATTAAAGATGGAACTTAGATGAATGACTGAAATGAATGAATGGGCTCAAATGTCCAGGATTTCTCCAAGCACCAACACAGCCCAAGAAATAAAGCACACACAATTAAATGGACACCCATTCCCTCAACCCACAAGCACAACTCTAGTTGTGCTTGGTCAACTGCATCAGAGGCTCTCAGGGGATCAGAGACTGGCCGGGGGCAGGACAGAAGCTCTCCGTGGGCCACATCTGGCCCCCTGGTTTGGAGATCCCTGCTATACACTTCTGGCAAGTGAAGGGAGGGGTTGGAACCGAAATTCAAATCTAATTCATTATCCACTAGGGAGGTTACACTGCCCCTTGGCTAAATATTTGAGAAAGGAAGAAAATGAAGGTGTCAACACACCCAGCAGATGTGCAGTTCTCATCTTGTTTAAAGACTCCGGAAGCTCTTCTGAGAATTAGTAACTAATTCATAAAGTAGGAAATCAACTCAAAAGCAGGAGAAACAATTTGCTAAGTGAGGAGTGTAATTCCTTAACCAAGATGGAAAACATTAAAATCATTCGACTGGGAAGACTGAACACTTTGAATACAATTCATTCCCCAAACCAGGCAATCAAAGTCACTAGCAAGAGCAAATTACTAGCCAAAGAACAGTGTTTCTCAAACTGTGCGTTCCCATTCATTTCAAGGTGTATTTTATTTTTAATATATTAGACTTGAAGCTACCACATACCATGGTATATGACTGCATTTGGGGAAATGTTACAGATCTGTACTTTTAAAAAGGCCTATGCTTTTAACAATTACATCAATGGGGTATTCCCAGGTAAGCGTGGATAGGATTGGAGCCTTTGAGATTCTTTAAAACAGATCAGCAATTGCTTGGGAGGGTTTAGAGGATCCTTCTTTCTTTTAAATTTTTAAACTTACACTTATTGTGAACTTTTAATTAATTAGATTTGATTTTGTCATATGGGGATGCTAAAAATTTTTTACACTTGATAACTTCCAGCCATGACATCATTTCCAGGTTAATGACATCACTTCCAGTGGGTCCTGACAGACTGTCATTCTAAAAAATGATTCCCAGTGCTAAGAAGTTTGAGAAACACTGCCTTAGAGCAGTGGTTCTCCCACATTTAGCGCTGGGACCCACTTTTTAGAATCTGAAGACCCTCCAGAAGTGATGTCATAACGGGAAGCAACATCCTCAAGCAGTTAAGTTTTTAACAATCCTAGGCTGCAATTCTACCCACACTTATCCAGGAGTAAGTCCCATTGACTATCATTCTTAAAAGAATATACATAGGAGCTTGTTAAAAGTACAGGTCTGTAACATTTCCCCAAATGCAGTCACATACCATGGGAGCATCATGCCTGTTGACCTTTGAAAAGGTCAACAGGCATGTGGATGCGGGAGAACCCGTGGACATTATATATCTGGACTTTCAGAAGGCGTTTGACACAGTCCCTCACCAAAGGCTACTGAAAAAACTCCACAATCAGGGAATTAGAGGACAGGTCCTCTCGTGGACTGAGAACTGGTTGGAGGCCAGAAAGCAGAGAGTGGGTGTCAATGGGCAATTTTCACAATGGAGAGAGGTGAAAAGCGGTGTGCCCCAAGGATCTGTCCTGGGACCGGTGCTTTTCAACCTCTTCATAAATGACCTGGAGACAGGGTTGAGCAGTGAAGTGGCTAAGTTTGCAGACGACACCAAACTTTTCCGAGTGGTAAAGACCAGAAGTGATTGTGAGGAGTTCCAGAAGGATCTCTCCAGACTGGCAGAATGGGCAGCAAAATGGCAGATGCGCTTCAATGTCAGTAAGTGTAAAGTCATGCACATTGGGACAAAAAATCAAAACTTTAGATATAGGTTGATGGGTTCTGAGCTGTCTGTGACAGATCAGGAGAGAGATCTTGGGGTGGTGGTGGACAGGTCGATGAAAGTGTCGACCCAATGTGCGGCGGCAGTGAAGAAGGCCAATTCTATGCTTGGGATCATTAGGAAGGGTATTGAGAACAAAACGGCTAGTATTATAATGCCGTTGTACAAATCTATGGTAAGGCCACACCTGGAGTATTGTGTCCAGTTCTGGTCGCCGCATCTCAAAAAAGACATAGTGGAAATGGAAAAGGTGCAAAAGAGAGCGACTAAGATGATTACGGGGCTGGGGCACTTTCCTTATGAGGAAAGGCTACGGCGTTTGGGCCTCTTCAGCCTAGAAAAGAGACGCTTGAGGGGGGACATGATTGAGACATACAAAATTATGCAGGGAATGGACAGAGTGGATAGGGAGATGCTCTTTACACTCTCACATAATACCAGAACCAGGGGACATCCACTAAAATTGAGTGTTGGGTGGGTTAGGACAGACAAAAGAAAATATTTCTTTACGCAGCGTGTGGTCGGTCTGTGGAACTCCTTGCCACAGGATGTGGTGCTGGCGTCTAGCCTAGACGCCTTTAAAAGGGGATTGGACAAGTTTCTGGAGGAAAAATTCATTATGGGGTACAAGCCATGATGTGTATGCGCAACCTCCTGATTTTAGGAATGGGTTAAGTCAGAATGCCAGATGTAGGGGAGGGCACCAGGATGAGGTCTCTTGTTATCTGGTGTTCTCCCTGGGGCATTTGGTGGGCCGCTGTGAGATACAGGAAGCTGGAATAGATGGGCCTATGGCCTGATCCAGTGGGGCTGTTCTTATGTTCTTAAGTCTAATATATTAATAAAATATTGAAATGAATAGGAACCAACCTGAAATTGGCTCGCGACCCACAGGTTGAGAAACTGCCCTAGAGAGTTTGTGCCAAGAGAATAATAATAATATATAATATACAGTATTTATATACCGCCTTTCTTGGTCTTTATTCAAGACTTTATTCAAGGCGGTTTACATAGGCAGGCTTATTAAATCCACGCAGGGATTTTTACAAATTGAAAGAAGGTTCTTTCTTTCAAGAACCACTACATTCAAGGTGTTACACTCCGATCTGGTTTAACATTCTGGCCTCCATCCTCCCACGCTCCGAGCAGATGGAACAGCTCAGCTGCAGCTTGCCAGCTGCTTCAAGGTCGCACGGTGCCGGTGGCCTCAAACTGGCGACCTTGTGGATGTTAATCTTCAGGCAAATGGAGGCTCTACCCTCTAGACCAGACCTCCTGCCCAGAGAAGGACTCTAACCTGGGAAGCCAAACCTTCATTGTTCAAGCCTAGGATTCTAACCACTATGCCATTCTGGCTGTCCAACAGCTGATGCAAAGGATCCAATTCAAAAAGCAAGGATTGCTTTTTAAACATAGAAGACAATCCATTACGTGGGAAAATTAAGCCTGTTTTTAAAGACAATTGAAGCTGAATTTCCTGCTGCTCTACGAATAGCTTCTATTGAATTACCTGAATTTTGCTAGCTTTTCCCCCTCTCATTGCTCATATATTGACAAGAGTCTTAAATGGCCCAGCGGGTTAGTGCAGCTAGTAACTGCACTGGGTTACTACAGGGAGCACAGGTTAATCCCTGCTACTGTCAGCAAATTTTGCATTTAAAAAATAAATAACTAAATTAAAGAAGGGGGATTGCATCAGACAGGTACCACAATACAATGCAGAAGTAATTTAAATGCAAAAATCACCTGCAACTTTCTTGGGGAACCCCAGTAATATCCCCTCAATCAGCAGTTCCCAAACTCTCACAAAGGAGTTGGGAACCAGGTAACTGTTTGCAGGGGAGGGGCAGTGATCACACTGTCACTGCTGGGTTATTTCATTTACCTGGGAGGGTAGCTGCAGCCTTCCGAAGGATAAGGAGGGCTCACTCTGCATGCCTCCCTGATGCTGTAAATAACACTGAACTCAGATTGGGAGCCACTTTCAGTTTTTGATCAAAAACTGGAGGTAGCTCCTGATCCAAGTTCAGCACAAATTACAGCATCAAGGAGACACACAGAGAGTGCAAGTCCCCCGCAACCTCCAGAAGGTTGCAGCTACCCTCTAGGTAAGTGAAACAGTCCTTTGGCAGCAGTGCAATTGCTGCAGTGCAGTTGCTGCCATCCCTGCAAGGTCACTCCCCTTAAGGGGGAATGCCCTACTTCCAGTTTGCCTGGTGAGTTGCGACCCATCAGTTTGGGAACCACAACCCTAAATAAATAAATAAAAGACATGGGGAACCTGGGGAGATTCAGGGAGGGGAGAGCCAGCCCAAGTGGCACTGGGAAGTAAGAAAAGCACTGGAGCTGCTGAATGCTCCCCCCCCCCCAAACACCAGTAAATATGCTGGAGCAATGGTGGGATGCCTGACTGTCCAAATATTTTGGGAGGAGAACAGATTTTCTCCTTTATTGCAACAGATTAACTTAGACTAAATCAGATGCAATCAACAGTAAATCCAGTTACAAATTAAATCTAAATAGTAGTCAAGGACATAACCTAAGAACTAGTTATTACAAACTAAAATTATGAACAATTAAAACATACCAGTGTCTTAATGTTGGAAGAATAAGCAAGTTACAATACAAGAGAAAACTAGGTAAAATTTTAAAATGTGGGCAATAAGCCAAAAGTAAATCTAAATGCAGTTTTTGAAGCCTAGATAATAAGCAAAATATTGTTAATTGTTGTTTGAATTAAAAGTCATCAGGATATATGTTGTATAATAAAATAAGAATAATCAGTTACTGATTTTCTCAACTAAGCCTTTTTAGACTTTGCTTTCTAGATAGAGACTGAAAGCGTTCCAACAGACAAACAATGGAGCTTTTTAAATCCCCAAAAATGCTGAGATAAATCCATGGCATACACTCACCAAATGGGTTGACTGCCTCCAACTGTGGCCCCTCTGGCAGTGCACCACCACTGGAACAGAAAATTTTTTTGTCCCAAATTGTGTGCTTTTCATAATCTCTGAGAGATGCCTGGGAAAAACCAATCCTCCTTTCACTCCCATTCCAGAATATGGGAGAGCCTCCAAGCAGCTGACAGGTAAAGAGAAACAAAATGGGACATCCACAGGTTTGGGTGGACAATGTTTTGGTCTTTAATCTCATCCCATTATCCCTCTAAAAAAGCCTTTTATTGGTTCCTCAAAGACTGAAATTAGTCATCTAATTCTGTCCATTTATTAGATTATAAACAACATCCTATGGTGGCATAGTTATGTCAGTAGCCATTGAAACTATTCAGGTATCAATATTATAGTGATATTGTAGAAGATCATGCCAAGCAACTACTTATCCAAACAACACAAAACATGCTAATTGCCACTTGCTTTGCTATCTCATACATTATGAAAATTCCATTAGCAAATAGTCAGATTCCAATGTCACAGAACAAGTGGTTTAAAACATGCTCACATTTATTGCCCTATGAAGACGCAAAAGAGATACTAACACTGGCACTTAAAAATGGTTTTATTATTTCCCTATATAACTCAGAGAATTTATATTACAACCAAGTAAATACAGTTATAAAACCTTTATCCTAATAATGTTTTATGTGAACAATCCTCAGAAACCTCAAACAGACTTGCTTAAATTTTTTGGTACATCTCCCCAAATTAAAGTACTTGCAAATTAATATACAATTTAATGTTACAAGATAGATTTTCCCAGACATTCCCAAAAGACCAATGCATCTTCAGATATTTTCTAGAACCATTTCATTAGTTTTGATGCACGTTAAAGGCCAAGTTTGGGAAAGGGGGGAGAGACATCCACTGTGAAGTAGTTGTGCTAAAAACTCAAGAAACTTCATCATAGTTTCAAAGTATAGGTGGCCAACAGCCTTCAAATTAATTTCCAACCCCATGATTTTCATGATAATGTTACAGGCACCTTCCTAGTCATTAAGCAGCATAAATAAACAAACACCTTCTTCTCTTTTAAAAGCTCAAATGTGTGAAGAGTTCCTGATTCTTTCCAAACTGTCAGTAACAGTGCATATACACAAGCTGAGCCTTCACCTTTGCAGCTGCCTGTAAAAAGCTGAAGTATTCTCACAGTTTTTATGTGTTCACCAACAGTAGAAGTCAAGCCCAGTGACAGCATGTAGCACCCTGAAATAAATGCCAGAGCCCAACACACACACACATAAACACACAATTTCTGGTGCTCCTCTCCATGTCAAAAGAGTTGGAGACATTTTAATTCCCCCCCCCCCTCCCCAATATCCCCAGAAGATAAGAAATCACATCAAGTCACTGCAGGAGAATCAGGTTAGTCCAAGCAGTCCAGTAATAAATGCTGGCCTTTTATTTTTTTCATCTCTCAAAAGTTTGCAACACATCTAGTTTTATTCTCAAATACTTTTAAAGTACCAGGGATAACAGTGAATACATTCGTATTAACAAAGACCTATTTTTTTTGACAGTCAGAATACATTTTGTCAAAAACCCTCCTGATTACTGAATCTTTGGACAACTTGTTACCATATCCCTGACTATTAGATTGTGGCCATAGGCAAGACACTGGTACATATCTCCAACTGTCAAAGTGAATTTCATCTATTAACTTCAAAAGATAAGAATGGACAAGGCTGTTTTCCAGAGGAAATTGATTTGGGAATATTTTTCCCACCTGACAGAAGTAGTTTGTTGTGCCTATTCAATTGCAAAGGTTTTTAAAACACACTGACTTTATGAAGATGTGTGCATATAAGCCTGATTTTGATTGTTTAACTGTACCAAAGTTTCTCAACTGCAATCTATAATGTCATGTTTTTCAATATTTCATATGAGTGAGTTCACTGTACCTGTAACTTCAAGTAATATGCCCAAACTGCTCTGCAAATATGTTCTTCCATGCTATCGTAAAATCAATTAGTCAACTGAAAAACAATCCTTGAAAGAAATATTATATGCCCTAAGCCTGAAACAAGCTACAAAGTGTCTGGAGAACTAAGAAAAGGTACAGTTCTGATGGTGACACCTATCCCATAATCCTGCTGGATAAATAGCTGTAACTATTTCACACTCCTTTCTCAGACACAGAGTGTAACCACGGCATGAATGGATCCACCCACTGCAGTTGCCACTAGCTACGCATATGCATCAATACGAAGACATTTACAGCCCAATGCTGTCCTGACACTGCATGGTACAGCGGCACCAAAATGGCCACAACTGTATCCCACAGGGCCAGAGCAGCAGCCAGAGAACTCCTCCATGCAGAACTCCAGCTGCGTAGAACTCAGCTGGCCCTGATGGGCCTCCTCCTGAGCTGGCGCAAAACCAAGGATTCGCATGTCGGGCTCCGTAGTTCAGGGGAAATAGAATTTGGTGGCACCCTCTGCTGCCATCCCTGCTCCCCTCCTGGGCCTGTTCCACCTCCAGCCCACCCTCCCCCCCCAACCAATTTCACTCCCTTCAAGCCTTCCCCCCATCCTCTGTCCCAAAATGCCTCCCTGGCAGGGACATAACTGGCTGCTCTCTGCCGGCATTGGGAAGAATAGGATTGGACTCTTAGAGCTCAATACTATGCCTACCTATTCAGAAGCCCCATTATAGTCAATGGAACTTACTCCCAGGAAAGTGCGGATAGGATTGCAGCCTTAGTTGCTTAAATCAACCTTTTAACTGACCAACCACATATTACCAAAATTTTAATTATAGGTTTCTTTTTCAAATACTGAAAATAATGTAAGATTATTTGAAGTTACTATATGGTTAGAAGCAAAGGTCTGTCTCCAAATATTTTTTCCACTAAGATATCAGAACCATGACAACCACAATAAATTATCTGCCTCATCAACTGAAACTATCACTCATCAACTAATCAACTAAAGCATTAGTTGATTAATCTACCAATTCAGGTTAAGGTCACAAACATAAGTCATGCACACTTGATAACAGTTAGAACAGACAAAAGAAAATATTTCTTTACTCAGCGTGTGGTTGGTCTGTGGAACTCTTTGCCACAGCATGTGGTGATGGAGACTGGCCTGGACGCCTTTAAAAGGGGATTGGACAAGTTTCTGGAGAAAAAATCCATTACGGGGTACAAGCCATGATGTGTATGCGCAACCTCCTGATTTTAGAAATGGATTATGTCAGAATGCCAGATGCAAGGGAGGGCACCAGGATGCAGGTCTCTTGTTATCTGGTGTGCTCCTTGGGGCATTTGGTGGGCCACTGTGAGATACAGGAAGCTGGACTAGATGGGCCTATGGCCTGATCCAGTGGGGCTGTTCTTATGTTCAGAGATTAGGTCCAGCCAAAGTTTGTGTGAAATGACCTGAGGTTACTGTCGGTCACTCACTCTGACCCCTCCAAAATGGAGATTCCCAATTAGCAACACCTTGAGGTCCAGATCGTTGCCTTGGTACTCACCTGGCCAAAGTGAGATTCATGATAAGGCACTTCTCAATTTTCTAATTAGCTGGGTTCTCACAACTGCTGCAAAATAGCTGCAGGTTTACAAAACAGAGTCAGACTCAAGTCTCTGATTTTAAGCCATTTCTGCCTAATGTTGCATATACGCAACAGGGACCAAATGTGTACACCTACGGCCCAGGCAGAAATGGGTTAACCAGTTTTTCACAAGGATCTAGAACTGAGCCCTTCTACCAATCAACTAATCAGATGGCTGAAGTGGAACAAAGATGCTGAAAACCATTTATAGTGCTTTAAAGATTAAAACCAAGATCCCAACTTTAGTGCAAAACTTAATTGGCATCCAGGGCTATTCATGCAAAATTGTGAGTTACAGAACTGTTTTAAAGTCAAGTATTTTAAAGTAAATTCTTTTTAAGTCAAAATCTGAAAAGAGCAGTTTAAATAAAGGTTAAGAGTCCTTTTCACATTCAAGCCATGTACCGTATTTTTCGCTCCATAAGACGCACCTGACGATAAGACGCACCTAGTTTTTAGAGGAGAAAAACAAGGAAAAAAATATTCTGAACCAAATAGTGTAATAAAATATTTAATAAACTATAACAGAATAACATTTGAACCATGTAAAGTGAACAGCAGTCAACAGTGGCATTAAGAACCATTATCACTGTCATTAACAAATGGAGAGACTTAAAGGTTTGAGCACTCTAGTTTTCTGGAAACACCAAGAACTCATCATCGCTAGAGTCAGAATTTATGAAGCTCACAAAAGTAGGTGCACACAAATAGGGGATCACATTATCTTTCTGCTACAATGATGTTCTGCCAAATTCCAATCCACTGGGCCTCGTGCCCGCTTAAGGCTGATCAGTCCCCCTTGTGCAATTCACCAGTGCAGCAAGCAAAAATGAGTCCAGTTCCAGTCCACAGATGCCAAGTAAATCAGTCCCATCATTCAGAGTTACCAAATCAGAGTCCAGAGCCAATAAGCCAAATTACAGTCCAAGGTCAGGTTCCAGGTAGGTCAGTTAAATCCATCAGGGTATCCAAGTCCAGTCACAATCCACAGTCAGATTCCAAATTCAATAAACCCAGTCAGTCTCCTCCCCTACCTCCAACCTGCACTTCTTCAAAACCCACAAACCCTTTCTGCCTCTGGTACTCCTTATATCCCTGAGGGCCCTATTGCCTTCCAGTGGCTGCAGCTGTGCAGCACTCTCTGCTGGATGCCCAGGCCTTACCCTTAAAGGGGCCACTGCTGACACCACATCTACCTCCTCACCAGATCTTCCTGGATTCCAATATAAGGGGGGGGGGGAGCAGATCTCTATACAGACCAGTGCAAAAACAGGGGAAAGGTGTGGGGGAGGTAAGATCTTTGTATAGGCATCACAGCAAGACCAGTGCAAAACCCCTTGCACACAGAACCAACAGATGGAAGGGGGGGTGCAGATCTCCATACATGCCAGTGCAAAAGCAGGGGAAAAGTGTGGGGCAGGTAAGATCTCTGTATAGGCATCACAGCAAGACCATTGCAAAACCCTTTGCACACAGAACCAACAGATGGAAGTGGGGGAGGCGCAGATCTCCATACATAGCAGTGCAAAAGCAGGGGAAAAGTGTGGGGCAGGTAAGATCTCTGTATAGGCATCACAGCAAGACCAGTGCAGAACCCCTTGCACACAGAACCAACAGATGGAAGTGGGGGGGGGGTGCAGATCTCCATACATACCAGTGCAAAAGCAGGGGAAAAGCGTGGGGCAGGTAAGATCTCTGTATAGGCATCACAGCAAGACCATTGCAAAACCCTTTGCACACAGAAACAACAGATGGAAGTGGGGGGGGGGTGCAGATCTCCATACATACCAGTGCAAAAGCAGGGGAAAGGTAAGTCAGCCCCAGTAGAGCCAATGGGGCTCACTCCCAGGGATGAGTGGACGGGAGAAAAGCCTGCCAGCGCCTCCTCTCCCAGGGAGGAGCCTGTCTCAATCCCTGGGCTCCCTGGACTCACTCCCTAGGCTCGCTCCCTGGGCTCACAAGCCTGCCAGGGGCTCACTCCTAGGGATGCGTGGACAGGAGAGAAGCCGGCAATTGACTCATTTCGCCTGGAGATGGACTGGTAGCTCGAGGATCGACATAATGAGCACCCCTGCCTGCCATCCCACCCACGCTTTCCTGGGAGTGAGCCCCAGTGACTCTAAGACTTACTTCTGAGTAGACACGCGGGCTTGCTCAGCAAGACTGCCACCCCACCCACGCTTTCCTGGGAAGCGGAGCCGAGCAGAGGGGGCGGGGCCAGGGGCGGAGTTTTTTTTTTTTCAGTATTCGCTCCATAAGACGCACACACTTTTTCCCCCACTTTTTGGGGGGGAAAAAGTGCGTCTTATAGAGCGAAAAATACGGTAATTGCTTTGCTCTGGAATGCACTGAATAAAGAAAAGCTTCCTCTTTTATCAATGAAATTCTACTTTTACTTTAGATCCAAGAGACAGGCCTAAGCCAGAGTTATTCAACCATTCCAAAGAGCATAGAGGTGAGCCCTGAAAGAAGAGCACTCCAAAATTTTGTTCATACAGGTACTTGTAGGATTACAACTGAACGGGTAACATCTGTGATGAACTTTCCTTAAAAGCATCTTTAATTTCATTCAGCCACCACAATAGAAAATAATGCAGAACTAGAGGGTTCATGAAACTACTCCTCTAATACAAGAAAGACAGCTGGAGATATGAGATTGATGAAGGTATGAAGTACAGAAAGATAAACTGTGCGATGTTGCTGTATGCATGGTAAAGGCACAGGATTTTACCAGATCATACAGGGACAGTACATAGAAGCATTCAAGGACAGAATCCCGAGCAGCCCCAAGAGAGGGAGAAAAAAAGAAGACAGAAGTGCCCCAGAAAGTCACCCAGAAAAACAGGCAGGGATGAGAACTGTCACAGAATTCTAATCTAAGGAAATCAAGGAGAAGTGAATGTTCAACCACATGAAAAGCAGCAGAGACCGAGGAGGATTAGGACACAGTTGCCTTTAGAGTTGGCATGATCATTATAAATTTTTATCATTAATTTTAGTGCAGGCATTTTCAGCAGAGTAGAAAGGGCAGAAGTCAGAGTGCAGGGATTCACAAGAGGAATGAGAAAAAAAGTGGAGACAGTAAGAATGAACTTCATATTCCAGGAGTTCGGACAATAGTAAAAAGGAACACGGTGGACCACATGAGAGTTTGGTGTTGGGGGGGATGGAAACAATAGTGGCATGTTTAAATGAAACAGAGAAAGAATCAAAGAAAAAGAGAATGTACAAGGATAACAAAAATGGCAGCAAGGATACAAGGAGGAAATACAGAAGCAAGATGGCCAACTCATCAAGTCATGCAGAATGGTGTGGGAGTTTTGTTTTGAAAAAAGGTTGAGGGGGTGCAGAACAGTGGAAAGACCATAGCAGGTACCTTACATTTTATTGCTAATCAAAGAGAACTAATGGAACTGTGATGGGGAACTGAAATAAAACCAAAATTTCAACGGAAATTGCAAAATGCTACCTGGACAGAATGAATCAGCAGTAAATAATTGTTTTCAATTTCTCCAGTCCCCTTCTTTAAAACACAGCAACATTTTTATACTCCACCCTTTTGTCTAGATCAGCACTACAACATGGGTTTACTTAAAAAAAAATTCAGTTGGGAATTTTCCAATGCCACAAAGACAGCATAATAGAATTTAGTATGTTTACTAAATATATCAATAAAACTAAATAAATACCCCATGTTAATTTTGTGCCCTATAAAAAAAGTTAAATCAAGGGTGGCTTAAATATATCAAAACAAATGCAAGGTTTTTGCAATATTTACATCTACCATGTTTCTTCCTTTCTTCCATGACTTCACTGTAATGATTCTACACAGCAGGGTTTCTTTCTTGATTAAGTATTAAATTTATAATTACTTCAAAAGATCTAATGCAATCACTTCCAACTTCCCCAGGTCAAGAAATGAAACTGTTCTGTGTGTTTGCTGAAAGGAAAACAAAAATCAATCAGTTTTTAAGGTGATTGGGAAGAGGAGAGTACTCTGGCACCTGTGCCTTCCTTTGTTTCCCAAGATCTGTCTCTAAGCCTGGGCCAAAACTCAACAGACTCTACTGCCATCACAAGGACACAGCAAGACCATCCATGAAAGCCTCACAACCTGTTATGAGGTAATTCTCACATGAATGCTGTTAATGCTATTAACATGTAACTCAGGGTCTAGGAGGATTAAGGCAAGGCTTTGATTGAGTTCAGCCAACCAAAGGCAGATCAAGAGTTGAAACAAACACTATTTAAATACAAGTGGAAGGAGAGTAATGAAAGAAGGAAAAACAAACAGGTTTGAAAAATGGCTTGAGCATTAGCAGTGCCCAAGGTGTGATCTTAGCAAAAATACAAGCAGGTGATTACAGGTAAACTTAAAGTAACTCCACATTGCATTTAAATCCCACTGCTTCCTATCTGGCACTTACTCCAAGGTCAGTTTGAAGAGTCATCAAAGTCTCTGATCCCAATAAATCTGGTGATCCCCACATACGGATGTGGCCTCTGAGAAAGCTGAAACATACACAAGCATTCTTATGACTGACCTTCAGAAACCTAGGGTTGATGATCTCATCATAAGCTGTCCAGTCAGATAAACCATCCCCTTGGTGTTTCACCACCTGGCCCTTGACCTGGTATGATGGGCTTGGATTGCCCAGACAACTGGTAAATGCTAATCCAAAGGTTAGCTTTTGTAAACTCACCTGGGAAGGCCAGCCCCCTTTCAATCAGGAAGGAAGGAGGGAGGAGGAGCCAGCCAGGAGTATAAAGCTAGGCGGGCCATCGCGTGAGGCTCTCTGCAGGCGCGTGTGGCCTCTGGGAACCCAGTGCCTCAGGAACTAAGTGCCAGGTAAGGCACAAGAGTTTAGCATCTGGGCGAGTTCAGCAGCAGGGCGAGGAGGCCAGGGCCCCATACACTGCCCTTCCTCTTCCCTTGAGAAGAGGGCTGCTAACCAGTGTACGGTTTTTAAAAGGACCCCTAAATAAAACAACAACAACAAAAAAGCTATGCAGTCAGACAGCCAGCAGCAGGGTGGGGGCTATCCAGTGTTCTGCATCGAGTGCCACATGTATGATTATATGCCTCAGGGGCATAAGTCATGGGTGTATCCTCGGTGCAAGGAGCTCCAGGGTCTCAGGGAACACGTCCGCTCCCTTGAAGCCTTGGTGGCCGACCTGGAGAAGCGCAGGCAGCCAGAGGAGGACCGTGGGGAGACTTCCGGGGACGATCAGGCTTCGTCCCAACCTCAGGCGTGCAGCTCCTCGGCTGCCCAGGTGGGAAGTCTCGGGACTGGAGGACGTCATCCTGGAGAGGAGGGAAACAATCCCCTAGGGGGGATCCCTTCTCCAGGGGATGGGCCCGTATCCGAGCGCACTCGGGATACTCCTCGGCGGGAGGGGGGTCGGGGGCTTCTTGTAGTGGGGGATTCGATTATTAGAAACATAGAGAGGGGGGTTTGCGACGGATGTGAGGACCGCATGGTGACTTGCCTGCCTGGTGCGAAGGTTGCGGACATCACTTCTCGTCTAGACAGGCTAGTAGACACTGCTGGGGGAGAGGTAGCGGCTGTGGTGCATGTCGGCACCAACAACATGGGCAAGTGTAGCTGGGAGGTCCTGGAGGCCAAATTTAGGCTTTTAGGCAGGAAGCTGAAAGCCAGGGCCTCAAAGGTAGCGTTCTCTGAAGTGCTACCTGTTCCACGCGCAGGGCCAGCTAGGCAGGCGGAGATCAGGGGTCTCAATGCATGGATGAGACGGTGGTGTAGGGAGGAGAGGTTTAGATTCGTTAGGCACTGGGGAACGTTTTGGGACAAGCGGGGCCTGTACAAGAGGGACGGGCTCCATTTGAACCAGAATGGAACCAGACTGCTGGTGCATAACATTAAAAAGGTGGCAGAGCAGCTTTTAAACTGATCCCTGGGGGAAGGCCGACAGGAGCCGAGGGGCATCCGGTTCGGGACTCCTCATCCCTATGGGATGAGGATGGGGAGGTTAGAGAACAACAAGACAAAGGCAGGGTAGGAGAAGAAATTGGGAAAGGTAGGGTGATGGGATGTGATAGACGGTTTGGCACAATGAGAGGATGCGGGGACAAAGGAGCAAATAAGCAGCCCATCCTGGGGCATTCCGTGTATAAATGCTTTTATGCGAATGCCCGAAGTCTACGAGCAAAGGTGGGAGAACTGGAATGTCTGGTGACAAGGGAAAATATTGACATAGTGGGCATAACGGAAACCTGGTGGAATGCGGAGAATCAGTGGGATACCGCAATCCCGGGCTATAAACTCTACAGGAGGGACAGGCAGGGGCGTGTTGGAGGTGGGGTGGCCCTTTATGTTAAGGAAGGGATAGAATCCAGCAAAGTAGAGATTGAAGGTGGGTCCGACTCCACTGTAGAATCTCTGTGGGTTAAATTACCAGGCTTATGCAGCGATGTAATACTGGGGGCGTGCTATCGTCCTCCAGACCAAAAATCTGATGGGGACCTTGAAATGAGGAAACAGATCAGGGAGGTGACAAGGAGGGACAGGGTTGTAATCATGGGGGACTTCAATTATCCTCATATTGACTGGGTCAATTTGTGTTCTGGTCACGATAAGGAAACCGGATTTCTTGACGTGCTAAATGACTGTGGCTTAGATCAGCTAGTCACGGAGCCCACCTGAGGACAGGTGACTCTGGATTTAATTTTGTGCGGTATGCAGGACCTGGTTAGAGATGTAAACGTTACTGAGCCATTGGGGAACAGTGATCATGCTGCGATCCGTTTTGACGTGCACGTTGGGGGAAGAATACCAGGCAAATCTCTAACAAAAACCCTTGACTTCCGACGGGCGGACTTCCCTCAAATGAGGAGGCTGGTTAGAAGGAGGTTGAAAGGGAGGGTAAAAAGAGTCCAATCTCTCCAGAGTGCATGGAGGCTGCTTAAAACAACAGTAATAGAGGCCCAGCAGAGGTGTATACCGCAAAGAAAGAAGGGTTCCACTAAATCCAGGAGGGTGCCCGCATGGCTAACGAGCCAAGTTAGAGAGGCTGTGAAGGGCAAGGAAGCTTCCTTCCGTAAATGGAAGTCTTGCCCTAATGAGGAGAATAAAAAGGAACATAAACTGTGGCAAAAGAAATGTAAGAAGGTGATATGGGAGGCCAAGCGAGACTATGAGGAACGCATGGCCAGAAACATTAAGGGGAATAATAAAAGCTTCTTCAAATATGTTAGAAGCAGGAAACCCGCCAGAGAAGCGGTTGGCCCTCTGGATGGTGAGGGAGGGAAAGGGGAGATAAAAGGAGACTTAGAGATGGCAGAGAAATTAAATGAGTTCTTTGCATCTGTCTTCACGGCAGAAGACCTCGGGCAGATACCGCTGCCTGAACGGCCCCTCCTGACCGAGGAGTTAAGTCAGATAGAGGTTAAAAGAGAAGATGTTTCAGACCTCATTGATAAATTAAAGATCAATAAGTCACCGGGCCCTTATGGCATCCACCCAAGGGTTATTAAGGAATTGAAGAATGAAGTTGCAGATCTCTTGACTAAGGTATGCAACTTGTCCCTCAAAACGGCCACGGTGCCAGAAGATTGGAGGATAGCAAATGTCACGCCTATTTTTAAAAAGGGAAAGAGGGGGGACCCGTGAAACTATAGGCCGGTCAGCCTAACATCCATACCGGGTAAGATGGTGGAATGCCTCATCAAAGATAGGATCTCAAAACACATAGACGAACAGGCCTTGCTGAGGGAGAGTCAGCATGGCTTCTGTAAGGGTAAGTCTTGCCTCACAAACCTTATAGAATTCTTTGAAAAGGTCAACAGGCATGTGGATGCGGGAGAACCCGTGGACATTATATATCTGGACTTTCAGAAGGCGTTTGACACAGTCCCTCACCAAAGGCTACTGAAAAAACTCCACAATCAGGGAATTAGAGGACAGGTCCTCTCATGGATTGAGAACTGGTTGAAGGCCAGGAAGCAGAGAGTGGGTGTCAATGGGCAATTTTCACAATGGAGAGAGGTGAAAAGCGGTGTGCCCCAAGGATCTGTCCTGGGACCGGTGCTTTTCAACCTCTTCATAAATGACTTGGAGACAGGGTTGAGCAGTGAAGTGGCTAAGTTTGCAGACGACACCAAACTTTTCCGAGTGGTGAAGACCAGAAGTGATTGTGAGGAGTTCCAGAAGGATCTCTCCAGACTGGCAGAATGGGCAGCAAAATGGCAGATGCGCTTCAATGTCAGTAAGTGTAAAGTCATGCACACTGGGGCAAAAAATCAAAACTTTAGATATAGGCTGATGGGTTCTGAGCTGTCTGTGACAGATCAGGAGAGAGATCTTGGGGTGGTGGTGGACAGGTCGATGAAAGTGTCGACCCAATGTGCGGCGGCAGTGAAGAAGGCCAATTCTATGCTTGGGATCATTAGGAAGGGTATTGAGAACAAAACGGCTAGTATTATAATGCCGTTGTACAAATCTATGGTAAGGCCACACCTGGAGTATTGTGTCCAGTTCTGGTCGCCGCATCTCAAAAAAGACATAGTGGAAATGGAAAAGGTGCAAAAGAGAGCGACTAAGATGATTGCGGGGCTGGGGCACCTTCCTTATGAGGAAAGGATACGGCGTTTGGGCCTCTTCAGCCTAGAAAAGAGACGCTTGAGGGGGGACATGATTGAGACATACAGAATTATGCAGGGAGTGGACAGAGTGGATGGGGAGATGCTCTTTACACTCTCACATAATACCAGAACCAGGGGACATCCACTAAAATTGAGTGTTGGGCGGGTTAGGACAGACAAAAGAAAATATTTCTTTACTCAGCGTGTGGTCTGTCTGTGGAACTCCTTGCCACAGGATGTGGTGCTGGCGTCTAGCCTAGACGCCTTTAAAAGGGGATTGGACAAGTTTCTGGAGGAAAAATCCATTATGGGGTACAAGTCATGATTTGTATGCACAACCTCCTGATTTTAGGAATGGGTTAAGTCAGAATGCCAGATGTAGGGGAGGGCACCAGGATGAGGTCTCTTGTTATCTGGTGTGCTCTCTGGGGCATTTGGTGGGCCGCTGTGAGATACAGGAAGCTGGACTAGATGGGCCTATGGCCTGATCCAGTGGGGCTGTTCTTATGTTCTAAAGGTGAATTGGCTAGTAGCGATGGATCTTTCTGGCCCGGATGAAAAAAAAGGAATATATTAAAGTACTTGTCTGCTTGGTTATGCGGTCTGTCTACAATGCAACTGATTTCAAAGTGTCCCATGGAAGCCTCTTTCCTTAAGGCAAACTTCAGCGTAAGGCTCAATAAGAAAGTGGACAAAATCAAGAAGAGCTCAATCATACATTCTGCTTTTGCTTTCACTTGCAGTCTGAGCTGAAGAATTGTTTCTGTGGTGTTGATCTAACCTGGATAGCCATTTACAAAACAATAAAATGTGTGAGCACTCTCTCTCCCTCGATCATACACACACTTTGCTAATAAGGTATTGGCATCAATTCACTTTTATAAAAGAATTTTGTGAAACACTGAATCTTTGGATATGACAAATATTCCATCCTGCATCTCCACTTAAAATACTAGAGAGTCAATATGGTATAGCAGAGTGACTAGGAGACCCAGGTTCATTTGACCACTCACTCACAAAGCTCAATAGATAACTGCAGCTCATCAATCTAACCTGTTAGCTTTGTGTTCTGAGGGAAGCAGAACCACAGCTTACAAGTTGGTTCAGGGAGCAGGTGTAGATTGCTGAGTCAGCAGAATCAGCAGGCACCTGGGACTGACACACCCTGGGTGTGACCAAGCCAGCACTGATTGGCTAAGCTGACTTCATAAGTTAGTCTGCTGGAGCTTCCAGTGCAGCAGTAAGGGAGTTGTTGGAGATAACTGAGGAACTGCTGCCAGTGACTGAGGAGGCTGGATACTGTACATATATGTTATTACTGACTTATGGACGGAACCTTTGACTGTGTATTGTTGGAAACTGATTTGGATTTGTTATACTTGGACTGACTGCTCTTCGTGTTGACTCTTGGACTGTTTACTGACTACTCTACTTGTGATATCCCTTGCTCAAATACATCTGCTTAAAGTACTCTGCTGTATTTGCTGTTTTTCTTGCAACCTGCTCACATTGGGAAAAAGCAGGGATCCTACACTAACCATCCCATACAAAAATAACCTTAACCTACCTTACAGGGTCATTAAGAAGAACAGAACTTTGAATGACTCCAAGAGCTTCTTTGAAAAAGGATTAAAAAAAAATACTAACAACACCACTACAAAAACAGATTACAATGATAAACATATTTTAAAAAGAGCAACAGAATCAGAGTCAAAATGAAAACCACCCAAATGCTTTTAAAAACCCATGTACACAGGTAGAACCACCTTTAAATGCCTTGTAACAAGCAAAAAAGCATCAAAATCCAATTTCCTTCCTTCACATTGTTAAATAATTATAATTTCATTCCACTAGATTCCATTATTCATCCCATCTAGTGGCTGGATGTGGTATAGTGTCTATAACAATGCATTCTGGGGTGACAATGGAGGAGCTAGAAATCTGGAAATGGGTCTTTAAAGCTATTTTTCCACTGATTTGTTATCCACTGGGGGTTCCAATCTGTACTAAACTAAAATAGTTTCATCATATAAAATGACCTTGAACCAAATATAAAATATATATATCTTTAAGAATGACTTTAAACCACTATCTCATCCTCCACTACTCCCTCCCCATAATATACAAGAAACTAACAGGGTTCTAAAGACAGGGTACATTTAGAAGCATGGCTAGCCCTATACATAGTACCACATTATAAAACTCAACAAAAGCTTATTTTGTTGATTTTCCTTGGTATTCAGTTAACATCTTCACCAAAAAGTATGGCCTTTATACTTTCGAATGTTGTATTTATAAATACAGCTTTGTTTTCCAAATACAGAGACACAAAACATGCATTCAAGTAATAAAATCACCAATTATCTCATCCTACAGCAAGAAAAAACTTGACCTTCACTACTGTTAGCAAATGAATTTGTCACTTGCTAAACACCAGGACAATCAACAAGCTTTCAAACCAACTTGTTTAAAATTGAAAACTGAAACACACTACCTTAGAAAAGTGAATTTATTACTAGTAATAGTCACCACTGACATTCATTAACAAGAAAATACAAGGAAGAAACTACAGAAAGTTTTCCCAACTTTTGACATTATAAATATTTTTATCTATATTATTTATTATATCCTGTCTCATAGATCTCAAGACAAAACAAGACTATAAAAGACATCAATATACTATATACTTTTCAAAACCAGCAGCTAACACAAAAAATTACAAACCACGACCAACAAAATCATTTAGCACAGAAGAGATAACACATCAACACTAGCCAACGTTAAAAAAATTATCCAGAAAACAGGACAATAATGTTGCCTGATGCCAAAGAGATAATAATGAAGGCACAAGGGGAGGGGTGTGTGTGCGCATGTGTGTTACTCCACTGACTTTATTCAAGGCAGTTCACATAGGCAGGCTATCTCTAAACCCCCAAGGGGATTTTTACAATGACAGAAAGGTTCTATCTTTCAAGAGCTGCACAACATTTCAGATGGATCTTTCACGGTCTGGTATCACTTCTGGCCCCCAGTTGCCTCCCAAGCTGCCTGACAAGCAGCTCCTTCATCTCTCACTTGAAGGGCAGCCAAGACGCTTCCTTGATCACACCAAAGAGCAGGTGGAATAACTCAGCTCAGCTTGTCAGCTGCTTCAAGGTCTCGCCATTCATGGAGCTGCCAGTGGCCTAGAACCGGTAACCTTCAGATGTTATCTTCGGGCTAACGGAGGCTCTACCCTCTGTTGTTTTATAGCATCAGTTCAGCATCAATATTATGACATCATTTACAACAGTCACTCGTTTAGAACCTGACAAGGAACATTGCAGACTTCTTGCCAGACTTCATTCATGAACTCCTGCCCCATGCTACAGTTCAGCATCCCAGGTACCAGGAAGAATTCAGAAGGACCCCAAGGCTACAAACTTGACCAAACAAAAGAGGTCAATGCCATCAATGATGAAAATTCAATAACCTCTATATAAAAAGGTTTTAGGGTCATTACCTCAGCCTTATATGGATTCAGTTTGTCAGCTCAGTTATACCCAGTCCCTGACCCAGCTGCAGAAAAAATGGAAAACCAGCTTTAGGTTAAGAAAATAGTATCACGAGCATATTTATGGCACCTCATTATAAGTTCCATTATGATTTCATCAAGCAGCCATGTCTTCATGAACAGGTACAAGTCTAAAAGAATGCAAAGAGAAGGTTCCAGGAAACTATGCAACTGCCAAAGGGCCCAATCCTATCCAACCTTGCAAAGAATGCAAAAAGAAGGTTCCAGGAAACTATGCAATTGCCAAAGGGCCCAATCCTAGCCAACTTTGCAGTGCTGGTGCAGTTGTGCCAGTGGGGTGTGCACTGCATCCTGTGGTGGGCAGGCAGTGATTGGGGCCTTCTCAAGGTATGGGAACATGTGTTCCCTTATCATGGGGTTGCATTGTGGCTACAGTGGAGCTGGAAAGTTGGATAGGATTGGGCTCTAAACCACTATCTGGGATCTCTTAGCCAAGGAAGAGAATTCCTGAAAAAATAGTGCTGCAAATATTCATGAAATCGCACATCATGATTAAAAGTAACATCAATTAGAAGAGAAGCTTATAAAACTAAAATTTAAAACACATCCATTGTTTTATATTTTTATTTTTAAGCATCCTTCCCCTTTCCCCACCCCACTCTCTCAACCGTAGAGGAAACTAAAGACTACGTTTGCAGCCTGGGCTATTTCAAATGAAAGTCAGGTAGGGGCTGAGTACCTATAAACTGAAATGAATCGAATTAACAAGCTAAGACTGAGGTCCCAAGTCCTGATCTCTAATACAATATTCAAAATAAAACCCTGTCAAATCAAATGCAAACAATTTCATCTCTGATGTCAATGGCAAACTCATTGCAATCAGACGCTTGAATCTTCAACCTCTGTAAAGAAAAGGCCCAGAAAAATCACACAATACAGCTGGCATTTGGGCAAGAGGCATGGACTGGGCTGCCCAAAGAAAGCTAAGCAGGAGCAGTCCTGGTTTGCATGGGAGATCGAAGCCAATAAAAGCAGTCATGAGAGGACAGAGCTACTGTCACTGTGATCTCACTGTAAGAGGTGATGGGCTTGCAGATATAAGCTGATGCAGGAATGCAGACAAGTGTAGAAAGTCAGCTTCCTAGAAGAATGTTTAACAGCTTGATTGATCTGCAGCTGCTCCTGCTGGAAGCTCAGAAGACAGACCCAGCAAAAGGAATGACCATGCCATGAAGGGTTCCATCTGGAAATAGCTCTACAAGTTGCTCGTAGAACAATTATTGGAAAAACTCATTTGTAAAAAAATGAGTTTAATATAGCCTGTGAACTGCCTAGAGCCTGTACGACTCACACATTGTGAGAATCGGTGAGAAAGGCAGTATATAAAAGCTGTAATTATTATTATTACTCATTATTATTTAACAGAAATGATAGTAGAAAAGATGTCCGGATAGGACCCATAGCTCATTAGCAAAGCACTCATTTTGCATGCACAGGAACACAGGTTCAGTTCTTGACACTTTCAATCAAAAGGATCTCTCAGGTAGCAAGACTGGAAAAGACCACAGAGGACAGCTGCCAAACTGAGTAAATGGAACTGGGCTAGAAGAACTGACATAGCAAATAAGATATCTACAAGTTTTGTACTCCAATTACATAGGCCCAGACCAAATGAACTGTATGTGAGAAATTACATTCATGAGTCACATCCACATGCCATGAAGGGTTTCAAATGCAATTTGCAACCACATATTTACTCCTATTCAGTGGTTTATCTTTGGGAAAGCCATGCCAGTCCCTCCTCCAGCATTGTGATCCATCATTCAGCAATTTTCCTGTGTGTTGCATGTAGTCCAATAACACTCGCCCACTGAAAAGTGATTTTCCCTCGAGATCAGTTGTTCCCAAACTTACCTGTGTCACAACACTCCCACAACCTCTTCTTCCCAGCTCAGCAGGGTACCACCATCTTGGATCTCACAAAATCCAAGATAGCAGCACCTGAGGAACAGGTTGGAAGGGCCACCAGGGACATCTCATGGCACCCCTCTGAGTGTGCTGCAATATCCACTTTAGGCACCCTTGCCCTAGATGTTTGCCCTTCTGAGGGCAGTAAACTTCCTGGTCCTTTAGGGGGGAGGACAGCAGAGCAGAAAATTTGTAGGAGCTTCTGTCACTAACAGCAGATTCCAACTGTGTCGGCCACATTCTCCAACCTTCCACAATCTTGCCATGCAGCCATTTATGGATTCCCATGCTGCTCATCAGCTGAAGGTGATGCTAGGGATGAGGGCCAATGCAGGCACAAAAAGCCAAAATGCACATTACCTGGGTAAATTAATGAGCTCCTGCCCGGGAATTCTTTGCCATGATTCTGCAAGATTTTCAAGATGGATGCTTTTCAAGATGCACAAGGGCACTTAGGTGCCCAATGTGGCAGAGGAGATAATGAAAATGATACGCTACCCATAATAATCAGGGATGCAGCCTAGCCACTGTAGTAGAGCTCTGGTTGCACTCAGAGGGAACAGGCCCAGCCAAACCAAAGGGTTCAGAACCCATGGTTAGATAAAGCTGTGGATCCCCAACCTGTGAATAATCAGTCTGGAACTGTATGTGAAAATAGCTGGAATTAAACTCTGCACCAATGGTTCCCAAACTGGTGGGTTGTGACCCAGCAGGAAAACTTCAAGCAGGGCATTCTTCTTTAAAAGGAGTGGCCCTGTTCTGTTAGCAGCAACAGTGCTGGAGAGATTTCAGCACTGCCAAAAGGCTTTTTTACTTACCTGGGGAGCAGTGCTGCCCTGCTGCAGGGTCCTGAAGGCTCACAGCCCTCTCTGATCTCCTCTGCAGCTTGTGTACAAAGCCCTTATCTCTGATCTAAAGCTGTTTCCAGGTAAAAATTGGAAGTAGTTTTAGATCAGAGATAAGGGTTTTGTAAACAACCAGTGGGGAACATAGATGGTCTGTGAGGTCTCACAAATTTATATACAGTCAGTGCATTGCAAAAGAGCCAATGAAGCTGAAGAGGAAGCCCTGTTGGTGTGCTCCCTTGGTGGCTTGCAAGCTGAATGCTCTTCTGCAGCTGCCAGCCAGCTCTTCTGGCCACGGAGCCAGCTAATATGCTAGGCCAAGCAATACCAGTCAGAGTCTACAAATAGCCATCCAGGGAGGCAGGCAAGGGGCCTCCTGGGACAACCGTGTGCAGACCCGTGGCAGCTGAACAAACCCAAAAGAGCCAGCCAGCAGCTGCAGAAGAGCGTGCTCCCTCACCAGCTTACCAGAGTACATATATCGTGGGGCAACCACAATCCAGCTCTTGGCCCTTGGGAACCAATTCATCTTCCCTAATTATTACAAAGTAATTGCATCTGTAATGTGCAGGGCATGAGAGAGTTGGATGTGGTCCACATCAATTCCAATTTTTGCCCAGTGTTCCACAATCGCCTTAAAGCAGAGACACCCAAAGTACAGCCTCAGGTCAGTACCGGTCCATGGAGACCCTATATCCGACTCCCAGAGACCCAGCAGCATCCAAAGACCCAGCGGCTACAGCGGATCTCAAACTGATCTTATAGATGTGAGCGTGACCCAACAAGCCCAACCTTGAGAATGCCGAGGCTTGTAGAACTCTGCAGAAATCACACACATGTCGTGCAACAGACCTGCAGAGTCCAACAGCTCTCCCACAAGAGTTCTGCAGAGCCTTGCAGGTCCTATACTAGCACCACCCATTGTTAGGTTTGGTAGAGGCTGCTGCTGAGGGTCCAGGCATGCTCATTGCACGTGCTCTCTGGCTGGCCTTTCAGTCGGCTACTGCTGCCTGCCAGTTCCTAGGGCTGGAAGATCCTGAGAGGGTGTGTTTTATAGTGGAGGTGTTGTTTGATGAGGTCAGTAAAAGCACACTCCCGCACGTTGGCTGGAGGTGGTCCTTGCAAGTTTGGTATCTGCTGCTTGTTGCTGGGATGGAAGGGGGAGAGAAAGAACTGAATGTGTACATGCATGAAAACATGGAGGTGACTTCTTTAAGTTCCTTGCAGATTTGGTATCTGCTGCTTGTTGCCAGAAATGGGGGGGGGGGGGGAGAGAGAGTAAGAGAAACAGGTCTGTAGTGCTTCTGGTCTTTCAGATATTTTTTTAAAATTAATTTTTGCTGTTTGGGTGTTGGGGAGAAACTTTTGGGAGATGGCATGGAATCATGTCTGTGGAACTTCTGGCCTTTCAGATATTTTTTCCTAATTCATGGGAATTGAAATTTATTCAATATTATTTAAATTTTATTTTTTCCAGCCTTCAACATTGTGCCAGATATCTGAAGCAGCCCTCCTGCTGAAAAGTTTGGGGACCCCTGTCCTAAAGTTTGGAAACCACTGATTTAGGTAGATATTTATAAAAGCCTGCTGTTACAGGCATCTAACAGCCCAATTCTAACTAGGTCTTGGTGGCCCTTCATGCCAATAGAACATACAGGTGGAGCCTATTTATCCGCATTAGATCCGTTCCTTGACTCAGCGTGATTAACAAAAAACGCGTTGTGCTAAATTCCATAGTTACACAAATACGCTGCAGCCTGACACCTCCGGATGGAAGGAAACTAAGGCAGTTGTTATCAATCCCCTCCCCTCTGCCGTACTCAGCCCTCCCGTTGCCAGCTGTCCCGCTTCTTTCACAGGTGGGATGCTGAGCTTTTAAGAGTCCAGTCTGATGCGTTTCTACTCAGAAGTAAGTCCCATTGTAGTAAATGGACTTACTCCCAGGAAAGTGCAGATCGTTTTGTTTGTGTCAGCTGGAGCAGGAGAGCCTGCACCATGGGGGGGGGGATTGGGCAAACACTCCCTGGATTTTTTAAAGCAATTCCCGAGGTTTTCTGCCCCCCCTTCCCCTTTTCAGCCTTTTTGCTGGCTCAGGCACTCCAGGAGTCTTACTGTTCCTTCGAAAGGGGAACCTCTTCCATGGCTCCAGGGCTATTTCCCTGCCTGTGCGAGGCAGAGCCTTTTTGCAGTGTTTTGGGCTGCCTGGAAAAGTAGCGAGATGCCACAGAAGGGCAAAGGAGGCAAAAGTGTGTGTGGCTTTCAGTTCCCCCCCACCCCATTATTGTTGAGATAAATCAGCAGATAAAAAATCCGTGGATAAATAGGCTGCACCTGTAGTTGTATTCCATGTAAATGGTTTTACAGCAGCATGCTACATGTGTCACCAATATCCATTTGGGGTCTGCCGCCACAAATGGTGGTGGTGCCAGTGGCCCACTGCCACTACCAGCTACTTCCAGCAGCCAACATAAGCTGGCAGCAGGGCAGAGAGTGGACAGAAAATGGTGAAGAGGAGCAGAAACAGGAGAGTTTCTGGGTAGGGAGGAGACAGAAAAACAGAGGAAGGGGGTGGATCTTGGCAGCACCAGCTTATGCCAGATTCTAACTCTGTCCCCTTCCCTGTCCCTTACTGTTTTCAGACCTGCACCAGCAAAATAGCTGGCGCAGATCCACGAAGACCCATTGGGGCAGCGGAGGTATGCCCTGAGGGCAAGGTAATAAAAGTTCCCTTACCTTGAGGAGGCCTCCAGATTGCCTCCCCACAGGGTACAGCACACTACCCATTGGCACAACTGAATCAGTTGGGGGGGGATTAGTTAGAGCAGTGGTTCTCAAACTCCCAGGGAGTTTGAACCCCACAGTAAATCCTTGCAGGGGAGGCAGCAATGCTATCACCAGGATCTGTGATCGCTATAAAGGGACGGAGGGGCTTGGCTGGACTTACTAGAAGTTTCTGCAACCTCCTGGGGGTGCCGGGAGCCCAGTGCCAGCCTCCGCAGGGCCCCTCGAAGCACAGGAACATTGAAAATATTGATTGTAACCCACTTCTGGTTTGCGATCACAGAACCAAAAGTGGGTCGCAATCAGTATTTTCTAAGTCAGCGCACTTCAGGGGGCCCTGAGGAGGCTTGCACAGGGCTCCCTGCACACCTGGGAGGCTGCAGGTGGCTCTGATGGTGCAGGGGTCCAGCCAAGCCCCTGCACCCCTTCACAGCGACACAATCCTGGCGATTGTGTTGCTGCCTCCCCCTTTCCCAACCTCTTAAGGGGGAAGAGGCCAGGGCTCTCTGGCTGAGGCATTGCAACACCCCAGTTTCAGAACCTCAGAGTTAGGGACCTGTAGGTTTCATCTGACACGAGAATGAATAGAAACCTCTCTATGCCACAGCTAAACAGCAACCGAGACGAACTACTTCAGCAAACGGTAGTATATCTCTCATAATATCACGACAAATCATGAAACCCCTGCTACAGAAAGCAAATTAAGAACTGTAGCTGCAAAATTCTTCACTAATCAAAAGACTGCGTAGTTTCTTCTGATCTTACAATGGGACCAAAAGCCCCCAACCCTATAAAGAATAAGAAGCAAAGAAACAAAGTCAAGCCAGCAAGAACACGGCATCCCTCTCCCTCAAGGCAAGAATCCTTGAAACCAGAAATCAAACTACTGTACCACTTGCAGTATGCTTGGAATGTCAAATAAAGTTTCAAAGACCAAATTAGTCTACTCCTCCTATCTAAATACACATACACAAAATACTGCAAATCATCTTCAAATATCCTAATCCATGTTCAGAAAGTTTTGGACTACCATCATATTAAGTCATCTTTTCCATACTGAACATACTGACTTTGGACATGAAAGCAAGCACTTTATGAAGGAAGCAAAGCTTCAGTCAGCACACCTATTTTAATAAGTCAGTTCACCAAATGACTTTTTTGTATAAAAAGAAAAACCAAGTAAAGGGTAAACCACTATACCCATGTTTCTCAAACTGTGGGTTGGGACCCACTAGATGGGTCACAAGCCAATTTCAGGTGGGTCCCCATTCATTTCAAGGTCTATTTTATTATTAGATTCCATGCTACCCAGGTACGTGACTGCATTTGGAGAAATGTGACAGATCTGTACTTTCAACAAGTTACTATGTATATTCTTTAAACAATGGTGCTTACTCCTAGGTAAATATGGCTAGGATTGCTGCCTTTGGGATGCTGGGAAATTTTTTTTAAACCCATCAACAACTGCTAGAGAGGGTTAGGAGAATTCTTTATTTTAGTTTTATTTTAAAACTTATTGTACTTGATTTGATTTTGTCATTTGGTTTGTGTTAAAAATTTTCCTGCTTGATGATGTCACTTCTTGCCATGACTTCACTTCCAGATCAATGACATCACTTCCAGTGGGTCCCAATAGATTTTCATTCTAAAAAGTGGGTCCCAGTGCTAAAAAGTTTGATAACCATTGCACTATACAATCAGATAAATCTTGCAACGCAGAAGTATGTTTTCATCATCAGCGAGACACAATAGCGACAATTCCTATTGATAGCACGAGGGTTATAACCTTAAAGACTACTGAAAGATTCAGTCACATGATTCTGAGTAATTTGCAACAATTTAAACCAGGGGTCTCTAAACCTTTTGGCCAAAGGTCCACATCAAGTATCTGACACAGTGTCGTGGGCTAGGAAAAAAAATATTAAATATAAAATTTTAATCAATACATTCGAGATGGAATTTAGATGAATGAATGAATGAATGAATGAATGAATGAATGGGTTCAAATGTCCAGGATTTCTCCAAGCACCAACACAGCCCAAGAAATAAAGCAAACATTTAAATGGACGCCCATTCCCCCACCCCACAAGCATAATTCTGGTTGTGTTCTGTCACATGGGCCAGAGGCTCTCAGGGAACCAGAGGCTGGCCAAGGGCCAGATAGAGGCACTCCACGGACCACATCTGGCCCCTGGGCTGGGGTTTGGAGGCCCCTGATTTAAACTACTGAGATCTGTCACCTGCACCTAAAGTTAAATAACTGATAACTTTTGTGAAATTCCATTATCGGATTATAGGTTTGTAAAATGACATACTCTTTCAGACTTGTATTATCTGTTAAGCAACTGAACACACTAGCATTAAATTATTAGCAATTGAGATTTAGAGATTTTATACTAATATTTAAATAGCATACTTAAGAGTTACTTGTGAATATGAAACCCACATATTTGCTAATAGTTTTCTACACTGACTGGTGTTTACTATAGATACGAGACCATGAACAGAACATATACAGGTGGAGCCTTTTTATGCGCTTGAGTTCCGTTCCCTGACCTGCCTCGATTAGGGAAAAAACATGTTGTGCTAAATCAGCCCTGAAAATGACATGTTTTACTCAAATTGCATGGAGTTACACAAATACAATACAGCCTGACACTTGTGGATGGAAGAAAACTAAGGCAGCTGTTCTCAATCACCTCCCCCTCCACCACTCAGTACTCAGCCCTCGCCATTGCCAGCTGTCCCATTTCTTTCACAGGTGGGATGCTGAGCTTTTAAGAGCCTAGTCCTATGCCTGCCTATTCAAAAGCAAGCCCCATTGTAGTCAAAGGGCCTTACTCCCAGGAAAGTGTGGAGAGGACTGTATCCTGTATGCCTGCCTACTCAGAAGTAAGCCCCATTCCAGTCAATGGGGCTTACTCCCAGGAAAGTGTGGAGAAGACTGTAGCTTGAGTGCCCAGTCCTATGCCTGCCTACTCATACTAGTCAATGGGGCTTACTCCCAGGAAAGTGTGGATTGGATTGTAGCCTAAATCTCATGCTTTGGCTTGCTGGGAAGACTTGCTTGCTGGGCTGTTTTGTTTGTGTAGGCTGGAGCACAGAGAGCCTGCACCATCTCAGTCTGAAGGGGGGGGGAATTCAGCAAACACTCCCTGGGTTTTTTAAAGCAATCCCCTCTGTTACTACCGCACCTGCAAGAAAGAAAGAGAGAGAGAGAGAGCTCATGCTCCACCTTGCTGCACATGTTCTGGCTACAGAGGTTCCCCCCCTTCCGCCTCTTTGCTGGCTCAAGGGCTCCACGTGTCTTACTGTTCCTTCACAAGGGGAACCTCTTCCATGGTTCCAGGGCTATTTCCCTGCCTGTGTGAGGCAGAGCCTTTTTGCAGTGTTTTGGGCTGCCTTGAAATGGATGGAGACACCAGCACAGGGCAAAGGAGGCAAAGGTGTGTGCGACTTAGAATTCCCCCACCCCATTCCTGATAAATCAGCAGATAAAAAATCCGTGGATAAATAGTTTGCACCTGTATTCCAGTAATATAAACTCATCTATGCAGGAAGAGCAAAACTACCCATACTGATCAGAACCACATCTAATCTTTTCTTACTGTACACAATGTTACAACATGAAAAGCTTCCGTTTTCCAAGAAAATAAAGCAGGAAGTCTTTGGATCATGAGGTTATTTGTAGCCTACCTGCAGGTTCACACATTTCTCTCTTTTCTCCTACTGCACAAGCATACCCCCTACTTTTCAGCTTACTAACTAAACACTATTCCCTTCCCAGACAGCTATATCAGCTTCATGACTTTCCTAGACAGATCATGCAACTAAACTGACAATACAAGCTAGAGTTCATTTTAGATCCTATTCTGTGGTGTCAGTAAGATCTTTCTTTTTCATCAGAATCACATCAGCTCAGGGCCATCCAGTAGAGCTGTTTTGAGTAGGGAAGGTTTTTGTTTTTTCACAGTTTGGCCCTTATGGAGAGCAGGTGCAGCCCTCAACAGCCTGCTGTGAGGAGTTTCCTAGATACTTTGCTATTACAATCTCTTGCAACCACTCCAGCTAGACCTCTGATGATACAGTGGTCAATTTGAGAGCCCTGAGAGCACCTACTTGTCAAGTTATGTTGAATTCATTTCAGCTTGTTCAATCAGGATACTTGGAAATAGACATGACAAGATCAGCAAGCTCAGGATTAAACAATTGCACAGAAGAGGTGATCAATGCATGACCCTGAGGGAAGTTTAAGTCCCAGCTACACTGAAAGAGGCAGTGGTCCACACTTCTGAAAAAGTCTTCACTGGATTCTTCGGAGCTTAACAGCTACTGGTTTGTGTCAAGCATCTCATTTCCAGGGAAGATGCCCAAAGATGTGGTGGCATCCTAGTTTTAGGTTCAGACTGTTATCTGGACCTATTTCAGTCAGGTTTTAGGACTGAAACTGCTTTAGTCACCATGGGGGACAACTTGCAACCCAATTAGTTCTTTTGGACCTCAGTGGTTTTCAATTCCATTGATCATATTATTGTTCAATATGCTGACAATGCTCAAACCTAGCTCACTTCTTCATCCGATCCTAATGGAGACCCTGAACTAATGTTTGTCAGGGGTAAGAGACTGAATGGGACTAATAAGCTAAAACTCAATTCAGACAGGTCAGGAGTACTGTTCATTGAACATGTTACTGATCAGAGAGATGCTTTTGGCCTACTCTTGATGTGGTTGAATTCCTCTTAAGGAGCAGGCTTACGATCTGGAGGTGTCCCTATTCAGGGTTTCTCCCAGAGGTTCAGGTGAACTGATGAGGAGGAGTCTTTCATCAACTTATTTGCCAATTATAACCTTATCTAGAGAGTATGATCTAGCTAAGCTATCCAGACTCGTTTCCTCCAGTCTGAACCAATGTAATGCACTCTACATGAGGCTGCCCATGACAGGAATTTAGAAACTTCATTTGACAATGAGGCAAACAGGCTTTTAACAAGGGTTGCTCACAGGGAGCACATCACCTCAATTATTTGTGAATTTCAATGTTACCAATTTGTTTCTGAGCTTGTCAGGTACTGGCTATACTATTTTTAAATACTAATGGGTTTGGGATCTGGATACCTTCCAGACTATCTTCGCACATATAAGAAGCTGTCTTCTATCGAGTCAGACCACTGGCCCATCTAATTCGGAATCATCTACACCCGTGGTTCACAAACTGGTGGGCTGCAACCTACCAGTTCATGTAAAGGGTTCCCCATCCCTTTAAGGCAAGGGTCTCCAAACCCCGGACTGGGGGCCAGATATGGCCCGTGGAGCGCCTCCATCCAGACTGCAGCCAGCCTCTGATCCCGATAGCCTCTGGTCCAGTTGACCAAACACAACCAGAGTTGTGCTTGTGGGGTGGGGGAATGGACTTCCATTTAAGTGTGTGTGTTTTATTTCTTGGGCTGTTTTGGTGCTTGGACATTTGACCCATTCATTCATTCATTCTAGTCATTCATCTAAGTTCCATCTCTAATGTATTTATTTAAATATTATATTTAATTTTTTTTTTCAGGCCCTCGAAACCATGCCAGATAATTGATGCGGCCCTTCAGGCAAAAAGTTTAGAGACCCCTGCTTTAAGGGGTGAGGAAGGCAGCAAGGGCAGCTATGAGATCCACATGATCACGTCACTAACAGGAGTGGAAGGGGAGTGTTTTTACTTACAGGTGGCTGCAGGATGTTGTAGGAGGTCACATGTAGCACAGCCCTCCACAGGGCTCCCCGATGCTTAGAACATAGAAAAAACAGGCACAAATCACTTCCTCTTTGTGTTTGCAACTAGGAAACGCTTTGTGCCCACTTTTTTCAATGTTCTAAGCATTGATGAGCCCTGCAGAGGGCTGTGCAGGGCTCCCCGCACCTCCTACAACCACCTAAAAGTAAAAGCACTCCCCTTCTATCTCATTAGTGACACGATCCTGGGGATCATGTCACTGCCCTCGCTCCCTCCCCTATAAAGTCTTACCCCAGGTGTAAAACTCCCAGGAAGTTTGAGAACCACTGAAAGCAGGTATCCAAGGTTACAGAGGTCTTTCCCAGCCCTACCTGGAGACGCATAGGATTGAATCTGGAATTTTAAGCACACAAAGCATGTGCTCTACCCACTGAGCTATATCCCCCAATGGATATAATGTGGTGTATGTGCTTTCCAAATTCTTCAATCATCATCTGAGACACAGTAAGAATCTACTAGGAACAAAGCATTTTTAGTGTTGGCCTCCCTTATAGAAACCATATTGGTCCCTTACTCCACATTCTTTCAGGCATCATATGAAAATCTGGCTTTCCAGCTCTGCTTTTTGGGAAAGGTGATTCCAGGCTGGTGCTGATTGGCTAGCAGGTATTGTTGGGGTTTTCAGCTGCAGATTGTAGGTTGAAAAAAAGGCTGAGTTTTTAATTGTTTGATTATTATGTTTGATAGTTTTATTCTGATTTTTACTATTAGCATCCTTGAGTCCTCTGCAGTGAGGAAGGCAAGAAAAAATGTTATAGAACAAAATTTAAAAAATAAAGTCAAAATAACATCACTGCAGATAGGCTTAATACTAACCATGGGTAAAGCAAGTTTGCACACTATGTTTTGTGATAACTATGGTTAGCGTAAATATCAGCAAAGATATAGTGTTAAACAGTTTGATGCTAAAAACATGTTATACAAGACAGGAGGTATGAGGAGAGTAAAAGTTCACCAAGCATTTCATGGATAGGCAATTGGACAATATTAAGTCCAACCTCAGCAATGAAGGAGTAAAACACCTTCAGCAAGAAATAAAATCTTTTATTTTCCAATATCAGATTATTATTATTTGTTCTACCTGCAACACTTTCTCAGACTATAATAAGACTTCTCTGCAACCATATTCAGAGACCCAGAACCAACAGACAAACTTGCTTGCCTTTTATTCTTTCAGATGTTAATCTCTCTGGACCAAGGATGATGGAAATTTAGAGGCAATATAGGATATTGAACATACACAAAAGAGGGCAAGACTATGGGACTCATCAGTATATATGACAATGTGTTTAAAGAAACTTAAGACTATAGAAAACACTCATTCTTCTATTAGTTTAATTTGACCATTAAAAGTCAGCACAAAGCAAGAGTGCTTCCAGAAAGAGTACATGTTTGACACAAAAGTTACCTTATCTACAAAAGAAACACAGCAGATTAAATGCAGCTCTCTGAAGGTGCTTGTCCATAATGTACTCTCAATAAAATGGTATAGAATAGCAAGTCAGATTTTCAAAAAATTATTCTTATTAACACATACCATGTGTTGTTATTAACACATACCATAAGGTAAGGATGACTGAAAACAAGTTGTAGACAAGTTTCTAAAATATATACAATTATGAACCGTTATTGTCGCTCACACATTTCTCATTCAGGCCACTTGCTGCAAAAGCAGCACAATCCCCCCCCCCCAAAAAAAATTCATAACTGAATAGATTGCAAATTTCATTTCCTTAAACAATCCTATGCTTAAATGTCCTCTGTTTTAAATAGCCTATTGTTTACACACACATGCCACTAATTTGGTTGGCCAGATTTTTGTGATCAACACATGCCTTGCCTTTTTTTTTGCCTACACTTTCAGGTAGCCCGTTAAGATGAATATAACATCTGTGGATGTAACTCTGTTGATATCACATTCTTTTTTCCAACCATTATAGTCTATTCTCATTTAGGATTTATGCAAACACAAAGATGTACTTAAAGTTCCACAAGTATTTAAAAAGACAATTCTGTATTTCTTATTTACATTACATTACCATTTTTTAAAAATACTTAAAAGTCAAAAGAAACCTACTACTTCACCAAAAAAAAAATCAACATTTTCACAACTTGTGCCCTTTCAAAGAACCAGTTATCTCCACTGAATAAATCTCAAATCCATCCTGCAGCATTAACACTTTAGCTAACACACTTGAAAAGCAGTCTCATCTTTATATACAATATCTACTTATGAGCGACATACTTCATTCACGTAAATGTCAGCAGTTATACAGACAAATTAAGATTTTTGCATATAGCAACACAACAGCCATACAGCTCTCAACCTCTTCATTTTTCAGCTGCATCTTACCTGATCCACTGAACTGACTGCTTCCCAGCGTAGTTGGTCTGGTTTTCCCACTATTAACAGGTGGAGAAAACATCTGCAAAACATAACAAATGCCTTTTGATCAGCACTGAGTTTTTAATCTTATTTTTAAGAAACACACACACAAATTAATATCTGTTGGAAAAATTATCACAAATCAACTTCTGTATATTTGGATTGTAAAGAATACATCTATTTAGCATATTTTTATCCCACCTTTCTCTCCCTAAGGGAACCCAAGACATTCAAGAGCATATGAACAACTGACATTCATAGCCATTGCAATACACACCATTAAATGTGCTTAAAGATAAATTTATGAAAGATACAAAATTAGACATAACGTTTAATGTTACTGGCATGATCATTTTGTTGCTTAATACATAAATCTTATTAAGTACTACGTATGTATGTACTTATATATGCCAAATACCCTAATCAGAGCAAATAAGAATTTGCTTTAATTAAAAGAAAAATCAAGTATCTTAAAAAAACAACACTATATGAGACATCCTAGCTTGCCTGTAGATCCCAATCTTAGACTACAGTGCAAAACAGGAATGGGGGGGATTATAAAGTTGCAATCCTAAGCATGCACACTTAGGAAAAGCGAGCTCCAAGGAAAACAATTGAGATTTGCTTCTAAGTAAATATGGTTTGAGTTGGGCTGGAAGGAGAAGCTGTATTCCCTATGTTATAATTTTACCAAAACAAGCACAAAACCTAGTGAGCCATCAGTGGAACATGAGCTTAACTAAAAAAAAAGTTATTAGACTGTGATCTTTGGGGGCCCAATGCTATCCAACTTTTCAGCACTGATGCAGCCACGCAAACAAGGCATGCACTGCATCC
Organism: Tiliqua scincoides; assembly: GCF_035046505.1. Classification (NCBI taxonomy): domain Eukaryota; kingdom Metazoa; phylum Chordata; class Lepidosauria; order Squamata; family Scincidae; genus Tiliqua; species Tiliqua scincoides. Next base: position 28,273,465 of record NC_089828.1, read on the forward strand.
AGCAGTGGGGGAGCAGTCACAGTCCTCCTCAAGAAAAGGGAACATTTTTTTCCCTTGCCTGGAAAGTTAGGATAGGATTTGGCCCGTTTTTAACAGCTCTACCAAATGTTACCCAGCTAGCCCTCCAGCCTTGGACCTGGAAGTCTAGCTACAACATCCAAATCCAAGTTTCCCGTTTGAGCCAGCTGCCCCACTTCTTGGTCCGCTTTACCGTGGAGAAGCCATAAGAAGACTTCGAAGAATATCCTACCGCGCTGAAGTCCAGCAGATCACTCAGCTCCTTGTCAGTGCCTATCACGGCCATCCGCTGCTGCTGAGGATTCATCTTCATCCACTCCAGCCTCAGAGTCCTAAAAGAGGAGGCAAAAAGGTGTTTTGACCCCAAAGGTCGCTGGTGCTCCCTGCAGGATGCTGCCCCTGACAGAATGAGAGAAGGAAAAGGGCCCACTCACATTTTCCCTGCCTTTCCCAGCCAGGAAAGCATCTGGGGCAGGCTGCAATCCTATCCACATTTGCCTGGGAGTAATCACCACTGACTACAATGGGATGTACTTCTGAGTAGACATGCCTAGGACTGGGCTCTCAGGCTGCCATCCTATCCATTTACCTGGGAGTAAGCTCCTTTGACTATAAAGAAGTTTACTTCTGAGTAGAGCCTGCCTAAGATTATGCTCTCAGGCTGCCATCCTATCCACTTACCTGGGAGTAAGCCCCTTTGACTTTAAAGGGGCTTACTCCCAAGTAGAACATGCCAAGGACTGGGCTATCAGCCCGGCTGAGGGGAAGGAAAAGACGCTCGCTTGGAAGGGAGCCTGAGGTGCTTGGTCGGTCAGAGGCCAGCCAGGAGGCCCCGGGCACAGGAGGAGAAGCCTGCCAAGGAACCATCGGGGGGGGGGGCAGAAGCAGCAAGCCCCTCTGTCTCTCTGCTGGGCCAGCCAAGAGTCTTTTTGAGGGCGGCTGCGAAACCCCCCAAGCGGGTTGCAAACAATAAGGAGCCCGCCGCCCCGCCCGCCTGCCGGGCTAGCCAGCCCGAAGTGCTGAGGCGGGCAGGACGGAGCGCACCAGAGGCCGCCGCAGCCCGAACTTTGAGGGGGTCGAGCTCCCCTCCCGCCACGATAAGGAAGGGGGGAGGGGCTTCGGCCCCCCAGTCGGCAGGGAAAGCAGCACCTCACCCCCAACCCCGGAGGGGTCCCGCCCCGCACCCCCGCGGCTCCTGAGGCGACCCCCGACCTGCGCCCCGGGGAGCGCACACAAGGGAGCCGCCGCCTCCCTCCCCTCAGAGGGACCCTCGGCGGCTCCACCGCCCACTCCCGTCCGGGGAACTTCTTCGCCCGCCTTACCCGCTTCCCCCCGCCGCCGCCAACGCCAGGCTCCTCCGAGGCGGCGGCCGCGAAGTCGGGCAGTCAGTCGGGGGAGCTGCCTGCGAGGGGCGTCGAGGAGCAGCCGCTTCTCCGCCTCGGTCTCTCCCAGTCAGTCCGGCTGCCCTTCGCCGCCCGCTCTCCCTCCTCGGTCGCCGCTCCGTGGCTGGGCGGGTCGCTCCGCGGCCTCCGCGCCTGCCACCTCCTCCCTCCCGACCCGCTGGGAGCAACTTGCGGGCTCCTGTCCCTCCCTCAGGCGGACATTTTTGGGCTTCGGCGGCCTCAGCACCGCCACGTTCAAGGCTTCGGCTGCGTATCCCTCCGCGCCTGGTGGCGGCGGCAGTGCCGCTTAACCCTTCGCTGCCCGCCCCGCTGCCACAGGGAGGCAGCCGCGGCGGCCTCGCTACCGACTCAGAGAGACCCGCGACCTAGCCCGTCAGGAAGGGCGGGGCCCCTCGCAGGTCGTCCTCTGTGCAAAGGGCCGCGGCGGAGACGCCCGGCGGTTCTGCGACCCGCCTTCGTCAGCTCGCTGAGGGGAGTGGGGGCTTAGACCCATCCTATGCAGGTCTACTCAGAAGTAACTCCCATTATACTCAATGTGCCTTACTAGTAAGTGTGGATAGGATTGCAGAGCCTATGCATACTTACTCAGAAGTAAGTCACTAGGCTTCCTCCTAGGAAAGTGTGGATAGGATTGCAGCCTCAGAGCCCAATTCTATGCATGTCTACTCAGAAGTAAGTCCTATTAAATTCAATGGGGCTCCCACTCAGGAAAGTGTGGATAGGATTGTAGCCTTACTCCTAGGTAAGGGGCTACCACACAAGCACCTACTTCACTGCCCAAGGTTTGTTGGAGAAACAAATGAACCCCCCCCCCACACACCCAATGCCTGCTGAATGAGGAGGGGAAAGCGCCCCCTCCTACTCAGAGATGCTTTACCTGTTGATTTTCTGCCCAGCGTGCAACAGAAGCTCTGGGAAGAGTGAAGGAACAGTGGCAACTTCATGGACTTTCTCACCCATTGAAGCAGCCTGGCATCGGGTAGGGCAACTAGTTAAAACGTCAAAACTGTAAAAAAGAAAAAAGCACCAAAATTTATATTTATGACTTTAACATTTGCATTTTATCTAATGGGTACAACAGCCCACCTTTAGTCTTTAAGAGCCCAGTCCTGCATGTCTTCTCACAAGTAAGTTCCACTACAGTCAATGTGGCTTACTCCCAAGTAAGTGTGAATAGGATTGCAGCCTTAGAGCAAATCCAATGCATGCCTAGTTCCAGAAGTAAGTTCCAGAAGTAAGTTCCATTATAGTCAATGCAGTTTACTCCCAGGAAAGTGAGAATAGGGTTGCAGCCTTAGTGTGCCACGTTAAATTAAATATGGCAATGTTTCTCAGCCAGTGGTGCAAGTACCACCAGTGGTACTTGAGGTGGTGTCCAGTGGTTCTGGAGGGACCCCTGGACACCTGTTACCCAGGAGCAAGACCAAGAATATGACACAATAAACAGTGGTAGGAGGCTCAGCTTGGCAAGCAGAGCCCCAAGAATGCTTTTCTCTGCTCCAAAAAGCCCTCCCATCCACCCTTATCTTACTGGTGTTTGTCGCATCATATCTGTCCTCCCACCCAGATGTAACTGGTGACAATGTCATTGCCAGTTACTTCTGGTGATACTTCAGATAGGTGGACCATGTGAAGTGGTAAGGTGGAGGACAAACATTGAGAAACATTTATCTATGGCCTTACACTGAAAGAGTGGGAAAAGTCCATTCTTTTACTAACCCTGCTGTGAATATAAGACTCCCAATCCTGGGAGTTGGGTAGGACTCCCAAACCTGCCATTTACATGGTGTTGCATATGGCCTTTTAGGGTCAGATCCTATCCAACTTTCCAGCACTAATGCAGCCATGGCAACAGGGCACATGCTGCATCCTGCAGTGGGGAAGGCAGTCATGGAGGCACTCTCAAAGTAAAGGAATGTTTATTACCTCAGGGCTCTATTGCAGCTGTATGAGTGCTGGAAAGTTGGATAGGATTGGGCCCTTAGATGCTAGCACGTGACTCAGTTTAGCTCTTTAGTAAATAAATAGCTCCTAAATGCTGTCATTTACAGAAAAGTTGTCATTACACCACAGAACTAACCTAACTCTGAAATTTAGTCACATTGATTTCAAGGAATCTTACTACCAAGCTCTCCATGTACTGCTTAGTCACTGACACTATTTGCAGCTTTTGCTTTCATTCACACACGACCCTCTCACTAGTCACATACTCCATTCAGCCTAACAGCTAAGCTTTACTGCTATTTAACAGCTCAGCTGCTTGAGAACAGGGGCTTATTTCAATAAAATGAAGCCAGAGCTGTTGCAGCCAGTATTTGGGAGGGGTTCAAAGGCTGCAGCCTGCATCAATAACTGTTTCTCTTTTTCCTTTTAGTTGCAAGGAGCAAATTAGTAAAACCACTATCTTTCTAAGTTGCTACATGTTCTATGCTTTAACCTCTGTCTATGGCTATATCAAGTGCCATGTTTGACATTGCTGTTGTAATATAGACAAATAGAAACCTACAATCTTTCACTGTGAGTGAAAGAAAGAGATTCACTATTACAGTACAGTACTTTCCTTTCCTTTCTACACCACATCACCAATAGAGACTAGTCATAGAGAAACCTAATGGTCACTTCTAGCCCTGCTCCAGACTTCCACAGGGATTATCCTGGGGCAGATGGCACTAACAGAAGATGCTTTTCCAAGCTTCCCTAGATACCCTCCTTGAAGACAGTGGGATCCACCACTTTGCCAAGCTGACTCAAACCAGGACATGTGGGCTTTGCAATGGATAGCTGTCTGCAAATCATCTCTTTGGAGCTGATTCCAAGACAGGTGCCATCTCTCAGCCCAGGAATTCCTCAGGATTAGCTATTTTTGCTAGTGGTAGCCAGAACCTGTGTCTTCTTCCTCCAAGAAAAAGGCAGCCAAAAGGACTTCTAGAGGGGTGGGAGGAAGACAGCATCCTCAATACTTGCAGAGCCCAGGAGACCGTGCTTGGCTGCACTTCCTTATGCTGTGTGTATTAGTGTATGCACATGCACATGGATACACAGATTCTCTCTTTTCCTTTTGAGGCACTACGTCTACTGCTCCTTTGGTCTTGCTTCCTCCAGCTATTAGTCTCGATAGTGTAACATTTTATGTAGTAATTTAACAGTGCCCCATTACAATAATAAAGCCAAGCGCCATGGATCAGTTTAATGTTCTACACAAAATCTCAGTTTCAGGGCTGAATGTGAGCTAGTGATCAGTACTAAAGTCTATATTCTATGCCAAGGTTAGTCCAAGAATATGGGAAGCAGTACCCAAGGCCAGCCCACCCTGAGGCCAGAAGGCTGCTTTGAGTGACAGATGGGTAGAAGCATGTTGGCAGAGGATGCTCTGTTCCTGCCTGTGACCTACCTGCTTCACCTTGCTACTTCTTCATTCTCTTTTCACTCAGTCTCCTCATAAGGAAATGAGCAAGAAGAGAATCAGTGCAGCAGTGAGCCACCTCTTCTTCCAATGCCACTTCTACAAGCAAGCAATCACAGCAATGAGGTTGGAAGTGGAAATAGGGAACTGCTGCAGACACTGTTTCTTCCTCCACTGCCTGGCTGCTTATTGATTGAGTGGGAGAATGCTGACAGTGGAAGCAGACCATTCTTCCGCCCCCAGCATCCTCTCACCCAGTCTCTATTTTGAAGAAGTGGAATGCATTGGAGAAGGAGGAAGAAGAGGTGAGATCTGGGACACACACACTGATGCACATGCTAACATAATGCAGCGTTGGGCAGAAAATTTGGACACCACGTCAGATGCTGCTTCACTTTGGGGTAGACTCAGCAACACCACAGAAAAGTACCACAAGGATATATGCATCATGTTCAGTGAGGATTAGAGGGCAGAGTTCTGCTTCCCTTCTTGCTCATGCCATAAAACAAGCCTGAGTAAGAAGACTTTACAGGGATTAGACTTCAGCCAAATATTTTTACGAGTGGATAACCAAACAGATTTCTGAACAATTCCAAAATTTCAATGTGTAAGAGTCATTTTAAGAGAATATCCACCCACATCATTGTCAACCATTTTTTTACAAGGCATCCTGTTTGAAGGAATGCTATCTTGAAAGAGCAGCTTAAGAACATAACAGCCCCACTGGATCAGGCCATAGGCCCATCTAGTCCAGCTTCCTGTATCTCACAGCGGCCCACCAAATGCCCCAGGGAGCACACCAGATAACAAGCTTGAACAATCTCACATACATATTTTATGAAAACAGAAAGTGCATGACTCCAAAACATGCTAACAATATTTAGGTTTTGTAATATATGTTAACAATTCAAAATTTGACTACAACAAAAGTACTTTTGGAAAATAAAAAGGCAGGTTATTGTCTATGAATAAATTACTGGGGATGAAGTGCACCTACATATTGGATTGTGCACAAAAATCTAACTTCAAAGAACACTTAACTCTACAGTATTTGCAATGTGAACAAATAAATGTTTGTTTCAATTGCAATACCTGAAGTTCACCTTCATACAGTATAGTCAGAGATTTGGGTGAGAGGAACCCAGATCCAATGCCCTCGTATAGTCAGGCATGAAACACACTGGCAAGTTATTTCTCAGACAATCTCTCATAGATGCAGTCTTCAGAAAAAGATATTTATTACATATTCCAGCATGGTAGATAAATGTAAAGTGGCACTTAGGGTATTCACCCAAATGCAAGTCCTTGTATCCAACAAGCCCATATGAGTCACAAGAGCTAGCTCAGCATAATGCCAAAATAAGAAGATAACAAAAAAGAAACCAAACAACCTACAGAAGAACCACATCAGTGTCCTAGTCCTATATCTATTTGCAAAGGTTCATCCAAACAAGTTCATCCATTTTAGCCACACTGCGTATCAGTATTTTTTAGTATTGGTGCATAAGCAGATTTAAGTAATTATGACAACAGTTATTATATTTGATTCAGATACAAGAAGCTACTTTAAAAAAAAAATGTTTTTGCACTAAGCCGTTGTGGAAAGTAAAAAAAAAAAAATCAAATGTGTCACCATATTTTGAATGTATTGTTTGCCAGTGATGGATGAGGTGGTGGAAACAATCAATAAGTCACTGCAGTCGTCAAAAGGCAAGATGACAAAATATCTACAGCATCTTGGCCACCAGCATGAGCAAATATCTCCAGCTAATGAGCACAAAAAAAATTGCCATGCAGTCCAATCCTATCCATGTTGATTGAGAAGTAAGTCCTAATTATCACAATGGGACTTACTCCCTGAGTAAGTTTGCATAGGATTGTCTGTAGGGCCAAATTTACAGGCAAGGAAGGATAAAACTGAAAAAATGATTAGCTTTAGTAAAAAACAGTAACATATTTGTCCTTATTGTACAGAAAGGATTTTTTTTTGCTCATTTAATTTCAAATTAATCTGTCAATATTATAGATTTTGTCAACCTGGTAAATTTTAGATTTGGTTTATCAATCCATTTTATCCATGCAGGTTCAGTGCATGTCAGATTTGAAATAATGAAAACTTTTCAAAATGTTTAAAACAAATTAAAACCAGTATTTAAACAAAAACAAGTTTTCAATAATTCCAGATTCATGTATATTTGCTTAAGTCAAAAAATAAAAGGCCCTGCATTACACCACTTCCAAAATAAGACTTTGTAGGACCTTTGAAGAGAGTTTTGAAGCAGTTGTACTACTGCTTAGGACCCATTTTTAGATCTCCTCACCTGGGACTATTGTCAGATGACCACAGAAGTCAGCATGGGGCATACAGAATGTTCTGACATGTGGATCCTATGTTCTTCAGAAATAATTTTGTCACAGTAAATGAACACCACAGTACTTGAATAGTCCAGTAAAATTAGGATAGGAAAAAACTGTAAACTGTGCAGACAAAAAACATGTTTTTTTGTCCCTGCATCTCACAAAACCCGAGTTTCAAACCTTATATAAAATGTTCACAATTCCTGTCCTTTGCCATCTCTGAGTGGTAGGGTATTTCAAAATCATGATTTCACAGTGCAGTGAATCACATTTCCTCAGCTTTTGAAACAGGCAGTTTGTTGGGAAAGTGCAATTCCTATCCACCTGCCTGGGGTTGTCTAGAATTAGCCTGGACTCTCCAGGAATCAGAAGCAATCTCCAGAGGACTAGTGAAAGAAATCTTGGAGATTTTAACATCCAGGTATTTCCCACATTATCCCATGTGGGGGGGGGGGGGGAAATCTCCAGGACAGTTTTAGTCTGTGCTGGCAAACCTGCCTCCACCACCTCCATCAGTATTTCCAGTTCTCCAGCCTGACAGAAGGAAAGTTGACTTCAGAACTAGAAGCTGCAGATCACGGCAGCCAGCTTTGTTTTTCCTATTGCAGCCCCTTCCTATCCTTTTCAATCTTATGGGATTGTATTGAAAGAATGGAGAAACTGGGAGGGAAGTGTAGTTTTAAAGGGACAGATGCTGCCTTAGGACTGAGAGTATTGCAGGAAATGGAGTAGGAGAGCGAGAAAGAGCAGAGAGCCTAAAGCTGGCCCCAAAACTTTCAAAACCTTGTGCAAGATGAGTGCTATCATTTCATGGAAACAAAAGCTTTTGAGTCTTGCTTGCACATCTGTATATTGTACATACACCCTTCCTCCTCTGATGTTGTGAATGAAAGTAGTTCCTGCCTTTTCCTTCTCACAAAACAGGCCAGTTCCTTGTCTGGAATTCCTGTCAAGAAACCGTTGGCTGATGGTTTGCAGATCCTACAGGGTCAGGAAACCATTTTAGCTTAATTTTCCTTGGTGTGTTCAGGCTAATCCTTGTGAAGGTACACCTCCCATTTGGTATTCTGCTCCCAGCACCCCTATTTGTTCTCAGGAGTTCTGAATTCAGAGCACCTGGCTGAGACTACCTGGTCTGTATTTCCATTATGTACTCCCATATGTGATTTTAATGTAAAGCTTGTGTTCTCTTCTGAATTCTTAAGCATGCTAACTGCAGACGACCAAGACCCCTTGGAATACAGAGGTTGTACAGCTAGGCTGCATGGTGCAGTTTGGTGCAGCTATTTCTAATTTTAGTTAGGAACAAATGACCACAAATCTTCAGAATGTTTAAAAATGTCAACATAATATCATCACATTGTAATTCTGGCAAATTCCAGAGGGATCACCCTGAGAGTCCATTGCAGCAAATTCAGAATAGAATCATGTGGCATCTTGAAAACTGACAGATTTACTGTGGCAGAATCTGTCTGACAAAGTGAGTTCTGGCTATGATGGTGTATACTGCATGTCTAAGAGGAAGGGAAGGAAGGTAATCAATTTCTATGTAAGCTCAGCATTTGCCACAAGTCTAATTAAGATCACACACAGAAATATCATCTTTTAACCAGAGGGAGTTGAACAAAGGAGGAAGAGAGGAAGGGAAACTGCAAGTATCTTTGCCCACAGGAATGAGTCATAAAACTCATTTACCTGTATTTCAGTCCTTTGTGCTTTTGGGGCACTGAAGGCTTGAAGTGAGAGCCCTGGGCTGCAATCCTATTTGATGTTACTTGGGAGTAGGTCCCATTGAATAGAATGGAACTTACTTCCTAGTAAACATGCACAGAACTATGCTGTTGGTTATTTGCCTCACTGCAGACAGTTAACATGCACTACACACCACACCAACATACCAAATCCCAGATATAATAATTGATGCAGATTTAACCTGGCCAGATGCATGTTAGAAGCACCCTGATGATACACTATTAGCACATGCAAATCCATATGAGCCTCTCACTGGAGCTTTTGGGCGTAATCTAGCAGGAAGTTGTCCATGAATGGGAGCTATGCAAGAGCATTTGTTTAAAGGGGGCTTGCGTAAATCTTTCCAGTGGATTATGCTACCATTCTCTTCACTTTTCTGGTGTGTCAGCATGTATCTGGGAGTGTGGTGCCACAGGATGAGCATAGCACTCCCTCTCCCACCCCCACTCTTAACATTGTAAGCTCTTAAGTGGAACCAGATGGGCTAAGCCAACTGCAGAGCAATTGTTAGTCTATTTCAACACTGTACCCATAAGGAATAGAGGGAGGAGCTGCAGTTACAGGCTAAAAAATCATCTCCAGGGAAAATCATAGTAAAGGAACATGCCAAGAGGGGAGATTTCACTGTAGAAAACTTTTGAAACACCATTGTCTGTAGACAGTGGGTGAATGCAGACAGTTTACTAAGTGGTAAGTCTTTCTACCACGTGGTTGCTTAGTCATCCATATTAATGCAAATTTTTCTTTTCTTGCACATGCTCTGTTATGGTAAAGGCTAGGGGCTTTATGAAGTAGTTAGGCTTCCCCACATTTCCTACATACTTCATCATCTAGATTCTGTCTGGTGAGGTTGAGCAAGGAAGATATTTCTCTCCCCCCCTCCCCAAATGACAGAGTCTTATGGCTACAGTCACCTTTCAGGAACAGCTTGTCTTTTTTGTTTTCTCTGTGGCTTTAAGATTTTTATTTTAGATTTCTACTTCAAGTGTTGAAAGGTTTAAATATTTGCAGTTATTATGACAAATCTTTTGATATGCGCCGAAGTTTTGGCATGTTTGAGGGTGTGTTTCTTCCCAAAGCAAAAAACTGTAGTCATATTTCTACAGCAACACTCCTGTGTATGTTGTGTAATGAGGGACTGGGTGGGATATGTTTATTAATTTTTATCTTAAGGCAGAAAATTACACATAGAAGATTGCTTCACAGACTTAAAAGCAAAGCAGTGGAGGACATTGCAAGCTTAAAAGCAACACCATCTTCTTTTTTAGAAAGCCAGGATGTTTCCCTAAGAGACCAACTTCAAACACTGGAGAGAAAAAAATGTGTTATTGACATCTATGAAACAACTATCAGTATGAGTAAATGTTTAAGACTGGAAACAAATTAACTATCTACTTTTCCAAACAAAGAGCTAGGAAGTGGTAATAAAAGGCTCCAACAATGCATGGCAGGCTAGGTAGAGAAGTGAGGTCTTCATAGCAACAGAAAGAGTCTGTTACTAGGGGTGGGGGCAAGAAAAACCATAGAATAGTCCAAAACCACAGCCATCCTCATCTGTATGATTGTGCATGCATTTCTTTATATCCTGCTTTTCTGCATATGCAACAAAAACATCAAGCAAACAGCAAAATTACTGTTTACAAGTCAATGTAAAATACAATGTCCATAATAACAAAAAAAAATTGCAGCATCACAACAGCAGAAAAAAATTAAAACAAGTAGTTAACAGCATACTTTAAACATGTATTGTATTGGAATAAACAGTTTTTTCAAAACCTGTGGAATGGTGAGCAAAGAGGTAACCCAACAGATTTCCCCAGGGAGACAATTCCATCTGTGGGATCACCACAAAGAAGGACCTGTCCCTAGCACCCACCAACTGAACCTTCCACAAGTATGAGCCAGTGGGCAAAGTTTCCAAAGCTCCTCTTAAGGCACAAGTAGGCTCATTTCTTGCACACTGCTTTTCTACAGTGCAGTTCATTTGCTGCAGTGTAGCACACATTTAGGAAATGGGCAAACGTCTTCACACTTTTCACATGGTATGTTGATTGTCTGTACTACTTGCCCAGTGTGCAGTGTACAGTACTTTGAAACAGACAAGCAGTCCCCCAAAATGTGAGACTTGACCGTTGTAGCCTATATAAAATCTAGTGATTGCTAATTATTATGCTGTCTCCAGCCTGACCAGTTCAAACATGTTTGTGGCACTGCAAGTATCTTTTGCCAGACTTAAGGGCTAGGTAGGAGATCATGCTTGCTCATTCAAAGTTTAGAAGTGTGACAGTTGGGGCTATTAAGAAATATGCTGCAAGTTCTGTACATTTTTGCTTGTGCGATAAAGCTAATCCCGCCTGCAGCCAAGAAAAAATTGTGGACATCAGCACGTCTCGTCAACAAGATCAGCTCTGCACTTTCCCGGCGTAACTATACTGAAATCAGTTTTGTAATGGTACAGATTAACTTCCTGTTTACATCTGTAATACATCCAGAAAATAACAGGATTTATACCGTGTTTCCCAAGCCACCTTAATCATATGCATATTCTGGATCAAGTCATTTGAATTACTTTCTCCTTAACACAGTCAAAACTAATCATTTATGTATAATACAATAAAAACACAAAAGCTGAAATCAGCTGAACAGGGATAAGGGGCAGATTAGGGGGAAAAGAGAAGAGCAGTCACCTCAGGGCTTCCCCTTCACAGCTGTTTGCCTGTGTCTTTTCTAATCCAGGGAGTGGGGGGGGGGGTGGACAGCTAAACTGCCACCTGAGGTTTAAAGACAAGTTGCAAGAGTTGCTAACCTTCCAAGACTGACCTGCAGCATCCAGGAATCATCACTAACCTCCAGCAGTCTCCTGAAAGCCATTTCCACCAACCATATACTATAAATCTCTGGGCAAAGGCAATTTCAGTTTTATACTCTGTGTAGCACCTAGCACACACATTGTGGGATGCGAACAAACATTTGGCAATAGGAGTGGCACTGCTATAACAAATAAATCACATGGGATTTTATTGCAGTGTGGAACCATGTGTAACTCAGGCCCAAATCGTGTGCTTCATCCTGCAGTTGGATGGCACTCACAGAGCCCTCCTCTAAGTAAGGGAATGCTTGTTCCCTTCCCTTGGAGCTGCATTGCCCTTATGCCAGTGCTAGAAAGTAGGTTAGAATTGCACCCTCAGTGACAGAAGTGGGGGAGAAATTATAATCTATAATTCTATAATCTCCAGACGTTAAATGCAAAAATGCGTCTACCAGAGGCTTACAGTGCAGAAGTAACTGAGGTGAGTGCTATGAATGAAGTATTCTGTGCCAGAGAAAAGATGGCTACAGCTACTGTTGGTTTAATAAATATAACCTGAACTATTTAATAAACATAACCTGAACTATTCTCAACTGCTTCAATCCCCCACATGGCTCTGCATTTGTCATTTATCCTCAACCTAACCTAACTTACTGCATCTCCAGAGGCACACTTTTTCAGTAGGTCACCATCTCACAGGGATGGGCACTCAAAACATTGTTTTTGACGATTCAAGTCATGGATGTCATGGGCCCTGGTGCAACTCATGACTTGGAGCCAATGACTCAAAAAAAGAATTGGGCCTCAAAATGACTCAAGTTCAGACTCTCTTTTTTCTGTGTGTGTGTTCTGTTATATGTTTTTTTGCCACTTCCAAGTCATGCTGAAGACCTTGTGGGCAGTCCAGAAGCAGACATCCTGAAGGAAAGCAGTAGACATGGTGGAAGGGTATGTTCCAGGAGATGGAGGCTGATGGGGTTGAGGGGATGAGGAAGGTTTACATTTTGGGGGGAGGCTGTGGTTTTGATCAGGGAATCCCTTGACTCTACTAGTTTCTTGAATGTCTTGTGATTCAACTCGAAACGAAATGATTCTAAATGTTTCTTATGTAGAGTCATGCCTTGCACATGCTATGAGTCGTGACTCGAGTCACAAGGTCACCAACTTGTGACTTGACTTGCACTCAGTGACTGGAGCACATCCGTGCCATTTCAGCACATGGAACAGAATTTGGTTTCTGTCTAAGATCAGTTGAAGCAAAACAGCTATAAGTGACAGCAGAGGACATTACGGAAATCCTACCCTTTTCTCTTTCATTGGCTAGAACATTCAAGGGAGAAAAAATAGGTTGGATATCAATGGCTCCCTTACTTGCCAATCATATAATTATTGTACACATTAGAAGGAGTTAGAAGGCAGGAGCACAGGCTAACTTCTTACGAGAAAATATATCAATACTGTATACTTTTCTTATACTGTTGTGCACAAGGGCAATAGGCCAAGCTGGCCTGCTCTCTGGCAGCCCAATCCTATCTGCACTTGGGAGTAAGCCCCATTGACTGTAATGGGACTTACTTCTGAGTAGACATGCATAGGATTGGGCTGTGGGTTCAAAATTAAAAGCAGGAACAGACCGGATGAGGAAGCGTAGAGCAGAGGAGAATAGTGGGTTAGAGTGGTAGACTATTCCACCAGCTCATCATTCTCCACCACACTTCCCCCACTGCCCTGTTCCCCCTTCCTTTTCCACAATAAGGAGAAGGCGGAATGGCAGGCGAATTGCTGGATAAGAGAAGATCGGGGCACTTTTTAAAGAAAATTTCATTTCATTTATCTACTAGTAGAGGATCAAATAACATACTGTATACATTATAGCAAATCAAAAGCAAGTATAGTTATCAGCATTGCACAGGTGTTGTTAGTACAGTTCTTAATAACTAAATATCATGTTTCTAAAGAAGGAATCCTATGCATATCTACTCTGAAGCAAGTACCATGGTATTCAGTGGGGTTTACTCCCAGGAAAACATGTATAGGATTGCAGACATTCTTCCTTTGCCTTAAAATGAGCAAGGGCATGTTTCAAAACTACAAATATATGCAGCTTTGAGAGAGGGGTAACATTTATTCATTCATTCATTCATTCATTTTTAGTAGAATTTATATCCCACCTTTCCACTCCAGAAAGGAGCACTCAAGGTGGCTAAGTGTATTGTCTTAGACACTCGGAGGTCTTGGCTAGTCCTTGCTACAGGCTTTTTGAAAAAAACAATAAAGCTGAAAATCAGGGAGAATGGTTCAGAAAATCTTCAGAAATCTAGGAAAGTCTTCAGAATGGTTGCTAGCCCATACCAGACCCCTAAGGCTATGAATCTGGACCAGTGGCATAGCTAGCGAGGAGCGGGGGGGCGGTCTGCCCCGGGTACCACCCTTAGGGGGGGTGACACCACAAATGACCCAACATTGCTAACATCACGAAGGTTAGGAGTAACCCCATCATGCCATATACCATTGGGTGGAATGTCCAGCTGAATGCAATGCAAGAAACCAGAGTGGAATATCTCCTTTCCATCAGAAGTTATGCCCAAAAAACTGGAAACAAAAAAATGCATGGAGCCCTATGGAAAGTGAAACCGAGCCATATTGCATGTTTGCTCACGAGTAGGCGGACTTGCCTTGGAAAGGGCCGGCTGAGAGGAATCAAAGGACACCAGAATAGTTCCTGTTCAATGAAAGCAGCCCCCAAAACACACCCAAGAAGGAAGTCCCTCCTTCCAAGCTGAGGAATGTATTGAGCCCTATGGAAAATGAAACGAAGCCAAACTGCCACATTTACTCACAAGTAGGCAAACGTGCCTTGGCTGCTGGTCAAGTCAGGCAAAGAGGAATGTAAGGCTAGCTGCATGGTCCTCATCTGATGAAAGTGGAGCTCAACAAATGCTTCAAAAGGCAGCACCTCCCCCCCCCAAAGAATAAAACAGAGGCGTCAGCTGTAAGGTGAATTTTTACTTGTTTTTAGACTTGCAAAGCTGGGTGAGTCCTGATAGTGATATGCTTACTCTCCCCCACCTAAGCCTGGATTCCCCCACAATCTCCCCTTGTCCCCCCCTCCAAGCCTGGATCCCCCCACAATCTTCTCTTCTCCCCCCCTCCAAGCATGGAATACCATCATGTTATATACCATTTTATGCAGAATTTCATCCATTGCTTGTGGGGAAATATTCACTGTGTTCATTTTCTGGCCATTATTATTATTTATTTCATGTCATGACTATTAGAGTTAATGGGGCTTATTCCCGGGAAAGTGTGGACAGGATTGGGCTGTCTGTTTCACCTACCTCACAGGGTTGTTGTGAGGACAAAATAAGGGGAGGAACCATGTACACCACCCTGAGCTGCTTAGAGGAGGGTGGTATTAAAATGTGAATTAATTAGTTGTGTCATATGGGGTGACAAAATTTTATGGACCCGGGTGTCAAATGACCTAGCTACACCTCTGATCTGGACCTTCATCCTACCAAACATTTCTTTCTTGCCTTCCACTATCCCTCATGTTCCAGATAGCTGCCCTAGCATCACATGATCATCCATTACAGCCTAGCCCCTGAGTGTTTCTAGCAGGGGTCTCCAAACCCCAGCCCGGGGGCCAGATGTGGCCCACATCAAGCCTCTATCCGGCCCGTAGCCTCTGGCCCAGTTGACCAAACACAACCAGAGTTGTGCTTGTGGGGTGGGGGAATGGGGACCCGTTTAAGTGTGTGCTTTGGGCTGGGTTGGTATTTGGAGAAATCCTGGACATTTGAGCCCATTTATTCATTCATCCAAGTTCCATTTCTAATGTATTTATTTAAATTTTATATTTAGTTTTTTTTTCCGGTCTTCAACACTGCCAGATGTTTGATGCGGCCCTTTGGCCAAAAAGTTTAGAGACCCCTGGTTTATAGTTAAATCCCATACATATGTCTACCACAATGAGCACAAGCGATTGGACATCTTATAATTGTAACAATATTTCTGTAAAACATACAGATAACCCAGTAAAACATTTGGTGAAAATGAAACTAAAACTCAGGGTTTCAAGCTGTCTGCACTTTGGTTGTGTGCAGTAGCCTAAATCGCAAGAAACAACTCTTAGGCTGTAATCCTATACTGACTTACCTGGGAACAAGCTTCACTGGACTCAATGAGATGTACTTCTGAGTAGACATGAATAGGATTGGGCTGTTTGCTTCTCATTAATGCTGCCATGTAAAAAGCCGATTATAAGTTTAGTTTAAAAGTCAATACATCACTGCCCTATTTAGCTTCATTTAGTTTTCTCCAAGATGTTTGTTTTCTTGTTCTTGGAAGGATGCAGTGCTTGATTAGTCTTTTGGGAGTCAGCAAGGGTTGTTCCACTTTGTTATTTCAAGATCCATGTTATGAAATGTTAGAATAGTAGCTATTTCACAGGTCTGTCATCATCAATCACATGCCCTGCTTTGAGATACACCTCTGAGCCATTCCAATCTTCAGTATAATAAAATACAGGCAGCACCTGTCTTATAGGGATGTTCCTAAAGTACATATGGAAATTAGGTCTAGAAACAGCTGAAGCTGGTGCAAATTTCTGTAAGAGAGCCTCTAGTGTTCTCAGCATTAATAAGAAGCAGATTCCTCCTTTAATACGTAACAGCAAAAGGGAATCTCAAAGTAAGGTTCCTGCAACAAATAATGTCTTAAGTTAGAACTTGGGGTGACATTGTACACATGGCGCTCATGGTCATGTAGATATGCAAAGTTTGGTGGGTTGTGTGTGAATTGCATTTAATTTTTTTCTGAAAGAACCTACCATTAAGGGCTTCAGAACTGCCTTTTGAATTACATGACTCCCACAATACAAGTGCCAACTGATCAAGTTTCAACCCATACTTGGGCCTGGAACTGGTAGATGATAGGGTTACAAGTTTGCCTAGTGTTTTTGTTTTCCTTATGAGTCAGAGAGACAGCAGCAGTTAATCTAATGGATGGCCCAGTCCCTTTATCACCAGTTGCACCCTGGTTCCACATTTTTTCCTCCTTTCAAGGGTACAGTCCTGTGACATCACTAGGCTCTGCATCAGAAATCTCAGGTTTTTTAATGCATCCAATCTGGCAACCCAAATAAGCTATTGAAAGCACATGGTCCATTGATCTTGGGTAATATTTCTGTCCTAGGAAGGGTTGTTAAACCTCCAGGGCTGATCCACCCATGAAGCAAACTGAAACAGTTGCCTCAGGCAGTAGCTGGCAGAGGGCAACCACCTTCATCTGCCCACTTATCTCCACTATTGGAAGTGTGATGGAGAGATGAGTGATGACTAGACAGTTTCCTCCATGATTCCTCTTCTGTTCCCTCCCTCTGTTGCTTTTCAAATCTAGAGAGTGAACGAATGGCATATCCTGATGTAAGTATGGGGGCAGCATTTAGCACACTACCTCAGCTGCCAAGAGGTCTTAGGCCAGTCCTGTCCAGGAAGCAGCATCCATCTCCAGGTGACTACTAAAAGGAATTCTAGAGATGTTAACAGAATCTCCAGGAATTTCCAATATCACAGCATATTGGAAAAGCAGTTCTCCAGAAACCGTATCAGAGATGGCAACCCTACTCCTATCTCAGTTCAGACTGGATAGCTGCCAAGAGAAATTTGAACTAAGACAATGTGTGGCTTTCCCCAATAAGTGAATGCCAAAAATGCTCTCTCCCATGAAACCACAACAGATCTCACTTTTACTACACACTTCTGCTGTGCAACATCCATTTCTTTCAATGGGAATTGCACAGATGGGCAGGTCTTCCAACTGACATATGGCATACCCAACAACATGGATTTATGCAGCACCTTACAAATAAAAAGTATTGTGGTATGCTCAGGGGTTGCAGATTAAGGGCCCAATGCTATACAATTTTCCAGTGCTGGTGCAGTTGTGCCAGTGGGGTGTGCGCTGCATCCTGTGGTGGAGGGGCAGTCACCAAGGCCTTCTTAAGGTATGGCAACCTGTGTTCCCTTAACATGGGGCTGCACTGTGCCTACACTGGAGCCGGAAAGTTGGATAGGATTGGGCCCTTAGGCTGCAATCCTAACCACACTTTCCTGAGAGTAAGCCCCATTGAACAAAATAGGACTTACTTCTGAGTAGACCTGGTTAGGATTGTGCCCTTAATTTGTTAGCCATTATGTTGCCACAAGGCACTGCTATTTTTGCTAACTAACAGATTTGGTTTTTTGTTGCTATTCCTTTGAAATTAGGAATGAGGTCTGATTAGCAGCAGGTGTTGTGAAAAAGTCAATCAGGAAGTGTCCATTACATCACCAATTTCCACACTGAGTATTTTGTTTCTGAAGCATCTACTTGAAAGCTGGCATAATTTATGCCTATATTTGCAGACAGCATCAGCAGTCTGCATGGCTCACACAGGGAAAGCCAGCTCCAATTGTTATTCATTTACAGTTCTGATCACCAGGCACTCCTCTACCTCTATTTATTACAAGCTCATAGGAAGCTGTCTTATACCAGATCAGCCCCTTGATCCACCAAGCATTATCTATGCTGCTTGCCCTAGATAGGTCAGGGTTTCAAAGAGGGAGACTTCCCCACCCTACCTCAGGGTACCAGGGATTGAACCTGGGATTTTGTGCATGCAAAGCATTTGCTCCAGCTTCAGGGAGAGCCTGAAACAAGATCCTTTGGAATGAAGGGAGATTATGTAGCAGTAATGCATGGTGGTCACTCATATGGGATTGCAGAGCCACATGTTGATAAGTATGCAGCCCAGTCCTATGCATGTTTACTTGGAAGTAAGTCTCACTAACTTCAGTGTGGCTTATTCTTCAGAAAATATGTACAGGACTACAGCCTTATCTATCTTTCCTTTTACCAGGAAACATTTCATATTTAAAGTTCCTTGTTCCAGAAAAGATGTAAATTGTTAAAAGTTAGTTACACATCTTCTTCCCTCATGTAATAATTCTGAATAGAAAACAGCCTTTTCAAGGGAATGCTGCTCCACATTTGCCACCATCTCCTGCCATGTCTGCCTTATCTATTGGCTAAAAAGTAAAATATTAGCCTGTCTCCAACTGTCAAAGAGATGAGCTCTTTTTCATGATGTGAACATGGTTTTTGAAAAAACTAATTTTGGGGACTGGCAGATCTGGTGGGTAATCCTGGATTGGAGTCAAGTCTATGAACAGCTTTTCACATGAGCATGGGAAGTATGAATAAATAAGACATTTTAAAGCATTGTCAGATCTGGATAGGCATTTTTTGTGTTGCAGAAGTTTGACATCTCCACTCTACCTGCCCAACTGCATCCCTGCAACCAGCTCCCAATTAAATATTTACTGAAGGTAACATTCCAACAGGAAGAGTTAGGTAATATTTTGTTGCTAAACCATACCATACCACACCATAGCTGAACAAGCACTCATCTACCTTCATTGAGTTTGATTCTTTTTATATTTTGCTGGTGAGTGCAAGGCAAGCAGCTAAAGGATCCATTAAAACTCAGCTGAACTGAATTATTTCCACCTGCTCCTTGGGGTGAGCGAAGAAGCATGTTGGCTGCCCTTCAAGTGAGAGATGAAGGAGTTGCTTGTCAGCCAGTGTGGGAGGCAACTGGGGCCCAGAAGTGATACCAGACCCTGAAAGATCCATCTGAAATGTTGTGCAGTTCTTGAAAGATAGAACCTTTCTGTTATTGTAAAAATCCCCTTGGGGGTTTAGAGATAGCCTGCCTATCTGAACTGCCTTGAATAAAGTCAGAGGAGTAATCTGATGACCAGAAAGGCAGTATATAAACACCATTATTATTATTATTATTATTATTATTATTATTATTATTATTATTATTATTATTATTATTATTATTAAAAGGCTTTGCAGAAGCTATATGGTAGTTAGGCACACTCTCAATAGAGATGAACTTTAAGTAGTGAGCCAGTTCAGATGCACCAGGAAACCAGAGTTTCTTTTTACACAGGCATGATTTCCAACTCTTCCAGGCCTGCAAGATCCCCCCTCATAACTTCAGCAGTTTGGTTTATTAAACCATGGTTCTGCAGTTTGTGCGGAGCTGGGAGCTCTGGTTTAACTTTGTTTTTCAGACCAGGATGTGAAGCCAACTCTGGTTTAAGATCCTGGTTTGAAATCCAGAATTAAACCACAGAATTAAACCACAGTTCCTGACTTAGATGTAGTTTAAATAAACCAGGATGCTGATGAGTAGAAGTTGAAAAGGTAAGTGTAGGGAGATGGTCAGAGCATGAAGTCTCTGAAGGAACATAACTCGCTTCCATATACCAGAAAATCATGGTTTCTGACTTCATGTGAACCAGCATTTAGTTTATATGCTTCACCAGAGTTCCTACCTACATCTCTTACAGTGCAGTCCTATGCAGGACTACTCTGAAGTAAATCCCATTGAGTTCAGTAGAATCTACTCTAAGGTAAGTTTGCATAGGATTGCAGCCTCGAATTAGGCAACCTGGGATGGATGGTAACCTGGTTCAGGGATGGATGAGGTGGAGATGGACAAGTTGGCTTCCAGGCTGGAGGTTAGAAGTGGTTTTGCCATTCTGTCACTACTATATTCTCTTTAATCTAGATTTTAGTACCACTGCATACCAAACAGTTTAGTTCTACTGACTTTGAATGCTTACAGTAAAAAAAGTTATTGACTGAATACCAGCGACCATAAGTGTAGTTTTTTTTTAACCCATAGGGCTCATTAACTGCAGCCAAGTGAAGATAATGTGTTGGCAACCTTCAGTCTCGAAAGACTATGGTATCGCGCTCTGAATGGTGGTTCTGGAACAGCGTCTAGTGTGGCTGAAAAGGCCGATTTGGGAGTGACAATCCCTTCCACACCAGGAGCAAGTGCATTCTGTCCCTGGTCTGTCTCCCTGGCTATGGGCCTTCCTTCTTTGCCTCTTTGCCTCAGACTGTTGGCCAACTGTCTCTTCAAACTGGGAAAGGCCATGCTGCACAGCCTGCCTCCAAGCGGGCCGCTCAGAGGCCAGGGTTTCTCACCTGTTGAGGTCTACTCCTAAGGCCTTCAGATCCCTCTTGTAGATGCCCTCGTATCGCAGCTGTGGTCTACCTGTAGGGCGCTTTCCTTGCACGAGTTCTCCATAGAGGAGATCCTTTGGGATCCGGCCATCATCCATTCTCACAACATGACCGAGCCAACGCAGGCGTCTCTGTTTCAGCAGTGCATACATGCTAGGGATTCCAGCTCGTTCCAGGACTGTGTTGTTTGGAACTTTGTCCTGCCAAGTGATGCCGAGGATGCATCGGAGACAGCGCACATGGAAAGCGTTCAGTTTCCTCTCCTGTTGTGAGCGAAGAGTCCAAGACTCGCTGCAGTACAGAAGTGTACTCAGGACGCAAGCTCTGTAGACCTGGATCTTGGTATGTTCCGTCAGCTTCTTGTTGGACCAGACTCTCTTTGTGAGTCTGGAAAATGTGGTAGCTGCTTTACCGATGCGCTTGTTTAGCTCGGTATCGAGAGAAAGAGTGTCGGAGATCGTTGAGCCAAGGTACACAAAGTCATGGACAACCTCCAGTTCATGTGCAGAGATTGTAATGCAGGGAGGTGAGTCCACATCCTGAACCATGACCTGTGTTTTCTTCAGGCTGATTGTGAAGAATGATAGTGAAGAATGATAGCATTTAATGCATCTCTTTTACACTCTTATTGCATTGGCCAAAGTCTGTATACTATGACTTGTCTCTTCTAAACTTTCCACAGTGTCCTTACCTGATATCTCCAAGACTTTTAGTTGCAAAGCAGTTATTTCCATATTGTAGATGTTCATGTGTGTAACTTGTGCCTTGCTTCACTGTGAACTGTACTTAATGTATTGTTTGTGGGCATCTGGTAGAGCTGGGATGATGGAATGGCCTCATCTACACAGGGTAGCATTTTAGTTTATGCATCTTAATTTGTATAGCAGACAAAAGAGAACTGCCATTCGTTATCTGTAATTCTCAGTGACAAGGGTGCGTGGCAAGGAGGATTAACAGACTGAGTGCTTTTGGCCATGCTGGTGCAACTTTTATGATTGGTGCTTTCCATATATAATTCTAAGTGCATTGTAGGACCAAACTGTGACTAAAGAGGTAGCACAGTTACTTTTAACTTGGTGGATGTACTAATTGCTGTTTGTGACTTTCTTCTGTTCTGACTGACAGTGGCTCTCCATGGTTTCAGAGAGCAGTCTTACTCAGCCCGACCTGGACATGCTGCCAAGGATTGAACTAGTGACTTGTTGCATATAAAGCAAATGCTGTACCTGGCAGTATACACCTTTGGTTAGGTAAAGCTGAGACAGTGTTGCATTAATGGCTTACCAAACGCTTGGAAAGAAGTAGGTGTTCCAGTGATATTTGGAAGCACAACTAGCTCTCATCCAGAGACACATTCATCTGGATATGAGCAGAGATTTAGCAGCATGAGACATTGTTCTGCATGAACATGGAGGTTACAGTATATTATGCTTATGTTTATACATATTCTAGACATATTCTAGACATACATATTCTAGACATATTCTAGACATATATATTCTAGACATACATATTCTAGACAACAAGGCGGCAGACTGGTTTGAAGCCCACTCTGAGGAGTTGACACCAGTCATTGAGGAAAAGAGGAGAGCTCAAGCAGCATACAAGGCCTGTCCCAGTGAGCGCAACCTGCAGGTCCTCCGAGCTGCTCGCAGCAAAGGCCGCCAGGAGATGTGCTAACGACTACTGGCTCCAGCTCTGTTCCGAGATACAGATAGCAGCTGACACGGGCAACATCAAGGGGCTGTATGATGGTATCAAGCAGGCCCTAGGTCCAACGCAGAAGAAAATTGCCCCTCTGAAGTATGCCGCAGGTGAGGTCATCCAGGATCGGGTGCAGCAGATGGAACGCTGGGTGTAGCACTACTCTGAGCTACTCCAGAGAAAATGTAGTCACCGAAGAAGCGCTGAACAACATTGAGTGCCTGCCTGTGCTGGAAGAGCTTGACAGTGAACCAACCCTAGAAGAACTTCACATGGCCCTGGACTTCCTTGCCTTTGGCAAGGCACCTGGAAAAGACAGCATCCCTGCTGAAGTCCTAAAGTGCTGCAAAGAGATCATCATCACTGAGCTGCATGAAATCTTCTGTCTTTGCTGGAGAGAAGGTGAAGTACCGCAAGACATGAGGGATGCAAACATCATCACGCTGTACAAGAACAAAGGTGACAGGGGTGACGCAACAACTACCGCGGCATCTCTCTCCTTAGTGTTGTAGGAAGCTGTTTGCCCGAGTTGCACTAAAGAGGCTCCAGGTACTTGCAGAGAGTGTCTATCCAGAATCGCAGTGTGGATTCTGAGCCAACAGGTCCACCACTGATATGGTATTCTCCCTTAGACAACTGCAGGAGAAATGCAGGGAACAACGACAGCCACTCTTTATAGCCTTCATAGATCTCACGAAGGCTTTCGACCTGGTCAGCAGAGACGGCCTCTTCAAGATTCTCCCCAAGATCGGATGTCCACCCAGGCTCCTCAGCATCATCAGATCTTTCCACAAGGACATGGAGGGCACTGTTGTCTTCAATGGCTCCACATCAGACCCCTTTGACATCCGAAGCGGAGTGAAGCAGGGCTGTGTTCTTGCACCAACCTTGTTTGGGATTTTCTTCGCTGTCCTGCTGAAGCAGGCCTTTGGAACTGCAACAGAAGGCATCTATCTCTGGACCAGATCAGACGGAAAGCTCTTCAACCTCTCCAGACTGAGAGCAAAGTCCAAAGTCCAGTTGAAATGTCTGCATGACTTCCTCTTTGCCGACGATACAGCTATCACTACCCACTCTGCCAAAGATGTCCAGCAGCTCATGGATCGTTTTAGCAAGGCCTGCCAAGATTTTGGACTTACAATTATCCTGAAGAAAACACAGGTCATGGTTCAGGATGTGGACTCACCTCCCTGCATTACAATCTCTGCACATGAACTGGAGGTTGTCCATGACTTTGTGTATCTTGGCTCAACGATCTCCGACACTCTTTCTCTCGATACCGAGCTAAACAAGTGCATCGGTAAAGCAGCTACCACGTTTTCCAGACTCACAAAGAGAGTCTGGTCCAACAAGAAGCTGATGGAACATACCAAGATCCAGGTCTACAGAGCTTGCGTCCTGAGTACACTTCCGTACTGCAGTGAGTCATGGACTATCTGCTCACAACAGGAGAGGAAACTGAACACTTTCCACATGCGCTGCCTCCGATGCATCCTCGGCATCACCTGGCAGGACAAAGTTCCAAACAACACAGTCCTGGAACGAGCTGGAATCCCTAGCATGTATGCACTGCTGAAACAGAGACGCCTGCGTTGGCTCGGTCATGTTGTGAGAATGGATGATGGCTGGATCCCAAAGGATCTCCTCTATGGAGAACTCATGCAAGGAAAGCGCCCTACAGGTAGACCACAGCTGCGATACAAGGGCATCTACAAGAGGGATCTGAAGGCCTTAGGAGTAGACCTCAACAGGTGAGAAACCCTGGCCTCTGAGCGGCCTGCTTGGAGGCAGGCTGTGCAGCATGGCCTTTCCCAGTTTGAAGAGACACTTGGTCAACAGTCTGAGGCAAAGAGGCAAAGAAGGAAGGCCCATAGCCAGGGAGACAGACCAGGGACAGAATGCACTTGCTCCCGGTGTGGAAGGGATTGTCACTCCCGAATCGGCCTTTTCAGCCACACTAGACGCTGTTGCAGAACCACCATTCAGAGTGCGATACCATAGTCTTTCGAGACTGAAGGTTGCCAACACATTATCTTCACTAGGCTGCAGTTAATGAGCCCTATGGGTTAAAAAAAAACTACACTTATGGTCGCTGGTATTCAGTCAATAACTTTTTTTTACTGTAAGCATTCAAAGTCAGTAGAACTAAACTGTTTGGTATGCAGTGGTACTAAAATCTAGATTTCCTATTAAAGAGAATATAGTAGTGACAGAATGGCAAAACCACTTCTAACCTCCAGCCTGGAAGCCAACTTGTCCATCTCCACCTCATCCATCCCTGAACCAGGTTACCATCCATCCCAGGTTTCCTAATTCGAGAATGGATGATGGCTGGATCCCAAAGGATCTCCTCTATGGAGAACTCGTGCAAGGAAAGCGCCCTACAGGTAGACCACAGCTGTGATACAAGGACATCTGCAAGAGGGATCTGAAGGCCTTAGGAGTAGACCTCAACAGGTGAGAAACCCTGGCCTCTGAGCGGCCTGCTTGGAGGCAGGCTGTGCAGCATGGCCTTTCCCAGTTTGAAGAGACACTTGGCCAACAGTCTGAGGCAAAGAAGGAAGGCCCATAGCCAGGGAGACAGACCAGGGACAGAATGCACTTGCTCCCGGTGTGGAAGGGACTGTCACTCCCGAATCAGCCTTTTCAGCCACACTAGACGCTGTTCCAGAACCACCATTCAGAGCGCGATACCATAGTCTTTCGAGACTGAAGGTTGCCAACATTCTAGACATGTAAATTTAGTTGGCAGTCACATGAAAAGGCAGTCATAGTCACTGCCAAACATCATTAGGAGAAATGAATTATGGTGTAGTGCAAAGTGTAGAAAAGAATGAATTCAAAAAATGATTTAAGATAGGTGTGACTGAAAAATAATACTTGCTCAACTCAGGTGAGCTTCTCTGAGAATGCCAAGTCAAATCATATTAATTGAATGGTGCACAGTGCTCCTGAAGTGAGATGCTATGTTACTTTCAACATCAAACCTTGATAGATTCAGCAGAAACCTGAATCAGCACTGCTGAGTAATTTCTGTGTTTGGAAAATGTTATATTAAACTACATTCAATTTCTGTCTCCTTTTTCTTTAGGAATACAGGTTGTTTAAGGAATGTATACTTTCCATCTCTAATCCTAAAACTTACCTTTTAAAAAGCATTCAAAAGCGTATGAAGGACTGCTTTGAACAACTTCTAATAAGTGTGCAATGCAAGAGTCACCTATGTATGCCTAATGGCATTATTTGGTCTGCTGTATAATGCAAAATGAGGACAGTATGAGGACATTATAGTAGTCTAATGCCTGTGTAACTTTCCATATTACCATTTCCACTCAGTCTGCAAAATGAGGGCCCAATCCTATCCAACTTTCCAGCACTGGTGCAGGCATGCTAACAGACCAGGCACTGCATCCTGCAGTGGACTGGCAATCACAGAGGCCTCCTCAAGGTAAGAGAACATTTGTTCCTTTACTGTGGGGCTGCATCCATACTGGAAAGTTGGATAGGATTGGGCCCTAAGTCTGCAGTCCATGCATCAGTGCAGCAACTAAGGATGATGCAATTGGACTTCATAAGGCAACATAACATTCAGAAATGGCTGCACAGTTTGGTAAGGAGGGCAAGGCATCCATCCATCTACTCTTGTTGAAAAGTGGTATATATTATTAGGCTACAATCCTATACTCACTTTCCTGGGAGTAAGTCCCACTGAAATAAATGGGACTTACTTCTGAGTAGACATGCATAGGATTGTGCTGTTAATTTATGATCAGAGCAACAGTGCTGAGCAGTCTAAGGCCTAAGGGGGCAGGCTACCCAAGATCTCAACAAGGCTCCTGTGTCTTTTAACAGCCAGGCAGATATTTAACAGATGAAGCTTCCTTCAGCCTGAAGATGCGCTTCTGCACTTCCTCAGCACTGGCCCCCCAACACCAGCCTTCTGAAGTAGCAAGCCAAAGACCACCCCCTCTTTCCTTACCCAAAACTGTACCAGCCACTGCCCTTCCTGAAGGCGAAAAAGAAAGAGAAAGTTTGGAGGAGAGACAAGTGGTGGGCTAGAGCATCTCTGACACTCTAGCCCAGGGGTGCCCAAACCGGGTGCCCTGGGGCCACTTGCGGCCCTTGAGGTCTCTCAGTACAGCCCTCAAGGAGCCCCCAGTCTCCAATGAGCCTCTGGCCCTCCAGAGATTTGTTGGAGCCCACACTAGCCTGATGCAACTGCTCTCAGCGTGAGGGCAACTGTTTGACCTCTTGCGTGAGCTGTGGGATGAGGGCTTCCTCCACTGCTTGCTGTTTCATGTCTCTGATACAGTAGCAGCAGCAAAGGAAAGTCCAGCCTTGCTTTGTGCAAGGCCTTTTATAGGCCTTGAGCTATTTCAAGACCATCATTCATTCATATAAGTTCATCTTTAATATATTCATTTATGTAAACTTATGTAAATTTATTAAAATTTTAAATATAAATTAATTCTTTTTTTCCCTGGCCCCAGACACAGTGTCAGAGAGATGATGTGGCCCCCCTGCCAAAAACTTTGGACACCCCTGCTCTAGCCTACTGCTCACCTCTTTCCACTCCGCTCCCTTTTCAAATCCAGAGAGCGGTGGCAGCAGCACCAGTAACAATGGGCCACATCAATCCCCTTTTTGCCAACCTAGGCCCAACAGTTGCCTAGGTGCCTGATGCAATCGTTGTTACATATTATGAATACATATATGCTGACATTGTGCTCTTTGAGCAGTGGTGTGGCAAAGAGGCAATCACACCAGTGAGGGGAGAGGGTTCAGGGCGCCTTAGGGATGGGGTGGGGAGAGTGTCAGCCTGCCTGCTGCACTTGAACTCCAGGGACTTGTGGTGGGTGGTGAGGCAGGGCCTCCCCACTGGAGTCCTTTAAAATGTGCCACCGCCATGCGAGGTGCCCAAGCACCCATAACCTATGCACAGAGTGCAAAGAGCCTGGAGAACACATGGCTTGTGAATGCTTGAGCGCATTGAATGGTGGTGCTGCTTTCCAAAGGACTCCGGTGGGGAGGCTCTGTCTCACCCGCCTCCCCACCCTGTGCCTCACACAGTGGCAGGTGGTGCTTTTTCAAGGACTACACTGGGGAGGCTCTTCCTCACCTGCCCCCCCACCCTGCACCTCACATGACAGTAGTGCTGCTTTTCAAAGGGCTCTGGTGGGGAGGCTCTGTCTCACCCACCTCCCCATCCTGTGCCTCACACAGTGGCAGGTGGTGCTTTTTCAAGGACTGCACTGGGGAGGCCCTGCCTCAGAGACCCCTCCTGTGCCTGTCTTTCACAGAAGTCAGTCCCATTACAGTCAATGGGGCTTGCTCCCAGGAAAGTGTGGGTGGGGTTACAGCCAAGGCAGGCCCCTGCTGCGTGTGTACAGACACAGCGGGCCACATGGCTCTGCGCGGCCGCCCCGCCTCTTGCAAGGAAGGCGGCGCTGCCGCGGTTGTTGCAGCGGCTGAGTGGGGCCGACCTGGCCTCTCTCCCGGCAGCCCCTTCGCGCTGGCTCGCCTTCCCGCCCGCCCCTTTCCTTCCCCGCCTCCCCTCAGGCAGCGACTGTGGTGGCGCCCGGGCAGCCCCGTGACAGGCAGCCGTCCTCCCGCCGGGCTGCGGGGCGCTCGCCTCCGCCCCTCCCTCAGGCGCAGACCGGTAAGTCTCCTCGGCTCTGTCCCCTCTGGGCCCGGCTCGGCCTGGCATCTTCTCTAGGGCTGAGGGGGATTGTCGCCTCCGCAACGGGCCGACGCCGCCATCTTGGCTGGCCGGGAGCGCGGCCCGGTCGTGACCCCCCCAGCTCGCCCCTCCCCCGCTCCTGTGGCGGGCAGGGGCTGAGGCTGCGGCTGGGCCGGCACGCGGGCCTCGGTTCCCTGCCTGACCGGGCGGGGTGGCCCGAGGGGTCGGTTCTCTCCCCTCACGTGCCTGGTGGGCGCTCTCCTCAGGCTGGGCCGAGCCTGCAGGGATGCTCGGGGAGCGCCTTCGCCTGCTCCTCCTGCTCCACAGCAGCCCTCCCTCAAGCAGGGGGGAATAACAGGCTCAGGCTGGGGGTGGGGGGGCTGCATTTGGCTGAGCATGTGCCAGGGAAAGGGGCGATTCTCACCCACCTGTAAGGCATCTTCCCCCCCCCCCATAGTTGCAGCACTTTGGTATGGGCAGCATTATTGTTGTTATTATTAGTGGTGGTTGTGCTGGTGTTTGGGGTCCCATCCCCCAAAGACCACCCTTGCCAGTTCAGTCTCTTGCCAGGTGCAAGGGAGGCCACCAGGATGCAGGTCTCTTGCTGCCTTGTGTGCTCCCTGGTGGGCCACTGTGAGATACAGCAAGCTGGGCTAGGTGCTCCTATGGCTGCATCCAGCGGGCTCTTATGTTCAGGTGCAAGGGAGGGCACCTGGATGCAGGTCTCTTTGTGTGCTCCCTGGTGGGCCGCTGTGAGATACAGCAAGCTGGGCTAGATGGACCTTTGGCCTCATCCAGCAAAGCTCTTCTTGCGTTAGGTTTCTATTGGGAAAAGTTTTTCTTGACCCAGCGTGTGATTAGGCTGTGGAACTTCTTGCCACAGGATGTGCTGGTGGCATCTGACCTGGAGACCTTTAAAAAGGGTTTGGACAGATTTCTGGAGGAACAGTCCATCACCAGTTACAAGCCATGATGGGTACGTGCAGTAGCCTGGTTTTAGAAGTAGGGTTTCTCAGAATGCTAGGTGCAAGGGAGGGCACCAGGATGCAGGTCTCTTGTTTTCTTGTTTGCTCCCAGATGGGCCACTGTGAGATACAGGAAGGTGAGCATCCAGCAGGGCTCTTCTTGTGTTCAGATGCAAGGGAGGGCACCTGGATGCAGGTCTCTTGTCTTGAGTGCTCCCAGATGGGCCACTGTGAGATACAGGAAGGTGAGCTAGGTAGGCCTTTTGGCAGCATCCAGCCGGGCTTTTCTTATGTTCAGATGCAAGGGAGGGCACCTGAGTGCAGGTCTCTTGTTGTCTTATGTGCTCCCTGATGATACTATGAGATACAGCAAGCTGGGCTAGCTGGGTCTTTGGCCTGATGCAGCAGGACTCTTAGGTTCTTATCTCCATTTATACCTGGGCTGTCTCTGAGTTCAAAGGAACCCTTCCCAGTGTATAACACAGTCAGGGAGGGTCTTCCAGTTCAGCCTTTTCCTTGACATGCTAGTTTTCCCACATGCAGGGCCTTTTTGGTAGGACCCAATTCTATCCACCTTTCCAGTCCTGATACAGCCATGCTGATGGTGTGTGCATTCTATCCTGCAGTGGGGGAGGGGCAGTCAGGGAGGCCTTAAGGCAAAGGGATGTTTGTTCCCTTATCTCAGAGCTCCATTGTGGCTGCAACAGTGCTGTAAAGTTGGGCCTTCATTCCATTGTATGAGTACTCCCCTGCAGTCTGTGGTGGTGCAATCCAGTTACAGATAAATCAGTTCCTGGACATTAGGCCCAAGCTGCTTGGGAAGGAATGGAAACAAGTTTATTTTCCTGAAGAACTTGGTCTAATTGCATATGCATTTTTCATGCAGTCCTCTCTCCCCTTGGAAAGGCTCAGCCTGGAAAAAAAAAACAAACTCCTGAAACAAAGCTTCAAATATCTCAGTAATGATCTGTGTTCAGGGCTGTTTCACTAGCAACACTTTCCTTGTATGAAGGTCATTATGGTGTAGATCCATCAGTTTTAGCAACAGAAAGGATTTGCTTAGGTTGGGCAGGCTCTTGAACTCTCTAGGCTGCAGTGTAAACATTTGCAAGATTGAAGGCACTGGCAACAAGTTTTGGGAACTCCAGTGATTCCCTGATCCTACATATGCTCAAAGTCATAATGGGGTTGAAATTCATCTAATTTCAGCTGATTTTTTCTCAAAACACAGGGACCTCAAGATGTAACCTGTAGTAAGTAATTAGGTTTAGCTAGATAGATTTTGTTTTTTTGCTGCTTTCAAACAAGTGATTCATACCTAGCTGGGTTGCCCATTTATTAACTCTCCTGGGTGGGGCTTACCCCTTACTAATGGAATCAAACTAAAATTACTGAAGTTGTGCATATTCCTGAGTAAGTGGGGGATGGCAATGTTGCAAGGGACCTTGCAGCAGGAAAGGAAAAGGTGCAGGGAGCATTCAAACCCCTTTCTGTTTATCCCCCTTTCATGGTGGATGAAGTCAGCAGGGAAGGGATGATGAAGAATAGCACTTGGTGGTTTAGCTAAGTGGACAACACTGTGTACAGGTGTGAGACTAGTAGGAAGTGGTGGTTTGATTTCCCCCCTCCCCTTGTCCGGAGGGAGTTTCCTGAAAGACTGTGGCCTCAGTGGCGTACCTGGGGGTCCCGGCACCTGGGGCAACTCCCCCAATTTTCTCCTCTCCCACACCCCTTTTTTCCGCCCCTACCCCTGACCCAGAAGTAATTGCAGTGACGTCATCGTCACCATAGTTATTTCCATGTGGTTACCTCCTCCGTTCCCCCTTTGGAAAAAGTCCCAATGGAACCTTCTGCACCGCTTGTAAGCGGGGTGCATTGGAGCGGTTTGGGGCCACTGGAAGCGTCATCCAAGACAGGCGGGCAGTGCCTCCCTGCTGGGCACCGCTTCCAGTGACCCCAGATTGCTCCAATGGAAACCTCCGTGCTGCTTACAAGCAGTGCAAAAGGCTCCAAGGGGACCTTGGAAGCAGCATGTGTCTCCTCCGAAATCGGAGGAGGTGCACCACTTCCCCTCCGCCTCTGAGGGGCACCCAGGATCGCTGCTGGAGAGACAGCAAGCTGCTGCCTCTCCAGCAGCAATCCAGTGCTAAACTGAGCCGCCCCCCCTCCCTTCTTTATAGGAGGACAGGAAACGGTGTCCTAGAGAGGCAGACCATCTCCCAGCGCGCTGCCTCTATAGGGCGCCCATTTCCTGTCCTCTGGAGGAAATGAAATGGCGCCCTAGAGAAACAGCATGCTGGGAGTTGCGATGCTGCCTCTAGAGCGCCCTCTGGAGGAGAGGAAACGGGCACCCTAGAGCGGGGCAGGGGGGTGAGGCTCAAGGAGGCACCCCCGGAGGGTCGGTGCTTGGGGCATTTGTCCCCCTCCAGGTACACCATTGTGTGGCCTTCAGGTGTCAGTGTTATACTTCCTTCCCACAATCACTTTTAAGGCTTCAGTAGGTAGGTTTCAGTCCTGTGCACACTAACCAGAGTAAGTGGACATGGAGGGAATTTTCTCATAAGCATGCACAGGGTTGCGCTCTCAGTCGATTGAATACGTTAATTGAGCAGGTTAAGTAATTAAATAACTTTTGGCCAACTAAAAAGGTGTCCTAATTACTTGGGCATAACTTTTGAAAAACATTTAAACATCTAAACATTTTAGAAGAGTCATTACCCCATCACTTTTACAGGAAAGGGTGCCTCTCCTAAAAATTATTCATAATTTGAAGGCACAAAGGTATTCTGTTTTCATTTCTAAGCAGTTGCTTTATTCATACACATCTATACAGATTTGATTGAAACTCATGATTAATTGACTGGGGCAGCAAACCAATCCACACTTATCTAAACATAAGCCCCATGGAACACAGTGGAACTTATTGCAAGTAAACATAAACTGTGAGGTTTTTTATCACATGGCAACCAAACTTCAGGTGTGAAGTTAAATTTAAGCTAGTAGTTTAATTGTTTTAACTATTTACCATAGTGAATAATTTCATAAACCTGTGTCTCAATAATTAATTGCGGTGTAGTTTGTCTGTTCTCCCCAAGTCACATCACCAAAGGTAGTCTCAAGGTGTGATTGGAACACTCAGATCCTTGGTAGGATGGAGAAACAAGGGAAACATAATGTACTGTTTCTTGAATTGGCAGACGTGGAGAGTAATGCTAGA
Source organism: Tiliqua scincoides (assembly GCF_035046505.1). Taxonomy (NCBI): domain Eukaryota; kingdom Metazoa; phylum Chordata; class Lepidosauria; order Squamata; family Scincidae; genus Tiliqua; species Tiliqua scincoides. The sequence continues at coordinate 28,305,864 of NC_089828.1, forward strand.
AAGCCTGGTAGGTACAAAATTGGAGATTTTAAATGGTGTTTACTTCTTTGCTAATGTGAAAATATTTCTTTACCACTATTTTTAGTCTTAATGGGACCTGTAAGTTCTAATCACTGCTAACCTTGACTCCTAGTTCTTATATTTTCAAAGAAAGTTCCTCCATCTCTTTGTCCAGCACGTCCTGTGTAATGTGAAAATGTAAAGTAAAACGTGTAAGTGTTGACTTTATTTTATACCCTGCTTTTTAAGCAAGACTGGCTTCAAAGCAGCTTACAATTTAAATCAACAATATATTAGGGGAAGATGCTTATAGGAGTCTCTTCTGATCTTTGACTTAATGATGTAATCTGCTTGGGGTTCATCCCTACAGAGGGAGGGAGTAAAAGGTACTACAGTATAGATCAGTGTTCAACAAACAATGGTCCATGGGCAGCACTTACCATTCCGCCATGCTACTGCTAATCTGTCCACCAGATCTGTACAGAGCAACACTCTGGGCAGTCACATCTGCCTGGAACTCTGGATGTAGAGCCTGTTGGGGCGATGGGCAGCAGATACGACTGCCCAGAGCGTCGCTCTGTACAGATCAACAACAGTGAGGCAGAGCGGTAAGCGCCACTTCGAATGAGGATGACTTTTTCGTTGTGCAGCAGTTGTAAGTTTGGCAATTGTTGGTAGATATGAACTAGAGTGCTAGTGGGTGGTAGTAATGCTAGCTTGTGGTTGGGCAGAAGCAAACTCTCAACTGCTTTGCAGAGTATTCTCTATGTTTACTCATTGCCATTTTGGAACCTGCTTTAGAGTTTCCCTCAACATTATCCCCATACTAAAACATTTTCTTTTCCAAATGAATAGCTGTTGTTATTCCATCAAAAACTTACATTTTAAACCCTAAACAAAGGGACTTGCATTTGAAAAGCTGTTGTAGCATCCCTGGTGGATCTCTCCGCTCCCCCCCCCCCGAAAAGTTTGCAAAGCTGCCCTTCCCCCACATGCACAAAACCATTCCCCAACCTTTGGAGCGTGCGTGAAGGAGCCTTGCACAACTATAGGACCAACTGGGGAAACCTTGTGAGGCTTCCCCATGGTCTTAAACTGCACTTCTGGAAAACCGGAAGTGCAGTTTCTGACCACATTGGGAGCCTCAGTGAGGCTTCCCACGCTATCCTAGAGGCGTGTGGACCCAGCACCTGGGGTATTTGCCCCGTTTGCCCTAGGTCCGCTGCTGTGTGGCAGAATGAATCCTGCTTTTCCCAAAAGGTTAATGCAGTGGTTCCCAAAGTCCTTGTCCAACAAGGACTTTGGGAACCTTGTAAATCTTTTCATGAGGGTGTGTGTGCAGCAATGTCAGTGCTATGATTGCAGGGATGGGTTTTTCACTTACCTGGGAGTTGCTATAGCTCTTCAGGGGGAATTAGGAGCCTGCAGCCCCCCCCCCCAGCTTCATAATGTGGAAAAAGGAAAAAAATTACTTCCATTTCAGGATGAAAACCGAAAGTGGGTTCTCCCCTTTTTTCCACATTCTGAAGCCTTGGGGAGGGCAGCAGAGGGGGTTGCAGGCTCCCTAGACCTCCTTGCCCATGTATTAGCAAGTGTGGGTCAGTATGGGCACATTATGCTTGTTCTGGACCACATGCTTTGCCTATCTGCTAGCTTCTGAGCCCAATTTCACATTTTGACCTCAAAGATCACCTTCTTTAAGTTCTTGAGATTAAGAATGGCTGATGAGGTTCTGTTCTGTGACTTCTTTTTGAGTGAGATGAGCAGGGCCTTTGCACTTGTGACCCAGATGCTGTGGAATGTTCTCCCTCAAGAGTTTTGTCTTTGTACTACTTTAGTGTCTCTTGGATATAAATGGTCATGCATGAAGTAGCCATTAAACATGGAATATTCAGTCTTTGTTATACATGAAGACAAAAGAAAAAGATATGCAGAAAAAGGGCTAATTGCAAAGCCACAGATCAAATGAAGGCTGAAAAGATTTATGGAAGGAAAAGGAGGTTTAACAAGCTTTAAACAAGTAAATAAGCTACCCTGCTGGTAAAGAAGCTAACCTGGTTTCTCTGTCTGCTTGAAGTAAGTTTAAATCATATCACCAAAAGCAAATACAGGTCCAGCCTTGTTATACATGGATTTTTTATACACGGATTTGACTCAACACGAATGGCCCCTTGCAATGAATGTGCTGATCCCTGGAGAAGGGAAAAAAATGGGTCCCTTTTTTAAACTGTTGCAGAGACAGTCATGCAAGTGATTACAGGTATAACCTAAGTATCCACAGATTTTTCTGTCTCAAAGCTGATGGGATGGGCCCTTTAAATTAAAGGAAAACTCCTTTAATAATGCCAGAGAGGGCAGCTGGCTGACCATCAATCATTCTTTCTGCAGGCTTCACTCCTCCCTTTCCCCTGAGCAAGTGAATTAAGGCTAAATGGCAGCAATAATCACCTTCTCCATTCTTTCCCCCTTGCTGGGGCTTCTGGTGAAGGGAGGGATTGCTGCCTCCTAGTGAAGCCAAAGTGCCTGAGGAGACACTGATTGCTTCTGTGTGCATTATAAAGGTCAGCAAAGCTGTTTTTAAATCTCCAGAACAAAGGCTTTGTTTTTTAAATTGATTTGCTATAGTGCTTTGCCATCCAGTTGGAACCTAACCCTCAGGAATAATGAGACTGACCTGTATCTGCTTTTTCAAAATGTGGACAATCACTTGATACTTTAAAGCAGGGGTCTCCACATTCCTGGCCTGGGCTGGGGGCCAGATGCAGCCCACAGAGAGGCTCTATCTGGCCAGTGGCCAGCCTGTGATCCCCTGAGAGCCTCTGGCCCAGTTGACCAAACGCAACCAGAGTTGTGCTTGTGAGGTGGGGGAATGGGGGCCCATTTAAGTGTGTGCTTTTTTTCTTGGGCTGTGTTGGGGCTTGGAGAAATCCTGCACATTCATTCATTCAAGTTCCATCTCTAATGTATTTAAATTTTATATTTAATTTTTTTTTCTGGCCCTCGACACTATGCCAGATATATGATGTGGCCCTTAGGCTGAAAAGTTTAGAGACCCCTGGTTTAAAGCAAGAATAATTTCAGAGGAAGTGGCAGTCTGAAGGAATATGACAACTGGCTCCCAAGGAGAAAAACTGTGGCAAGGTGCTCAGTGAACTGAAACTGAAACAAGGAATTTTTAAATGTTTTCCAACTACAGTATAAGTAAATGGAATTTATTTATATGATGTAAATAGAACCAGTGTGGTATAGTGATTAGTGACAGATTAGGAACAGGGTTTAATATCCCTGCCATGAAGATCAATGGTTTACTATAGACCTGTCCCAATCCTGTATCCTAACTTCCCTCACAGGCTAGTTGTGAGGATAAAAGGGCCAGAAGAGAGAAGCGTGTACTTGCAGAGTCCCAAGTTCAACATTTGGCATCTCCAGTTAAAAAGAATTTTGGGCACTGGCTGGGAAGTACATCTGTCTGAGAGTATGTAGAATTATTGCCAGCCAAAATAGTTATTGCTGGGACAGATGGTTAAGTAGTCTGACTTGTTATAAGACAGCTTCATACATTGAAATATTTGTAGAAAAAATTGTAAGATTTATCAACCTTATTTTACCTCACCTACAACTGCTAACTTACTTTCTGTCTGTCTTTGCCTTATTAATGCTTTACTTTTTTTTTTAATTAGTGCCACAATGGCAGAGCTTTTTATGGAATGTGAGGAAGAAGAACTTGAACCATGGCAACAAAAAGAGAAAGCTATTGTGGTGGATGATGACGATGACGACGACGAACCTATATTCGTTGGGGAGATCTTGAGCTCTAAACCAACCAATACATGTAAAGTGGCATCTTTCAATATTCTTGAACTGATGAAAATTTAGAACTGTGGTTATGCTTCCAAAATTGAACCCCTTCTGCAGTATGTTTTTGTGCTGTAAATACATTGACTTCAAAAGCTTAGTTGGCATAATGCTATAATGCATTGTGTGTCTGTTCCACTGGAAATAGATCAGTGTCTCTCCACATGTTTTCTGCTTTCTTCTGCAACCAGACTTTAGAAATGAAAGTGAAAAAATCTGGATTCTGCACATAACAGCCTCTGTGTTAGAGGCACGATTTCAGATTCTTCAGTGTTCCCCCGTGATTTTAATTTCAAGACAGAACAATTTAGAAATATTTTTAAGAATCCTTGTAACTGCTGGGATTCGTAATGTTAATAATGTTCTTGGTTCAGCATAAGAAATAGTTGAAGCCGTTTGTATGTTTGACTGGCTTAATCCATTTTTACCTGGCCCACAGGTGTACACATTCAGTCCCTGTTGCATACATGCAACATTGGGCAGAAATGGCTTAAAGTATATCATGTTAGTTACCCTGCAGACCAGCTTAGGGGCCATTATGCATTTTTGGGCTACAGTTTTGACAAGGTTCTGTTGCAGACCATCTCCCCTTTTTCTGTACCTTGTACAGAAAACCTTATACACTTTTTTATTCTTCCTGTCGTGCTACTGTTCCTGTTAACAATTTTTGCCTAGACTATAATAAATCAAGGTTGCAGTCCTGTCATCATAAGTTGATATCTAAAGTGCAGCTTATACTGTATATATTTTCCTCAGTTGTCCAAAGAAACATTATTTCCAAACAATTGCCAAAATGTCTTTGTCATATGACGTATTTTACAGAGATCAATTGCAATCTGCTATCCGTTTTACTCAGAAGTAAGCTCTACTGACTTGGAACAATACTCTTTATTAAATGTGCGCAGACTTGTCTTAATTTGATACTTGAGACACAGGCTTTCACAACAAACGATCAGTTATAGGTTGGCAAACAAGACCAGGTTCTGAGAATTCCTACTGCAAATAATAATTTACTCATACAAGTTTTTTTAGTTTGTAGCAAGTTCTAGATTCCAGTAAATATCTCCAGCTAGTTTAGTTTCTAAGGAAGAGTGTAAATATGTAGTTCCTATTCCCATAGAAGCAGTTATAAGGTCCCATCTTTAGCAGAAACTTATAAACCAAATAACCTTAATTTTTTTTTTTTTTTGCTATTATAGCAGCTGTTGTGCCTGGTGATTAAATAAGTGTTTGAGACCTGTTTGCATGAGAAGTAACTCAGTAAGGCAAGCAGGACATCAAGACCTCTTTGGCCAGTTTGCACTGACTGACAAACCTTCAGGCATATGCAGAGTGTTACTAAGCTTGTGCAGAAATACTATAGTATTTGATTCTATCAGCCTGTTGTGATCTTCTGGAAGGGCCCTGCTCTTTGGTTGTCATTGCCTGAGGTTTAGTTGCCATGTTTGCAGGGCAGAGCCTTTTTTATGGCAGGTCACAGATTCTGAAACACCCTGCTTTGGAAAGTTCTTGATGCTTCTTCTCTGCTGCATACAAGAAATTTTAAAAATCTGCCTGTTTCACCAGGCATTTAATAGATGCCTGGAGGGTGACTTCTGTAAATGGTGTTTTAATGCCATAAATTGTAGTAGTTTTTTCAGGGTTTTTTATTGTCTACTATTTTGGTTTTTTAATGTATATTTTAATTTAAAATCACAATTTTTATGTTACCTGCTATGATAATGCAGTTCGTGTTGGCTGCATGCAGGATCTCCACGTAGAGCTGTATGTAATACAAATGCTTCTTAACAGCAATTCTGTGTACTCCTAAGGTGTTTGCATTGGGGCTGCTTCTTAGTGGAACTGGAGCTTTTTAATTAAGGGAGATATTCTCTGGTATCTCCCTCTGATAAATAAGCTGTGTTCTATTACATTAACTTCAGTCAGTTTTTCCTGCCTTCAGATAACCCTTGAATATAGAGGACTGAGTTTGGGAATGTCCCAGCTTTAAATCAGACTAGTACACGTTGACTCAAAGGTAGATTCCACTTTAATGGGACATAGCATTCTAATAAATGTGGTAACAAACAAATTTTCAGGCTGCAGCTATTTTACAGAAGGGACATAGTCAAGATGCTTGGAGGTTCTGTTCTAAGGATAATCAAAAGAAGTTTAGCAGCTAATTTCAGCAATGTGAACTTTTTAACTTACAGACTACCAGAAGTACTCCTTTTAGAACTCATTTACATCCATAGTGGGGAAATAGTCACTTGCATTTATGATGTGGGTGTAACTTTAGTTGGAAATTGTAGGAGACCTAATATATGAACTTGAGATGACCTTCACTTTTTAACAGATATATTGAACAGAGTTAATCCCAACTCGTCACGAATGGGAATGCAGAATGGTGCACCAAAAAGAGGTATTATGCTCTCAATATGATGGCTTTAAAAGTTAAAACTATTGCAATTAAAATGTGATACTGTATAGTAACATTTCATAATTCTGTGTGGCAGGTGCAGCCATGGGTGTTTCTTCAGGGTTTCCAGCGACAACCAGACCTGCCACTAGCACTCTAGCTGTTCAACCACAGCCAAGGGCTAGCAGTGTTTCAGGAACTTCACATGTACCACAGAGACCTCTTTCTGGATGTTCATTACCACAGGAGGCAACCAAGTCAAATGCTGGAATATCTCCACCAATTAACAGATCTGCCCCACAGTCTTTATCAAGGAACCTCAACATACCTGTACTGGCTCAGACTGCACCCAGACCAGTGGCTACAGTAACAGCACAGCCAGTAGCATTAAATCGGGTAGGTATTGTCCCTTCTTTGTTTTGGTTTGTTGTTGGAAAGTTCCTCAGTAATTTCAGTACTAGGGGCTTTGAAGATCATGTGGCTTTCCTAGTGTAGCACATTTGACCTGAAACTTAACATATTCAATAAGAATAATCTCAGTAAGAAAACTGAGTGAATGAGGAAGTCTTTCAAGTCTCGTTTAGCTTCAATTATTAATCAATGTACTTCTAACAGTAATTGTAACTACTTACATGGCTTACACAGTTTAAGTGCAAGTACGTTATTATTCAAAATAGAATACAGTGTAGTTAAATTAATTCAGCCATTGAAGCATATTATCTGTTTTTGAGAATTTGTTAATTTTGGGTAGTGCAGTTAATTTCCAAAGTTGTCTGAGTGCTGTAAATCTAGAGGGGGACCTTTTGATAAGCTGTTAAACGTAATAAGATGCTTTAGGCCCCATCCTTAGTTTGAGCATTTGAGCTTGCCAATGTCTGAAAAAGGTCAGCATTGTAGATAACCACCTCAGAGTTAGTTGTCATCTTTCAGGTACTGTGCACTTTGCAAAGTTCATCAAGCAAAGGGCTCTCCAGACTCAGGCCCGTGGGCCAAGGTCCAGCACCCCACCTTATCCCTCCCTTGTGTGAATGGCTCTTACTGTTCTGCTGGGGAGCCTGCTGTTTGTACTGCTGATCTCCCCTGAACTGCGCTTCAGCAAGCCCACTTCCGAGTTGTTGCCCCATTGCGCCTGGATGTCTGAGAAGACATGGCAGACCTGGGCACGGTTTCGGGGAGGAGGCTCCCTGTCAGATCTGTAAGCACTCTTTGCACTGGGGGCACCTTTCTTGGTGCGCAGTGGTCTCAAGCACATCAATCAGCAAGTCTAGTGGCATTTGAATACATAACACTTCTAATGTAGTCTGACTTTCTAAGGACAAATCTTTTTCAAGTCTTGAGAAGTTCTGAATTTTTTTTTCTTTCAACTTTGGACATACTACCCAAGTCTTTGGGCCTTACTGTGCTTCTTTTCTTATCTGATGGGCTGATCATTTTTAGTATCTTAATGTTCCATTATCTTAATAGATAATGAAGTATCTATTGCACTTCAATGTGTTTCGTTTCTTTGTTTCTCTCCTTAGCCAGATGGGCCTTCTGACAGGGCCTGGATTCTTTATTACGATTTAGATTATTGATGTACTGCTTTTCAACGAAAAAAGTTCACAAAGTGGTTTACATAACAAATAAGATAGGGGATGGGAAGAAAGGTTTCCTGTCTCAAAGAGGGTTGCAGTGAAGAAAAAAGTCAAAAATCAACAGATTAAAAAAGACACCAGCAGACAGTCACAAGGAGAGAGGCTAATGCTAGGAGGTATAGGGATAATTGTTCTCCCTCTGCTAAATATAAGAGAACCACCGCTTTAAAATATCTCTACTTATTTTTCTGAGATTACCAGAGCAACCTAGGAAATACTATCTTTGCACACTAAGGCAGGTTTGTCTGGTGTGTTTGGTGAGAGTTTCCATCACTTCAGAGAAAAGAGCATGTATAGTATTTGTCCAAATACGGAAATATTACTGAATTGTCTGCTGCAAACTGGGGGTTAATAGAGTTGCTGTAGTTAAACTGAGAGGAAGGGTGGGGAAATAGAGAGCTAGGTATAGAAAACCTAAATTCAGGACTGGAGCTAAATCATCATAATGAGGAGTCCAATGAAAGCTGTAGGCATCCATGCCTGTGAAAGTAATGGCTTGTTATATGTGCTTTGCTCTAAATGTGACCTTTTGCCTGAGATCACAAACTTACATGACTGCAATGCTGTTGTGGCAAACTGCAGTGCACCAGAATTCCTGTGAGATACTACTTGGGTTATTTCATTGGGGTAAACTGGGAAGTTACGTTTGAGCATCTGATGCCTGTTTCTGAAAGGTACAGTAGCAAGCCTATTGTGGACAGCTCTCCTAGTTGAGTCAGTCTAGTTTTGTTAGTGCAATTGTATGATGGCACTCACGACTGCAGTGTTCAGTAGTGTAGAAATATATTAATATAAAGGAGAAATAAGGAAATATTTCATTTGCTGTTAATGCTTTGATTTATTGATCAAATCAGTAAAATTTGCATTTATAATTACTGTATTCCTGACAATTCCTGAAATGTGTGTTTGTTTATCAAAGCAGTATTGGGTAACTAGAAACTTTGAACAAGTTTGTAGAATTAGAACATATTATCCATATATTTTTGAAAAAAGCCAGAAAAGAGCCATTCACCGCTTGGAATGTTTCAGCTGAGCTAATTAACACATGTTTCATAGGTTACACCAAGTGCTCCAAACATGGTCATTGAGTTAAGGCAAAATTCCAGAGTGTCGCCGTGCCAGAGTGGATCAACAGTGAATTCCACAGGTATGATATCCAGCATTATAATTGCCTTATGAATGAATGATTGTTCTATTAGAATAAAAAGTTCTTTAGAGGGAGAGAACCTTTAGAGGGAGGTAGTTGGGTGGTACATTTTTCATTATGCTGTTTGTTGGGAGCTCAATATTCATTTTCTGCTACTGTTTTATATGGTCTCTGCTATTGTTGCAACATTACATTTTTTTAAATCTTTGAGATGGTTTTTATCATGGTGTTAGCTGTTTTTAATTTTGTAAAGGAAAGCAGCACGTAATTTTTAAAAATAAACCATTGGTATGTGATTGTAAGATTAGATGGAACTACTCAAAACATTTCCAAAATTATGATTGTGTATTATCCTCTTCATGTGGGGAAGAACTCTTGGCAGTGCACAAATTGTTGCCCTAGTACTGTGATGATAAATTTCCACTAACACTTGATTTATCATAGTGATACTCTGAGGAAAGCCAATTGTTCAAGCCTCCCCAAGCATTACTGATATAAAAACCAAAATCTTATTGTGACCATTGTCAGCATTATGGGGAAAGTGCTTGGGTGATAGAGATGCCTCAATCTTTTCTTTAGCTTGTGTGGAAGGTGTTAGAACATAGAGCGTCTTACACCTTGGAACTGTCTGTAGAAGTTACAGTCCTCTAAAGGAGAAATACTGTGTGACCAGACTGTAATGTTCTTTTCAAGTATATAGACAAACTTTGCAGTGTGCTTCTCCTAGTATCTAATAACAATTGAAGTGTTTGCCAGCTTGCCAGTGAGATATGGGTGAGCCAGTGATTGGTTGGCAAACAGAATTTAGGTGGTTCAGTCTTTAGTCTTGGCAAAATGAATATGGGATATTCTGGAAACTGTCATCAGGTTGTTGCAACAGTGAGGTGTGGCTTTAACAACCTTCCTTCAGTGAAAAACCTGCAGCACTTTTTGTATGGGTTAGTCCTAGCAGTTGGCATTCATCCCTTTTGTAGCCTTTGTAATAAGGAAGATGCTTTGCATAACCTTTAAGAATTAAAAGATTTAGCTAGGTTTATTTGTAGCAGACTGTCTCCTGTTATGAGTGTTGAATTGGGACATATTGGCTTGGTTCACATGTCATGTCACATGCAGGTGTTCCCCCTTCCCTTTTCTGGTACGTGTGGAGGAAGATTCCAGTTCTAGTTTGAAACCAACTAGAATTTGCTATTGCTTCTGAACCTTGTAAATCCGTTGTTCTAACTGTAGTCCATGAACAAGCCAGGATATCAAACCAGGAATCCCAGTTTGATACAGTATCCTGGTTTATTCAAACAGGTTGTGCTCAGAGGCCCCACTTTCCTTGGATCTCATCATGTTTGTTACCTTGTGGCATTATGGCTAGGTCAGTACTGGAAAGTTGGTTAGTATTGCAACCTAAATCAGCCAAAGGTGCCTCCTCAGTAAGACCATTAGTACGCAACATTGGATAGCTCTTTCTTGAATAAAGTCTTGATGTTTGTATTGATATTGAATGGCATGCATTTCCTAAAGCAATCATTTGTAATTTATTCAAACAACATTTGTGCAATTGGTGTGACTTGATAAGTCAGCCATTTTCAACCCCTGTGCCGTGGCACACTGGTGAGCCGTGAATGATCTGCGGGAGTGCTGTGGGAGTTTGGGGTGGGTGGGTTATTTATTAGTAGGGCCATTGGAAGATGTGAGCCCTCCGCCATCAGGATGGTGTGCCTTGTACAATAGTCTAAAAACTGATGGTGTACCTTGATAATTTTAGAACCTTGTCAATGTGCTGTGAGACAAAAAAAGTAGAAAATCAATGTGATAACTCAACTCATGGTGATCTTGCAAAGGATGTTCTTCTGGGTTATGGAATGGTTGTTGATAGTTTGTATCATTTCTGGAAAGCTAATTTACAGAATTGAGGTGACTTGATCAAAGTTGAGTGGTTCTGAGTCTGCAGGAGCAGCATCCCTTTTAATTCTAACATGTTTTGAACCAAGTTAAGAACATAAGAACAGCCCCACTGGATCAGGCCATAGGCCCATCTAGTCCAGCTTCCTGTATCTCACAGCAGCCCACCAAATGCCCCAGGCAGCACACCAGATAACAAGAGACCTCATCCTGGTGCCCTCCCTTGCATCTGGCATTCTGACCCATTTCTAAAATCAGGGGATTGCACATACACATCATGGCTTATAACCCGTAATGAATTTTTCCTCCAGAAAGTTGTCCAATCCCCTTTTAAAGGCGTCCAGGCCAGATGCCATCACCACATCCTGTGGCAACGAGTTCCACAAACCAACCACACGCTGAGTAAAGAAATATTTTCTCTTGTCTGTTCTAACTCTCCCAACACTCAATTTTAGTGGATGTCCCCTGGTTCTGGTGTTGTGTGAGAGCGTAAAGAGCATCTCCCTATCCACTCTGTCCATCCCCTGCATAATTTTGTATGTCTCAATCATGTCGCCCCTCAGGCGCCTCTTTTCTAGACTGAAGAGGCCCAAACACTGTAGTCTTTCCTCATAAGGAAGGTGCCCCAGCCCAGTAATCATCTTAGTTGCTCTCTTTTGCACCTTTTCCGTTACCACTATATCCTTTTTGAGATGCAGCAACCAGAACTGGACACAATACTCCAGGTGTGGCCTTACCATAGATTTGTACAACGGCATTATAATATTAGCTGTTTTGTTCTCAATACCTTTTCTAATGATCCCAAGCATAGAATTGGCCTTCTTCACTGCCGCTGCATATTGGGTCAACACTTTCATCAACCTGTCCACCACCACCCCAAGATCTCTCTCCTGATCTGTCACAGTTTTTAGGGCAAGTGCTGTTCTGGATAGTCAGATTGAGGGAACACTGAGAAACTTTAGACAACATATATTTGCTACTTGGAGCAACTGGAATCAGAGTATTGACTGACAGAAAAGTACAAGTGAAGAATTTGCTTGGGTCAGTTTTAGGGGTCGGTGAGACTGTGCTGGACTTGAAGTACCAAAAAGATGTGCAACAATGTAATGTTTTGAAAATGTGAGGGCTATTTCATTTTAAACCCATGTATAGGTTTGTCCAAACGACCATCTACTTCCGAGGTCAACAGTATTATTCCCAAAAAGGCTAAGACTAATGAAATAGTGTCTGGAAGTGATTCACCTGTTTCACCATCAGTCAAATCTCCAAGTGACACCTCATCACTTCAGAAAGGTAGGATGATTCTTTTTGCCTTGCCCATTAAAATTCTTCTTGGAAAGAGTATGCAAATTTAACAAATATCTTAACCTTGAAAAACAAAAGGGCAACGCTCCTGAAAAGGAAAGCAATCAATTGTCTCTAGGAAAATTTTAAAATTTGTGTACAGTACAATGGTGCTAAAACTGTCCCTGTGCCAGGCTGAAAGACTGAGCACAACTTAATATTGAGGTAAGGAATACCAGTTTCGAAATACAAGAGGGGACTGGCAGCAAAATATTCCTGTATGGATATCTTTCTTTGAATGAGTCCCAATGAACTAAATGGGGCTTACTTCAGAGTAAGTTTATTCTGGGCCACACTGTTAGTCTGCTAGGGTTGGGTGTAGTCTGCCACCTGGAACAGGCAGCCTTACCTTTCTCGTTCTCTCAAATGATCCCAGCCCTGTCTGCTTTCTTTCTCTGTGGGTGTTTGTAATCTGGGGGTGGGTGGGGTCACCTAACCTTTGCATATACTGCATTGACCCTTCCATTTAGTTCAGATTATCGCTAATGCAAACACTAGAAATGGAAGTTCTTTCCCTCCCCATCCTGACCTCTCACAAGGAAGAGTGACTAATCTAGTCCTTAGAGTTCCTAAAAATTATAGCAGTGGGGATTTTTTGTCCCTCCCTTGCTTGTTTGAATATTACAAACCTTGGAGTGAAGTAAGTATCAAGAAGCTTCCATCATCTTTGCAAGTGTTGCCATTTTGGCTGCATTTGTACCAGCATGGGGAGACTTTAGAAGTTGAGGGATAAATAAGACAAACTCTCTAATCTATACCAGGGGTGTCTAAACCCCAGCCCGGGGGCCAAATCCAGCCCTAGGGAGGATTTTATCTGGCCCCCAAGATTCCTCAGCATCTCAAGGCTAAAAATAACTCAAAAAGATGCACATCCAGGTATACTACATTTAGCCACTAGAGGTGCTGATTTTAATGCAATGTAATGGAAAGAAATTATGTCATTACATTGCATTACATTTAGCGTCTCTTGATTGAATGAGATATATTCTGATTCTGAGACACCTGGAATATCAATATAATTATAATGCTATTTAAACTTAAAACGAAGCAGAAACTGAGACAAAATAAGTTTGAGATTTGCGTCGTAGGCTGCTTGATGCTTCTTCAAAATCCATTTCCCCCTTTTCCTGTGCAAATCAGTTTTGCCCTCTGCTCCCCTCCTCCTTCCACACCCACCCACGTACTGTATTCAATCAAATTCTCAGCACATCGGCCTTCCGTGTATTTGTTACTTATTTTTTTCCCGGCCCTCAACACTGTGTCAGATATGTGATGTGGCCCTTGTACCGAAAAGTTTGGACACCCCTGATCTAGAGCAACCAGAGAGCACGTGGTAGTATTGGATCTAGAGATTTGGGCCAATGTGTATTAGCAGGTTCCTCCAAACAAGTGTATAAATCTGTTAAAGGCTAAGAACTTAGCAACTGACTTAGTATAGATGGATTCCAACTGTTCTCTCTAAAATAGCATCTACTTGGAAGCAACTCATATGGAAGCACGTGTCACTAATGTTCAGCATAAAGATGTTCTGGATGCCGCAAGTCAAAAAAAAGATGCAATAATCCACAAGAACTTTTACTAGCCCACCTGTCCAGACACGTATGTTAGATATGTTTGGCACATGACAGCCTGAAAGGAAGACTCTCTTCCAGTTTACCAAAGCATCAGTACTTGGTTGCCTGAAGAAGATTCTTACCCCAGGCAAACCATTAAGTGGCAATTTACAAGTTTACAGCATATGAGAGAAACATGATGATACAGGTTATGCAAGTGAGGGCAAAAGATGATGCACTTTGATGCCTCACTGCTAGTAAGTATCAAATTCAATGCAAGTATTTTAGTATATTTTTTGAGGTTGCTTTGAAATGGTAACATTGTATATGCTGTTATTTACTGTATACTTCTCTTAAATTTGCAAAAAGCACTATAGCTATTGCATTTGTCCCCATAACAACCCTGTGAGGTAGCCCCAGTCATTCTCATTCTACAGATAGGGAACTGAGACTGAGAATGACTTGCCAAAGACATTACAGTGAATCCTTGGCAGAGGTAGGTTTTTATCCCAGGTGTGTTGGATCACCTTCCATGAGTATGAGAGAGAGCATAAACCAGCTTACTGTTAAAACTAAGATGGCAAAATTTTTTATAGACCCCCTCCTAAATGTGTCCCAGGTTCTCATGTAAAATGTAAAGGATGTTATTCATTGTGCACAATTATTGCATTCTCTTTAACGGGGCTTGTGTTGTACTTCTGCATAAATTACACAGAAATAAATAGGAACTAGACATTTATAATATTTATGTACTGTTTTGGAATTATGGTTATAATTTTTGTGTTTTGTCTTGTGTTGAAGGATGCACACACAAAACATTGCTTGCTTGATTTTTTTTCTTAAATTAGATGTTGCAGGTAACAGTAGGTCTAACAGCTGAACCTTATGCATGTCTACTCAGAAGTGTAAAACCTTTGAGTTCTGTAGGACTTACTCCTGTGTGTATAGGATTGCAGCCTTAGTGTTTAATAATAATAATAATAATAATAATAATACGGGTATTTATATACCGCCTTTCTTGATCCTCAGATTTCTCCTCAGACTTTACATAGGCAGGCTATACTAAATCCCAATAGGGATTTTTACAATTGAAGAAGGTTCTGTCTTTCAAGAACCACAACATTTCAGATGGATCTTTTATGATCTGGTATCATATTCTGGCCTCCATTTTCCTCCCACATAGGCTGACAGCAGCCAAAGAGCAGGTGGAATAACTCAGCATAACTTGGCTAGGCTTGTCAGCTGCTTCAAGGTCTCCCGTTCATGGTGGCCTTGAACTGGCGATCAAGGCGACCTTCGAATGTTATCTTCAGGCAAACGGAGGCTCTACCCTTTAGATCAGACCTCCTGCCTGTCTTTGTTTTTGTTGGTAAACTTGTGTGTTTTGTCATAGTTTCTCACATGCTTCTTTACAACATTTGTAAGAACAATTGAAGAGGATTTCTAATCAAGTGCAATATATTTGGATAATGTGTATCTTGACTTTTACAGGTGTTGCAACAGGCAAAAATGCTTTTCCACAAGCATGTCCAAAGTGTAATATTCATTTCAATCTTTTGGATCCATTAAAAAATCATATGAAGGTAAAGATCTTTTTTTTTTTGGTAACAAAATATGTGACATTAAATATTTAATAATGCTTTTAAAAGAGGGGGGGGAAAAAACTTGGTGTAGTTACACTTCAGGACTCTGATTTTGCCAAATTGCTGTCGTGTTTTGAATAAGCTGATACTGTTTCAAAAATAAAGGTACAGGCTGAAGACTACTATTTTTGGCTGTGTTAAGTCAGTGTCTTATGTTTTTGTGTTCGGTGTTTTATGGTTTCTTCTAAGACAGTGGTTCCCAAACTGGTGGGTCATGACCCACCAGCCAGGGAAGCACTCTGGTCTGGCCCCTTAAGGGGCAGGGGAATGGCAGCAATGCGATCCCCAGGATCATGCTTCTGCCAGGGCTGATCAGGGTTTTTTCAAAATTTATCTTCTGCTGTACCATTCTCCAGGAGGTTCGGGGTGCTCAGTGGAGCCCTCCACATAATTCTCTAAGCCTCTGTAAGTGTAAAAACATGCAATCGGACACTGGAAGCGGTTTCCACTTTTTGTACACTTACAGAGGCTTGGGCAGCACTGCCGCGGGCTCTGCGGGGCTCCCTGCACATCCCCCGAGACAGAAGCTGTGGAAGGTATGTTAGAAAAGAAACCCAAGCAGCCCCTGCAGCAGTGCAATCCTGGGATTGTGCTACCGCCATCCATCCCCCCTTGCCTCCACAAAGACTTAAGTGGTTCCCTACTCCTGAGGGGGACTTTGGGAACCACTGTTCTAAGCTACAGTTTGTCTTGTTTAACTTTTGAAAGATAGACTACTCACCTATTTTATATTTTATATTTAATGTATACATATGTGCTTTGATTTTCAGCTAGAGGAGAATATTGAGGACACTGGTATAAGCTTGTAGAAAACAATCCTGGGATAGTGCATAAAAATGAGGAATTTTCTACAGCTTAGATCTGCTACTTAGAAATCCTTTTCTTTGTAAACATTATAGCTTTGTTATAGACCTCTTATGAAGGAATTTTATATGTGAACTTATTATTCTAAATTCTTTATGTGCATTGTATATTGCCTGTATTCCACTGAAATCAAAGCTGGTGTCAGCTATTATGTTATATAGTTTAAATATGTTTTTGTATGATTGGTGGGGAATTTGGTACTCTATGAATATATTTGCTAATTGCATTATGTGGAAATAAAAATAGTTGAGTTCAAGTAATAATCACAATTGTAGGTGTATTTGCTTAGAAGAAAGTTATTTGAAATGTATGGCACTTACTGTAGTACATTTTCTTTAATCATCTGCCTCTACGTACACCTTTTGTGTATGGATCTATACTGAGTTCAAATGCCAGAAACTGAGGAAACTAGTCTAAAATATAACAAATATTTTTGTATTCTTAGTTTCTTAAAAGAGAGTGCTTTTCAGTTCTTTAATTTGAACTTGCTTCTCTTTCAGTATTGCTGCCCAGATATGGTACATACCTTTCTGGGAATAACCAAAACAGACTGTTCAGGTACATCAACTAAGATTGCTGAAACTGAAAAAGGAAAATTGATCATGCTGGTTAATGACTTTTATTATGGCAAATACGAGGGTAACGTCCAGCAGGTGCGTCAGGAGCAGAAGACGCATACAACTTTTAAGTGTGCCAGTTGCATGAAACTTCTCAAAAATAATTTAAGGTATTTACCTTTTCAAGATATATTTGTAATTAAAACCCTAATTTTAGACCCAGCATTGGCCTGAACATGACCCAGAGTGCCATCATTTGCTATCTATCTATGTACGTTTTTGTGAAGCTGATCTTCTTCCATGAACTGATTCTTCTTTTAACAATATACTTTCATTCTGAAAGCATTCTGAAAACAGGTTAGCAGAGATTGAGAATGGGTCTGAGTTTTTACACTAGACCAGAGGTTCTCAAACTTTGCAGTTCCATAACCCACCTCATCCTTTGTGGTGGGTCACAATGCTCCTGGTGGGGCTAGAGGCCTCTCCTGGCCCAGAAACCCACCCTACAGGCCTCTGTGGCCTCAGAAGCCTCAGTAAGCAATTTCCAGTTTTCAGAAGCAAACTAGAAGAGGCTTCTGAGACCTGCAGAGGCCTATTGAGTGGGTCATCAAGCCAGGAGAAGCCTCCGGAGGCTCTGGTAGGTAAGGGGCTTCTGGAATGGTTCTTATTTGGAACCAAACAAGCGCAAGGATGGTGGAAGGGCCCACATTGTGATCCACTGTGGGTAGGCTCGTGACCCATGCTTTGGGAAGCACTCCACTAGGGTTTTTGAGAAGTCTGAAGAGAAAAAACTATAATGCCAAGAAAGTTGAGAAATGCTTGTTCCTCTGAGGAAGCTGCTCTGTGTTGCATCTGAAAGCCATGGCTTAAATTTAAAAACAAATATCATTGGAAAGACCCACACAAACACCTAAGGCTAGTAAACAAGTGCTTTTTCCTAATATAAACACTACTGTGTTAATTGATGTGTGTGTACAATCCTATATTTGGCAAAGTCTTTTACGTATCAGCTGTTGCCCAGGGTTGGTGGCATTAAACTCACTGACTCTATCCTGCAAGCTACCAGACTATCTACCTCTTACTGTCATTCTGTCCTTTGATGTATGCTCTACACCAGGGCTCTCTAAATCCCAGCCTGCAATCCAGATCCAGCTTTCAGAGATAGTCCTCCGCTGTGCGAGCAGCACTTATGGTTCCGCCATGCTGCTGCTGCTCCTGGCACATGCTATCATCACAAGAACACTCTGGGCAGTTGCATCTACCCAGTTATCCTGTTGCAAAGCCTGCTGGGGTTATTGGCAATAAACTGCCTAGAATGTCCTTGTGACGAGATTGGGTGCCAGAAGCAGCAGCAGTGGGATGGAACTGTAAGTGCTGGCTGCGACAGGGAAAACTTTTCAGCTGCGTGGTGGTATCCAATTTGGAGACTGCTGCTCTACACCTTCTCACCTTGCTCCCTTCTGCTAACCACACCTGCTTCCTTTTTCTTGTTACTCTTATCTATTCAATTGTCATTCTCCCTTTCTTCCCCTCAATGCTTTCAGTCCCCATGACAACTATTGCTATGAGCTGTTCCCTCTTTCCTGGCCCTAACCAAGAGTCCATCATGCAGGGGACGGGGACGGGGGACCTTCTAGTGCCTGCAAACACCTATTTACATTTAAGATCTCTTAAGATCTGGCGCATGCTTTTCATGAAAGTTATGGATGTTGATATTGATGCCTTTTTTTTTTACTGTTTGTCCATTTCTATCCCTGTGTTTGAGGCTTTCCAAGAACATACTGTGGATGCCATTTATCAACTGCTTTTTATGACAAGTAATTTACTTAATGGGTAAAATGGTGCTTTAGGGCAATATCTTCAGCATTCACCCAATTCACTCCAAATGATGTTTTCTATTTAAATGTGGCTTGTTAAGCTGTTTTTTCCCCTGTCATTTTCAGGTTCATGAACCATATGAAGCATCATTTGGAGTTTGAGAAGCAGAATAGTGAGAGCTGGGAAAGTCACACCACCTGCCAGCACTGTTACCGTCAATTTCCTACACCTTTTCAATTGCAATGCCATATAGAAAGTACTCACACCCCCTTTGAATCATCCAGTAAGTTAAATTATTTAGTAAGTTAAATTATTCTTCTAGGTTAGGTAATTGATCCTGAAGTCTCAGATTTTTTTTGTTCAGTCCCTGCCTCCCTTTTAAAGTCTGTATTTTTAATGAGTACCACCAGGGCATCTTACCAGCATGTTTCTAATGTCCGGTGTATATTTCATGTGTGGGAAAAATACAAATTGTTACTTTATAGATCAGGGGTGTCCAAACATTTTGGCAGGAGGGCCACATCATGTCCCTGACACTGTCAGGGGCTGGGGGGAAAAGAATTAATTTACATCTAAAATTTACATAAATGAATATATTAGAGATGGAACTTATATAAATGAATGAAGGTCTTGCAATTGCTCAAGGTCTATAAAAGGCCTTGCACAAAGCATGGCTGACCTTTCCTTTGCTGCCGCTGCTGCAACACAGATGCATTGTCTTCAGTATGAACCTTCATACTATACTAAAAGCAATAGTTTTGCATAGTTCAGTTTATTTGTCAGCTGTAGAAACTTCCAAAACTGAAACTTCCTACTTCCAGTGAAGTTTCCAGAAATAGCTACAATTTCTGCCACCTGAAATTGGTGTGATGAGTCTCTTATCTAAGAATGTTCTCACTTTTTGCAGGAAGAACCCCTATGGTTAGGTTCAGCATTGCTTTCTATCCTTGAGGACACTCAGACAGTCACCTGGAAGCCAGAAATGTATTTTGCCACATAAACGGACTTGCAGGTAGTCAGTGCTAGCATTGAGGGAGCACAAGTAGCAGTAAGGACTTTCTGCTTGTGGAGCACATACTCTGGACTGTAGCTGGGAACATGGCATACCAAAGTCCAATAGGAAAAAGGATGTTACCATGTGGAAAAATGGTCTTGTGATGATTGACAACAATTCTCCTTTTTCTTATCCCTGAGTTTGTGGGAAAATGTTCTGCTACACTTTATTAAAAATGTTTGGACTACCACAGGGCGGGTAACGTTGCTTTCAGGACCATGTTTGAATTTAAGGCACCAATAATTCTGTCCCATTGTTCTGTTTTGTGCTCTAACTCAGTGATTTTCAGCCTTTTTCATCTCATGGCACACTGGCAAGGCACTAAAATGGTCAAGGCACACCATCAAATTTTTGACAATTGACAGGGTGCTCTGTGCTGTCAATGGGGGCCTCACAGCACCCAATAAATGACCCTCCCACAAATTCCTGAGGCACACCTGGGGACCATTCACGGCACACCAGTGTGCTAAAGCGCAGTGGTTGAAAATGACTGTTCTAACTGTTGCTTCTGTTTTGTTCTAGCTGTCTGTAAAATATGTGAATTATCCTTTGAAACAGAGCAAGTTCTTTTGCAGCATATGAAGGACAATCATAAGCCTGGGGAGATGCCATATGTCTGTCAGGTACCTCTGTGTGTTCATGGGTGGGGGGGGGCTTATTGTTTCTAAAGAAAATTTTTACAAGTCAGTCTTTCCCACTCCCTCTTTTTTCATGCGTAGGTGTGCAGTTACAGATCATCAGCATTTTCAGATGTGGAAAAACACTTTAGAGCAGTTCATGAAAACACAAAAAACTTGCTCTGCCCATTTTGCCTTAAAGTTATTAAAATTGGGGCACCGTATATGAATCACTACATGAGGCATCAGGTAATGGTTCACTTCCTTTGGAGTGTAAATGGTAGGCAAGAAGAATACAATACTACTTGTGGAAATGTCTAATAATTGTTTTTGTGGTCACTTGTTTACCTGCAAAAACTTCATCTGGTAGGAGTTACAATTTCAGTACAGCTTGAGCCTAAACCATAACAAATGACTACTCAGCAATGCCCTGCTATGACTCCTGACATCTGCTGACCATTAAAATATTTGAAAAGCATTCAGCTGTGTTCATGGAGCCCCAGATGCCCACTTACAGCTGCTTATAGCTAATATAAGTATTAAAAATATATATATACTTTCTGGATGATATGGCAGAGGCTAGTAGTAAGAGAAGGGTTTGGCAGGAATGTAACCAGAGTCGATAAAAATCAGTGCCTTTTAAAAAATTGCTATTTAGAAATGTAAACTTGATGTGTTTTTTTAAGTCTGATTTATATTTTCTTTCCTTTCAAAGATAAGGGGATTTAAAATTAAAATCTGGTCATCATGCAAAACACGTAATTTCTTAACTGAGTTTATGCCCCTGTTGTAAATTGTGAGGAAACCATTATCAGTCATTTTAGAGCACAATAGTTCATATGATGATATAATAGCTTGATTCCGGGAATCATGGACTGGCAAATCACCAGAAGTTTCACGTACAGTTCCATCCCTGACCTCTTGGTATTTTATCCTTTGTTATAATATAAAATAAGATCAGGTTTTTATCAAAGTATTTAATTCTTGACCGATAAGCCAGTTGGTATGCACTTTTATTTTCATCAGTATCTAAATAATGGCAATTTTTATTTAAATTAGGGCACAATCCTAACCCCTTATGTCAGTGCTTTCCAGCACTGACATAAGGGCAATGCAGTTCCGAGGTAATGGAACAAACATTCCCTTACTTTGAGGAGGCCTCTGTGAATGACACCCAACTGCAAGATGCAGCACATGTCCCATTGGCACCGCTATGCCTGTGCTAGAAAACACTGACGTAAGGGGTTAGGATTGCGCCCTTAATGATTTAAGTAGACCTTTTGGGGGGATTTAAATCTCCTTATGCTAAGGTTTGCCTCAAGAAGCTGTTCGTTTAGTTACCTGTGTTCCTGTGCACAGTGTGATCAGCATAGTAATAATAATAATAATAATACAGGTATTTATATACCACCTTTCTTGGTCTTTATTCAAGACTTTATTCAAGGCGGTTTACACAGGCAGGCTTATTAAATCCCCGTCGGGATTTTTACAATTTTGAAAGAATGTTCTATCTTACAAGAACCACAACATTCAGATTTTACTTTCTTGATCTGGTTTCACATTTTGGCCTCCATCCTCTCACACTCAGAGCAGATGGAATAACTCGGCTCAGCTTGTCAGCTGCTTCAAGGTCGCACGGTGCTGGAGCCTCGGAACTGGCGACCTTCGGATGTTATCTTCAGGCAAATGGAGGCTCTACCCATAATCATAGTACTGTATGATAGTTAATCATAGTACTGTGATTAACATAGTACAGGCATGTCCCCATATCTGCAGGGGTTCCATTTCAGAACCCCCCATGGGTTTAAGTGAAACAGTAGATACAGGTGAATGCCTCCCTCCCCATCCTCCGGAGCTGAGGGGATCTCTGCTCACCTTGCCTCCCCCTCTGGAGATCCTCTTAGCCCAGCAGAGGCCACAAGGACTTCTAGTTTTTCTGTGAATGCCTTATAAGGCATTAAAAATGTCACTTCTGGTTTCAGGGAGAACCAGAAGTTACATGTTTTTTAAACCTTTAAGGTTCAGTTTGAGCCTGGCAGACAAAGGCTCAGAGAATCCTCCAGGCTCAGAGAATCTTCCAGAGATGAGGAGAGCAGAGCTGCCCTCGCCTCCGGTGAAGGTGCGCGCGAGGCATCCCCGCAGACCTGATCCATGGATACAGGGCCCACCCTCTACTAACTAATAGGGGTTTTGTACCAGATGCAAGTAGTTTGCATCATTCTGACATTAGAATTTCTGTCCATTGGTAGATTCTGGCTTAACTGCAATTTTTTTTCATTTTTAAAAGAAAAAAGGAGTACATCGCTGTACCAAGTGCAGACTTCAGTTCCTGACATGCAAAGAAAAAATGGATCACAAATCTCAGCATCACCGAACCTTTAAAAAACCAGTTCAGTTGGAGGGGTTGCCTCCAGGAACCAAGGTAAGCATAAAGCATCATGTTGTGCCCGTTTTGAAACATGATTAGAAGGTAAATGGTAGAAGGTAGCACTGTGCACAGCTAAAGTATATTTTTCTTGCTTTGGCTACCTGGGACCACCAGGGTTGTTTCTGATAGTGTCACTCTGACACTTGATTTGGATATGATTGAATTGTGGCCGTACCTGCAGCTAGCAGGCATAGGAACTGTCTTATGCTGAGTCAAATCCTTGATCCATCTTGTTCAGTATCATCAGCACTGATTGGCAGCAGCTCTGATTTCCAACAGGAATTTTTCCCTACCGTACCTGTGGTTGTAAGGGAATTGAACATGGAACCTTTTGCATACAATGCTTATGCTGCTACTATCAGGCTATGGTTCCATCCCTCATGGCATGTTCTTTAGCTCACCGGTGACCATAGACAAAGATCCATTTGTGACTTTGTATATGGTCTACTGATTTTCAGTTTATAACTTGAAGCTTGCTTGTGTCTGATGGGTGTTGCATTCATACAAGTGGTGTGTCTCATAATAAGTGCATTTATATGATAAACACGGTTGATAAATAAGCAACTTATGATGGAAACAAAGTATTTTTCTGTTGTAGCTGGAACTGTTGTGCAGGTTGCAATCCTGTGAAGTTATGATGCTTTGGAGTATGGGAAGTGTGTGGTTAGATGAAGGGAGAGTCCATAGGCAAGGCTTGTGGTTAGTGGCGAAAGGAGTGGTCTTGCACAAAAGTAGAGCTGCCCTTGCCTGTTCACACTGGGTTAGCATGTAGGGAGCTTATGGAATTTTATTGTGCTTTGCTGGAGGGTGGAGTT
This sequence comes from Tiliqua scincoides, assembly GCF_035046505.1. NCBI lineage: Eukaryota > Metazoa > Chordata > Lepidosauria > Squamata > Scincidae > Tiliqua > Tiliqua scincoides. Next base: position 28,329,484 of record NC_089828.1, read on the forward strand.
GCTTTTGTTAACAACCCCAGCCTTAGAGTTGGAACAGGCTATAAATAAATGTTAGTGGATAGGATTATGTTGCCTACCACATCCTTTCTGATTTGGTGTCCCCTGTTGCCAGATCAGATTCAGATGTCCCCGATCCTGAAGCAGACTATCCATGCTGTGTGTGGTGTGTGTATGAATCTGTGTTGCCTTTTTGTGTGATCTGAAACAGAGTCCAGGTGGGACTGAATGAACATTGAGTCTGTGCTGGACATGCTGCTAGCTATTTTCTCTGAGATATAGTGGTTTGAGGGTGCATGGCACTGCTCAGCTTTGGGCTCCCTGTGTGTAGTGCTTAGCAGTGTGCTTTTTTTTTTGTAAAACTCAGTGTTCATTGAACGATGAACCTGTGCAGCAGGATAAATTGTTGCATGTCTTGTAGAGAGTGCTTACGGGATGTCATGTTCATAGGTAACGATCAGAGCTTCTATTGGATCTCTTCACCCTGGAACAACGACCACATCTTCTCTTAGCACAAGCACATCTACTTTACAGTTGTCTCCCAACACTAAAATGACAAACACCAAGAATAATGCTAAATTGAATGCAAATAAAGCAAAGCCCAAATTGAAGCCGTTGAGTGTGCAGAAAAAACAAAGCCTGGGAACTAGCAGCAGCAGTAGCAGCAGCAGCCAGAGCAGCAGCAGCAACAAAAGGAACAATAAAATTGCAAATACCGCATTAAATAATCTGAGGTAAATCTTTAATAACTTTCTGGAGAGTATTTTTGGACTGGGCAGAAATGAAAAGGCAGAAGACCTCTCTGAGTGTATCAAAATCAATAAGAGCGCACCAATAAGATTGGTGGTTTTATTAATGTTGATGGGAGTTGCCATCTATTCGGGCAGTGTTGAAGAGGCATGTGCTGTTACTGGGGGTTTTGTGTTTGTGACATAGATGCCACATGGAGAGTCTCCCCAGCTCTGGAACTTGCTTGTTGTAGAAGGTGAATATTCAAGGACCAGAAATAAGCAGGAAATTCTTATAGTAGTGGCTCCTATGTTAAGCCAAACTTGCTTAACATAGGAGCCACATATGATAAATGTCAGGTGTTTGAGAGCCACAACAGAGTTGTTTGAGAATAGCAATATTAAAGAAGCATTTAATTCTTAAATATATTTACTCACCATGCACATTAAACTTATGTTTTAATCAGTGGGTTCTCAGTTTATACTCTGTAGATAATCACAAAGCTTGAAAATTTCTTATTTACCTTTTATGTTAATTGTGATACAAAAATGAGCTCAGCCAACATATTTCTGAGAGCCACACATTGTATGTGGCTCGCAAGCCACAGTTTGGCCACTCCTGTTATAGTAGATCAGTTAAGGATGACAAGATTTCAAATATGGCAGTACTGTGTTTCTTAGATTGTGTAGATATGAACTATGGATTGCTTGATTTTCAGCACTTAGTTACGGTAAGTGGTTTGATGTGCTACTTAAGACAAACTATCAAGAGACATATAGCAAGGATTGTTGATTGAAAGTGCGCAGCCAAATCCACCATAGTGCCATTGCAAATTCCCAATTGATTCTTCAGTCATTCCCCGCCCACCATACTAATGGTATACTCCCACTGTGCTTTTTTAATTTGTTTTTTATGGTCATTTAAGGGGTGTGTGTGTGTCTGAGAGAGAGAGAGAGAGAGATTTGCCTAATGTGTGTATAGAGGACGATGTGTCTATGTATGTTAGTGTGCATAGGAATAAGATTGAGAGAGAGAAATGTCTGACTTTGTTTTGTTGCAGCTCATTTGCTCATTTAAATATAAAGGCATGTCCTACTCACTTTCAGCATTGTGAAATTATAGAATTACACCTATTGGCAGATATCCAAAGGGCTGTATACTGTATACAGCCCAGGGTTTTACCAGTCTCCCACCTCTCTTCTCCACTCTCCAATCTTCTCATACTGCATTGATGTCAGTTGCAGAGGATCCCCTGAAAAGCAGCTCCTGAATGCTGTGGGGACCCCCCAGTGATGGAATTTGCACCTTGAAATCTTTGTATTCTGGCCACATGATCTTAATGCAACAAACAATTAATGGTTTAAAATGAGAATTCTTTAGATAACTTTAAATATACTAATGGTAACACTGTTTTGTATTAGATGTTCAGAAATTCAGAAATGCATTGAATGTTACTCGGATATCAGGACTTTTGCAAGCCACTTTCCAGCCTATGTTCGCTGTAGTTTATGCCGATACAGCACTAGCTGCAGTAAAGCGTACGTGAACCATATGATGAGGTAAGAAATCTTCAACCTCAAGTCCTTGTGTTGTGACTTCAAGTTTATAAAACAAATTTCCAAGCTTTCAGTATTTCAAATAGGTTTCAGGGTTGGGGCAAACATAATGATGGGTCCCGTTTTTTGTCTGCGCGCACATGATACAGACCTCTTGCTCAAGCTAGGTGTGATCAGTGCCTGTATTTAGGTGGCTGTACACAACTTGGGTGTCATGATGAAAGCAAGTTAGGAATGTATTAATGTAACAAATGGATGCAAACTGTCCCTTAACCATGGTTATGGGGTTAGGAACAGGAGTAGGTGTCAGTTTAAATTAAATTAAATGTGTTTTCTTGCAGTTTTCATAGTGCTCGTCAAAGTAAAAGATTTTGGATTTATAAGACTCATTCAGAAGAACTAAGGTAACTTCTTGTTTTCTCTTTGCAACCTGGTAATTTTGTTTGTGGATTTAGCATGTGTGAAAAATTATTATCATTCCTCCCTGCTTTGGTTTCATGTTGAGTAGACATTCCGGTTTGAGTAAATGAAACAAGTTTTTTAAAAAGCCCCAAATATTCAGTTCAAAACTCTAGATTTCTTGGCAAAACTTAGGGATGTGATTTCACTGGATATTTGCTAAATTTTGCTGAGTTTTACTTAGTTATCATGTAGGATGTTTGGAATTCATTAATTCTATCTTCATGTCCACTCTTATAGGTACATGAAAGGGGCTGTATAATGTTGCCATTCAAATTATCATGGCAGAGAATAGCAAGCAACCTTTTCTTCTGTCCTCTTCAAAGGAACAAGAATTATTGCAACATGATTTGTAGGATATCTTTAAGCTCATTCGTTTTATGTGGAGATTACTCCTGAGTGTAGCTGAATGTATTAAAGACAAAGTATGTTTATAGCCTTGTCTCACTTGTACTCATTTACTTTTTCTCTCACCACTGGCCCACAGGGGTTTCACCGTTGTTTGTCTTAATTGTGAGTTTGTAACTGATGTTTCTGGCTTGGATAAGATGGCCACACACTTGAATGAGAAACCTACCCATTCTTGCCAAGTTATTATTGAAAATGGTATGTACCTCAAATACTTTTTGCATGTAATGCATACTTTGTACGTGTGATATAAAATTGTAATATATTGTGTTATTTCTTAATATTGAATTCTTTTTTTTAATTCCAGTTTCCTTAAACTGTCTAGATGCTGAAAACTTGTCTGAGTAAGTTGTTTTAGATTTTTTTTTGTCAGTTAAAAGCAGATGCTTTCCTCATACAGCAGAATGAATCCATTTATGTGTATGTTCTTCCAAGAAAATTATCAAGCTATTTTCTTAAGATTTAAACTTAGACTCTATAGTGATCTCATCAGGTAAATTTAACATAATCTCTATTTTAATCAAATGACTCTTTTCATGAATAGCTAGAAATGTTGTTCAGTCTTCAAGAACAGACTGGATATAAATAAAGCAACATGCTGAATCACCAGAGCAGCTACTGTCACGGATATGATGCCATCTCCACCTGAATGTCCCTTTCATTTCACATTTGCTGTGCATAAATAGCATATAATATTGTGACAAAGGGACATCTTTCATCTCGTAATTCTTCCTCTTCTTTGGAATAGTTGTGATATGACTTAATATTTTCTTTTGCAATGGGAGGTTTTTGGTTCTTTGTTTCTCCCTCACCAGTAGTTAACATAAGAACAGCCCCACTGGATCAGGCCATAGGCCCATCTAGTCCAGCTTCCTGTATCTCACAGCGGCCCACCAAATGCCCCAGGGAGCACACCAGATATCAAGAGACCTCATACTGGTGTCCTCCCCTACATCTGGCATTCTGACTTAACCCATTTCTAAAATGAGGAGGTTGCGCATACACATCATGGCTTGTACCCCATAATGGATTTTTCCTCCAGAAACTCGTCCAATCCCCTTTTAAAGGCGTCTAGGCTAGACGCCAGCACCACATCCTGTGCAAGGAGTTCCACAGACCGACCACACGCTGAGTAAAGAAATATTTTCTTTTGTCTGTCCTAACCCGCCCAACACTCAATTTTAGTGGATGTCCCCTGGTTCTGGTATTATGTGAGAGTGTAAAGAGCATCTCCCTATCCACTCTGTCGATTCCCTGCATAATTTTGTATGTCTCAATCATGTCCCCCCTCAAACGTCTCTTTTCTAGGCTGAAGAGGCCCAAACGCCGTAGCCTTTCCTCATAAGGAAGGTGCCCCAGCCCCGTAATCATCTTAGTTGCTCTCTTTTGCACCTTTTCCATTTCCACTATGTCTTTTTTGAGATGCGGCGACCAGAACTGGACACAATACTCCAGGTGTGGCCTTACCATCGATTTGTACAACAGCATTATAATACTAGCCGTTTTGTTCTCAATACCCTTCCTAATGATCCCAAGCATAGAATTGGCCTTGTTCACTGCCGCCGCACATTGGGTCGACACTTTCATCGACCTGTCCACCACCACCCCAAGATCTCTCTCCTGATCTGTCACAGACAGCTCAGAACCCATCAACCTATATCTAAAGTTTTGATTTTTTGCCCCAATGTGCATGACTTTACACTTACTGACATTGAAGCGCATCTGCCATTTTGCTGCCCATTCTGCCAGTCTGGAGAGATCCTTCTGGAGCTCCTCACAATCACTTCTGGTCTTCACCACTCGGAAAAGTTTGGTGTCGTCTGCAAACTTAGCCCCTTCACTGCTCAACCCTGTCTCCAGGTCATTTATGAAGAGGTTGAAAAGCACCGGTCCCAGGACAGATCCTTGGGGCACACCGCTTTTCACCTCTCTCCATTGTGAAAATTGCCCATTGACACCCACTCTCTGCTTCCTGGCCTCCAACCAGTTCTCAATCCACGAGAGGACCTGTCCTCTAATTCCCTGATTGTGGAGTTTTTTCAGTAGCCTTTGGTGAGGGATCAGCCTTTGGTGATGCCTTCTGAAAGTCCAGATATATAATGTCCACGGGTTCTCCTGCATCCACATCCTGTTGACCTTTTCAAAGAATTCTATAAGGTTCGTGAGGCAAGACTTACCCTTACAGAAGCCATGCTGACTCTCCCTCAGCAAGGCCTGTTCGTCTATGTGTTTTGAGATCCTATCTTTGATGAGGCATTCCACCATCTTACCCGGTATGGATGTTAGGCTGACCGGCCTATAGTTTCCCGGGTCCCCCCTCTTTCCCTTTTTAAAAATAGGCGTGACATTTGCTATCCTCCAATCTTCTGGCACCGTGGCCGTTTTGAGGGACAAGTTGCATACCTTAGTCAAGAGATCTGCAACTTCATTCTTCAATTCCTTAATAACCCTTGGGTGGATGCCATCAGGGCTCGGTGACTTATTGATCTTTAATTTATCAATGAGGTCTGAAACATCTTCTCTTTTAACCTCTATCTGACTTAACTCCTCGGTCAGGAGGGGCCGTTCGGGCAGCGGTATCTGCCCGAGGTCTTCTGCCGTGAAGACAGATGCAAAGAACTCATTTAATTTCTCTGCCATCTCTTAGTCTCCTTTTATCTCCCCTTTCCCTCCCTCACCATCCAGAGGGCCAACCGCTTCTCTGGTGGGTTTCCTGCTTCTAACATATTTGAAGAAGCTTTTATTATTCCCCTTAATGTTGCTGGCCATGCGTTCCTCATAGTCTCTCTTGGCCTCCCATATCACCTTCTTACATTTCTTTTGCCACAGTTTATGTTCCTTTTTATTCTCCTCATTAGGGCAAGACTTCCATTTACGGAAGGAAGCTTCCTTGCCCTTCACAGCCTCTCTAACTTGGCTGGTTAGCCATGCGGGCACCCTCCTGGATTTAGTGGAACCCTTCTTTCTTTGCAGTAGTTAATGAAAGTGATAATAAAACTCTGTATTTCGGATTCAGTCATCATTTTGTGCAAACATTCGCCTCAACCCAATCTATCATGTGATCCTTGAAAGTTATAAAGGAAATTGCCAAGAATTAAGATTGACTTTAAAATATATCTGTGGTGAATTTTCTCAGTATTGCAGAAAAGGTGCTAATGATGCATGTTCTCAACCTAGGCCAAAGTGGGACAAGTTATTAAGCCTGTCAGTGCAGGAAAATCGCCTTCATAAATTAAATCAATGCAGCTTCTTCTTCTTAGCTAAGTACCTTGTATGTTGCAGCAGCATTACTGGGGTCATGAATTATTTAATTTATGATTAATAACATTGCTACGCAGATGTGATAGGCATAGTTCCATACTTCAGCATATTAAAATTCACTTTAATGCTACATCAACAAAGAAGATACAATCACCAGCAATTTTCATGAAGCAAAACACCTTTGAAAAGTTAAATTGTGTACTAAAACTGATGAGTTTACAAGGTTTTATGGGAGACATGTAGTTCTTGTTATCTTTGCAGTGGAACTGTTCTTGCATAAACACAGAAAATCAATCATGGTGATGTGATAAGCTGTTTATCTTAATGTGATTTGGAAGTCAATACATTTTTAAATAATGTATAGTTAGTCTAAAGTGTGGACTGGGGTCTGGGTAAGTATTTGCAGAGAACTCTGCCTTTCAAGTGACAAATTGAGATCCATATTGATATTTTACAACACTGCAGAAAAGCTCTTTGTTCTGGGCAATAATGCACAAACAGAAAAATTCAGCAATATAGCAGGAATTTGTTTTGTGGGTCTGAATAAAATTACAAAGGAAATTGAATGCAACTAGTTTGTAGAATTTTAGGTATATGTGTAATTAATGCGTTCAAGTGTAGCAATAATTATTGTGATACCTACACAGTGCCACCAGTGTACATTGGCATGTTATAGAACTCCATGAGCAAAAAGAAGAGTACATAAGAACAGCTCCACTGGATCAGGCCATAGGCCCATCTAGTCCAGCTTCCTGTATCTCACAGCGGCCCACCAAATGCCCCAGGGAGCACACCAGATAACAAGAGACCTCATACTGGTGCCCTCCCTTGCATCTGGCATTCTGACATAACCCATTTCTAAAATCAGGAGGTTGCGCATACACATCATGGCTTGTACCCCATAATGGATTTTTCCTCCAGAAACTTGTCCAATCCCCTTTTAAAGGTGTCCAGGCTAGACGCCATCACCACATCCTGTGGCAAGGAGTTCCACAGACTGACCACACGCTGAGTAAAGAAATATTTTCTTTTTGTCTATTCTAACTCTCCCAACACTCAATTTTAGTGGATGTCCCCTGGTTCTGGTGTTGTGTGAGAGCGTAAAGAGCATCCCCCTATCCACTCTGTCCATCCCCTGCATAATTTTGTATGTCTCAATCATGTCCCCCCTCAGGCGTCTCTTTTCTAGGCTGAAGAGGCCCAAACGCCATAGCCTTTCCTCATAAGGAAGGTGCCCCAGCCCCGTAATCATCTTAGTTGCTCTCTTTTGCACCTTTTCCATTTCCACTATGTCCTTTTTGAGATGTGGCGACCAGAACTGGACACAATACTCCAGGTGTGGCCTTACCATAGATTTGTACAACGGCATTATAATATTAGCCGTTTTGTTCTCAATACCCTTCCTAATGATCCCAAGCATAGAATTGGCCTTCTTCACTGCCGCCGCACATTGGGTCGACACTTTCATTGACCTGTCCACCACCACCCCAAGATCTCTCTCCTGATCTGTCACAGACAGCTCAGAACCCATCAGCCTATATCTAAAGTTTTGATTTTTTGCCCCAATGTGCATGACTTTACACTTACTGACATTGAAGCGCATCTGCCATTTTGCTGCCCATTCTGCCAGTCTGGAGAGATCCTTCTGGAGCTCCTCACAATCACTTCTGGTCTTCACCACTCGGAAAAGTTTGGTGTCGTCCGCAAACTTTGCAACCTCACTGCTCAACCCTGTCTCCAAGTCATTTATGAAGAGGTTGAAAAGCACCGGTCCCAGGACAGATCCTTGGGGCACACTGCTTTTCACCTCTCTCCATTGTGAAAATTGCCCATTGACACCCACTCTCTGTTTCCTGGCCTTCAACCAGTTCTCAATCCATGAGAGGACCTGTCCTCTAAGTCCCTGACTGTGGAGTTTTTTCAGTAGCCTTTGGTGAGGGACCGTGTCGAACGCCTTCTGAAAGTCCAGATATATAATGTCCACGGGTTCTCCCACGTCCACATGTCTGCTGACCTTTTCAAAGAATTCTATAAGGTTCATGAGGCAAGACTTACCCTTACAGAAGCCATGCTGACTCTCCCTCAGCAAGGCCTGTTCATCTATGTGTTTTGAGATCCTATCTTTGATGAGGCATTCCACCATCTTACCCGGTATAGATGTTAGGCTGACTGGCCTATAGTTTCCCGGGTCCCCCCTCTTTCCCTTTTTAAAGACAGGCGTGACATTTGCTATCCTCCAATCTTCTGGCACCGTGGCCGTTTTGAGGGACAAGTTGCATATCTTAGTCAAGAGATCAGCAACTTCATTCTTCAATTCCTTAATAACTCTTGGGTGGATGCCATTAGGGCCCGGTGACTTATTGATCTTTAATTTATCAATGAGGTCTGAAACATCTTCTCTTTTAACCTCTACCTGACTTAACTCCTCGGTCAGGAGGGGCCGTTCGGGCAGCGGTATCTGCCCGAGGTCTTCTGCCGTGAAGACAGATGCAAATAACTCATTTAATTTCTCTGCCATCTCTAAGTCTCCTTTTATCTCCCCTTTCCCTCCCTCACCATCCAGAGGGCCAACCGCTTCTCTGGCGGGTTTCCTGCTTCTAACATATTTGAAGAAGCTTTTATTATTCCCCTTAATGCTGCTGGCCTTGCGTTCCTCATAGTCTCGCTTGGCCTCCCATATCACCTTCTTACATTTCTTTTGCCACAGTTTATGTTCCTTTTTATTCTCCTCATTAGGGCAAGACTTCCATTTACGGAAGGAAGCTTCCTTGCCCTTCACAGCCTCTCTAACTTGGCTGGTTAGCCATGCGGGCACCCTCCTGGATTTAGTGGATCCCTTCTTTCTTTGCGGAAAGTACCCACCCTGAGGAGCATACAGTCTTAACGGTCAAAATGGACGCAATGGGGAAAGCTACATTTTGTCCATATGTCTTGTCCCATTCATTTATTAAGTGCATGGGTATGGGGGAGAATCTAATCCTTAGAGCAGGGTTTCTCAAACCCACTTGGTGGGTCACGACCTGATTGTGAGTGGGTTTTGAGACTGCAGCTGACAAGCTGATAGCAGATGAGCAAAATGCACTGAATCCTATGCGAAACTGAGTGATACTGCATGTTTACTCATGAGTAGGCAAGTGTGCCTTAGTCCATTGCGAAGGGCAGGCTGAGAGGAATCCAACGACACCAGAATGGTCCCGACTGATGAACACAGCCCCCTCCCCCCCCCAAAACACCCAAGGAGCATTCTCCAGGCTCACGAATTGAGCCCTATGGAAAGCAAAACTAAACCAAATGTTTGTGCTTACTTATGAGTATGCGACTGTCTCTTGGCTCATGTGGAAGGTCAGGTGAAGGAGTGGTAGGCTACTAGAATGGTCCCTATCCTTTGCACATGGAGCTCAACAAGTGCTCCATAAGGCAGCCCGCCCCACCATAGTACAGTAAAAAGAGGTTTGAGCTGATGAGGCTTTTCTTCTTCTTTAGGCTTGTGAAGCTAGATGAGTCCTGATAGTGTGTAATTTTAAAAAGTAGGTTCCAGCGCTAATAGGTCTGGAACCACTGCTTGATTGGGAAGTGTTGTTGCACTGAGAAGAGCTGAATCCTCCTGTCTCATCCACCTTGCGTGCCTGCATTCCATTGTTTCAGACAATTCTTTTCCAGCCCAGCTCCCATATCAGAAGTGATTGGGACTAGGGAGACAAGTGTCTGAAGTGATGATGAACATGTGGTAAAGTGTTCAGTGCCTCCCGCTGTATGTCCTTTTTGCTGGTGAAATTGGACAACATACTCAATTTTATATGTGAATAGTCTTATGATTTACTAAAGTTGGGGCCCATCATACCGAAGTGAACAGTAGTAAAAATCATGGAGGGAGAGATCAGTGGAATGATGACTTGGTATGGGATAGGGGAGAGGATTTTTCTCAGAAAAAATAAGCAGTATGATTGGAACTGGAAAAGGTACAGAAGAGAGCAATCAAAATGCTTGGTCTTTGAGGGACCTCTCTTATGAGGAAAGGGTAGAGCATTTGGGGCTCTTCAGTGTAGAAAGAAGGTGTCGGGGGTGGCATGACTGAGACATACAATCATACATGGGATTGATGGAGTGGGTAGAGGGAAGTTTCCAGGGACACCCACCAAATTTGACTAGTGGGAGAATTAGAACAGACCAAAAGAAATATTTCTTTACCCAACATGTAATTAATCTGTGGAACTCCTTGCTACAGGCAGTTATGATGTCATCTGGCTTAGATACCTTTAAAAGGCGATTGGACAGATTTTATGAGAAGTCATAGGTTAGAAGCCATGATGACTATTTGTAGCCTCCAGGTTTTTAGAGGTAGCCTGTATCTGAATGCCAGATGCTAGGGAGTACTACAGGTAACATGTTATCTTCAGTGTGCTCCCTGAGGCATCTGAGAGATATAGGAAGCTGATCTACATTGGCCCTTGCTCTGATCCAGCAAAGTTCTGTTTTATCTTCTTATGGTGGCTATCCTGGAAGAAAAAGCTGCTGCCATAGCGCTTTTTGAAGGTTATTTCATTGGTTTTATGGAAACAAATGATTCTTCATTAGAACTTTTTAAAAGATTTGATGTTTACAATGCACTAATGTTTGAAAATTGACTATTTTGTTCTTTAGCCAAATGAACAATGAGTTACCAAATAATGAAAATGAAGAAAAATGTCAGGTAAAACCCCTTTTGGCCTAAATCTTTTGTTAAAAAACACTGTGTATATGAATGTGTGTGTATTGTATATTTAAAAATGTATATTTAAAAATATACATGCATACATAATAGTTTTATTTATGGACAGCGTAATAATGTACAGTTTACACATGGGGCTTCCTTAACCACAGATTCGCCTCACTGCAGATGCTGAATCCTCAGATCCCTCCCCCTGCAGACCTCCCAGATGCTACCAGAACGTTGTTCCAGTAGCATCTGGAAGGTTTCCTGAGCCTTGAATGCACATGGCGTCTCCAAGGCACAGAATGGTGCCTGGAGCATTTTTTCAACAACTTCCAGTTTTCACTGAAAACCAGAAGTTGTTGAAAAATGCTCTGGGTGCCGTTCTGAGCTTTGGAGAGGCCTCGTGCACTGGTGTGTGGCCTCTCCAAGGCTCAGAATGGTTCTGGATGCAACCGGAGCAAGGCTACAGTTGCATTCAGAGCTCAGGTGGGCTCTAAAAACTGTGGATTTCATTATCCATGGTTTTCTTTACCCATGGGGGTTCAGCTTTTAAACTTTCTCAAATGGCAGCTTTGAGAACTGTATAATTATTCATACCTAACAAAACTAACTGAATGAGGCATCAGTTTTAATCCCTGTCATGCATGTGCTCTGAAATTAATCTTCTATATCACTGAGGGTGAATCAGGTTAGGCTATATGATGTTCTGTGTCAGTGGTCTCCTCCAAGCTCTGTAAAGAAAATGCTATCTGTGTCAAAAACGGAGCTGACTGTTCAGCTCAGCTCCATGTTATCATCCCTTCAGATCTCTGCACAAAGTTGCTCTGGGCAGCTGCTGCCTCTACCCATTGCCTCAGCAGACTCTTCTCCCCATTTTTAAGGTGGAGGCAGCTGCCCAGAGTGACTTTGTGCAAAGATCAGAAGGGAAGATAACAGAGTCATGTGGAATGGTGTGGTTGATGCCACCACCTCACTGTCTCGGTATTTATTCAGCCAGGGAGAAGTGGGGCCCAGTGATTTTGTCTCTTACCACCTCCCCAAAGCAGTCTCCTTACTCATCCTGTGCACAGAAATTATTTAAAATGATCAGAAAGGGAAGAGCATGCTGGGCTTTTCCCGTTCATTTTAAACAAAGGACAAGCAAGGAGATGGCATAGAAGAGGAGATAAAGAGTGGGGTCACCCTGCCCTGCCTCTCCCTGCTGATTCAGCCCTAGCTGCATGAGCAGAGAGAGCAAGGAGGTAGCAGCTGTGGCACCTTCTTTTCATTCCTTCTCTCTCCCAACTCCACTCCCTTGAGAGCAAAAAAGGGGGCTGTTGCTGTTCCCAGTCCTCTTCTTGCTTACTCTTAGCAAGTGGGAAGAAGATTGGCGCATTAACCAGAGAAGATCAGTTGGTAATGTCCTGGGGGAAGGCTGCAGATAGATGGGGGCCCCTCATTGGTTCACCACTCCTTCATAGGCACTGCTCAACACAAAGTGAAAGTTTTCTTGTTGCATTGTCTGTGGGCTAGCCCTGCCTTGGTGTTGGGGCATGGTGTTGCCATGCTGTGGAAAGCCCTTTTCTAAGCAGAGATGTTGCAGAACAGAGAGGCTGCTGAACTAATGGGGGTGGGTGGGGTGCCAGTGTCGTCTGCCATTAACTCCACTGAGTGAAGGCAGCCTCAAGAGTGTGCTCTATTTAGGCCACTGGCCTGCTAGGGCAGTATGCATTTCTGAAGAACTTAAATATATGCATTTGTAAGTGTTCAAGGCTGTATGTATGTTTGTAGGAGAGAGTTGTCTAATATGTAGTCCCTAATCTTCATGAAGGTCCACAGCATGGCCTGTAGAAGTCGAGTCAGGTTCCTACAGAGCCCATATTCTCCTTGTCTAGTGGTATATATTTTTCTTTTCTTCCCCCCCCCCTTCCTGGTTTGCTTGTAGTTGCATACCTTAACACAGTGTCTGGGACTGTGTGATATTGGATCAACTAGAACAGTGATTTCCAGCCTGGGGTATTTCTACTGTACTGTTGCCAGGCTCTCACAGAAGACCTCCCTCTGGGCAGATGGACATGCAATCCATAAGCAGTTGCAAGCAGGAAGACATGTAGCAGTAGCAAACAAGACTATTGCTCTTTTAAAATTGACTGTGTTAAATGTAAAACTAAAACATTTATATTTCAGAAAATTTCAAGACTTTCTTCACCTGAAGATAAAGAGACATCAGCTTCTGCAAGGTAAATATAAGAACTGTGTCTTTCAAAAATTAGAATGTGTACAATGGCTGTACCGAATGGAAGGAGATAATTTGCAGTATAGGCTTGCCCCCCATATCTGTTAGGGTTCCATTTCAGAAACACCCCCCACCCCCTGCCGCAGTTAAGTGAAACCGTATATACGGGCAAACGCCTCCTCCCCGCCCTCTGGAGCTTGCTTCCGAAGGGTCCTCTGAGCTTGACAGATGTCGCGGATAACCACCCACGGCCTTTGCCGGGCTCAGATTGAGCCTGGCAGTGAAAAGGTCACTTCTGGATTTAACTGAGAAACCGGAAGTGACATTTTGCCCCAATGCCTTTATAAGGCATTAAAAATGTCACTTCCAGTTTCACAGAGAGACCAGATAGTCTGGCAAAGGCCATGGACAGATGTCCGCAAATTCATGGATGCCGAGTCTGTGAATAAGGAGGATTTACAATCAACAAACCCCAAACAAAACCTACTTTTCCACCCACAACTCCAACCCCGAAGTGCAGCTCCTATTCAGGACCAAAAAGGAGGGAGGGAACAGAGAGAAATGAGTAAAATTGGAAAGTTCTCCATGAAAGATATATGGTAAGGTGAAGGGAGTACAGTGTGAGAGCATGCTGTTCACACTGAGCATGAACAAACACACATTGAGTGTCTTCATCTCATGGACTGAATTCATGTTCACTGAAGAGCTAACACTACTTACTTTGAGGGTTAAAAATAATAATTAAAATGTAACATAGGAGGTGTTTGAGCAGTTTTGGCACAGTGGCACACAGTTTTGTTTTGCCTTTTTCAGCCAACAAATCAGTGACTCTGCAGAAGAAACAAGGAAGGACCCGCCAGAAAATCAAGCGAATGAAGGTCCTTTAGCTGCTGAGTGCGAAGAAGGTAAAACTTTAGTTTTAGAAGTCTCCTCTGGTTCAGATGTCCAAACCTGCTCAAAAGACTCCATAGATGCTGCAGAGGAAGGAGACACAAACTGCTTAGGAAATAAAACTGATGAAGATTTGTTAGCTGCTGAGGGCAAAGAAAATAAACCTTCAGTTCTAGAAAACTCCTCTGGCCCAGAGGTCCAAGCCTGCTCTAAAGACCCTATAGACTTTGCAGAAGAAGGAAAAAGAGACAGCCTTGGAAATCAAAATGAGGAAGCTGCTTTAACTGAGTACAAAGAGGATGAATCTGCATCAACTGTAGAAGATCCCTCCGTTTCAGAACTGCATACCTGTTCAAAAGACTCTGTGGAAGAAAATGCAGATAATCTTAAAAATCAAGAGTGCGAAGTTCCTTTGGCTGCCCCATGTGAAGAAAGTAAGTCCCTTTCAGTTTTAGAAAATGCATCCAGTCCAGGGCTCCAACTCTGCTCAAAAGACCCCATTGACTCTGTAGAAGAAGGAAATCCAGGCAGCCTTGGAAATCAGGGTGATGAAATCTCTTTAGCTGCAGAAAACAGATCCATACAAGAAAGCAGTCCAGGACCTGCAGTCTGCCCCAATGAGCCCATAGACTCTGCAGAAGAAGCAAATGGGAATAGTCTTGAAAGTGAAGTTTCTTTAGTTCCTGAAAGTGAAGGAGTCTCATTGAGCGTCAAAAGTGCCACCACTGCAGAACTCAGAGTCTGTTCAAAAGTCTCTGCAGAAGCAGCAACGGAGGACCACCTTGGAGATCAAGCTGATAAACGTGAAGAAAGTACACCTGCCTCACCACTGAGTAACTCTAATATAGAGCCCCAAGCCTCATCTGAAAGGACTGAATGTGGTGATTCAGATGACGATGATGGTGTAGAAGAGGAAAACTCTGAAAAACCCACAGACTTTGAAGCAAAAAGTGGTCAAAGTTCAGATGATGAGGTCTCCAGTCAGGCTGTGGAAGTGCCTGATGCAGATGAAAGACTTGCAGACATGAATGAAAAAAGCTCCAACCTGACATCAGAGGAAGGTGTCAGTTTTGAACAGTTTTTGAGGAGAAGAGGAGAACCAGAATCTGCAAGTTCTGATGCAAGCGAGCAAGGCAGTGTTCATCTGGAGCCTCTGACTCCATCAGAGGTCCTTGAGCATGAAGCTACCGAGATTCTTCAGAAAGGTGGAGTTGCACCTTCAGCAAAGAAAGCTGGGCTAGGTTCTGAACAAGCAGATGATGCAGCTGGTTCTGCAGAGAACAGTCCTATGCAAGTGGAGGCATCTGTGAGCCAGACAGAGGAGAGCGATGAAACAAGCTGAAGCTGAATAGCCTTCATTTGATCATGGTATCCAGAAAGGCAGCAACACATTGAACCAGTTGTTGTGGGATACACTTATATGGGTGTGGATTGTGCATCGGACTTTGTTGCTTATCATATAATCTCGGAAGACCTTGTAAGGTAAAAGAAGTTGGTAGAAACTGGCAGTGTTGCCTGCAATCTAATTTGTGAGGCCAAGAGGAAAAAATATTGAGTTATTTATTCTGAATAAGGTCCCTGTAAAGCCACAATATTTGGCACTCCATTGTTTGGTGCTTTTGATCCACTGTCAGTTTGGAGAAGTGTGAACTCCAGAGTGGATGTTATATTCCTGTCCCATCACAGCATGTCAGAAGGACTGTATGGTACTCTGTGCCTCTGGACCAGAGTGATCTTACAAGATTATAAACTTACCTTAAACTTTCAGTGAAAGTGGAATTTATTAGCAAAAGTAAATATATTTGTGGGTTTCCCAGTGTGCAAACTGTGCAGAAATCTGACACACTACTTGTGTAAACTAGGTTACTTCATGGAACTGTATCTTTAGGGTTGTTACTTTTAGGTATTTTTATTGGTAGCAAGCCCAGAAAACCCAGAGTGGGTGTAGAAAGGGAGAAATCCAGAACTGAATTAGAAGTGTGGAAACTGTTACATAAAAAAGAACTGAGAAGCATTTAAATCAGGTATTGAACAGTTTTTAAGTGTGAATTGTATAACAATCTGAAATGAAATTGTGGGATGGGGTTTGGCATGAAAATAATTTTGAAATGTAGTTAAAGGAATGCATAACTTGATTTTACAGTAGCTTGCTTTCTAGTATCAATGAGTTTAATTAAAATTCTCTGTCTGAATCTTTTAGGTGATTTTGACTTGTTCAGGTTTGTTTTTAATCAACATTAAATGATTTGTACATTCATTAAGACACTGATGTACATAATTTTGAAGTAAATATTTGCAAGAAAATGATGGATTATTTTGCTGTCCTGTGTATGTATTTATGGAAAAGTTCACTGGTTAGTGTTCAGCAGTATTCTCAATATGCTTCAGCATTTCTTCTGAAGCATCAAAGAGTAAGCCATGTTTAAGAACTTGTCTTCAGGCTTAACCACAGCAGAAAGGTGTAGGCACACTATTCAATCTGATGTGTTTATTGAGCAGATGACTTTTTGAGCCAAGGTACATCAGCCCTTGTGATGATGGGGGAGAAAGATGCACCCCCATTTCATCACATTTTCCCATGGACCGTTAGGTGCCTCAAGGAGAGACTGGGGCGTACAACAGCGACTGGCACCAGTTATTGCTATGTCCCATTCTGACCCTGGGGGGGCTGGGGTAGATTCATTGCCACTAGAGTTTCAGCCTTTCTCATTAGCTAGTCCTAAGTCAGGAAAACTATCTTCTGGGTGTCCCCTAGCCCTGGTCAGTTGGGTGTATAAGCAATGAGCAGGTATGACCCAGTGAGGTGTCTTTGATGTCATTCTGGCCCATTATCTAAAGCGTTTTTATATTAGGCAGTTATTTTGCTGTCCATGTTCCTGTTGGGCAATCTAAAAGTAATATCAGAGTTCTTGACATGAAGGTGCGAGGGATTAGGTGACCATGAGGGTAAGTGAACCAGTTCAACCAAGCCAGTTCCATTTTGGATATAGTCAAGGCCTTCACCTAGGGTAGAAGATTCCCATTTTCCCCAGCTCCAAGATGTTCCTCCTATCTGTGACTTCCTATAAGTGACTAACCAGTTACATGGACTTGGTCTAAACAATTGCCTTGTGGTGAACAGACAATTAACATGCTGTTAAAGTTTGTTTAGCACTGGAATCGCATGAAACTTCCTCCCTGTAAAACTTCAAACCCCCCTCCCTGTATGATTCATTCCTTAGTTAAAATAACTGCATGGCATTCCTAGTAGTTGGATCAGGTCACAGACTGAAAGAATGAATGTCTGTACATTCATATAGACCTGTTTTTGGGTGGTTTAGCCCAAAAACTTTATCCCTGCATTGAACAGCCCTTGCCAACACAAAATGGTCTTACTTAAACTGAGGTTTTCAGTCACTGGATTGCACCATGCTGTGAATGTCTGCAAATGGCTACAAGTTTGGCCCAAAGCCTTCTCATCAAGATGGTTTCCATCAGTCACCTCAATGCATTTCAAGTAGTCCTGTTTTCAAAACAGTCCTATGTGTTTCATGACAGCATAGTGGCTAACTACAGGTACCCTGGCTTACCTCCCTGAAAATGACACAATCTGGTCAGGATTAACAGCAACAGGTTTTGCTGAAGCTCTGCAAGAGTCCAGAACTTGACTGTCCCTTTTTATATTTACACAAAAACAGACCTAGAATGGTACAGGTCTCTGCTTTACCCTACAGGATCATGTGCCTTGGTGGCGGACAGATCTGTGCACTTCACAGTGCCTTCCACCATCTCTCTGCATGCTGTGAGCAGGGCCATCATGACCTGCAGGGTAGCAAGATACAGCAGCATCCTCTGACACTG
This sequence comes from Tiliqua scincoides, assembly GCF_035046505.1. NCBI lineage: Eukaryota > Metazoa > Chordata > Lepidosauria > Squamata > Scincidae > Tiliqua > Tiliqua scincoides. The sequence continues at coordinate 28,347,533 of NC_089828.1, forward strand.
GTTTTGGGCAGCATGAAGGGTGGCAGGCTGGAGGAGAGACAGATCTGATCCCCAGGGCACAATTCACTGGGACCGGTTTGGTGCAAAGCCCATTGAAATGAGCAGGAATAGCATGTACTGGGGCTGCATCAACATGCTCTGCCACAGTCATGGCCTCCCTCCTGTGAAAAAAGACAAATCAGAACGTTGTGCTTAACAAGAGGAGATTAGAGAGCTCACTTGTATAATTGCTGCTGGCAAACCAGACAATAATTCCAAATATTTGAGCTCCGTTCGGTGGCACATGGCACATTTTTCTTTGTTTCAGCACCACATCAGTCTCTGGGCATGAGACAGAGCCTCAGCCAAGCTCCCCAAGGTCCAACTAATTCAGTAATGAGCTGAGACAGCTCAATACATGGTAGCTGTACCAATGCCTGAAACTGTAATGTCTCCGGCTGAAGCTTTTTTAAAAAAACAGAATTCAAAAAGGGAGTGGATGTAATTGGGCCACCTTCACTTTGGATGAAACATTGTGCAAGATTGATAACAAATGAGTTCAGCCGAGGGTTGTGTAAAAATATTTCTGGCCTCCTGAAAATTAAATCCAAGATCCTTGTCAGTGAAACATGATAGGTTTATTAACGACTCAGCAGAAAACAGCATCCTGAGTGCTGCTTTTATCTGATGCAATTTTTCTCCTTAATCTGAACTGTATGTATGCAACAGAGGCTTCAGAACATCTGGATGTGGTGATTTGTTTTTTCTTTTCTGCACCTGTGAGCATAAATACATACGTAAACAAAAAAATTAAATCTTTCACAGGAAGACGGAGGGGGGAGAGAGAAAGAGACTCCCATCTAGCCAGAAAGCTCAAGGGAATATTATGACAGGAGCAGAGCTGTAAACTCTAGAGGGATTTAATTCTTCTGACAAGCGCCACTGGTGACACCTCACACAGACTCAGCATATGCCCAACTTTCAGTGGAGGAATCACGAAGGACTTAATGCAAATCTGAAAAGGCTCAGAGCACACCAGCCTCATCTGGTCTAAAAATAGCCCCATGAATTGGAAAGAACTTACATCATTCTATTGATTTTTTAAAATTAAAACAGACTCCATCCTTTAAAACTCTGTGGTTGCAGATGGCAATTCATATATGCCCAGTAATATATTCTAAAATTTACAGCCTGCTCATTAACCCATGATACACTCTCAAAATGGTTTACACTGTAAAATAATTACAATATACAGATAAATTAATTGTAGCTGACCTGGATTACAGAACCTGCTGCTTCAGCTTGGAGAGCACTGAATGCTAGCCTCTGCCCCTGCATCTCCTGTATTATGCATTTGAGTCTTGATCATTCTCATAAGTTAACTTACAAGACAAGAAGCCAATGAAACAAATTTCAAAATTGGGAAAAAGCTCAGGCTTTTCCAGAATGGCACACTTATTGAGACTGACTAGCATCTGTTGCAAGCGTTCTCCATAAATGCCTGTCTGGCTTTTTCTTTAAATGCCCCAAGAGTGAAGATTTCTCTCTGCTCAGTAAGAGACCCTGTTCTATTAGAACAGTCTTGCAATGCAAGACTTACAAGGTTCGTAGAAATGCTCATCAACTGAGCTCTGTGCAACAGAACTAGCCTGTTCTCCCTGTCCATTTTATACACAGGGAGTACAAAATAATCAAACAGTAATTACAAAATTACAACATAACAGTAATCTTCCAACCAGGGTTCCCTGACCCTATTTCAAAGTAGGAGAACAATTGCAGACTTATTGGTCCTGGTCTCTGCTTCCTCATGCTGGTCTGCATCACTTGGGGCAGGATTTGGGTTGAGAGTCACTAAAGTAGCCAGTTACACCAGCTGCATTGTGAAAGTTGGCGTGTAGCGCACAGTGTTTGGGTTGTGCCTTTAGGAAAAATGAGGGTTTGGCTGTGATTATATCCACCATGTTGCACCTTGCATGGGAGAAAGTTCCATTGTTGGGATTTGTTTCTAAATTAACGTGCATATGATTGGACTGTAGGAGTGCTCTATTCTGCAACCAGAAAACTCAATTAGAAATGCATCTCTGCCTACATGGAGCTTGGGTCTTTCTACTTCCAATAGCATTCCTAATGTAGATCCATAGCTTAAATAGAGAGGTCGTTTTAAATAATTCAACAGAAAAGGCACAGAATGAAATGTTTAGACAGTTAAATCTCCCCAAGAGCCAGTGTCTCATACATTGTTAATAACAATACTGTTGGTAAACGTTTCCTGCTCACCACAGGTTAGCCAGAGCCTCTGTAACATGGTGATTCATTGTGAGGAGTTTTATGGAGCCTGACCCTCTATTGTTACAGCTGGAAAGTGTAATGTCTGGAGCAGAATTTACTGCTGATTTTAAACATGGAGAATTTTTGCTTCCATTCTTCCCTTGGCAAAAAATGGTTTACAATACAGCAACAATCCACCAAGTTCTGTCACCTGGGACAATTTTACTAACTAGCTTGTAGGAAAGGCTTCACATCAGTACACCCTTAGTGTAGCCACTAGCTGCTCCACCTTTAACACTCTACAACACACCCACAAATTATCTTCATATTTTTCTGTATCTTTATAATTTTTTGTAATGTTAATATGTACAATAAGCATTTGTGTGTTGCTTCCTGAGTTTGCACAGCACTTTGCATGAATTATCCTGATGTAATTCTTACAATAAGCTTGTAAGATAAGTATTATTCCTATATTGCACCTTAGGCTGAAAGGGAGTGGCTTGCCTAAGGCTACCTAAATGAATTATGGCACAAGTGAGCTTTGAAATGGGAAGTTCTGATTCACAGCTCTCAGACCTCTTAGCTGCTACGTGACTGTAGCTCAGAGTGGCTTACAAGTATGAAACAACAATAAAAAACACAATATGAGACAAATACAAACTACAATGAAAAGAATAAAAATAGCAGCATTAGAAGATGCCATTCTAGGGCAAAAAGTTTTAAGATCACACAGAATTTCCAGGTAATGCAATCAGTTATCCTGGTCTCTTAAGGCACATTCTGTTATATTTCTGTGTGATGTTAAGAAATCATGTTTGTGGGGGTGAGTGAGGAGAATGAGAACCATTGTAGACAGACAATGTACTTTCTTACTTGACAAACCAAATCTAAGCTCAGCTGTTACAACTGAAGTTTGAACTCCCATCTTGGCAATTAATCTTGTAGGAGGCTAGATGTTTTCCCTTTAGGGTTTGAGATTAAGGATATTTGGGATATTAGGACCAAATATTTAGGATTTGGGTAAATATTCTCCTTTTGTAACCTCCCGTAGATTCTGCTGTACAGGGGACAGGACTGCCTCCCTTTCAGTCCTTTTGATAAATCAGGATCTGCCATTTGATGTCCCAGCAACAACTTCTCAGCGTAACTTGTGGTCTGATTCAGATTTTACTTCCAATGTATTTCTTAGTTCTGTTTCAAGGGTGCTCTTTTATCACAGCAGTGGAGCCAGCTTTTCCCATCAGTGCATTTCCATGCCTGTAAAAGTGCTGAATGTGTCAGGGAAGGATCCATAAGCAAGGTATATGTCTGGTTTCCTCCTGTCTGTAGGATTGCTTAAGAAAAATTCAGTGACCTCCTTCCAAAACGCTCCTCCTAGGAGGCAGACTGGCTCCTTTTGGCTACTACTGCCATCTGCTGTCAAAAAGGCAGGACTACAACCTGCAATTTTTTTCTCATTTTCTCCCTGTCCCTTAGCCCAGGAGTGTCCAAACTTTTTGACAGGAGGGCCGCATCATGTCTAATACTGTGTCGGGGGTCAGGAAAAAAGAGAATTAATTTACATTTCAAACTTGAATAAGTTTACATAAAAGAATATATTAGAGATGGAACTTATATGAATGAATGAAGGTCTCACAATTTCTCAAGGCCTATAAAAGACCTTGCACAAAGCAAGGCTGGCCTTTCCTTCACTGTCACTGCTGCATCACAGATGTAAAAAAGCAAGCAGCGGAGGGAACCCTCATCCCACAGCTTATGCAAGACGTCAAATAGTTGCCCTCACGCTGGAAGCAGTTGCATCGGGCCAGTGTGGGCTCCAGCAAGTCTCCAGAGGGCCAGAGGCTCATTGGAGACTGGGGGCTCCCTGCGGGCTGGATTGGGAGTTGCCGAGGGCTGCAAGTGGCCCCCAGGCCAGGGTTTGGGCACCCCTGCCTTACAACAATCGCAATTGTAAATTGTGTTGAGGTGATGGAGAAGAAAGTTCAGTACAGCTGGAAGAGAATGCAGTTCTGCTTCAGTGGCTGCAGACAGTGGCTTTGGGGTTGAGTGGCAGGCAGAAATTAGACAGGTGCAGATCTAAATGCCACCACTGCATCTCTGTGGCAAGAAAAATATTTTGCACAAAAGGCATGGAAACCTGTCATGGAAAATGTGGCATTAGACTCTAGTTCAAGGGTCAAGAAGGAAAGAAATAGTTGGCTTATGTGTTTTGTTTCTGATCCCTTCTGCCCCAGACAACTGCTATTCCAGTTCAATAGCAGTCTCTCTATTCCTCTGTAGTAGGGCTCAGGATGGTGAGTCCATGAAGCCTTATCAGGTTGGGGCTGTTCAAAGCTATAAAGGAGCCATCCAGGTATTTGAGCTTGCGCTTCTCTGCTGATATTTTGTACCAATAATTTCCTGTTGCTTGAGCTAGTAAAGTTACCTTAGAACTTGCTGGCATTGTTGATTGACCCAGCAGTTGGACAATTAACTCGAGGCCGCCGCCTTGAAGGCTGTACAGGGCGGGGGCTCATGTAACATGGGCAAACACAATTTTGGGCTAGGCGGTGGCAAGGTCGAAGTGAGCAGCTTCTGAGTGGGGCTCCTGGAGTAACCAGGTGGGGTGGGGAGGCCCATTTGCAGGCTGAAGCCAGGCCACAGCAACAGGCCTGTGGGCCTGCCAGCAACTGCTCCCCTTCTCTGAAGCCACAAGCTGAGCCCTTGATGTGCTGATGCCTCCACCAGCAGCTTCGCTTGGTCTCATTCATGTCAATCTCCTCTTGACAGCCTGTCGCTGCCATCGCTCACAGGCTGGCGTTTGCTCTCCAGAGAGGCCCCTTCTTCAGGCTGATCGATGAGCTGCTGCAGCAGCATCAGAGCTGAGAAAGGAGAAGCTGCCTGAGTCCCTTGTCAGGCCACTCACAGCAAACCGCTTGATTCCAAATGAGCCCAGTCATTTTAGCCTTTTGCCTCAAACTAATTGCAACAAGAAAGTATATGTGGTTAGTTATGTTCCAAAAGGCTTGCTGATCTACATATCCAAAGGCTGCAATCTTAAATATGTTTACCTGGGAGTAAGAACCACTGAACACTTACTTCTGAGTAGACATGCCTTGTCTTGCTCTGAAAGACCACCACAATCAAAATGAGGGAAGGCTGCTATTTTGGGACACATCATCTGATTTTTACTCTGAGTGACTTCAACTTAGAAAAATGCACATCACTCAACCTCTGGTGATATGATTTACTTAAAGTGTATGACAAATTAAAGGGGAACAAACGCTTATTGTTTGTATGTGTCCCTGTTATTTTTGTTGTAATTTGTTTGAAGCATACCATTTTCCTCCCATAAAAGACCAACCTAAATACAAGGAATCACAAGAAAAAACCCCAGACACACACTTTGGAAAACTCCACTCACTGCTTCTTTGCCTAAAAAAAAAGGCGGAGGGTGTTCAACTAAAGCAGGGCTCTCCAAACCTTTTGGCCAGAGGGCCGCATCAAATACCTGGCACGGTGTTGAGGGCCGGAAAAAAAATTTGAATATAAAGTTTATACAAATAAATTAGAGATCAAACTTACATGAGTGAATAAATGAACGAATGGGCTCATTCATTCAACCTCTCTGGCCCTTAGAACACCCTCCAGACACAACCAGAGCATAGTTCCTGTCACGTTTGGCCAAGTGGGCCAGAGGCATTCAGGGGACAAGAGGCTGGCTGCGGGCCGGATAGTGGTTTGCTGCAGGCTGCATCTGGCCCCTGGGCCGGGGTTTGAAGACCCCTGAACTAAAGGAAAATGAGGGGCAGTGCTCTGACAGTGAGGAAGCCAGCTCTGCAGCTGTGAATGAAGAGTTTGCAGCCTAGGCAGGAGGGTCCAAACTCTGAGTTTCAGTTTCCAAAATGGAGATCAGTGTAATCAAAAACAGCATGGTGTTCAGCATCCCTTGTAAGGAAGTGCAGCATCCCCCCCCCCCCCGCTATATGGGTTTGAACCCAGAGCTGGTCCAAGACTTCCTGATACCTGAGGCAGAGTGGAAAGCACTGCCTCCCTACCTAGCACACAAGACACTGCTGTTCTTCTTCTTTCCTGATTACATCCACAAGACATTTTCGTTCATCAGCAATTCCAAGGATCTGTTGCTTGTCATCCTGTTCCTATGGCCTGAACTATAAATCCATTCAGAAATGCTGATTCATATTGCAACTACTGACAGAAGCTGCAACAGTGGAGCCAGAGAGGTCTCAAATCACAATATGTCAGAAAGGAGGGGAGACTGACTTTGCTCTGTCACCTGCATGTAGATTGGAAGCAGTGCCTGCTCTCTGAGTGTCAGGAGTGCTCTTCTCCAGCAGAGTCAACAGTAAATCTCTCTGAAATACCGTTTGTAAAATGATGTTGGAGGGGGGCAACTGTAGCTCCGCAGAAGAGTAGTTGTCCAGCTGATCCTTGTTTTAAATCCTGCAGAGCTGCTACTAGTCAGTGCTAACAATGCCAGGCTAGATGGATCCATGGTCTGAGCATGGGCATGCTCCTATACAGTGCACCTCTTTGGCTCTGAAAAGAAGCATTTCTTTGGTAGATAGATACACAAGAAGCTGCCTTATACTGCTCCAGTTCTTCTAAAGCTGCACAATCTAGCAGCAGCTCTCTAGGACCCAGCCGTACCTGGAGATGTCAGAGACTTAACCTGGAACAAGCTATACAGAACACATGTGTTCTCTACCAGTGAGCTAGTCCCATCCGTAAACCTCCCTTTCTGCTCCACCTGGGGCATCACTTGGACATCCAAACAAGATGCTTATTAAAATTATCTTGGAAAAGAAAGTTGCATTTATGCCTACAGGAAACAGAGGAGGTGGACCAGGGAGGCTAGGGAGATTTGTACCAAGAAATAATTCGGGACAGATTCAAAACAAAGGAATGTTGCTTCCCGTTATGCATTATAGAAGTGGCATTATAGCTAGTGTCCTGGCTCTCCAGCAGCTCTCCCTGTGTATAGTCCACGGAAATGAATCCCAGGCACATAAGCTTGTATAATAGGCTGAAAGATATAAATCCCTGGTATTCTAATGTATTTCCCCCCATGTTTATCCCACCTTTCACTGTAAAAAATAGAAACTTTTCATATAGCCAGGAAAAGCACCCTTTGAAGTTAAGATGCAGCAGCACCCTCACGCGCATTTTGTGGAATGTACCCACCACCAACAGACCCTATGGAAGAGTCTTACAGCACAATCCTGTGCCTGTTTACTTGGAAGTGAATGTGATTGTGCCCGGTGGGACTTACTCCCAGAAAAGCGTCCATAGGATTGTAGTGTCAATCACTCTGTTAAGTCGAGTTGTCCTTCCCAACTTCATGGGGTAGCTCTTTGTTTTTGTCTGTGTCTCGATGCATTAATGTGTTGACTTCCTACTGAAAATATTCAAAGCAACATACAAATATAACAAAACCATTAATATGATGAAACACTCACAACAACACAAATCAGGAACCACCAGTAGTAGGAAGTACATACCTTATGTCAAACTATTTTGACAGCTGAAAGTCCCGCCCCTTTTTACCAGAAATCCCGCCCCCTAAGGGGTTCATGTGACCCCTCAAACAACTGCCCCCAAGACCATCGACCACTAGGGAGGGGTTTTGTAGCACCCCGACATTTGGTTTGGTGGGAAAAGGAGCCCCCCCAATAAAGTGTTGGAAAGGGGTTCATGCGACTCCTCAAACAACTCTCCCCGTTCCCCTCAACCACTAGAGAGGGGTTTTGTAGCACCCCAACATTTGGTTTGGTGGGAAAAGGAGCCCCCCAATGACTTGAACTAAGTATTTGCTGAAGTTCACCTGTGGCTCATGGTGTACCTTCTAAATGGTCAAAAATCTGATGGGTGTGGCTTGACAATTTTAATGCCATGAGATGAAAAAGGATGAAAATCACTGTATTAGAGGAACAAAACAAGTTCCCAGCCATTCTAGTGCCAGCTTTATATACATCAGTATTTGTTTATACAAATATTGATATGAACATAAACTAGAGGATAACCACAAATATTTAATCATGTAGATGAATAAATAATCATGTCTGATCATGTTTCTATATCAAATCAGAAGCTTTAAACCTCCCTGCTAGCCAAGCAGAAGGGAAGAGGGAGCCTCTGAGTCCAAGGTTTGCATCTAATCAGGCATATAACCATGTTTTAGCATTGTGCGTTCTATTTATAGGCTTCTGTGTTGCATCCAAATCTGTGTCACATTTTGTAATATGAAGCCCTGCTATTAATTTGTCAGAAGGCACAGTCAAATCACATGTAATCAACATGTGTGTCATGGCATGGGAGACAAGTTCAGGCGAGGGGAAGTTATTGCTTTGTTTCATATTTATGCTCTCATTAGATACGGAGAGATACAAAGAGAATAGTGAGCCACAGGTGAACTTCAGCAAATACTTAGTTCAAGTCAGTTTGGGATTGCTTTCCAAAAAAAGATACAAATAATTAAAAATACAATGACAGATATTTATTTAAAAGATTTATATACCACTGTTCTCGTACTCAACATCAAAGTAAAACATGTAGAAGATAAAACATCTGAATAAAAATATTTAACAATTAAACACTTAAAATTAAAAATATAAGAGTAGATTCAAATATAAAACAGCTATTTCATAATATAAAAGCAGCAACAGAAATTTAAAAAGAGGAACTCTAGATACAAGGAAACTAGTAGGCAGAGATTTAATCAGTAGGTGGAAATTAACATTTTGTGAGGAAACAAAGAACCCACACTGTAATCTTAAGTACAGGGTGGCCAACCCGCAGCACAAGATGTGCCACTTTTTATGTAGAAAATCTTGAACATGTCACTCCACTTTAATGTCTTTTTTTAGTGATTATCAAGCTAGCTAAATAGAGCCTCCAAGTTCAAGAGCAGTATGTCTCCAAGTACCAGATGGTACGGAGCAAAAAAACATGAGAATGCTGTTGCTTATTTGGGGCTTTCCAAAGACACCTGGCTGACTGCTGATGAGGCCAGAAAGACAGCTTGCATGGACCTTTAGTCTGGCCTTGTGGAACCCATTCCAAAGTCTATATAACATGTATTCACTCCCCTTCTGCACAGCCCAGCCCCCCTCTGCTTGCTCACTTTCTTGTTATCAAAGATGATAACTTAGCCAGGACCTCTTTGTGACTGATTTTCTCAAAGATAGTATCTCCACACAGCTGGGCCATCTGGCCTTTGCTGATCTCATTGGTCATCTCTGCGCTGTCCCGCTTGTCCCCTGCTGCCTTCCACAGCCCACCCCAAGACTTCTTGGGTAAGCAAGTGACATGCCTGTTAGTGAAATGCAGCTCTCTAGCATTTGCCCTATTGACTTTCTCTCCTATTCAAAATTCTTTTCTGACCTTACTGCCTGTTTTTCAGTCAAAGCAAGTCAAGCACAGTAGGTGTGGCCACCCTTAGTGTGCACACTGCAGCATTAGAAACTTGAAGGTTTGTTGTGTAAGAAGTAGCAAAGAAAGCAAGCAAACTGTAAACTGCAGTTTTCTTTCTTTGCTATTTTTTGTAATAATTCTTTGTTATCATTTAAAAGTTTTTCAAAAATATATGGCAACTTCATGCATGCCAATCAGAAAGAGTCAGTGTGCCACTAGTAGCATTTGTGCTGCAGGTTGGCCACCCTTGCTTTAGAACATTATTTTTTCCCACCTGGGGGTCAAATTCTAACCTGTAACTACTGCCACAATTTCCATTAGTTTCAAAGCTGAAGAAAACATCATGCATACTAAAATAATATTTATAAGGTTGAGACTACCACAATATCTGCCCCTTACAAGTAATAATAAAATATTCAGGTAAACCTGATCAACATACATTGCAATTATTTCATTTGCCTGGATAAATCTGAAGTGTTGTGATGATGGGAGGAGGGGCCACAGCTCAGCAGTACAGTACAAGGTTCATCCCTGTCCATACCAGTCAGGACTGAGAACCCTGAGGACTGAAACCCTAGAAAGCCAAAGCAAGCCACAGTGGACAATACTGGACTAATGGTCTGACTGAGTATAAGACAGTTTAATATGTTGGATGGGGACACATTATTTATTAGCTGCTGCTATTACTTTACAACACCTTGCCATTTAGTATTTTAACAGAATATTATACACCCATTTTCCAGTTATACTTAATGCTGCTTTGAACTTCAGAGCTGTCTTCACCTGTCAGTGAATAAGATGATGTAATCATGAGAGCACCTTTATGGTTAGATTTCAGTTGGGTCATGGCAATTGATGACATTTAGAAGGTGTTCCACATTCTGTGGTTTACTTTCAGACATAGGTTTCGTAACGTTTTGAAAGCGTCCTTCTTTGGAATAGCCTACAGAAAAAAAAACACAAATAAGTATTTTTTTGATTTTTACATTTCAGGCAACACACTCACGTATGCACTCAAGCACAATAATTTACCTCTCCTTCAGGTTCTCTAGGTACAGGTGGTTCTTCCATTGCAAATTGGTAAACCAGGTTCAAAGATGGAAACGGTAACACGTCATCCTCCTCCTCCTCCTCCTCATAATGCCTACATTTTTGCTTCTTCTTCATAGGTGCCTGTGGTAGGCTTTGAGAATCAGTGGGTCTGTCTGGGGTCTCCGGCTCATCGCAGCTCTCCAACTTGAACAGCTTGCGAACGTAGTTTTGAGAATCCGCGGGTCTGACCGGGGTCTCCCCCCCCCCTCAGAAGGCAGCACGTTCTCCTTCTCTTCTTCAGGGCTCTCCATCTTGGTCAATTCCCTAGCAGGGGATTCGCACTCCAACTGGGGAGTCTCGGTCCCAGAAGGCAAAGCGGGTGAGCTTTTCAGAGGGGAGGCCATGGCTGCATCAGGCTGATCGGCTTTCTCCCTCCCCCCGAAGGCCAGGGCCTTAAAATACAGAGGGCATGCCCAGGCCTGTTCCCATTCCCTATTGGTCCCTATGGTGGTCCGAGAACTACAAATTCCATTCCTATTGGTCAACAGTGATGGAACGAGCTGTTTGAGGGGTCACATGAACCCCTTTCCAACACTTTATTGGGGGGCTCCTTTTCCCACCAAACCAAATGTCGGGGTGCTACAAAACCCTTCCCTAGTGGTCGGTGGTAATGGGGCAAGATGTTTGAGGGGTCACATGAACCCCTTTCCAACACTTTATTGGGGGGCTCCTTTTCCCACCAAACCAAATGTCGGGGTGCTACAAAACCCTTCCCTAGTGGTCGGTGGTAATGGGGCAAGATGTTTGAGGGGTCACATGAACCCCTTTCCAACACTTTATTGGGGGGCTCCTTTTCCCACCAAACCAAATGTTGGGGTGCTACAAAACCCCTCTCTAGTGGTCGAGGGGAACGGGGAGAGTTGTTTGAGGGGTCACATGAACCCCTTAGGGGGCGGGATTTCTGGTAAAAAGGGGCGGGACTTTCAGCTGTCAAAATAGTTTGACATAAGGTATGTACTTCCTACTACTACCACCTTCACTACTTGGATAAAAAACAGACGTGGTGCTGATCATCAGTGTAGTGGAAAGTGTGATGAAATTATTAAAATGTCTTTATCTGTCAGGGAAGTTGTCCAGGATGGGCATATGGTGAAAATCTTTGGGCAGGGAGTTCCACAAGCTTGTGAAAAAAGTTCAGCCTCAGTTCCAATTGGGCAAACGTGCATAAAAGAAGGAACAGGGTAAGGCAGCACCTGGCGACCTCAGTGATTGGGAAGGAACTACTCGTAGCCCGCTCCCATTCGTTCAGTGAGGCTTGTGTCAGGGAACTTGGAGCCAGCCCACACATGAGGTGATTGCCTCACACAGCAGAAGGTGGCACTTGCCTCTGTACACTCCACTGTTGTTCTCTCTCTACCTGGATTCAGAAAAGAATTGGGGAACAGAGCAGAAGAGAACATGTGGAGAAGAGGAGAGTAGTGGCCCAGAGTGTCTCACTGTCAGATAAGGGGAAGTGGCATTTGGTGCAGTGCTTGGGCATCAGAAGGTCTGGGGTAATCCCTTGGAGACCTTCCACAATTGTGCCCAATAAATAAAAGTTAGCTCCATTTATTGCTTTCCTGGAGCATATTTTCTTCACTCCCTCCAATAACTGCAGTTTTAAAACTCCTGTCTTATTTCTGGGATCCTTTTGACAGTGATGTTCCTGTGCTACTCAATTTGCTGTCCCATCCATCAAGCAAAACAAGCTCTCCTTTCTCAGTGACTTATCTGGGTCTTTAGCAGATCAATAATATTCCTCTTCTGACGGTTTGAGACATGTCCAAGCTTATTCACATCCATCTGTCATCCAAGACAAGGCTTCCCAAAGAACCAAGGAAGTTATCTCCCAACAATGACTTCTGTGGATGGAAACTTAGCATGAACCATAACTTTCATCACCTGGCAGAGGCATCTGATATCTTCTTGCCTACTAATCATCTGCTAACAACCCAGAAACCGAACCATTTTAAAAGTTGTGACAACCTGAGGAGAAAGACATTGAATGTAGGGGGTGATCACCTACCATCTTCTGTATACTTGATTATTTGCTAAGAGTCCATGGGTGCAATCCTAACCCACTTTCCAGCACCAGTGTAAGGGCAATGCAACTTTGAGGTAAAGGAACAAACATTCCCTTACTTTGAGGAGGCCTCCATGAGTGCCACCCAACTGCAGGATGCAGCACATGTCCCATTGACACAGCTATACCAGTGCAGGAAAGTTGGCTAGGATTTGGGCCCATGCTGATCAACTGTTGGTGGACATGGATGGCTAAAAAAGGTTTCTTGAACTGAACAAACTAGGATCTACTACGGCAGCAGGGCCCATTCAAGGCAGCTCTGGGTGCCAGAGATAGCAAACCAAATGCCACCCACTTTCCTATTAGCACACTGGCTGTCAGTGTGCTAATACACACGGCTGTCCCGTGTAGGATGTTCCTCCTACTCCCTGGATTGAAAAAAGAAGATGGGAATGGAGCAGAAGAGGAAATATGGAGGAGAGGAGAGGAGTGGACTAGCATGTCAGAGTCTCCTCTCCTTCATGCTTCTTTTTCATTTGTTTTTGAATCAATAAGTGGTAGGAGAAGGAGGAGTAGAGGTGGTGTTCCCTGCCAATATGCTGCTTGAGATTATTGTTTCAGGTGACTTGATGGATCAGGTGGCCTTGCAGCCAGATAGTGTTCTGCTTCATATGCAGGGCAGAGATTACAATGTGAGGCGAAGCAATGTTACCAACCAGGAAGAAACAGCTGTGAGTTTTGCAGTAGATTTGGGGAGCTCCAAGAGCATGCTGCTTGCTTTGGGGAGAAAATAATGCTGGGATGTCTATCTGAGCCTTCATAAGCATGTATTTTAAATAAACAGATGCTGTAAAAGTCCCACCAAAAGGCTTCCAGTGCTTTCTCATTCAAATAGACTTGAAACCATGCATAGAACTGCCTCTGGAGCTTGTTTCTCCTCCGGCAAGTGAGGGATGCCTCCCTCTTGTGTGGTGTGAGCTTCCACTGTCTGGAGCCTCCTGAATCCCATTTGCAGGGCCATGAAGTTGACTTTTGACACAATAGCGGTTGGATGCGTTCCAGTTTTCTCACACCTGTGCAGAGGCAGCCTGTGGTGTTCTGCACCAGTCGCCATTTCTGAAGTCTGTAGGGTTAGGGATGGTCCAAGACCTCTCAGTGCCTGCGGAAATATGCCAAATGTCTTCCTCCCCTTTATTTGGTGACAGTCTAGCCCACCACACTCCTCTCCTCTCCTCCGCATTTCCTCTTCTGCTCTGTTTCCTTCAACTCCAAGAAGTGCAAAGAGGAGGAGTGGGTGGGCAGGCTCCTCTGCCAATCTGCTGCCTCAATTCAGGTTCAAGTTAACCTGGGTCAGTATCAGTTTTGTGGGGGCTTTCAGGCGCAAGTCATGCTTGGGGGCCCCCTTTAAATGCATGCCTGTCCCAGCTCCCTCCCCTTTGCCTGCTCAGAAGCCAGCCAGCCAAGCATTGGAAGGGGTATCCTCCTCTGCTGTGAAGGTTTCTCTCCTGCTCCTATTGTCTGGTAGGCATCCGGCAGTTTATCAGTCAGAGGTGGAGGGGAGCAACCTTTGTATTGTCCATCTTCCTTCCTGGAACCAGCCATTTTTAAATTCCAAGGCGTTCCAGCCCCCAACGCTATATCGGGGATGGAACATCTGGCAATTAAAAAATGGCTGGTGTCAGGAAGGATGACAGACCGGTGCGGCTATTTCCCCACATCATTCAGTAAGCCTAGGATGCTTACCAGGTGGTGTGGGAGGGCAGGTGGGAAACAGCTGCTGTAGCAGACAAGTTACCAGGCACAAGCATGGGTGGGCCTCATCAGTGGTGTGGTCCTTGGACTGTGTCAGGCCAGAGATGTGATACCATTCCTGAGAATAGCTCCAAATAAATGTTCCACTGCCATGTGTGGTGCATGGGAGTGGTGCCCAAGCTCTGGAAAATCATTGCCCTGAGAAGTTTGTTCCCACATTACCTGTTTCTAGAAATAAAATTTGAGATACGATAGTTTCAGCGTGCATTTGGCTTTGGTGGTGCTTGACAGTCTGTCCCTGGAGCTGCATTTTATTGATTTATCGCTATTGGTGTTAAATTCTAGTTTTGTTGCTGCTTTATTGATCTTCATTTCTGATTGTTTTGATATGTTCTCATTGCAATACGGGCTTGCATTTCATTCATGGGTTGCTTCCTTTGTGACAGGGATCTGCTCAATCCTCACCTGAGCCGGAAAAGGCAGACTGGCTGGCCTGCATCGTATTCAGCACAGGGTGGGGACTGGCTGAGGCTCAGCTTGGGGCAAGGGGAATTAATTCCTCTTACCCTGGGTAATGTGGCAGCAGCCACAGTGGGGCTGCTTGGATCTGCATCGGCCTGAGGGTAGTTCAGGATTGTACCCTTAGCCACGTCAAAGACCCACTTGGATCAACAAAGTGGGATGAAAACTGTTTAATAAATAATTTTTTTCTCTATCGCTTTGTAAACTTGTTTTGTTGAAAAGTGGTACATAAATGTTTTAATAAAAATAGGCGAATGTTTTCAGAAACCTTTAGACCTCAAAGGTGTTTTGTGGCATACCATGTGTTCAAGACACAAAAGAATGCAAATGTGGGTGTCTTTTATTCTGAGCCTACGTCCAGCATCCAAGTCTGGATTAAAGCAAGGTTCACATTTTCCTTCTTGTTCAGTTCTGCTGCTGAAGCCACATTCATAAAGGACAAGTCCTAGTTTGTGTCTCCTGCAGTAGCCAATAAGGCACGTCCTGTAGTTACACAGTATTGTAAAATTGCTTTATTTTCAGGGCCAGCCCAATAACTTCTGATACCTGAGTCTTTGTGCCAAATGCCCCCCCCCCTTACCTGGTAATTCACCAGCTGCCACCTTGGCTGTTCCTTATCTTAAAAAAGGAAGGAGGGGAATAGAAGAGGAAGTGTGGTGGAGAAGTGTGCTAGAATCTCAGGGCCAAATCATATCCAACATTCCAGCGCTGATGCAGCCATGCCAATGGGACATGTGCTGCATCCTATGGTGGTACATTGCAGCTGCATTGGAGCTAGAAAGTTGGATAGGATTGGGCCCTCAGTCAGCCAATGGCCTTGCCCTATTTATCTGATATGAAATCAGGCTTGTAATGTGAACTAATTGCACCTTATAGAAACTAAGCCTCCCTTGGAAGGAGGTCAAAAGGTTTTATTCAAGAATAAAAGCACATCAAAGAGAAGAACTGGTTCTGGGTTTTGACAACTTTACCATCACCTGAAGGCCACGTGCAGCTTCTTCTGGAAGGGAAAAATTGCTTGGAACCTGGATGGTGGCACCCGCTACTGGGGCCAGAAGGGACTTCCATGAAAAAAACATCCATGTATCCCTTACTGATAGTACCCTTTTGTGGATTGTATTCAAGAGCTGCTTTGATAGGCTATTTCGACTATAGCTTCTATAGGCTATATTTAATATAGCCTTGAGAGGCTATATGGCTATATTATGCCTATAATCAACTGGGAAACATGTAGCACCACTCCATCCCCAAGAGGCACATTCTGTGTTTTTATGGCCATAATCTTCAGGGCTCAGAGAAGCTGCATATAGGCAAATTATGCCATCTTTTAACAAGGCAACTCCTTAACAAATTTGATTGTCAAAACAGAGCACAAAGGAGTATTGTTGTCAAAAGATGCATTATCTAGATATAAGACAAAATAAAGTTGCACCAACAGTAACAATTTGAGGAACAGGATTCCCTGTCTCTACCAAAGAGAATGCAGAGGTTTGTTATCCTGGGAGCCTTTTTGTATGTTCCCAAATTGCAGATATACACAGCTTTAACATAAGACTTTAGCAAGACAAAACATTGGCCAATATAGTCAAGTGAATGCCACAAACTTGCTTATAGAAAATAAAGCAAATAAAGCAAAAGATGGTGGGTTCATGTGATATGAATCACAATGAGACCTACTAGCTCAGGAACAGTATCAATGAATAACATGTCCCTTAACAGTGCTCTCAGCTTGACAAACTGAAGAGTATGAGATCTCAAGTTCTTCATTTATTAAATTCTTATTTCACTCTTCAAGAAGCTCAGAGGGTTGTTGACCCTGAACCACCCAATCCTATCCAATTTTCCAGTGCCAGTGCAGCCGTGCCAGTGGGGTGTGCACTGCATCTTGTGGTGGTGGTGGGCAGTCACAGAGGTCTCCTCAAGGTAGGGAAACATTTGTTCTCCCTCAGCTTGGGGCTGCATTGCAGCTGCACTGGTGCTGGAAAGTTAGATAGGATTGGGCTGTAGGAAAATGCACAGAACATTAAACTTTTAGAGACATGGCAACAAGTGCAGGCACACCTGCGTTGGCATCTAGACACATCTAGAAGCCTCTGCCTTGTTCTCGTTAAGCAGAAGCCACAGACTTCTGACTCATAGCTTAGTACTGTAAACAAGATAAGAGAATGGAAAACCCCAGCCTGTTGTGTATTGTCTGAGAGGGAATAAAAGCCAGAGAAGGCTGAATCCCAGCAGCCTTCCTTCTGCATCTCACTTCTATACATGTCTGTTGTTTTATTCATTGCTCTAACTCTTTGCTGCTCGAGTTCTAACTTTCAAACCCTCAGAGTGCTTCTGCTTTAGCACTCTCCTTCAGGCAACAAGATACAGTCTTGTGTGTCTCCCACCAAGCACCAAGGCCCCCAAAAGCCTTGGGTGCTCCCCAAAGCAGCATCTTGTGCTGCTACATTGGGCCCTGTGTCTTTACATTCCTTTTGCATAACAACTCTGAAGCTGATAAATGGGGATGATAGTATTACAGTTTTTACAGTGTACACATTTTGGAGATGTAACCACATCCTGTGGCAAGGAGTTCCACAGGCTAATCACACGCTGGGTTAAAGAAATATCTTCTTTAGTGTGTCCTAACTTTCCTGACACTTGATTTTAGTGGAGGGGAGAGAGTCTTTAGGGAGCGTCTAGCAAATGTTTACACAGATATACTATATATCAGTGGTTCTCACACATTTAGCACCGGGACCCACTTTTGAGAATGAAAATCTGTCAGGACCCACCAGAAGTGATGACATGACCGGAAGTGACATCATCAGGCAGGAAAATTTTTAGCAATCCTAGGCTGCAATCCTACTCACACTTACCCAGGAGTAAGTCCCATTTACTATCATTGTTTAAAAAATATGCATAGTAGCTACAGGTCTGTAGCATTTCCCCAAATGCAGTCACTTCCCATGGTTGCATCAAGTCTATTATATTAAAACTAAAATATTGAAATGAATGGGGACCCACCTTAAATGAGCTCACCACCCACCTAGTGGGTGCCATGATGTGTATGTGCAACCTCCTGATTGTAGAAATGGGCTATGTCAGAATGCCAGATGCAAGGGAGGGCACCAGGATGAGGTCTCTTGTTATCTGGTGTGCTCCCTGGGGCATTTGGTGGGCCACTGTGAGATACAGGAAGCTGGACTAGATGGGCCTATGGCCTGATCCAGTGGGGCTGTTCTTATATTCTTAAATGGGAGTTGAACACAGAGGGGCTTCCTCCTGCATAGACTTGCACACTGTGAGTGTTTTAACTCCTGCTTGAATGGACCCCATTAGAGTGTACAAGATGCCTCCCTGAAACTCATGGAGTCAGAGGCTTCTTTACATTCAGGGACCACTAACTGAGACGCCTCCATTTGGGGGCACAAGAGAGGCATGTACAGGACACTAGCAGGGACCCTCCCCTTTGGGGTCTGAGGCACAAACAGCCTCTGAAGGGAGGGAGGCCCAGAGGACAGAACTGCGCAGGCGTGGAGGTCGCCTAGGAGACGGAGGCTCTCACTCATCATCCCCCCTCCTCTCTAGAAACGATCCTCACCAAGGCTCAGTCAAGTCCCAGGATAGGCCAATTGGAGCGTAGGTTACATCCTCTCAGTAGAGAGAGAGAGAGAGGAATCGGCGGGAATGTGTCGTAAGCTCCAATTGGAGAGAAGGTTGCATCCAATCCAGAGGAGAAGGCGGAAATGTGTCGTAAACTCCAATTGGAGCGCGGGTTACATCCTCTCAGGAGTGAGGATAAGGCGGGAATGGGTCGCAAGCTCCAATTGGAGCGCGGGTTGCATCCAATCAAAAGAGAGAGGAAAAGGCGGGACGGTGTCCTAAGCTTTCGCCGGAAGTTTCTCTCCCGGTTCTCGTTGCTAGGGCAACGGTGCGCTTCAGCTGGAGCGTGGCGGGCGGAGGGTCGAGTGGACTTGGCGCACTCGGGGGGAAAGATGGTGAGTGGCTTCCTCGCTTTGGGTCCGCCTGTGGAAGGGCCTCCTCCCCTCCGAAGCCCCGTTTTCGGGTCTCCGTAGCGCCGCGGCCATATCGCTGCGGCTTCAGCCTCTCCTGTGAGGTCCGATGGGGCGGCACTGGCCTGCCTTGCAGGGCTGTTGATGAAGCTCTTCTTGGTCAATTGATTTTTTTATAGGCTAAGACTATAAGGCTAAGATCCACACTTTCCTGGGAGTAAGCCCAATTGACTATGATGGTCCTTACTTCTGAGTAGACCTGCTTAGGATTGGGCTCTGAAGCTGTAGTCCTGTCCACACTTGCTTGGAGTATGCCCCATTGACTATGATGGGCCTTACTTCTGAGTAGACCTGCATAGGATTGGGCTCTGAGGCTGCAGTCCTGTCCACACTTGCCTGGGAGTAAGCCCCATTGACTATGATGGGCCTTACTTCGGAGTAGACTGCATAGGATTGGGCTCTGAGGCTGCAGTTCTATCTGCATTTTCCTGGGACTGAGCACCATTGTGTGTGTGTGTGGGGGGGGGGGGAGGTGGTGAAGCACATACACAAACAATAAAGCAATGGCAGCAGAATTTCAAGCACTGTTAAAAACACCAATCAAGCCTGTTAAAAACACCAGAGCTCTAAACCTACCCTTAAAAATAGTAAACCATATATATGGAGTCTTCACCAGAACTAAAGTTATTCAGTTTGATGCCAGGCAACACTGATTGGACTGATTTTAAGGGAAGAGGTTATCCATATGCACATATAAAGCTGCCTTATACTGATTCATCTGGGTTAGTACTGTCCTCCCTGACAGGGACTTTTCCAAGATCTCTCATAGAGTGGATTTCTTTTCCAGTCCTGCCTGGAGATGCTGCCAGAGATTGAAACTGGGACCTTCTGCAAGGCAGGTTTTCCACCACTGAGTTAGGGCCCCTGCCTTCAGTTATTGCAGTTTCAGACTTGGAAAGATTGAGTGGTGTAAATACAAGACATTCCTGCAGTCAAACAACAAGGGAGCTTGTGGCCATCTTATGTAGTTTTGGAGTGCAGGTTGCAACAGCATGTGTTCCCATAGTGGATACTGCTGGGCTGCCTGGTGATGTGCTGCTTGCCCAAATTTCTCATGTTTATGAAAACTCTTGTATGTCTGACTGCTTTGTACCTTTGCTTCCTTGCAGGCGTTGGTGCGGAAAAGTGGTCGGCAACAGCTGACGGCAGCCCAGGAATTGGAGAAGCGGTATCATGCTGAATACTTCCGAACCATGAAGGAGAGTGCACATGAAAAGAGTGTGCAGCAAGTACATCAGCTGGAGGTGATGTGGGAAGCGGAGGATCGTGTTGAAAAGAAGCGTGTCACACGGATGCTCAGAGAGGAGGAAGAAGAGCAGCGCATTGAGGAAGCCATCCAGAGGGTGAGTCAGCTTCAGCTGGAGGCAAGGAATTCCTCCTTCACTGTTCTAGGCATGAGTAACAGTTCAATTTGTTGCATATTTGTTCAGAAGTAAGTTTGAGTTTGATGTGCTTAGTGCCACAGTTGAAAAGGCATGGCAGATGCCCCTTTCTTGATATCAAAGCTGGATGTGGTCCCAGATGGAAAGAGAGGAAATGACAGTGAAGTCTAGCTGCTCATGATATTTGTGTGGCAACAAACTGCAGGTGAAAGGGATAGGAAGAAGATTGGTAGGTTCAAGTTTAACATTGGGAAACAAGAACCAATCATAGCCACATTTCATCAGTGAAGAAAACTGCTTAGGTGGGTTGTGGAATTTACTTCCCCAGAGGCTGTCAAAGGCAGGGCAGGCAGCTGGTGCTCAAGGCTGCATAAAGTATCTTGCTTTGTGTTGAGCTTTCATGACCCAAAGAACCTCTTCCAGTAGTAAGATTCCATTGTTCCACATAGCAGTGCAAGTTGTACAAACTTAGGATGGTTAGAAACAATGATATATCTCATATTAAAAGTGTTTAATGAAAACATTTTAAGGTTGAGTAGATTGTTTGTTTGTTTGTTTGTTTTATGTTAAGAGATTTTTGAAATGTTGCCAAATTTTCATTTCTAGTTTTGTCATCAATCTCCCTTTAAAAACTGTTCCTGCTTTTTCAGACAATAGGCTGTTCCTTAACCAGAAGAAACATCAGCTGTGTTATGTCTCTAAATTCCCAAAACACTGATATCATTGGAGAACACCATATCCCTTTTAAAAAGCAAATGTAGTTATCTTCTGTCACATTACACAACATAATTTTTGGCACAATAACAGAGCAGACCTGAAGAGTATGTTTGAATTGAAGCAGATTATTTTCATTCTGTGGAAGATTTAGCATGAATGATTACTGATTACATTACTCATTTCTTTTAAGGCATTCCTACGAGATCTTCCAGCGAGGTAAAGATATCTGGTGTCTAGAAGATGTTTCTTATTAGAGATTGCTAAGAGTTGGGGAAAATCTACTTTTTTGCTTAAATTCTAGAAGTATTTAAGAATTAAAGTACAATTCCAATTTGTCAAATGTTCTGCTCTGCTCAGGCAGAAGAGAGTAAAAGACTGAAAGCACTGGAGTTGGAACAGGAAGAAAAACTGGCAGCTGAATTGGCAAGATTAAACCATGATAAGCTGAAAGATGAAAAAATGAGGCAGCAAATAAGAGAGAACAGGTATTATTTTTTTCACCAATAGAAACAGTGATAAATTGCAGTTATTCCTGAACTTGGAGAGTTATATGCTCTTAAAAGCCAGACTTCTTTAGATTGTTTGCAGTGACAGGTGACAAAGGAACGTGGGAGAGGCAGTTTTGAACAAAGTTATCTCCCTTTCATTTTGTTATGTGGCATAGACAGCAGGGAGATGCTTGTGGGGGGAGCTGCGGGACTTCACCTGAAGAAGCACCATGGGGTGAGCAGTCGTGTTTAAGTCATAAGATAGTGGTCTTCAACCATTTTTTGTGTCTTGACCACAATAATTAAAGTATGATACCCACCTTTGATCTTGCCCCCCTCCCAGGACCCTATCTGCCCATCCTGCCCCATCACCACTCACTCCTCACCCTCATTACGCCCTCCCAGCACTGTTCACTGTAGTCAGATATTCTTGTTAGAGAGAGCAGAAAGTTACCATGAAGCCTGGCATTAGTGAAAGCTATTTTAGCACAATTGCTAAAAACCTGAACAGGACTGAGACACAATCTCCTGGTACCTGAAGGTGTACACCAGATGCCTGTCCCTTTACCTGGTGGTGCTCAAGTTCAGTGGTCTTCAACCTTTTTCATAAGTTGCCATAACCCCACAACTATAGCTTTGCGACCCCACTGGGGTTCTGACCCCAAGGCTGAAGAACACTGTCATATGACAAGAAAACACTGCAAAGCAGCATCAGTGAAATTGCACATCTACATAATGTAGTAATAGAAAATGTATACTTTCTCTTGCATGAACTCTGCCATGTAAGGCTCTGGTTAGTGGCATAATGTACGGTTTATGGGGACTTGAGCCTAATCCTAAATACACGTACTGTACACCAGGTTCCTAACATCTTAATTTTAAATGGAACATCATTCTAGTTGAGGTACATAAGACTGCAATGCTGACTGCTTTTCTCCCTTTTGTGCTATACTGTATTAATATAATTCCACTACCACCCCTTGACTACCATTCCCTTTTATTGTCTGCTCCCCCACTTTAGTTTGTCTTATCCTTTTTGATAATTTTGTTTTTTAGTATTGAACTTCGGGAGCTGGAGAAGAAACTGAAATCTGCTTATGTAAATAAAGAAAGAGCTGCCCAAATTGCTGAGAAAGAAGTTCTAAAATATGAAAAAATGGTAACTGAGCATATAAACTTGAGAGGATTGTATACTAATAAAGATGCATCTATTCTGTTAAAGCAGAGAATGCAAGCAGGTTTTGTAAAGTGATTAACTTAATTCCACTTTTTAAAAAATTACATTACCAACTTCTGGTCATGCTGTTTTGGAAAATGGATTAGTTAGTTTAAAAGAAGGTTTGTTTAACCGTAAGCTTTTTCTTTATTTTCATTTATATCAATCTAATCTAATCTATCAAGCTAAAACTTGGTTTAGAAGTCATAACAATTTTATTTCACATTTATCTACCACGTTACCTCCAAGGAGCTTAGGGTGGTATACATGAAACTTTCCCCTTCCTTGTATCCTCACAACAACAACCCTGTGAAGTAGGTGAGGATGAGAGATAGTGGCTATGTTCTTTTTTTAGCTTCTAGTGCTCGAAGTGCTAGACAGCCTTTTTTTTTTTTTACTTCCAATGCATTCAAGTTGCGTTCTTTTTTTAGGTTCTCGTGTGCTAGTCATGCTAGAATTTCTTTGAGCGAGGTCTGAGCTAGAAAAGTTGGCCGCCACTATGCTTACATCACTTCTACCTATTTTCAATAGAAACGAATAGAGGAACCTGTCACAAATATAAGCCGCCTTGAGTCCCTTCGGGGAGAAAGGCGGGGTAAAAATAAAGTTGTTGTTGTTTTTGTTATTATTATTATTAAATATGGCTGCCTCCATACTGTATGCCGTGTATGGTGACAACATGGTGACCTCCATACAATGGATTTCAATAAGGGAATGCCATTTTTGCCTTTTTAAAATAACCATGCTGGGAACTTCACTTTTGCATTTTCTTTCTACATAAAAAAAAGAACTCTGCCCACAACTGGCCCAGGGTCACCCCGGAAGCTTCATGCTGGTGCTAATAACAGTGTTGGCTTCTAAAGACTAAAAAACAAAGGGATTAAATCTAAGCAGCTAGTTAAAATTTACAGCAAATATGTGACATTGTTTCTTACATAGAGGTCCATTGTCCACGTCATAGTTCAAACTTTTCCAGCAGCATGTTTCCAAGAGTAATCTTTATTACTATCAAATAATGTAAAACTGTTTCTCAACCAGTGGTACAGGTACCACCAGTGGTACTTGAGGTGGTATCTGGTGATACTCATGGGACCCCTGGACATCTGCCACCTGATCATAAGACCAGGAATGTGACACAACAAACAGTTGCTTTGGAGCCTCCTACATGCTTCTCTGTGCTCGAAAAAGTCCTCCTGTCCACTCTAAGCTTTTTAGTAGTGTTTGTCCCATTGCCCCTGTGTTTGTTGCGTCGTGTCTGGCCTCCCAACTCAGAAGTAATTGGTAATGATGTCATTACCAGTTACTTCTGATGGTACTTAGAAAAGGAGAACCATATGAAGTGGTACGGCAAACGTTGAGAAACACTGATGTAAAAATTAAATGGTGCATTTTAGAAAACATTCTGAATGACACTGAAATGTTCTATAATGGTGCCAAGTTGTTTGGCATTCTAAACCCATGTCCTAGTGTCGGCCTTTTTTCAAAGGCTTCCATAATACATTGGTTCTATAACTTTATTTCCATGTTCCATCACCTTGCTTGAGAGCAGGGGTGCCCAAACCCTGGCCCAGGGCCACTTTCAGCCCTCGAGGACTCCCAATCTGGCCTGCGGGGAGCTCTCAATCTCCAATGAGACCCTGGCCATCCAGAGACTTGCTGGAGCCTGCGCTGGCTCAGCGCAACTGCTCTCATCATGAGGGTGACTATTTGACCTCTCACATCAGCTGTGGGACCCCTCCTCTGCTTGTTGTTTCATATCTGTGATGCAGCAGCAGTAGTAAAGGCTGATCTTGCTTTGTGCAAGGCATTTTATAGGCCTAGAGCTATCACAAGACCTTCATTCGTTCATATAAATTATGTCTCTAATATATTCATTTGTGTAAATTTATTCAAATTTGAAATGTGAATTAATTCCATTTTTCCTGGCCCCCGACACAGTGTCAGAGAGATGATGTGGCCCTCCTGCCAAAAAGTTTGGACACCCCTGCTTGAGAGGATTAGTCAGTATACATACATGCTCTAGTATAAAAGAATCACTATAGTTGCTGAGAAAATTTGGACAGCTAGTACTTCAGGATAATTATGCAAATAGATTCATTAGTATATCCTCTGTGTTTATCCGCTGGTGTATGAGGACTCTGAAATTTGTCACTCCAGAATATTTAAGTTACAAAAACTGGACTGCTCTCTTCTTTTGTAACAACAGAAATCTGATGCAGAGCTAGCCAAAGCAATGAAGGAAGCACAAGAGAGAGCAGTCAAGGAAGAGAGTGCTGCTGAATCAAAGCGGAGTCAGGAGAAAGTCCTTTACCAGCAAGAACTGGAAAAACAACTGGAGGAACAGGAGATACGAAAGCAGACTGCTTATGAGGAGTTTTTAAGAGACAAGCTCTTGATTGATGACATTGTGAGAAAGATCTATGATGAAGATGAAATGTTAGTTTCACTGGTGGTAGTGTGTTTATTAATGTTATTTTTTCACATAGGCATACTGTGACTGAATAGAAAATATATAATAATTGTTGGTTGGATCTTGCATGCTTTATATTAAACCAGCGTAATGCATGGTAAGAAATGCTTCCAAGTCAGATGTGCTTCTTATTTGATGGATGCTTCTGGCCAGTGGTGTCTGTTGGTCCTGGTGCTTCCTGATGGATGAACATGTTAGGAATGTTTGGTTGCTCCTTCCTCAGAGCAGTGAGGTGGGACTAATAGCACAATCTTATACATGTTTACCCAGAAGTCTAATTCTGGTTTATGGGGCACACTCCCTATACTTATACACATAGGATTGCATCCTAAGGATCCAATCCTATCCAACTGTGCTGGTGCAGCTGCATTGCAGCCCTAAGGCAAGGGAACAAACATTCCCTTTTTGTGGAGGGAATTACCTTGTGAAGGCCTCCATAACAACCCTCCCACCACAAGTTATAGCACAACACCCCAATGTCACTGCTACACCAGGGCTAGAAAGTTGGATAGGATTTGGTCCTAAGTGACTTCTGAGCTACTGGGCCCATGATTGTGAATTTTAAGGTCAAACACCCCTCTTTGATATGGAGATGTGCAGTTGTAATGGGGTAATTTGATGTACAGTCATAGCTGCTCTCATAATTGGCAAAGAACTGAAGTGCAGCTGCCTTTATGTTTTGGAACAAGGCATACATCTGAGTATCTTTAATGCACCAGGTGAGAGGTGGATGTCATGGAGATTGAACCCACAGGAAGGAGAGGATCTTTAAGATTTTTTGGGGTGGATAGAGGAATTGTATATTTTTAGTAAGATTACATCTAGAAATATTCCTAATATCTACATTTCATATGTTTTGTAGGGCAAAACAAAAACGACTAGAAAAAATGAAAGCAACTCAGAGATTCATAGAAGAATTTAAGAAAGACCAGGCTATACGGAGGAAAAGGCAGCGTGAAGAGATGGAAGAGGAAAACAGGAAAATCATGGAATTTGCTAACATGTGGCAGCAAAGAGAAGATAACAGGATGGCAAAAGTCCACCAAGATGAGGAGAGAAAACGAAAGCTCACACAAACGGTATTGAATATATCTTAAATATCCTCAATTCATTCCAAGAGGTGACAGTCCTCTAAAACTTTCCTTCATTCTTGTGGCAGATTGCAGAAAATCTGGAACGAGAGCAGCGAGAGCGAGAAGAACTAGAACAAATCCGAGCAGAACTGTATTATGAGGAATTAGCAGAATCTGATCGAAAGAAGGAGCTGGTAAGTGATCTGAGTTGAAGCCCACCCTACTTCAAGGGATGAGGGTGGGCGCATGGTATTATACAGACCTGTACTTCAGTATACTTTTTAAAACAACCGCAAATAACAGTCTGTTCTCCATTCCTCCCCATCTCCTTCTGTATTGGCTGTTGTGTGATGGTCAATTTGAAGAATGTAAGCAGTTCGTTTCTTGCTCCAGTGATTATAACTTAAAAGTTGTTCATAGCATTGTAAGATACATCACTTTTTCAAGTCCTTGTTTTTCTTCAGACTCGGGTAACAATATACAGTTGTTTTATCCCACATCTTAATTTTAGAGGGGGTGAAATCTGTAAAAAGGGCAGGAGAACACAATCTCAATCAACATTCAGGTTAAATTGTGACTTTCCATAGGACCTTTTCTGTCTATGTGATAGGTGTTGGATCCATGTTGATCTTTAGAAGTGTGTTCTAGTTAGCTCAGTTACATTGTAATGCATAGGAGAGCCTGGAAAATTCCTGGACTTTATTTTAAGGATTTGACACAAAGAGCAACCAGATATACTTGCCCTAGAGCAGCTTTTCTTAAAAGTTCTTGAGCTTGGGTCACCTCTTCAGTGCTTGCTGTACTCTGTGGGTCTTTCCAGCTGGATAGCCATGATCTGTTCCACAGGTGCATGTTTGAAGATCCTCATGTGCAGTTGCATTCATCCTTTTGTTGTTGCATGTGAGGATTTGAGGATATGGAACATTTAACCAAGACTGATTTTAGAAGAGAAACTGAGAAGGATATCTAATGCTATCCTGAAACCACACATTCTCAGATCAGGTTGAGGTGATGGGGCATTAAGAGATGCAGTTATCTTTACCTATCCAGTGAGAATCAGTGCGTGTCATTTGCCAGGGAGCAGTCATCCTGCTCAGGTCAGCTGGATATCCGGAATCAGTGTGTTAGTGGAAAGGGTGTCTGAATGTGTTTTGGAAGGAAGTGGTATCTTGTGTTTTTCTTACAAGAAATGCACTGCCCTATGGAGAAACGAAATGCCTTGTGAATTGACAGAACAAAATGTAGTTGTGTGATATATAACTACTGTGTAGTTAAACGATCTGTATCCCTTCAGCTGTCAAGGCTCTCAGAGCAGCTTTACTTGAACTCGAACAATGGAAAATCACTACAGTAGAAAGGAAGATGGAAGAGAGGAACATAACATTGCTTTTCTACTCCTTCCCCTCACAGGGCAGTTGGTGTATTAATAATATATATACGAGTATAAAGCACAGGTCTTGTTCCATTTACTATCTGTAGGAAGAGATGGAGAAGAAAATTAGACAGCGCTTAGAGTTGCGACGGTCATATGAAGAGCAGTTGGCCATGAAAGTGATGCTGCTGCAGGCGAGGAGGGAGGAAGAGGAAGCCTTCCGCCAGACCATGCTAGCCAAGTTTGCAGAGGATGATCGTATTGAACAGATGAATGCTCAGAAACGAAGAATGAAGCAGCTGGAACACAGGAAGGAGGTGGCAAAGCTTATTGAAGAACGGCGCAAACAATTCCTTACAGACAAGGTGAGTCAAACTTTTTCTGACATCAGAGTTTGATCTGAACCCAGTCAAAACTAAAACTTCCAAGTGGAAATCATGACATCATGCTAGATGTAATGGGGCTAGATTTCAAAGGATTGTGCCAATTGTTGGCACAATATGATGCAGCTGCCAGTACATCTCAGCACTTCTCAAATACTACAAATGCTACATTCTGAAATTCCTGGCTTCAGAAAAAAGTTATGATTTTAGTTAAATTCACCTTAACATATGCATAGATTGTTCCAGGTCAGGCATTTTTTGTAGAACAAAATGTTAGAACTTTTGAAAGTCACTGGTGTGTGTGGCTTGGAGGGCCATCTGTGTTTGGGATGGAGGATTTTCAAATTGAGGTCAGTGTCAGCAAGAGAAAGTAAAATGTCATTTTGCAATTAATTAGAAAAATGTGTTTTTGCAGGAGCGTGAACTTGAAGAAAGACAACTGGAAGAAAGAAGACAAGGATTTGTAAATGATATTATTGAGGAAGAGCGGCAGAAGCTGCTTAAGGAACATGCAGTAAAACTTTTGGGATATCTTCCCAGAGTAAGTTGAGCACAGGTTAATGGTTAAGTAGGAGCAGGATAGTTCATCAGAAAAAAAACCCAAACCCTTGTTTTCTGGGTGCTGGGGATGCTTCCTTTCAATGACATAGTGCTTTGTAGCTTAAATGCTGTATCATAATTCTGACTTGAGACATTCAATTTACTCAAACAATGGACCCTCACTTTACAATCAAGTTACTTTACAGTTGAGTCTCCATAGTAAAACAAGGTTCACTATATAATTTGCTTACAGTGGACTCATGATTGCCAACAACAGGATCTTTTGGGTGATAAGCCAGTCAGTAATGTAAATACAAGCATTTGATGTCTCAGTCAGTAGTGTTTTAAAAGTTATGGCTGTGCATATAGAGGGAAGGATACAGCAGATGTGAATGCTGATGCAAAGTCTTCTAGCCTCTCAGCTGGTGGCAGTATTTTAAACATTGTGGCTGTGTACATTGAAGGAAGGATACATCCTTGTAATTTCTGTTTTATGAATTATGACACTATGTAACCATAGCCCCTAAAAATTTCAGTAGGCATCTTTTAAAGAGGGAAACACAGTCAGTTCTCTTTATATGCTAATTCACTATCTGTGAATTCACTTATCCGCAACTGGCAGAATTGCCACCTACCTCTCATTATTTGTGACTCTGTTCTAGTTATCTGTAAATACTGTGCTGGTGCACTTGGCGCAGGGTGGGAAGTCCAGCCAATTATACTCCTGATTTTTTTTTAGAAAGTTTTTTGGATTAGGGCAAGTTTCCAGATCAAACAGGCATTAATATTGCCCATGGGGAATCATCTGACATATTTGCATCCAGTTCCAGACTTGCCCCACCATCTTGGGCACTATAGCTGAACCTTCACAACCCTGGCAATGATAAGAGGTCTCTGGAAGGTTACCTAAGGGCTGATCTGGGGAAACCCAGGAAAGATGCTCAAAGACAGGTAGAAGAGAAGGATGGGTGAAGCAACTCTCCCCACAGTTGAACTCTAAGGCTTCATTGTTGGGCCAGCAACCTTCAATGAATCAAGGGATAGCCAGCACAGAGGAGGAAGTATCAGATGTTGGAGATGTTGATGAGCCCTCACTATAACCCAGCCCCATAGACTTCAAGTTAAGATTCAAGTTCATAGAGCAGTGTTTCTCAAAATGTGGGTCGTGAGCCAATTTCAGGTGGATCCCCATTCATTTCAATACTTTATTTTTAATACGTTAGACTTGATGCTACCCTGGCATGTGACTGCATTTGGGGAAATGTTACACAGCTGTACTTTTAACAGGCGACTATGTATATGCTTTTAACAATGATAGTCAATGGGACTTACTCCTGGGTAAGTGTGGGTAGGACTGCAGCCTAGGATTGTTAAAAATGTTCCTGCTTGATAATGTCACTTCCGATCATGACATCACTTCTGGTGGGTCCTGACAGATTCTCATTCTAAAAAGTGGGTCCCAGTGCTAAATGTGTGAGAACCACTGTCAAGAATGTATGATAAAGAGGGTCCCCTGGAACCTAACCTCATTTTCCCCATAGACTGTCTCTGCTACCTTCGTATCCATTAGGTTTTCCAGAAACCTAACCCAAGAACCAACTATACTTACTTCTGTGGCAGAAACTGCAAAGGCCAAGGTCTTGGAATGAATTACCAAAAAAAAAAAAATGCGGCTAGGTTCACATTACAATGTTTTCACAATACAATGGGGTTTCTAGAACAGATTACCATTGTAAAATGATGGTCCACACTACTTTGTGTGTGTGTGTGTGTGTGTGTGTGTGTGTGTGTGTGTGTGTGTGAGAGAGAGAGAGAGAGAGAGAGAGAGAGATAAAGTAGGTATAGTTGCACCAAAACATGATAAAAGACTGAAGATGTTAAAAATTCCTGGTCTTCCCTCCCCAATATTTAATCATAGTGGAAAAAGGTACAAGGCTGAATCATCAAGAGTTGTACAAAAAGGCCCATGAATCCCAGGAAGGAAAAACCAGAATTTAAAACTGGATAAACGGTTTTGAATCACTTAGAATTGTTAAAGTGGTATTTAGATATTCCTAATAACAATACAATTTATGTAGCTAAAGAAATAAGATTCCCTGTCCTCAAAACTGCCTCATATTTAAAAAATGGTGTACTTTTGGGTTAAAAACTGGTAAACTTTAAATACTTGAATCAAACTGAACACCAGTGTTGGAGAAGGAAGCTTAAACTCTTCCTTCTCCAAAACTAGTATTAAGTTTGATTCAAGTATTTTTACATGACTTAAATTGGATGCTGTAATTTCATTTTTTGTTAAACAGTGAGGAGTTGTTCATGAGAGCAGTATCCTTTACAGGTGTTAGGTTGACACAAACTAACTTGCTTCTGTCTTTGCATTTAGGGAATTCTTAAAAATGAGCAAGATGTTAACATGCTTGGTGAAGAATTCAAGCAAGCTTACCAGAAGAGAAAAAATGATGGACTTAAAGAAGTCACTTGAGATTTCATTTTGTTACTGAATGTTACCTGCTAAATGAAAAATTTCTAAATCTTTCCATGTACACTTCAAACAGTAACTTTTATAGTGATAAATTTCTGTGAAACTATTTTTCAGTTTGCATTTTGTCCTTACTTTGAAAACCGAGCACAGGATTTCATCTCCAAAAGTAGAGATGGCTGGAATAATAAGGTCTGATAATGAGTGTTTATACTTAATGCTTCCAGAGTAAACAGCTGCAATGTTTGTAACCTGTTCAATAATCAATTTCACACATGTAGAAGTTCAGAAACAATGAAAATTTGCCCTTCAAGTCATGGAATTATAACATGGTAGACAGCAAGCTTTGGCATGAGCAGCTGAGAGTTTATGTAAAATACCAACTTAAAGGTTATTCACTTAAGGTGAAAAAAGACAAAGCTCGGGAAGTAATAACTTTATTTTAAAAATGAATGACTTTGCTAAGTTACTGATGTAAAATTTAAGAGACTCTTTGGTTATAGTGGAATGCATGAATTAACAAGTCCAAGTTGTAGAAGGCTAGTAACTTGTAGCCATATATCTCCTACCTTGCTAGGTTTGAAAGAACTTGAAAAAAGCTAGTAAAAACAATGACAGTAAGGGAAGGATAGCAGGTACTGTGCTATCTGTAACAACTCTGCTGTTTTAAAGTGAATCCAATTTTAACTTGCTCCACTATAGTGCTAAACGTTAATTCACAGCACAGTTCATTGAATATTGATCTAGGAATTTCCCCATTCAAGGGCCTTCATAAACTCCTCTTCAGTAAAAGAAAGCATCTTCGCAGCTTCAATGTGCATCTAAGAAAAAAAATTATTCATTGTTTGATAGGTGACAGTAATAAATAGAAATTTTGTCATTCTTCAGAAGAGTAAATTATCCTAATATAAAGCTTAGCTTTATAACTACATGCAGGAATGAAATTAAAAGTACAGGTTGAGACTCATTCGCATGGGTTCCTTCCAAGCACTCAAGTGGGTTCCTTTCAAGCACTCATGTGGATGGCAAAAAATGCACTATAGCAAATCAATTTAAAAAACAAAGTTTCTTTGCTCCAGTGATTTAAAAACAGCCTTGCTGACCTTTGCAATGTAAGATAAGAGTCCTTAAGAAGACAATCCATCAATCAGTCATCTTCCAAGGGCTTAGAAAGGTGCTTCACTTCAAGGCTTAATTGAAATTAATTTTTCCTTAAAGACTGGTGAAGTCTTCCAGGGCCTCCTGATGCCTTGTAAGGTATTAAAGGTTATTTCCTGTTTCTCTGTGAAACTGGAAGTCATGTGATTTGAGCTCTAAAGCTCAGTCTGAGCCCGGCAAAGTCCGAGGACATCTGGCCCTGGCCTCTGCTGAGCTCAGACTCCCTTTGCCTCTGGCGGGGTGCACATGTGCCAGGGCACCCAAGACCTGATCCGCAGATAACAAACTGTGAATATTGGATCCGTAGGAATGGGGACCCCTGTATATTTGTTCAGACAGAGTCCTACTTAAGTTATTCTGTAGTAAAAAGCTAAGATTGCCGACTTCTCTGAGAAGGGAAATAGCAGCAGACTCCCTGCCACTCTGGGAAACACTGGTGCAAAACCAGGAAGAAAAGCCTAAGTACTAAAATGGCTCAATTGTAATTTTGTGTCTGATCTACCTTGTGAATCAATTTGAGGTCACAAAGTAGGGACAATGAATGCACTGTGACCCCTACAGCAAGCATTTCATAACTGCATTTTTTCCCTTGACCAATTCCACAGGACAACAAATTTTTTACAAAGGTAATACTCCCAAGATTAAGTTAGTCATTTCTTATAGATTTTGAGGTGCTGAACATGAATATGATAAAACGCAAAATCAACAACAGTGAGAGATCCACAACAGACAGTTCCAGAGACATGTACTGGAAAGTGTTCACTTCTTTTCCAGCACCTACATATGCAATGCGTTTAGCACAGAAGGGCCGCAACTCAGACTTGAGTCACCAAAACGTGTGTTTTTTGCAACTTGTTGCAACTCAAGTCATGCATGTCAAACTGGGGAACTGACTCAGGTTTTACCTTAATGAAAAGACTAGAATAGACTCGAGTCAAGACTCTTGTGTGTGTGACTGTTTTGTGTGCGTGTTTGCTTGCTTGGCTTTTTTTGCCACTTTCACGACTCAACACATTTCTCAAAAAGACTTGGACGAGTCAAAATAACTCAGAAAACAGCTCTGGATGAGTCGTGATGGCCGCCTGTTATGACTCCTGGGCAACTCAAATCAAGGGGGGGGGGTTTGAGCACAGACTCAGGAATCAGAAGTGACTAGCATCCCTGGCATTTAGAACCAATTGTCAATTTCATGTTCAGCACATCAAAATTAATAGTGATTAGCTATTTTCATTTCAGAGAAAAGTTGTGCATTGCCCAGTGCTCTTTAATCTAAAACATGGTCCAGCCTTAATACAGTAAAAATTAGTGTAGGTCAGAACTTGCCTTTTGCCTCTTCAAAATATCAATCAATTTCAATTGCTTCTTGAAACCTGCCATCAGCTCTCCCTTTTGTTTTTCTAGTCTCTTGTTCTCGCTTTTTAGTTCTTCAAACTTTTTCTGTTCCTGGTTGACAGCATCCTGGTTGGAGAGGAACAACACTCTTTTCATTTTAAGGAGCACAAACTTCAAAGTTTTTGCATGTGTCCTACTGTAGTGTGTAGGGAACTACACAAGCAATTTATAGGAGACTAGTGCAAGAAATTGTCTTAATTTTTGTGCCCTAGAACGAAGCAGAACCCAGAATGTTCCATTTCAAAAAGAAAGATTCAGTAGTCAGGAGATTATTATTGTGTGTCCCTAAGGCAGGAGATCTCATATGGTGGCTGGATATGTAAATTGGATACATAATTGATTCTGGAGATCTGCAGAAATCTTATTTCAGTTTTGAGTTTTACACCCCAGTATTAGGAACATACCAATGCAGACAGCATTAATAACAGACGGAGGGGGCTAGAGTGTCAAGATAAGGGTTCAAA
Source organism: Tiliqua scincoides (assembly GCF_035046505.1). Taxonomy (NCBI): domain Eukaryota; kingdom Metazoa; phylum Chordata; class Lepidosauria; order Squamata; family Scincidae; genus Tiliqua; species Tiliqua scincoides. The sequence goes on from NC_089828.1 coordinate 28,381,747, forward strand.
TCCTTGTTCAGCTATGAAGCTCAGTTGGTGACTTTGCTGGCCAATTGCTCAGCCTCACCCAGTTTACAGGGTCAATATGAGGACAAAGTGGGAAAACACCAAGGCATGGGGCTATTTCTCTAAATATCCATGAATTCAGGATCAGTCTGCAACCCAGACATGTTCATTTTTAATATGAATCCAAGGCCTACCTTGTTACTTTGCTTCAGTTTATTCAGCTCCATTTTATATCTCTCTGCTTCCTCAAGTGCTCTGTTCAAGCGGACTTCCATTGTACCTTGGCTGGCGGAAGCCTGCTTTTGTGCTCTCTTGAGATTCTCAAGTTCCTATGCAATGAGCCAAAACAGAGAAAAGATCTATTGTTACACATACACACACCATTGTGGGGGTGGAGTTTCCCACCTTCCAGTTTAACTAACAATAGCAGCCACAGCGGGAGACTAGGGAGGAGCTCCCAAGCCCTGTCTTGACACAGATGGGGGGCACCCCACTAGATTATTCAGAGAGGAAAGCCAAAGGGGAGGACACAAAACACTCTGTAGTGATGCTACTGTTGTTGCCTCTTGGATGAGTTCATCAATCCACCCCCTTCCTTGCTGGTTATCAGAAGGTTGATGAGCCCATTCTGTTCCAGCAAGAAATGCCACTGCTTTTTACTGTGGCAACATTTCTAAAGTTTTGCTGATTTTGTTATATGGTTTTACAACTGTTTATTGCTGCTCTTTTCATAGCTGAACATCTACTTTAGCAGTTGGAAATATATCAGTGCACATCACCCACCCACTGACCGAGAGAAGCAGGAGAGTTTTGAGTGAGGAGTAAATTATACCCCTTCAGCAAACACTCCAGAGCTGAAGAACTTCTGTAGCAAAAAAGAGGGAGGGAAAACAATTTGCCCTGGTTCATGGCCCAGGTGCATGGAGAAGGCTTAGACTCAAGTGCAGTGAGCGGGTCTCCTCTGCCTTCCTGGGTTTGGTTATTCCAGGAAAGCAGCTGGTGATTTTTACACACAAAGAGTAGTGTTGACAACTTAGTGGTGGTCCTTTGACTGAAAATAAGAGGGCCTTATTACCTTTTCTAGCATAGAAAGCTGCTGCTGCAACCCCTCACTTTTTCTGTTTGCTTCTTCAGATAGCACTTTGTATTTCTCTATTTGGGACTGTTGTAAACTGGCTGTTCGCTGCAGCCTTCCACGCTCTTCTTCCTTATCTTTAAGTTGGTTGTTTAAATTCCGATTCTCATCATCCTGTAGACATGTAATGTAACATAATTAAACTTGGGATCCCAATTACTAACTACATGTTTTTGAAATTTAACTAGAGAAAGCTGAAAACTCCATATTTTTTTAAAGCAACTTCAATAAGATACTTGCAGTTTGTGAGTAAGATATAGGTTAGAAGAATTTGTCCTCTCTGCTCCAGCTGCCAGTGGCCCAGGGACTGGAAAAGTGAGTGGGAGATTGGCCAGAGGAGTAAGGGACTCCCGAGTTATTTGCATTATAAGTGGCCTCAAGATCAAATAACGTATATTTTTATTTTGATCAAAAGCCAGGGAATAAATTGATAAGCAAACAAATTGCTGTTATTTGCCCTGGACCACATCAGGATAGGGTGGGATATATAAACTGCAAAAATGGATTTTAACATGGAATATGAAGAGTTAAAGGAATGATAGTCCAATCTTTCCTGTTACTAAAGAGTTGCACATGGGATGGTTGCCTCTTCGCTGCCAGGATTCAGCTAGCTTCACCGCTAAGGGTGCAGCTGGGAAAGTACCATAAAAAAGACAATTTGCCAGTTTCTTTGAGATTCTTCCCACCAGGCATCTCTATGTTAAAGCAATTTGCAAGTATCCTTAAGGGCAGAATAAAATCAAAAATGAATTGGGGTAAATCAAGAAAATCTGCAGAGGTTTTCCTGTTGAGGGCATAGCTTGTTGACAGACTACTTTGAGAGCTCCTTGAAACAGTTTGTGCGGAAGACAATTTATGCTCCCTGGAATTAAAAAGGGAACACAGCAGAACCTACGGTCTTCATTTTTTTTACAATCTTCACTCCTGTGTCAACTAGCTGAAGAGGCAGCTTGAGATACAACACAGTTTGAGTGCTCTGAAGGGGTAAACTTCCCTGAACTTTGCATTTCTAAGGCAAGTGGTGAAGATCTTTTACCAGGTGAGAATCTGACAGTCAATAAGACTAATTAACAATGGAGCAAGTAGAAAGGAGTTCACAAGGAAGGAACTCCTTCGTTTTAAGAGGAAAAAAGAAGTGGACTGAATAATAAGGTGTTAGAAAGCATGCAAGAAGATGGAAGGGAAAGGGTTGAAAAAAGAAAAAGATTTTAGACTTAACTGAGATCAAAGTAAGAATTTACAGCTGTTGTGGTTTGTTTGGTATTCGTGGAATTTTTCAACATTCTTGGGGAAGTGGCAAAAACAAAGATCTGTAAAGAGCTTTCAGAGTGTGAAAACTGGATTTTTAAGGACAGTGACAGTGGTGGTGCAAGAGAAGAAATGCAGGAATCAATACACAATGTAACAACAGGATGAAAGACTTATCACAGAGACCCCACTCACTCTACAGCTTCTGGAACAGCTTTTAGTGAGGTTCAAAGAAAGAAATGAGAAAAAGATGGAAGCAAAAATTAAAGGAATGCTGCAAAAATCTTTAAAACAGTGGTGTTGAGTTGAAAAAAGACCCAGAAACATTGTTTCTTGAACTTCCTTCTGCTCTTCTTCTGACAGAGGAACAGAAATGAAGCAAGAAAAAAGTGTCTGGCAGTGGGACACCTGAGACAATGGAGGAGGAGAATCAGGTTGGACTAGACTCGCTTGTGAAGGAAAAGGAGAAGACATGCAGAATTACAGCAGTGCAATACACTTTATGGGGGTGGGGGTGGAGGAGTTAAAACATTAGAGAAATTAGCACAGGTTGATGGGGAAGAATGGGAAGTGGGTGTGAGCAGGAGATACAGAGTAAATAAAGTGTCAAAAAGCTGGTATGGGGAGAGGTACAGTAGATCTTATACGGAAAGGAGTTGGTTAAAGCATATGCATAAGTGAAACATCTGGGGTGGGATACAACAAGGGAATAAGAAGAAAGTAATTGACAAAAAGGGTGGGATCTACCATCAAAGATGAACATTGTTTTTAAGTAATATGACCCTAAGTAAATTATTAGAAAAAGAAAAACACTTTTTAATGTGAGGTTTGAAATATAATCTGAGTTAAGTCAGATAGAGGTTAAAAGAGAAGATGTTTCAGACCTCATTGATAAATTAAAGATCAATAAGTCACCAGGCCCTGATGGCATACACCCAAGGGTTATTAAGGAATTGAAGAATGAAGTTGCAGATCTCTTGACTAAGGTATGCAACTTGTCCCACAAAACGGCCACAGTGCCAGAAGATTGGAGGATAGCAAATGTCACGCCTATTTTTAAAAAGGGAAAGAGGGGGGACCCGGGAAACTATAGGCCGGTCAGCCTAACATCCATACCGGGTAAGATGGTGGAATGCCTCATCAAAGATAGGATCTCAAAACACATAGACGAACAGGCCTTGCTGAGGGAGAGTCAGCATGGCTTCTGTAAGGGTAAGTCTTGCCTCACAAACCTTATAGAATTCTTTGAAAAGGTCAACAGGCATGTGGATGCGGGAGAACCCGTGGACATTATATATCTGGACTTTCAGAAGGCGTTTGACACGGTCCCTCACCAAAGGCTACTGAAAAAACTCCGCAGTCTGGGAATTAGAGGACAGGTCTTCTCGTGGATTGAGAACTGGTTGGAGGCCAGGAAGCAGAGAGTGGGTGTCAATGGGCAATTTTCACAATGGAGAGAGGTGAAAAGCGGTGTGCCCCAAGGATCTGTCCTGGGACCGGTGCTTTTCAACCTCTTCATAAATGACCTGGAGACAGGGTTGAGCAGTGAAGTGGCTAAGTTTGCAGACGACACCAAACTTTTCCGAGTGGTAAAGACCAGAAGTGATTGTGAGGAGCTCCAGAAGGATCTCTCCAGACTGGCAGAATGGGCAGCAAAATGGCAGATGCGCTTCAATGTCAGTAAGTGTAAAGTCATGCACATTGGGGCAAAAAATCAAAACTTTAGATATAGGCTGATGGGTTCTGAGCTGTCTGTGACAGATCAGGAGAGAGATCTTGGGGTGGTGGTGGACAGGTTGATGAAAGTGTCGACCCAATGTGCAGTGGCAGTGAAGAAGGCCAATTCTATGCTTGGGATCATTAGGAAGGGTATTGAGAACAAAACGGTTAGTATTATAATGCCATTATACAAATCGATGGTAAGGCCACACCTGGATTATTGTGTCCAGTTCTGGTCGCCGCATCTCAAAAAAGACATAGTGGAAATGGAAAAGGTGCAAAAGAGAGCGACTAAGATGATTACGGGGCTGGGGCACCTTCCTTATGAGGAAAGGCTACGGCGTTTGGGCCTCTTCAGCCTAGAAAAGAGACGCTTGAGGGGGGACATGATTGAGACATACAAAATTATGCAGGGGATGGACAGAGTGGATAGGGAGATGCTCTTTACACTCTCACATAATACCAGAACCAGGGGACATCCACTAAAATTGAGTGTTGGGCGGGTTAGAACAGACAAAAGAAAATTTTTCTTTACTCAGCGCGTGGTCGGTCTGTGGAACTCCTTGCCACAGGATGTGGTGCTGGCGTCTAGCCTAGACGCCTTTAAAAGGGGATTGGACGAGTTTCTGGAGGAAAAATCCATTATGGGGTACAAGCCATGATGTGTATGCGCAACCTCCTGATTTTAGGAATGGGTTAAGTCAGAATGCCAGATGTAGGGGAGAGCACCAGGATGAGGTCTCTTGTTATCTGGTGTGCTCCCTGGGGCATTTGGTGGGCCGCTGTGAGATACAGGAAGCTGGACTAGATGGGCCTATGGCCTGATCCAGTGGGGCTGTTCTTATGCTCTTATGTTCTTATATAAAAATATATATTTTAATTTGAGGTTTGAAATTAACAAATAAGATCTTTATGATATATGGTAGATGTATGTGGAAGTACATAAAATGAAATATACATATGAGATATGAAGATAGATGTATTTGTTTAGTTATAAAGAATTTACACATATATATAAATATACGTATATTTATATTTATATATTTATATAAAGAATTTATTTAGTTATAAAGAATTGTATGATGTTAAGAACTTTACGTGTTTTTAAAATAAGAGAGAAATTAGAGCATGTATAGGTTAACTGGGAAGAAGTTGTGGTAGGGAGAGAGCTACATTTCGATCTTGTATGGAGTTGGTTAAAATATACGAATAACTAGGTAAAACATCTGGGGAGGGATATAATATTAGAATAAGATGAACTGTCAAAAAAGGGTCAAATTATCAAATGTATATTTCAAGGATGAGTGTTTTTCAATAACCTTTCTTTATAGGTATTTTTCTTTACTGGGTAAAGATTGAAAATTTTATGTTATTATATGGCAAATATGGAATGAAAATCTTATGTGTAATAGGGAAAAATTATAGCAAATAAATGGAAGTGTTTATAAAAAAATAAGATAGGCTAAGGGATAGAGATATTATATATAGATTTAACCTGGACAGATGAGGAAGATAAAAACGGAGATAAGAGCGGCTGTCAGAGATTAACAGAAAATATGGATTAGAAATATAAGTAATTACAATTTATGACTTCACTACTGCTGTACTTTGAGGGAATGTATTTTTTTCTCTTGTTTTATTTGTAAATAAAAATAAGTTAAAAAAATAAGTTCTCCAGAGTTAAGTGATCCCTGCTCTTCCATAGGTGGATTCTCCGTAAAGAGCTGTGTCTATAAGAACGTATTTGCATGTTGAAGAATATATGGTTTAAAAGGTTATTCTTATGATTACTCAGACAACAACAGAATGCTTCCAAATTACAATCTGCCTTATAAACTTGGATAGTTGAGGCATGTATTTTACTTGAATCTTGCTCTGCTTATACCTGAAATTTAAGGCCTCCGAAAGCAAATCACAGGTTCAGAACCACTTTTGTCATTAGTATCTATGGTTTGAGGATTCATATGTGATAGGGGTGTTACATGGGCATCTGTATCTGTAGTTCTGGCTCTTAAAAAAGCATTTTGTCAACTTAAACTTAACAAAGTTTTAGCTGATTGCAGTAATCCACAACATTGCAGAACACAGAAGATTCATATTCTAGCCTACAGATTTTTTTTTTGTAATGCAATGTTGTCAATTCAAGTGACAGAAGAAGGGAAGAAGGATTGTGTAATTGATCAATTGCTGGACTTGGACAGATAGGATTTCAAGGCCTTGCTCAGGCATGAGGCTGACTGGGAGCCCTTGAGGCCAGTTACTCTCTCAGCCTCACCTACCCTGCAGGATTATGGAAAGGATAAAACAGAACCACCACTCACAGTGCACTTAGTTCCTTAATGGAACATGGGAAGCTGCCTTCTACCAAGTGAGACCATTGGTCCATCTAAGTCAACACTGTCTGTGCTGACTGGCAGCAGCTTTCCAGGGTTTCAGACACTGGCCTTTTCTGGTCCTACCTGGGAGATACTACCAGGAACTGAACCTGGGACTTCCTGCATGCAAAACAGGTGCTCTACTGCACCTACCTGGGAGGACAGAACACTAACTTGATAGATAAAAGAGACGGGTCTTGAAGGATAGATCTGAAAAACAAAGCAGAGAAAAGACAAGGAAGGTGGACAAGGAGAGAGAACAGTCTCTGACTGGTGTTCTTCAAAATCGCTTGGACACCATTTCAGAATTGGGAATGGTTGACAGGGATGCACGGCAGGAATTGCACAAGAGCGGTTTTCTCCATACCATGTGAGAAATTCCAAAAATGAGGAAAGAAGAAATGGGATTTAAGACCACCACTGCAGGGAGTAACTCTTCTCCCCATCTCATATCCAGTTGCAAAGAGAGATTAGATGGAAGAAGCATATTAATACCCAGCCCTGCAACTGTTGAGTTTGTCATTACTTAGCTTGGACACAGCTCCTCATTTTTAATGTAAGAACAACCTCAGAAATAAAAGTTCTGAGCAGGAAGGTTGCTGCTTTTGAAACACATCCTACCACCACACCCATCAAACACAGAGACTGAAATAGATTCAGTGGACAAAATGTGAGAAAGCAAAACGTCAGAAGAGAGGACCAAGGTGAAGACTGAAGAGACAATGTGCCAACTAGGTCAGAAATGAGGGTGAAGACAAAGAGGCTTGAGGGGAGAAGAGAGGCATGGCTGTGATAGCATAGGTGAAACTGAACAATAGATCTTGTCAATTCTTTCTTATGCTGAATTACAACCCCTACAGTATACTCTTGAAGGAATTGAGGGCTTCAGACCACGAAGGCCACACCAAATTTATACAGTTGTCCACCAGAGGAAAGTATACACACTCCCAGCATGACCTGGGTGATTCTTCTTCTCTGCACCCCATTTTCTGAGGAGAAACATTTGGAAGGCAGCACACTGCTCATGCCACTTATTAATTCATAAGTGAAAGCAATGTTGGGTGTGCGCACAAGGGACAAAATCTATTAATTGTCCCACTGAAGCAAGTATCTAAAGCCAGCTGATGGGGTAGTCTGCCATATAAGCCAGTTGCTACATTTGCACTGGAAGAACTGCCAGCATTTCCGCTCTTACCTTCTTAGTGCATTCTTGCCCTATGGTATCCAGCTCCTCCTGCATAACATGCAGTTTTGCCTTCAGGAACCGGATTTGAGCCTCTGCAAATTGTCACATAATCACATTTCACTTGACACACAGTTCTAGACTTGACAGAAAAAGAACCACAAACGTTTTTAGCTATATACTTATAAGCACACATGCTGGCTGAATTCAGACACAATTGTAAGCCACAGATCGCCATCACAAGCATGAGCTGCCTTGGGCTTGCACAGTCCCCCATTCCCTTCCTCCACACACGGGGAGGAGTTTAGAAGATTCACTTTCTGGTTTGAGGGAAACCAAAGGATCCTAAACCAGGAATGGGACCTTTTAATTCCTTCTCTTATGTACAAGTTTGAAGCTCATACCTGCTTTTGCCTTTATTTCAGAATATATCCAGTGAGTTGGTAATTATATACTCAAGTTCTTCAAGTTTCAAAGACTAGCAATGATAGGACATATTTCACTTTAACTTCAACCTGGACTGGAGACACTAGATCTAAAGGGACCATACAGAGCTATTTCATGCAATCATGGAAGCCACTTTACCAGCAGCCCCCCTATAGGAAGTTATTTCTAAAGCAGTTCCTTGCTGGATCTGCTGCCAAGAGCAGTCACTCTGCAGGCAGGCAGGATATTCTGTGACAACATCAAAAGATGCACAATAAATGCCTACATAGGAATACATTTCCCTGCCACCTGCTAAGACACGCATCCATTTTCTTGCTTCACTGGGCTTTACCCCCACCATTCTCAGCTAAGGAGAAAAACATCTGAGACATGGGAGAATTTCAGTAAAACACTTTGTACTGGTGGAGTCTTGGTATCCATGGGGGATCAGTTCCCGGACCCCCGCAGATAACAAAACCTGCTGAGAATGAAATCTGTGGGTTCCAATCCACAGAACATGACTGGAATCTTGTTCTGGTTGCATCCAGAATCTTTCTGAGGCCCAGAGAAGCCACACACAGTAAAGAAATGGTAAGGAAAGAATGGTTAAGAACAGGCCCACCTGTTCCAATTTCACTTCCTCCACCAGGGATAATGTCATCTTCTATCTCAGGGAAGTTTCCATCTTCTAGTTGTCCTTCGATTTTACTAATTGTCTTTGCAAGAGAAAAGTCTAGGACCGCAACATTGGCAGCACTCTGGACATCATGTGGTCTTAGCTTTGCACTGAAAAGACAGACAGTGTTTTCTTTCTAAGCATTTTGACACCAAACCACTACAAAAATTGCTTGTTCGATATGCAGGGAACTTCACTATCAGTTTGATAAGATTTTTGGAGGAAACATTGTAGGAAAAAACAGCATTGTACACAGAACCCATAATATTAGTGTATTGGAATATTGCTGCTGATGCATGGATATGAATGCTCCCTGCTGGAGCGAACAGCTGCAGGAGATTGTCTCTCGACTTTCAGTTTCTAAAGTTGGCCTCCTTAGAAAGGCTTTGACTTCAAAGTTGACTTCCTTAGAAAGGAAGGACATCAGGGGGTTGCTGGTTGATAATTTAATAATGCTCATTATTTATGTGATTTATATCTAAACTTGTTGCTAACCTCCTTGGATCAGTGGCGTTGCAAGCGGGAGGCGCAGTCCGCCCTGGGAGCCAGGAGGGGGGTGTGTTGCGTGAGGTGGCGGTGGGAGAAGCAGCAGTACTCCAATGTCCTTGAGGCGAGCAGCATGTGCTGCTTCCGGCCGACTCTTCACTATGCTCAGAGGCTCTGAGGAAGGGAGACAAAACAATCCCCTGAGCCTCCTTGTCTACAGGTCTTGAACCCCACAAATCAATCCTGGTGGCCAATAAGGCAATGGATGTCATAGCCAGATTGCCCTTGCATCCAAAGGAATACAAAACCTGTTATGTGTGTTATGTGTGGATTCAGAACCCGCAGGGCCCACCAAACCTGTGGGTGGGCAGAACTGGACTCTTTGGAGGTGAGGGGAGTTTTTTTGTGCAACTGAAACATCCCTTTGCTCTGTCCCAGACTATTGTTCACAGAAGTCTTCGACTGAAATGCAAATGAAGTGCTTGTGTAGAATCTGGTTGCCTGTATTTTAAAATATACAGAGGGAGTCTCAATAGCTCTATTGAGAACATTTTACACATTGGAAATTCTGCCTTCCCTGCCTGCTAGCTGTTTCCTAGCTACCCTCATTTAAAGCAAGTGCAGCAGCAACAGAGAGGTGGGGGTTGGGAGGGGGAAAATGGTCTGTGTGCATGTGCAAGCAGATTACAATTCATCTGCTTTAAGTAAAGGAGAAAAATCAAAGTTTGGATGTTGTTGGTCACTGGCTTAGATGACTTAAAAAGTGTATTCCAAATATTCATGGTGGACTATAGGTCAATCAGTAGTTATTAACCATGATGGCTACATTGAACCTCTAGATCAGTCATTTTCAACCTTTTCCAGCTTGCGGCACACTGACAAGGCACTAAAATTGTCAAGGCACACTACCAGTTTTTTACTTACATTAAATTACTACATTACAGTTAATCTTGAATTAATAAAATTAATACAATTAAATCATTACATGACAAAAAAAATTGACAAGAAGCATGGAGAGGGAAGTGGCTCTGTGGTTTCTGAAAAGGAGGAAAAATTCTACGTTCAAATTCTTATCAAAAGTGCCAGAAAGTGTTGGCAAAGACAGGGCAGGTTGATCACGTACTGGAGAATGTGGGTAGGGGCAGTGAGGTGACATGATTGAAACAAGTGCAGGATTAAACTGGGGGTGGGGAAGAGAGAATGTGAGGCACTGATTCTGTATCTTTGGAAGGTGCCGACAAGTGAGGGGAGGGACAGTAAGAGAGTTGCTAACTGTGATTGTGAGATGGGGGGGAAATATTCCTGGGAAAGGGGTAGGGGAGAAGAGGAGAGAGAAGTGCCAATTGCCTACTTGTGTATTTGAGAAAAAAGAGTGCAACCAAAAGCCCAATTCTATGCATGCCTGCTCAGAAGTAAGCCCCATTATAGTCAATGGGGCTTACTCCCAGGTAAGTGTGAATGGGTAGCACCCCCAGAGCCCAATCCTATGCATGCCTGCTCAGAAGAAAGCCCCATTATAGTCAATGGGGCTTACTCCCAGGTAAGTGTGAATGGTTAGTGAGGCACGATGACCTTTGCCCCTACACAGTAAAGACATTTTTAATACTACAACATAAACACCATGGTGAAGAGCATAGAAATACAGAGAACAAGGACAAGTTGCTTGAAGAAAAATTATTTTTAGAAGCTGCTTGCTGACAGAAGTTACACACCTTGGAGTTTAGAAAGGGAGTAGCAAAGATAAGACTCCTTCTTGGCAGGCGCACAGGGCTGGCCAAGGCTATTGCATGCTTGATACCAAGACTCACTTGTTTATTCGTCTAAGTTTTCAAAAGAGGGAAAAACACATGCGGGACATATATATGAATATATTTAGTCTTTGCTTTAAAAGTGTAACCAACATATATGGAACATATAGTAGTGGTAGTTATTAAAAGTAAGTCTTAAATAACTAAAATGCTTGATTTTAGTTAAGCTTTAAGAAAACTAGACAAAGGGTTTAACATTGCAGATATCCTTATCTTAAGTTGGCAAGGATGTTCTTGGCAGACACCTGCAGAGACGAGTTTAGAACATTTAGTTAGATAACCAGGACCACCCTTAAGAAAGAGTTCTTTGTGTGAATTGCAACTGAGATGAAAAGAGGGGGGCTGATGCAGGGTCGCCACAAACAAGTTTGCTTGACATGTAATGTCTGAGTAATTGGTTTGAAGGTAAATAGGTCAAGGATTTGTTAAAAAGAAATCCCATATGCAGAGTACTATTTGGCTTGTTTTATGTTAAAATTTATGAAAAGTCACAAGAAGCTGGCTAAAGTCTTAGCCAGCCACTAAAGAGAAGAGGTCACTTATATACACCACTATAGAGCCCTCAATGCATGTACTCAAAGTAATTAGTCACAATAGTTATAATAGAATTAAGACATATAGTATCTTAAAAAACTGTTAAAAAGAAGTTTAATAACCTCTGGTTCACACAGGTTTGCAGAGGGCCCACAGGGAATATACTAAAACCAGGAGAAGAGATGAGTGGCACAAGTAAACCCATCCTAATTAAGAAGGGTTTGAAAGGAATATATGTCAATAAATAGATTAGAAGTTCTGCCAAATTAAGGTCTTCACACTTGTGTTTAAGTGTTCGTGTGTTCTCTTTAATGAGGATAGTATGAAAACCTATTTTCTCAAAGAGGTCCCTAGTTAGATTGATAAATATGAGTAAGGGTCAGTGCTGGATGGAATAATTACAGCGAACCCTATTGGTTTTGGAAACTTTTGAAAATTGTGTAATTTTGGCAAAGTTTTAAGATGAAACCCTACCTGTATGTAAATAAGAGCCAATCAATGGTTTTGCTCACTTGTTGCCCTCCTATTTTCCATCTTGTATGTAAATGATATTTTATCTACATCCTATTAAGAATTAGCCCCATTTATGATGTCAAACTCTCAGCAAATGAGAAGTCCAGATTTTCAGACAAAGGATTGTGTAGTATAAAAGTTAAGGACCACAGTTCAGACAGGGTCCATGCTTTGGACATGAGTCCCGTGGACCAATTGTATACAATTCAATAAAAGCCTGTGAACCTTCATCCCTCTGTACTGAGTCATTCTGAGTTGCTTATTTGAGTTGCTGATTGGCCTTGCAACAGTTAGCACCCCCAGAGCCCAATCCTATGCACGCCTGCTCAGAAGAAAGCCCCATTATAGTCATGGGGCTTACTCCCAGGTAAGTGTGAATGGGTAGAACTCCCAGAGCCCAATCCTATGCATGCCTGCTCAGAAGAAAGCCTCATTATAGTCAGTTACTCCCAGGAAAGTGTAGATAGGACTGTGGCCCAGAACCCTTCCTCTAAAAGCCCCAAAGTGCAGGGAGGGTCGCTTTGGGGAGTTGCAGGCAAACTGGCAAGGAAAAGGGACTTTCAGGGACCCTGAAACCCTAGGTTGGGGGCCTCAGCAGACTCACTCACTATGTACCTGCTTGCCTGCTTCTGGCTCTCTCTTCTCACTCACTCAGTAGCTCCCACCTCCTGGCTCCTCCAAGCTTCTCTTGTTGGCCAATCAGCATGCAGAAAGGCAACAACCTCCTTCACGCCCAACCCTATGCATGTCTACTCAGAAGTAAGCCCCACAGAAGCCAACGGGGCTTACTCCCAGGAAAGTGAGGATCAGGTTGCAGCCTGAGTCATGCTCAGTAGCAGGAGCAAGCTCCAAGCGGACTCATCAGCCCCTTCCCTGGTTGCTCCCTTGCTTGTGCTGCCTGCCACAGGAGGCTCAAAGCAGCCGCTTCTCCCGCACACGGGCACGCAGCTGCTGTCTGCCTCCTCTGATCCTGCGGCACACCTGAGGCAGGTGTGAAAAGTATTTCTTTACTCAGCACGTGGTCAAGTCTGTGGAACTCCTTGCCGCAGAATGTGGTGATGACATCTGGCCTGGATACCTTTAAAAGGGGATTGGACAAGTTTCAGGAGGAAAAATCCATTACGGATTAATGGGGCATTTGGTGGCTGGGGCATTTGGTGGGCCGCTGTGAGATACAGGAAGCTGGACTAGATGGGCCTATGGCCTGATCCAGTGGGGCTGTTCTTATGTTCTTATTACAAGCCATGATGCGTATGTGCAACCTCCTGATTTTAGAAATGGGCTATGTCAGAATGCCAATGCAAGGGAGGGCACCAGGATGCAGGTCTCTTGTAATCTGGTGTGCTCCCTGGGGCATTTGTTGGGCTGCTGTGAGATAAAGGAAGCTGGACTAGATGGGCCTATGGCCTGATCCAGTGGGGCTGTTCTTATGATCTTATGGTCCAGCTATTGAAAGTACCACTGGAAGTAACTGGCAATGATGTCATTTGCCAGTTACTTCTGGATTGGGAGGCCAGACATGACACAAACATCAGTAAGAGGTTCAGGGCAGATGGGAAGGCTTTTTCAAGCATGTAAAAATCACATGCTAGAGCTCTGCCCGCTGAGCCAAGCCTCCTTCCACTGCTTGTCATGTTGCATTGCCAATATGACAATGCAACATGGGTGGGGATTCCACAAATATCACTGGACACCACTTCAAGTACCACCGGTGATGCAAATACTACTGGTTGAGAAACTCCAACATAGAGGATTTAAATAAAACACATTATGATTATGTTATTACCATGACCACAGAGTGCTGCATACAGAAAATCACACATGTTGCTGCTGTTACTTACTAATGTACCAAAGAGAAGCTCAGTGCCATATGGATTAATTAGAAGTAGTAGTAGTAGTAGTAGTAGTAGTAGTAATAATAATAATAATAATAATAATAATAATAATAAATGTGCTATACCTGGAAGTTCCTTTTCCTCTCTTCCCAGATTGTGGCCTGGTCCGAGCTGTCAACACTGAGCTGGATTTCTTCTTGTTTGGTCGCTAAGGAAGTCCACAAAATACACTTATATAAAAACAAAACACACATCTTTCTTCCTAGTAACACTCTTCCTGCTGTTCAGAGTTCATTAAAAGTAGTAAAAGTTTTGAACATCAGTTTACTCCTGTGGCACGGAAAATGAGTATTGGACCACAGAACTGAGGTTCAAATCCCTGTTCAGTTAGGAAGGTCACTGGGTGAGCCAAGGCCAGTCTCTCAGGATTGTTGTGAGGTTTCAGTGGGGTAGCCCAATGTCCACTCCCCAAGCCCCTTGGAGGCAGTGTGAAACACAGATGTGATCCATCTAGGAGCAGAGCAATACACCTATTGACTGTAGCACTTTCAGATGTTCACACTGTTTCCCGTCCTTATCTTGTTTGCTCTCAAAACACCAGTTCTGTGAGGCAGGGCACAATTATTTCTATTTTCCATAAGGACTGCTGGGTTGGTTGTGCAGTGTGCTCTGCTTTCTAACTCAAACAGTGACCTGCCAGGTGTCACATCGAAAAGGCAGCCAATTAGGGCACTTTTCATCCTTGATGCAGCTCTTGCTGCCAGATCTTGTAGGTGTGGCACAACCATGGCAGATTTCCTCAGCAGCTGAGGTGAAACTGGCCCTTGCAGTAGCTCTCCAGCCCTCACCTATGTTGCTGGCTGCCTCTCAACTTATCTAGAGATAAGTGATCTCTCAGATTTCAGTCAATAACTTTATTGGCAAATATAAAACAATCACTGATTCAAACACAAATTATAGTGGTAGTAGTTAACTATCCCCCTGGATTTCACATCTTGATCTGCTGCTCTTCACCACTAATTCCAAGAAAGCAGCTACCTTTTCTACTAAGTCTGGCGCATTAACTAACAGGATATATTTTAGGATCTCACTCTCCTGGCAATCATCCTGTATCCAGCACAATACTGGAGCCAGAGTCTGCTCAGTTGGAAGCAAGAAGCTCTTTCCCTTACCCCCGGGTAAGCCACCACAGTCCCAATGGGTCTGCTTGGACCTGCACTACCTCAGGAGGTGACACAAGTCCAAGGAGAATGAAGTGGCTTGGAGCTACTCTGCGCTGCTCGGGGAACAGGGTTAAGATCTGGCATAACTGCTGGGTTCAAGCCCTGCCTCCTGCTCCCCGCCCACCCCCTGGAATGCCCTGTGCCTGCCCTTAAGCCAGAACTTAAAGGTTCTCAGTCATGCCCTGGTCTCTGGAGCTGACCTGTCTCAAGACGTTCTCTCAGATAAATGGATGCACCTGGTCAGTTCACTCTCGTGCATGCTGACTTGGAAACAAGGCTAAGGCATTTTGTACATGCACTTAATGGATTTTCCTTCTGAGAAAACATGCGTAGGATTGTACTGACAGCGAAATAACCATAATTAATAGCGTTAACATTTCCCAAATGTACTGATACTCCGAACTTCAGTAAAAACTTCTGTGATTTGCATATACATCTTCTTGAATAAAAGGGATAAAACCACAAAGCATGCAGGCCTTTAATAGCTTTGATACATTTTGGGTTTATCTTGGGTGCAGAGAAATTATACACAAGACAGGCTATTTGCATCTAGCCAAATTATATATTAATGGAAAAGTGGAGGCTTCTCTCCCAAGCACTCCCCCCCACTTGTTTCACTGTCACTATAAGCAACACACAGCAAATGTTATCCTCCACTTCAAGAGGACAGTGCAAGAGGAAGAGAGTGCACTCACCTTTAGTGCAAAAGGAAGAGTGGGTAATTCAGGAGAATGTAAATCCCTAGAGAGAAAGAAAATTGCAGTGAATAGCTGATTTTCAAGAATAAAATTATGTATTTTCATCTATTTTATACAACTAGAAAGTGGAGAGATAGGTGATGCAAAACACACAACAAATTTTTAGTTACTCTTCTCTTGGTTCAATAAAGGGCACTCCTACTAACAAGATGGGTGGCATAAGCAGTACTGACAGTTGATCACAATCCTGTAAGTTATGCACAGAGATTCCAAAATTGACACTATGCACCCCTGCCTTTATGGACATGGGAAGTGTCATGGATATGTACAGTTCAGGCCTAGTAACACTGCAAGGCCTGAACCAAGCTAAAACAGTAACACAGAAGTGGCTTGCATTTCCTGGCTGCTAGGATTTACATCTCAATGGATGGTGATTATGTAGCACCTAGGAGCCAGAAAGACACCCATCAAGGATGGAATGCAGCTGTAGATCTCCAAGGGGGAGGGAAGAGCTGAGAGGGCGAGCTTCCAGTCCCACTTCCGGAGGAAAGGGTCTTTGTTCCTTGTCTCTGGGTGAGAGAGGTGGTGGGTGCACATCCTGCCCCACCAGGACCATGTGGCCATAGGTAACTGGCCTGAGGATCTACAAAAGAAGCTGACCCAGGTGAGGGTTAGAGAATAATAGAGTTAGCAAGTTAGCTTTGTTGTTTTATGCTGATATTTCCTAGAAGTTTTTATGCCTCTAGCATTTGCTGCCTTTTGTAACCTTTTTGTAACGTTGTGTATTTAATAAAGTAGAAAATCTTTTTACCATGTTGGTTCATTGTCTGTTGGGGACAAAGGTTCAGAATCCTGCCTAGCCGTTCAGCAAGCTACCAAAAATCCTCATTGTGGACTAGAAACTTGAGGACTGAGACTTTAAGTAAAGAAAGTGCTCAGTGCCTACAAGGGATATAATTAAGCCTAAAGGGTCTTGGTTTCCCTGGACTGAGGCACTGGCTATCACAGGGTGGTGGCAGTACTACCGACCAGGGATCTTTGAGGGCTCTAGGGTTCAGAACCAACAACTCTGAGCACCCAAAACCCTGGGAGTGAGACCCAAGTTTACGACAGGAAGAACTGAAGTAACCTTGGCCACTAACAGTGCAATCCTATAAATATTCAAACAGAAGTGAGATCCACCATTTTCAGTGGGGTTTACTCTGAGGTAAATATATAGAATTGCAGGCCAAATGAAGGCTAAGTAGAGGTGGTTTTTTTTTCCTGTGATAATGAAATAGAAACACATAACACTGCTTTTTGCACTTCTTTTTGTAACACTACAAAAACAAAACCCAAAATCTACCATCAATAAAACCATTTTCTAACACCTCTACATGCATGTGACTGCATCTGCTGACATTATACCACCTATATTACCTAACGAGTACACTTTTAACAGAAATATAATTTATAAAAATGTGCCCTTGGAATAAAAACACAACACCATTCTGAACTTCTAACTTTGGAAAATCCTGAAATTCACAAAAATATAAAACAGTTTTCACCCACCTCTAAGGATAAGTAATAGTGATCATGACAGCAGTTTGGATGGTCTGTTCAAACTCACCTGCAGGATAGGAAAAGGCTATGAAACTGGCTAACTTGGCTTTGAGTGGAGGGTGTAGCAGATAGAATCAGATGCAGAGTTCCCCAGATGATCCCATCTGCACCCCTGAGCTATCCACCCCACTGTCTATGCATAAGGGACAAGACAAGAAACTATCACATGTTTCTGCAAGAAACTGACCATGTCAGCCTGCCCTGGAATGTTCCCCCACTCAGAGGAAATGGAGAGGGGATAAGGAAGGGCCATAGCTTAGTGGTAGAGCGCATGCTTTGCATACAGAGGATCCCAGGTTCAATCCTTGACACCACCAAGTAGGGCTGGGAAAGATCCCTTTCAATCCCTGGACAGCTGCTGCCACCCAGGTAAACAAAACCAAGCTAGATGGAACAAAGATCTTACTCAGTATAAAGCAGCTTCATTGTTCTTAACACAATATCACCCCAGGCAAACTGTGACAATGGCCTGCTGCTCAGCCTACCAGAATATACAGTTCTACTGCAGGCAGGTTCTTTTTGATATTGTGATCCAAATTTTAAGACTAGTTTTTGTCTCACAGATTGTGATACTAGGCAGCACGTTGCTGAGCGAGACAGGGCACAATCCTATCCAACTTTCTAGCACTGGTGCAGCCACAGTGCACCCCTGAAGAAGGGAACAAATGATTCCAAACCTTGAGGACGCCTCTGTGACGGCCTCCTCACTACATGATGCAGTGCACACCCCACTGGCATAGCTGCAACAGCACTGGAAAACTAGATAGGATTGGGCCCACAGTGTCTTACCAAAAGAAGCGAATTCTTTCCTTCACTCTGAACTCCACACAGAGACATGCCCAAGAGCTCACTATGGAGTGACACCCTTTACCTCCATGAGATCATGTTCCTTGAAAAATTGTCACTAGCTGGGAAGAATTCTTACACAACAGAGTTTTGACAGAGGCTATGTGGACCTGTAGCCATATTGGATTCCTATCCACCAAACAAAACTGACAGGATATTGTGTATGCCACCCATCTTTTAAGTTATAGGTAGGGAGGAAGCATGAAAGTGAGATTGCAGCCCTTTATAAATCAGTGCCTGGGAGCACATGGAATAAAATGCAGAAGACTTGTAAATACATCCTAAGATGTATTGGGAAATTAGGTGTTGGAAGAGGGTCTAAAGAATACGGCAGTACCAAACTCTGACAACTCTTAAATGATCTGGTGGTCCTTGAATCAAGAGAGCAATAAGGAGATGGTTGACTTCACTGTCAATATTTTGATCTCAAAACAGTAACATGTAAAAAAGTCCACTCCAAACTCTACTGGTGAAGGTATATTTGCCTCATTGGCTATATAGGAATCGCATTACCACACTGTCTCTGAATTTAATGACTACCCTGTTTATCACCAAGGTGGTTGGTTGCAGCCACCTGGTGTGAAATGAAAGGAGAGCCAATGCCACAATCTTCAGAATGCAGTCAAATCCCTATATTTGGCAACATACCCAGCTCCAAGCCCAGCTTGCCCAGCTCCAAGCATACTCGTATTACTTAATTTTCCTCAAAGGCAATATGGTCCTAGCTGTGCTAGTCTGGCATCACTGCACAGAAGTCAATTTCCAACAAGCTCCAAGAACGTCTGGAAGCTGGGATTGTACATGACCAGTGACCTTTCAGCTACCACTGATGCTGCTCTAATAGACTGGAGCAGTCATAGCAGCTCCAGGCTGGAAACAGCACAACATCTTGCTGTTCCCCAGACCTGACTGGGAGCAGCTGTGAGCCTGTGACTGGTCCAGCCAACCAACTGTACTGGTGCTAGAGAGGAACATTGGAGCTATTGCTCCCCACACCGGCAATTCAAGATCTCTGAATAAAAATCTCAACTGCCTGCTAAAACAGGAACCATCTGGCTGAGTCTTCAGATATCAGCAGATGGAGTAGGCTAATGCATCCTAAAAGGGTTGGGCTGCAGAACATTTTCCAGGTCTCAAGGTAGGACTGACAAGGTCCCTGGAACTCTGTTGTAGTGAACCACTACTTTTGCTGAATTGTCTCAGGATGTTTTGCCAGAGACCAAGCAGAGCCCAATAAGGCAGGAAAGCAGCTGAAGGATCCTAATGAACAACATGACCTTCCAGAGTATAGACCTGTAATACCAGATCAATGGAGTATGGAAGAGTGGCAGCACCTTGGAAGAAGAGGAAGGAATAAATGAGTACACTATTCTGAAAGAGGAAAGGAAAGAGGAAGGAGAAAACTAGGGAGATCAGTACAGAGAATAAGACAAAGACTGTACTTCCAGAATCTAGTGACACTTGTCAGTCACAGGCAAGGATCACTGCCTTCAGAAAAGCTGATTTGGCAGAAACAGAGAAGCCCAACACACCTATACAGGGGTAAAAAAAACTGAGAATTAGATTACAACCTTAAGAGGGAAGGGGAGAGCGAGACATGAGTGCTTTACTCATTCAGTGGTTCCAAGCACATCTGCACACAGGTACAACACAGGCTCACAAACTGGTACAAGTGAGATTATTTAAGAATCGGAAAAGCAATGATTCATTGGGGGGTGTTATTTGTGCTAGTTAAAAAGACTGCAAGAGGAGTTAATTCTCAACATGCTATTTCTCTGTTACAACTGTTTTGAAAGAGGCATACGGGCACGTGAAACAGAAGCAGTAGAATCTAAAGTTTGGGCCAACTCAGCAACCCCACTCCTTTTGCATAGGAATTCATGGGGAAAAGATCTGATGCACAGTTGACCATTCTACAGATATAATCCCTGAACTAGTTTGCATGCTCTCTTGCCCCCCCCCCTGCAACTGGACTACACAATATGCTCCTAATAGTTTCTTAATGTTCCTGGCCTAGCCTTGATGGCCCAACAGATCCTGACCTGCTCATCTAGGTACACTGGACTATGGTTCACATTCTCTCCACAAATTTAAAGAGGGAGAAGCTCTGATGTAAAAAAGAGATGCCAAAATAGCCAAGAACAGAAATCATGAGTAAACCATCCAGAAAGTGGAATAAAAATGGTAACCATTCATGAAATAAATATGATGTGAATATTGCATCTTCCTCACATAAACTGCAGCTCACATGACAAGCTATGGACGCAAAGGACTTGGGCAGAGTGAATCTCTTTGGCATTTGATTTTACACACAGTGACTGTTGTCACAAAACAATTGCTTCAGCTTGAAAGACACTTATTATCTTCAGAGACAACATCTCTATCATACTACAGAGGCGGGCCAGACCACAGATTCTTCCAGTGATCTTTATTGCACATTTGCAATATACGTATTATAGATTCTGTTTATTTCTTTACAGCGGTCTGGAGCCTTTAAAAATATTTCACAAGATTCTACATGTCATCTGATGTACACATCTATGTACACATTTCACACCCTATCAAGATGGGTCAGCAGTCATCCCTTGCTTGCACGACTCAGTGTGCTTACTTGAGCTCTAGTAGGCAGTCTGAATCATTGTTTGACTGGACGTAAACATGAGAGGCACATGCCTGAGCAAGTCCTTTGTGTTCCTGGAATCCTGTTCCCATCCAGCCACATGCCCACACCACATGCCTCACCCCAGCTATGTCCTATGAAACAGACAGTTGAACAAAAGGTCCATGGCAGAGCCACTTTCCTTTTGGATTGTAAAAAGAAAATCACTCAATCAAATTCAAAGGACAGCTGGAGGGATATTAACATTTAAAAAAAAAGACACAAACAGCCTAATCAAAGATTTTTCATGATTTTAAACACTGCAGTTATATTGTTCAGGCACACATGGCAGGATATATGTGTGTTAGTCTCCCTTTCCTTCCTCTTATCTTGATTAACTAGCTCCCTTGGTTCTCTCTCTTATTGCTCTGTTGCAGAGCATGTCCAGATATAAGATCCCAGGTCCAAGCCTTGGCTTCTCCAATTAAAAAGGTCTCAGTCAGGGAGCAGAATTGGAAAAGACCTATCTGCTGAAACTCTAGAAAGTTGATCCAGAGGGCAGACAGTTTGAGGTGACATGAACCAACAGTCTTGCTAGAGAAAAGGCTCCTTGTATACACTTATTTTCCAATTCCACCCCAGTTTTGGTTCCTGGTTAGAGACAAGGAAATCCCCCCTTCCCAAATAAAATACTCCTAAAATTTAAAAGAGAATGAGCTCTACAGCCAGTATTAGGATATCCATCAATTCAAGACTTTTAGCCAGTTGATCACCCAGCTTCCAAGTCACCAAATTTAAACAAAGTTGAAAATTATAACACACTCAGCAAGGGCTTCCCTTCAAAATAATAATGTGTGAGACAGAAACGGATGTCTAACATTCATTGTTCACTCCCTGTTATGGAAATCAGGGCTGCAACATTTACAGCCCAATCCTATGCGTGCAGCCCGCTGGCAGCACACCTCCTGCGCTGGTGCTGACAACTGTAAAGTAGTCAGCGCCAGTCGCAAAAGGCACTCCAACAGTGTGCCACTTAGCGTGCTACCGGCAGTGTCAGCAGGAAGGTCTGTATTTTCCTGCCTGCTCGCTGAAGGTAAGTCGCTTGCTGAAGGAAAGTCACAGGAGGGGGTGGTGGGAGAGTAGAAGAGGGAGGAAGCAAAAACTGGGATGGGGGGCGGGATCAACCACTGGCACTGCCAATATCCTATCTCCCTTCCCAGATGCAATCCCACAGCATGGGACCACACGGACCTATGCCAGCTATTTAGCCAGCAGAATATTGCCCCTGGGTAAGAGAACAAATGTTCCCTCAACCAGAGGAGACTTCCTGGACTGCTCCACCATCACTACAGAATACAGCAGTCACCATTTTTGCACCGCTGCATTGGCAGGGGGGCGGGGTAAGTGATAGGATTGGGCTGCTAATTTATATAATTAATGGCCCAATCGTATCCAACTTTCTAGTGCAGATGTAGCCACAATGCAGCACTGAGGTAAGGGAAAAAAATGTTCCCTTACCTTAAGGAGGCCTCCGTGTCTCCCCCACCACCACCACAGGATGCAACACATGCCCCACTGGCATGGCTGCATCAGCGGAGGAAATTTAGATTTTGACCTAAATCAAATTTAAATCTGTTGCTAGATTAAAAAGGAAAAGGGTGCCCCAGCTCAAAGCAAGAGCATGTTTAAAGTTAAGTACTTACATGGGTACCAAGACCCTTCTAAAAAGAGGCATTCTTCTCTGCCTGATCTCAGGTGATAATGCCTCTTCTGGAAGGATGCCTACTATTACATATGCTTGTATCATCTAAAGACAAAAGAGATAATGCTTTTTTCTCCAGAATGATTTTATTGCAGTGCAAACATATGTAGATTTGACCAATGGACTTAGGGCACAATTCTAACCAGGTCTACTCAGAAGTAAGTCCTATTTTGTTCAATGGGGCTTACTCTCAGGAAAGTGTGGTTAGGACTGCAGCCTAAGATAACAGAGTAACAGACAAAAGTAGCCTTCCAGAGTTAAACTGGTTGCCTTTCAATCTCATTCCCACAATTAATATTTGCCTCTATTGTTTATTCAGCCAAACTCTATGGATTATCCTACCACTTAAATCTTGGAGCTTTAGGAAAGCCAGCATTCGCTCATATTCTTCTTACTAATATGGAGTATTCTCCATTCGGGATGATCTGCTGCTTCTCAGCAATTTCACAGCTTTCACTAGCATCATAAGCCTCTCTTGCAAATGTTCATACAGCAAAATGTTGCTTTAAAACAGATTCCTATGAAAAAGAGGGTCCAACTGACAGCTACATGGTTCTCAACAACTTCCATTAATGCAAGTTGGAACTGAAAATTCATGATATTGAAATCTGGGCAGTTTTAACCTTCCCATATTGGAAAGGATGCATGAATATCAGTCAGTGTTTGGTGATATTGTAAACTTCCTGACAGTGATATCATGTTGTAAAGCAACAGTCTTGGATTGAGGAATCAGTGGGGAAGCCACTCAGGGAAAGGAAATGGGAGTGGGAAATTATGGGGCCAGCAGGAACACTGGGTGCCATTCTAAATGTGAGGAAAGCAGATGCACCTCAGAGACTGTTGCCAAGAGCAGCCTTATCGTTTTCAAGTAGGCAAGAGACCTGAATAACTCATGGAATAGAACTGCAAGACTTCAGAAACCCTTAATAGACCTGTACATCTTGACACATAGAAGGTTCAGTGAATCAGTAAGAGGACAGGTAGAACATAAAGTAGTGGTCTAGGCACAACTAAAATATTGTCTCTATTGACAGGCCAGAGTCTCAGAAGGAACCCTTTCTTAGACCAACCAAAGTGCTTTTCAATTGAAGAAGCCACAGACTGAACATGAGACAGAGTATGTGTAGAGCCCTGAATTCAGGTCATCACGCCATCTCAAATCCTGTGTGTGAATTTTTGAGTTGCATGAAGTAATTTTATTTAGTAAACCCAGTATTACAAGAGAGGTTGGAAAAAGTCTCTCCATTTGCTCTCTCAACACCATTCATACTTTTTCTTTATATCATCAAAGTAAGTCTTTATCCTTTCGGAAGCACACAAAACATTTACCTCTGGTGTTTGGCCTCTTCATCAAACAATTCAATCTGGGCAGAGACCGGCTTGGACAACATTTCTTGTTGATCTCTCTTCAATAAAGAAAAAAAGAGGATATACACAACAAAAATACATCAATTTCACACAACCTCAAAATAGCAGCCATCAAAAAAATCATAATCGGGCACTCTGATGATTCAGAGTTGTTATTTGACCCTGATTAGGCCCAGCTACTTCAACTTCAGAGCAAAAAAGCCTTTGTGGATTTTTGCTCCCCAGTTCTGTTCCACATCTTTTCCATTACACTTCAGCACACCAAGCACTGCAGTGACACAAAGCTTTTCTGTGACACCACAACAGCATGCAGAGCCAGGTGACCTGCTGGACCTCTCAAGAAATGCATGTTTCCAGTTGAGACTTCCAGCCTTAATGAAGAACCAAAATCATTAACAGTGACATTGCATTCAGATATGTCTGCATAGTTCCCAGAGCCACATAAATCCATTCCTTGGACTAGCAGATGAAGTGGAAAAACAGCAGTTATTTTAATTTATCTTTATTTTCATTACCCAAGGATTTCTATCCTACCTTTTTTGATCCCAACATAGCTCACAATAATAGATAAAAATTAACATACCTAATAAAAATACACAATTTAATACTGAAGGCATATTCCACAAGGAAGCAAGAGAAACACTAACTCACATACTGTCATAGTAGTAATCACATCCAAGGCTTACACCACAGCACCCCACACCCTAAAAAGGCACAGAAACTGATCTATCACAAAGACAAAAGCAACATGCATAGAAGAAAATCTTCCAACCAGCTATGTCAGGGAACTTTGAAGACAGGCACTGGGGTATAAAATACAATGTTTTAGAGTGTTCATAAGCATCTGGCACGCATTTTCTTACAATAACCCAGTAAGGTAAGTCAGTATCATTTTCCTCACATTGTAAATTGGGGGGGGGGGAGCAAAGGAATAGGGCAGAGGAACTTAACATAACTTACCATGACTTCTTCAGCCTCACGCACCAGTTCTGCTGTCTTTGCTTCCAATTCTGCATTTAGGCGCCTAAAATTATAATTCAGAACATTACTCTTTATGAGATAAAGGCCATTGACTTAGAATGACAAAGAGGCCGGTATTCCAGAATTTAATAGCAGAGAAAAAGCTCTAAAATGGAACTTGAAAAGAGTACAGAAGAAAATAGGGTGCACATTTATTACCAGAAGGACAAAAAGCACAATTTCCTAACTTACAAAGTAGAATATTTTCTGTTGTTATTAAAGCTTTGGCTCAAGCCCTCCTCAAAACAAATGAGAAGGAACAGCACTGCATTTATGACCTGAATCTTGTGCCACAGAAATGCATACAAGATTGATATGTCAAAATGCAAGAAGTTCTAACCTCCTAGGAAAACTTGGTCACCTATCAGGGCAAACAAAAATGTACTGCAACCAGATGTGGCTGCAATCCTATATACACTTACCTGAGAATAAGGTCTACTGAACTCAACTGAACTTACTTGTGAGTATGCATGTACAGGATTTTACTATTATCTTACAGAGGAAGCCAGTAGACATGCTGTAAAATACTTCCACCTGTATTATGTGCCTCTTCCACCACCTTCAGGTATCAGGAGATTGTTGTTGTTAATATTAATATACACCTTTTCAACATTATGACCCATTCCTACTCAGGTTCTTAGCAAGTGTGCAAAAATAACTTTCACTAGTGCCAAGCTTCACGGTAACTTTTCCTGTTCTCTCTAAGTATATCTATTTGGTTACTATGAACAGTGCTGGGAAGGCATTGTGAGGGTGGGCAGTGGGTAGATAGAGTCCTGGGAAGGTGCAAGGAATTGATAATGTGGACCTGAATCTCATACTTATGCATATATCAGGGTGGATGTGATTAGATTAGACAGATTAGATAGATGTGGATCCAAAGAGGGGTCCACGGGCACATGGCCCCCCAAACTGTTGGGCCAGTGGGGAAGGGTGCCCTCTAGGAGCCCAATCCTATCCAATTTTCCAGCCCCAGTGCAACTACAATGCAGCCCCATGTTAAGGGAACAAATGTTCCCATACCTTAAGGAGGCCTCTGTGACTGCTGCCCCACTACAAGATGCAGTGCATGCCCTATTAGCACAGCTGCACGGCACTGGAAAATTGGATAGGATTGGGCCCTAGGGTGGGGAATGAAGCTGGGTGCCAGGGGAATGCCCATTGGACAGGGTTTCAGCAACAAGACTGTGCCTGGCCAGGAGCTCAGGTGTACTTGTGTGGAAGA
This sequence comes from Tiliqua scincoides, assembly GCF_035046505.1. Taxonomy (NCBI): domain Eukaryota; kingdom Metazoa; phylum Chordata; class Lepidosauria; order Squamata; family Scincidae; genus Tiliqua; species Tiliqua scincoides. The sequence continues at coordinate 28,408,025 of NC_089828.1, forward strand.
GGCAGCTTCAGAGGGCAGAGTTGGAATGGGAGCCCAGGTCTACCGGGCAGGTAGATCTGGGCTCCATGCCCATACCTGCCCACTGGGAGTTCAACTGGGAGCCCAGGTCTGCCTACCTGGAAGAGACAGCTCCAGAGGGCAGTCACAATGGGAGCCCAGGTCTACCTGGCAGGCAGTCTCCAAGCCCAGGCATTCTTCATGCCCATACCTGCCCAGCAACTCCTGGCCTCAGAGGCCCAAGTTCAGTTGGGAGCCCAGGTCTACCCACCTGGAGGAGGGCAGAGCTGCTATGGGAGCACAGGTGTACCTGCCAGCAAGCCGTGGCCAGGCCAACCCGGAGGCCAGTCTACCTGCCTGGCCGACCTGAGCTCTGCAGCTAAAGCAGTGCACGCGGACCGCCCCCCATATATAGGGCCAAGCCTGCGATGGGAAGCCGAGCGAGACAGGAGGGGCTCCGGGGTTGGCGCTCCCTCCCGAGGCCACTCACTTGTACTCCTCCTCCTTGGCCAGGAAGGCGGCGGGCACAGCCGAGCCGCTCTGCTTCTTCTCCTTCTCCGCGCCCGGCGCCGCAGAGGGACCGTGACGGGCGGAGGAGCGGCCGGGGCGGACCTGGAAGGCACAGAGAGGTCATGAGGGGAAGGCGGCGGCTCGGTCAGGCCCCCTCAGCGGCCACCGCCGCCCCCCTTCTCCGCGCCCAGCCCGGGGCTCGACCGAGCAGGATCCACTCACCGCGGCAGAGGCGCCGCTCCGCCAGGCCTCGCCGACGCCTCCCGACGCCATTTTGCTCGCTCCTGAGGGGAGGAGCGGCTTGGTCAGGTTGCGCTTCGCCTTCGCTAGGCAACCGCGGGAGGCGGGGGGGGGGCTGCTATCCCGTCCACACTTGCCTGGGAGTAGGCCCCATTGACTATAATGGGACTTACTTCTGAGTAGACAGGCATAGTATTGGGCTCCAAGGCACCTGCCTCAGAAGAAGAAATGCCCCCCCCTCCTCCTCTGATCTCTCCCAGCCAGGGTGACCAGATTCAATGGAGGACAGAGTGCCTGTAAGAACATATGAACACGTTCATAGAGCTTTGCTTAGCTCCCTGGTGGGAGGCGGAATTAGGATGCACCCATGATCTACAGCAGTGTTTCTCAACCAGTGGTAATGGAGATGGTGTCTGGTGGTACTCACTGGACCCCTGAAGCCCTACTGCCTGGCAGCAAGACCAGAAATACAATGCAATAAACAGAGGTAGGAGGCTCAGCTTGGCAAGTAGGGCTTCAAAACATGCTTTTCTGCACTCAAAAATGCCCTCCTGTTCACCCTGCGCTTCTTACTGGTGTTTGTCTGTTTAAACCCTTCTGTTTAAACAAGCCTTCTGAGTTCTCCGCCTTTTTAACATCTTTTAAACATCTTTTTTACAGGCCTGATTCTTTTATGATTTGCTGCTGCTCTATGCTCTTTTTACCTGACTATTTTTTATCTGACTGCTGTTTTTATGATATGTGTTAATATGCTTTTATTTGTTTTAAATCATGTTTTTAATCTGTTTTAACCTGTTGTAAGCTGCCTTGAGTCCCTTCGGGGAGAAAGGCAGGGTAAAAATAAAGTTGTTGTTGTTGTTATTATTTGTCATGTAGCATCTAGTCTCCCAACCCCGAAGTAACTGGCAATGATGTTGTCACTAGTTACTTCTGGTGGTACTTTGAATAGGTGGAATATGTGAAGTGGTACGGCTGATGACAAACCTTGAGAAACATTGATCTGCAGTATCTGATCACTGCGTTTCTTGCTTTCTCAGTCAGGGTGACCAGATACAATGGAGGACAGCCTACACCTTTAGAGGGAATTTTGGCAGGTGCAGCTTTTTAAACCCTTCCATGTTGAGCTGCGCCTGCCAAAATTCCTTCTTCTAATCTATACAGTGGTTAAAAGTGTACACACTCTGTCTTCCATTGTATCTGGTCACCCTGCTCTTAGTGAGTATGACTCAGCCTAGCTATTGCTTTATTCTGCAGGAGAAAGAAGATAAATGGTGGCTGGCAAGGGTGCAGGGGGAAGAGGAAGGAGAGACTGCATATCAGGCCCGTAGCCAGGATTCTAGAGGTGGGGGGGCGACTATTTTTTCAAGGGGGGCAATGATGTCAGGTATCTATACTGGTGGGTAAAATGATAAGTCTGGAGAAACATCAAATAGCCGAAGCTCCCCCAAATTTCATGAAGAGAAAATAATTTGTTTTTTTTTTTTAAAGATGCATTCTTTAGCTGTAAAGCCATGTAACAATAATTTGCATAGAACAAATGCATCTCTGCATGCCATGTAAAATGTATTGCCTACATAGAAATAACATGCAACATATCCTTTCATTTACACACCAGTGCAATACACAGGCCTCCAACCCTGCAAAAGTAAAACACATCACTGTGATGCAGGTAGTATTTACTTGTACTGAAAGTAACACGTATTTAACACCTATCTAGCGCCTATCTAGCACCTATATAATGCCTATGCAAATATCTAGCACCTATATAGTGCCTCTAGCACCTATATAGTGTCTATCTAGCACCTATATAATGCCTATCTAGCACCTAAGCAACACCTATCTAGCACCTATATAGCACCTAAACCTATATAATGCCTATCTAGCACCTAAGTAACACCTATCTAGCACCTATATAGCGCCGAACAACGATATAATGCCTATCTAGCACCTATATAGCGCATATCTAGCACCTAACACCTATATAGCACCTATCTAACGCCTATCTAGTGCCTATGCAACACCTATATAATGCCTATTTAACGCCTATATAGCACCTATCTAGCACCTACATAACACCTAAGGCAGGAGATCTGGTCTAGAGCCTCCGTTAGCCTGAAGATAACATCAGAAGGTCGCCAGTTCGAGGACACCGGCAGCTCCTTGAACGGCTGAGAATGGTGAGACCTTGAAGCAGCTGACAAGCCGAGCTGAGTGATTCCTCCTGCTCTTGGTGTGAGCAAGAAGTGTCTTGGCTGCCTTCCATGTGAGAGATGGAGCTGCTTGTCAGCCTGCGTGGGAGAACTGGAGGCCAGAAATGAGACCAAACCAAGAAGATCCATTCTGAAATGTTGTTGGTTCTTGAAAGAGAACTTCTATGATTGTAAAAATCCTCTTGAGGGATTTAGAAATGCCTATGTAAACCGCCTTGAATAAAGTCAGAGGAGTAATCCGATGACCAGAAAGGTGGTATATAAATACCTAGTTATTATTTAGTTAAATAACACCTATTTAACGCCTATCTAGCACCTATCTAGTACCTACCTAACTCCTATAGAACGCCTATGTAGTGCCTATGCAACACCAATCCAGCACCTATCTAGCGCCCATCTACCACCTATATAGCACCTACATAACACCTACATAACACCTATTTAACACCTAGCTAGCACTATATAGTGCCTATCTAGCACCTAACACCTATATAATGCCTATCTAGCACCTATCTAACGCCTATCCAGTGCCTAGACAATACATATCTAGCACCTATATAGTGCCTATCTAGCACCTATGTAACACCTATTTAATGCCTATATAGCACCTACATAACACCTATTTAAAGCTTATCTAGCACCTAAATAGCACCTAACACCTATAGAATGCCTATGTAGTGCCTATGCAACACCTATATAGTGCCTATCTAGCACCTATATAGCACCTATCTAACACCTACATAACACCTATTTAACGTCTATCTAGCACCTATATAGTGCCTAGCACCTAACACCTATATAATGCCTATCTAGCACCTATCTAGTGCCTATACACCTATCTAGCACCTATATAGTGTCTATCTAACATCTATATAACACCTACATAGCACCTATCTAGCACCTACATAATACCTATTTAATGCCTATGTAGCACCTATCTAGCACCTATCCACCTATATAGCACCTATCTAGCACCTACATACCTATCTAGCACCTATATAGCGACTATATAGCGCTTATCTAGCACCTGTATATAGTCTAACTAGCACCTATCTAACACCTATATAGCACCTAACACCTATATAATGCCTATCTAGCGCCTATGCAACAACTATCTAGCACCTATATAGCACCTATCTAACACCTATATAATTCCTATCTAGCACCTTTGTAGTGCCTATCTAGCACCTATATAATGCCTCTCTATCACTTATAGAACCAGGGGACATCCACTAAAATTGAGTGTTGGGAGACTTAGAACAGACAAAAGAAAATATTTATTTACTTAGCGTGTGGTCAAGTCTGTGGAACTCCTTGCCGCAGGATATGGTGACGACATCTGGCCTGGATGCCTTTAAAAGGGGATTGGACAAGTTTCTGGAGGAAAAATCCATTACGGGTTGCAAGCCACGATGAGGGCACCAGGATGAGGTCTCTTGTTATCTGGTGTTCTCCCTGGGGCATTTGGTGGGCTGCTGTGAGATACAGGAAGCTGGACTAGATGGGCCTATGGCCTGATCCAATGGGGTTGTTCTTATGTTCTATATAGCGCCTATCTAGCACCTATGCAACACCTATACAGCACCTATCTAATGCCTATCTAGCACCTATCTAACACCTATATAGCACCTAGCACCTACATAACACCTATTTAACTCCCTAACACCTGTACAATTCCTATCTAGTACCTATGTAGCGCCTATTTAGCACCTATCCAACACCTATAGAACATCTATCTAGTGCCTATGCAACACCTATCTAGCACCTATGTAGTGCCTATCTAGCACCTATCTAACGCCTATATAGCACCTATATAGCACCTACATAACACCTATTTAACATCTATATAGCGCCTATCTTACACCTATATAATGCCTATCTATTGCCTATCTAGCGCCTATCTAGTACCTTTCTAGCACCTAATACCTATATAGCACCTAACACCTATATAATGCCTATCTAGTGCCTATGCAACACCTATCTAGTACCTATATAGCACCTATATAATGCATATCAAGCACCTATATAGCGCCTGCCTAGCACCTACCTATCTAGCGCCTATCTAGCATCTACATAACACCTATTTAATGCCTATATAGCACCTATGTAGCCTTTCTAACACCTATCTAGCACCTATCTAGCGCTTATATAATGCCTATCTAACACCTATATAGTGCTTGTCTAGCTCCTATGAATCGCCTATCTATCGCCTATATAGCACCTATCTAGTGCCTTAGCGCCTATATAATGCCTATCTAACACCTATCTAGTGCCTATTTAACACCTATATAGCGGCTGTCTTACACCTATCACCTATATAACGCTATATAGTGCCTATCTAGCATCTGTATAACATTTGTTGATGATACATTGCTGATGCATTGATACATATTAAAATAAAATTTATTTACTTTACATCAAAGCAAGAGGAAAGATCTGCTAGTCAAATATAGTCATGTCATTGGAACACTAGTTTTTTTTTTTACAATATTCATTACTTTTAAGAAGCAAAGTACAGAAGATTCGAATTTATGGAATCTACCTGGTGGGGCTGAATCCTTCCAGCTTTCTGAGTTGAATCTCTTAGAACCAGGGGTGGATCCAGTGTCTGTATTTGGGAGGGGGCCATGAGCACTATCTTCAGAGCCCAGGTCAACCAGGCAGGTAGACCTGGGCTCTCGACTTGGAGTGGGTGTTCTCCTGACACCTGATTTTGCTCTCCATCCTGGTGGGCGCCCTTCCCTGCCGGCAGGACAGTTGGGGGGGCTTTGCACCCGTGGCCTCCCCCGGATCCGCCCCTGCTTAGAACCTTTCCCACACTCAAGTCCTTGGTTCTCTTTAGCTCAAATGCTTTCCATGTTTTCTCCCACCAGAAAAAGGGTCTTCCCAGCCCCCAAGCAGCAGCCATTAATTTTAGAAGTATATCTGAAAGGCAAGAACCTACCCCCATGATTTCTCCAAACAGAAACATTTCTCCCTGCCCCCCATAGCAGTAGTTGGCAACCTTCAGTCTCGAAAGACTATGGTATCGCGCTCTGAAAGGTGGTTCTGGAACAGCGTCTAGTGTGGCTGAAAAGGCCGATTCGGGAGTGACAATCCCTTCCACACTGGGAGCAAGTGCAGTCTGTCCCTGGCCTGTCTCCCTGGCTATGGGCCTTCCTTCTTTGCCTCTTAGCCTCAGACTGTTGGCCAAGTGTATCTTCAAACTGGGAAAGGCCATGTTACACAGCCTGCCTCCAAGCGGGCCGCTCAGAGGCCAGGGTTTCCCACTTGTTGAGGTCCACTCCTAAGGCCTTCAGATCCCTCTTGCAGATGTCCTTGTATCGCAGCTGTGGTCTACCTGTAGGACGCTTTCCTTGCACAAGTTCTCCATAGAGGAGATCCTTTGGGATCCGGCCATCATCCATTCTCATGACATGACCGAGCCAACGCAGGCGTCTCTGTTTCAGTAGTGCATACATGCTAGGGATTCCAGCACGTTCCAGGACTGTGTTGTTTGGAACTTTGTCCTGCCAGGTGATGCCGAGAATACGTCGGAGGCAGCGCATGTGGAAAGCATTCAGTTTCCTCTCCTGTTGTGAGTGAAGAGTCCATGACTCGCTGCAGTACAGAAGTGTACTCAGGACGCAAGCTCTGTAGACCTGGATCTTGGTATGTTCCGTCAGCTTCTTGTTGGACCAGACTCTCTTTGTGAGTCTGGAAAACGTGGTAGCTGCTTTACCGATGCGTTTGTTTAGCTCGGTATCGAGAGAAAGAGTGTCGGAGATCGTTGAGCCAAGGTACACAAAGTCATGGACAACCTCCAGTTCATGTGCAGATTGTAATGCAGGGAGGTGAGTCCACATCCTGAACCATGACCTGTGTTTTCTTCAGGCTGATTGTCAGTCCAAAATCTTGGCAGGCCTTGCTAAAACGATCCATGAGCTGCTGGAGATCTTTGGCAGAGTGGGTAGTGATAGCTGCATCGTCGGCAAAGAGGAAGTCACGCAGACATTTCAGCTGGACTTTGGACTTTGCTCTCAGTCTGGAGAGGTTGAAGAGCTTTCCATCTGATCTGGTCCGGAGATAGATGCCTTCTGTTGTAGTTCCAAAGGCCTGCTTCAGCAGGACAGCGAAGAAGATCCCAAACAAGGTTGGTGCAAGAACACAGCCCTGCTTCACGCCGCTTCGGATGTCAAAGGGGTCTGATGTGGAGCCATCAAAGACAACAGTGCCCTTCATGTCCTTGTGGAAGGATCTGATGATGCTGAGGAGCCTGGGTGGACATCCAATCTTGGGGAGAATCTTGAAGAGGCCATCCCTGCTGACCAGGTCGAAAGCCTTCGTGAGATCTATGAAGGCTATAAAGAGTGGCTGTCGTTGTTCCCTGCATTTCTCCTGCAGTTGTCTAAGGGAGAATACCATATCAGTGGTGGACCTGTTGGCTCGGAATCCGCACTGTGATTCTGGATAAACGCTCTCTGCAAGTACCTGGAGCCTCTTTAGTGCAACTCGGGCAAACAACTTTCCTACAACGCTAAGGAGAGAGATGCCACGGTAGTTGTTGCAGTCACCCCTGTCGCTTTTGTTCTTGTACAGCGTGATGATGTTTGCATCCCTCATGTCTTGAGGTACTCCACCTTCTCTCCAGCAGAGACAAAGGATTTCATGCAGCTCAGTGATGATGATCTCTTTGCAGCACTTTAGGACTTCAGCAGGGATGCTGTCTTTTCCAGGTGCCTTGCCAAAGGCAAGGGAGTCCAGGGCCACGTGAAGTTCTTCTAGGGTTGGTTCACTGTCAAGCTCCTCCAGCACAGGCAGGCACTCAATGTTGTTCAGCGCTTCTTCGGTGACTACATTTTCTCTGGAATATAGCTCAGAGTAGTGCTGCACCCAGCGTTCTATCTGCTGCGCCCGATCCTGGATGACCTCGCCTGCGGCAGACTTCAGAGGGGCAATTTTCTTCTGTGTTGGACCTAGGGCCTGCTTGATACCATCATACATCCCTTTGATGTTGCCCATGTCAGCTGCTATCTGTATCTCGGAACAGAGCTGGAGCCAGTAGTCATTAGCACATCTCCTGGCAGTCTGCTGGACTTTGCTGCGAGCAGCTCGGAGGACCTGCAGGTTGCGCTCACTGGGACAGGCCTTGTATGCTGCTTGAGCTCTCCTCTTTTCCTCAATGACTGGTGTCAACTCCTCAGAGTGGGCTTCAAACCAGTCTGCCGTCTTGTTGGTCTTCTTGCCAAATATGGACAAGGCGTTGTTGTAAATGGCATTCTTGAAATGTTCCCATCTGTTGGATGCGTTTGCATCGACCGGGCCTGGAAGAGATTCCTCAAGCGCTCGTGCAAATTCCTCCACTTTTCTCTGATCCTGGGTCTTGCTCGTATCAATGCGAGGTCTTCCTTCCTTTTTTGTGTGGTACAGTCGCTTTGTTTGCAGTTTCACTCTGCTGCACACCAGTGAGTGGTCGGTGTCACAGGCAGCACCCTGATAGCTGCGTGTGATCTTGATGCTGGGAAGGCTGGAGCGTCTGGTGAGAATCAGGTCGAGCTGGTGCCAGTGCTTTGATCTTGGGTGTCTCCAAGAGACTCTATGTTGGGGCTTTGTGTTGAAGAACGTGTTGCTGACACAGAGCATAGCAGTACCATAGCAGTACCATTATAGTAATTAGCATGTTCCACTGTAGAAGAAATAGCACCCTCCCTTCCCCCAGCCAGTACAAGTAGAAATCTCCCAACCTTCTTGTAGCTGCTCTTGACCAGCCCCGCTCTCCATGTGCTCTGGATGGTGCAGGGTGACCAGAGGTCAGAACTTCCAAGGAGCCCCCCAGGACCCTGTTCTACTCACTCTACACACATGCACTCTCTTTCTCCTCCCCAATCCCTGCCAGAAGCACCTTTCTGTGCACAAAAAATGTTGCAAAAAAGCCTTCAAATCACCCCCAACTGATGCCAGATTAGATAAAGAGGACAGGTTTGGGAAAAATGCTAGGGGGGGCAAACCACTGGCTCGGGGGGGGCAAAGCCCCCCTGGTCCCCCCCAGCTACGGCCCTGCTGCACATATGTAATTATAATCCCCTGGGTTTAGCAGGCCAGTGAAGATGTGGTGAGCTGGATGTGACCTGTAGAGCAGTGTTTCTGAAACTCTGGGTTGGGACCCACTAGGTGGGTCATGAGCCAATTTCAGGTGGGTCTCCATGCATTTCAATATTTTATTTTTAATATATTAAATTTGATACCCGTAGCCCGGAACAGCTGCTGCTGCTGTCGCCATTCACCCTGCTAATCTCCCTGTGGATCAATAAGGGCCAGCCATGCCCTTACTCCTTATTTTTGGAGTCTCTGAGCCTGTCAACATACCAACACCAGCCTTTTAAATTGAGTGAGTGTTAGTGTGATTGTGACTGCCTGGCCTGAGTGAGAGTCGGGCCAGGAGGGTTGAAGGTGTACCTGCCTCTGTGAGAGGGGGGCAGGGAGGGACGGAGTAGAGAGCACCTCTGCCTCGGTGAGAGAGAGGCAGAGGTTTGCAGCAACCTAAGCCTTGGTGTGAGGGGGGTGAGGGTTGCTGCATTGGGTGGTTGTTGTGTGTGTGTGAGTGTGTGTGTTTTAGTTTTCGTATTTGTGTGGCTATTGTTGGTTTGTAGGTCAGTCCCGCCGGAACTATGTGCCTGACATCACGGGGGAGCTCAGGGGAGGGGAGGGAGGCCACCATCACTAGAGTTACGGGCTACAGAAGGTATGGCAGTGGGGGTTGGCCTGGACGTTACAGGAGAAGGAGGGTCAGTCGTAGACAGACTGTCCCTCTTTCTGGCCCTCCTCTCATCCCTCTGACCCTTGGCATGCCTGGCAACAGTCCCCTGAGTCTGAAACTGCTGCTTCTGAATCCCAGGTCGGTGAATAATAAGATCTATTTAATCCAGGATTTAATCCTGGAGGAGAAGGCTGACCTGGTATGTATCACGGAGACCTGGCTGGGTGAGCTGGGGGGGGGGTCAGTCTTTCCCAGATTTGTCCACCGGGTTTCCGGGTACTGCAGCAGCCAAGACTACAGGGGCGGGGAGGCGGGGTTGCAATGGTCTACCGGGATTCCACCCGTCTCACCAGAAACCCTGTTCAGCAGTCCACCGAGTTTGAGTGTCTTCGTGTTGTGTTGGAGGGGCAAGACAGAACAGGGATTCTGTTGGTGTACCGCCCGCCTTGCTGCCCAACAGACTCCCTACCTGAGCTGATGGAGTTGGTCTCGAGTGTGGTGTTGGAGTCCCCCCGCCTATTGGTGTTGGGGGACTTTAATGTCCATGCCGAGGCCCCGGGAACAGCTGCGGCTCAGGATTTCATGGCCTCCATGGCAATCATGGGTCTGTCTCAAAGAATATCTGCCCCAACGCATGATGCGGGACATACGCTGGACCTGGTGTTTACTGCTGGGCAGGCTGATGGTCATCTGGAGGTGGAGGACATTAAGATCACTCCTTTGTCATGGACAGATCACTTTCTGGTGGGATTTAGGCTTGTTGCAGCCTCTCATCTCCGCAATGGCGGGGGACCACATTCTATGATCCGCCCTCGGAGGCTGATGGATCCAAATGGATTCCTGAGGGCTCTGGGGGATTTTCCTGTTGCCAGAACTGGAGACGCTCTGGTCGATCTCTGGAATACAGAGATGGCCAGGGCCCTGGATGAGATCGCTCCCGAGTGTCCTCTGCCCAGTCACAGAGTCAAGAGCGGCTCCTTGGTTTTCTGAGGAGCTGCGGATGATGAAGCGGCAGGGCAGACGTCTAGAGCGTCAGTGGCTAAAGACTCGTACCAAATCTGACCGTACACAGGTTAGGGCCCAGTTAAGAGCTTATTCTAAGGCGGTGGTGGCAGCTAAAAGGGCATACTTCTCTGCCTCCATTGCATCTGCAGAGAACCGTCCAGCTGGGCTCTTTCGTGTGGTCCATAGCCTTTTACATCTGGCCCCCCCTACTAGTGGGGAGGAGCACTCGGAGGCTCACTGTGACGAGTTCGCAAAACACTTTGCAGAGAAGGTCGATCAGATTCGGCATGACTTAGACGCTGCTGTGGGCATATCTAGTGATGTACCCGGGGAATCTGTCTATCCTGCTATTTGGGATTCTTTTCAGCTTGTAGAGCCTGAGGATGTGGACAGGATTCTCTGGAGTGTGAGACCTGCTGCTTGCCTGCTTGACCCTTGCCCAGCATGGCTAATTAGGGCTGCCCGGGAAGGGCTGGCCGAGTGGACGGGGAGGGTGGTGAACTCATCTCTGAGGGAGGGGGTGCTCCCGCCTGCCTTGAAGCAGGCAATGGTTCGCCCCCTCCTGAAGAAGCCCTCCCTGGATCCCACTAATTTAAACAACTTTTGGCCAGTCTCGAATATCCCATTGTTGGGCAAGGTGATTGAGCGGGTGGTGGCATCCCAGCTTCAGAGGGTACTGGAGGAAATGGATTATCTGGACCCATTCCAATCTGGCTTCAGGCTGGGGTTTGGGACGGAGACTGCCTTGGTTGCCTTGGTGGATGACCTTTGCCGGGGAATGGACAGGGGGAGTGCGACCCTGTTAGTCCTGCTGGACTTCTTGGCGGCTTTTGACACCATCAACCATGGTGTCCTTCTGGGTTGGCTGGCCGGGTTGGGGCTTGGAGGCACTGTTTTGAAGTGGTTCCGCTCCTTCTTGGCTGACAGATCCCAGAAGGTGGTGCTGGGGGACGCTTGTTCAGCACCTCGACCTCTTAGGTTTGGGGTGCCGCAAGGTTCTATCTTATCCCCCATGCTCTTTAACATCTACATGAAGCTGCTGAGAGAGGTCATCCAGGGGTTTGGAGTGGGGTGCCATCAATATGCTGATGACACCCAGCTTTATCTCTCCTTTCCCCCTGATTCTGAGGAGGCAGTTGGGGTGCTGGATTGCTGTCTGGAGGCGGTTAGAGGCTGGATGTGGGCGAACAAGCTGAAATTAAATCCAGATAAGACGGAGGTGCTTTTGGTTCGGAAATCCACAGCTTGGGTATTGGACCATTGTCCTGCTTTGAATGGGGTTGCACTCCCTCTGAAGGAACAGGTCTGCAGGTTGGGGGTTCTCCTGGATCCACAGCTGCACCTGGAGTCCCAGGTGGCGGCGGTGGCCAGGGGAGCCTTTGCTCAGCTTCAGCTGATTTGCCAGCTGTGACCGTACCTGAGCTGCGCGGACCTGGCCACAGTAACCCATGCCCTAATGACATCTAGATTAGATTATTGCAATGCGCTCTGCGTGGGGCTGCCTTTGAAGATGGTCCGGAAATTACAACTAGTACAGAACGCGGCTGCTCGTGTGGTTGCTGGGGCACATCGGTTTGACTCTGTCGAGCCGCTGCTTCGGCGGCTACACTGACTGCCGGTTCTGTTCCGGGCCCAATTCAAGGTGCTAGTTTTGACTTTTAAAGTCCTTTACGGCTCGGGCCCGGGGTATTTGAAGGACCGCCTCCTTTCTTACAATCCTGCCTGTGCTCTTAGATCATCTGGGGGGGGGGCCCTTTTTACTGTGCCGCCACCAAGAGATGTGAGGGGCTGCGGCCAGGAAGAGGGCCTTCTCGGTGGTGGCCCCCGAACTTTGGTGCTTCACCACTAGCTCCAGCCTCTCTCTATGCTACATATTTGTCTTCTTCCCACGGCAGGTCACACCAAACATAGCAGGATCCAAACCGCAGTGCCAAATGTGCCAGAACCTGGTCAGTACCAGCCTCTGACAAAATCAGTGATCCTCCTCCTGTAAATAGTCTCTAAAACATGTCTGCTTTCTGAACTACATTTGTTAGGAAATCCACACAGCTGCACTCCAACCTGAGCATGCTTGGTATGTGTCAGACTACCTGCTGACCAAAAATATAGAGAAGTTTGTTTTGGGAAGTTACATTTGAGTGGGAGCTATGTACCTTGGGTTAGAAAACAAACTAGGCCTACAGAGGTACAACTAGAGTTATGTATTGATTCACACTGGAGCCTCCAGTGTGAATATTTGGGATGAGAGATCTCCAGGTGATTATAGCAGCTACAGTCTATGGTGAATTCCCAGCCCAGCCTCAGTGTTGCCATTACTCAGCCATTCACTCTCCCCCAGCAGCACCCAATATCTTGAATTCTGGAGTAGTTGCGAGGGATAAGAAAGGCCAGAAATAAGCCAGATACAGCCAGAGGAAGAGAAGGCAGTGCCATCACTACTGGGGATGCGATGCACCAGGTGACGTGCACGGGGAGGTGGGGGTGACACCACTACGGGCCAATATTTTTTAAATCTTGGTATTTTTGAATAATATCATGTTATATACCATTTGATGTGTATTTTCATGCAGAATGCAATGGAACAAACCGTGTTTAAATATCTCTATTCTATCAAAAGTTACAGCCAAAAAAACAGCAGGGGTGGGGCAATGATGCTTCACCACACTCACTGCCCAGGGCATTGCCCTGCCCACTGCATGGGAGGAGGTCCATCATGGGGGTGACATGCTGGCCTCCTGCAGTGGGTGACACAAACCCTAGTGACACCACTGGAGTAAGTGCAGTGTTTGTATGGATTGGGAGGGGATTTTCTGCAGATTGCTATGGCAAACATCTTATGTGCCACAAGGCGGCACAGCCAATCCCTGCCCCTCCCCTTGTGCCTGCACCTGGGAGAATACATCGTTTCTAGGCCATTTTAATGACTGACATCAATTCTTTCAATGTTTTGTAGCTATGCAAAGTCTCTTTTCCTTTCCTTTGTTTCCTTCTCTTACAGAGTCATTTCCTGGCATCATCCTTCCTAGCATAATCCAAACAATAGCCTGGGCTCCATCACTTAACTGCGCAGAATCCTCAGCCAGAGAGGTTTTCCCTGGTAATATGCTCTAATTACAACAGCTTTATGTCTGGGAGTTGGTGGGGAGAAAGGGCCTGAAATGTTATTAAATCGCTTCAGCACTATGGAAGAAACATAAGTGGTTCATCATTCACATTTCCTTGAAAATACCACAGGTCTTCTTCAAGACATAATCCTTTAAGCTCAGACATTTGGTCACTTCTGTTCTGATTATTTAGGCTTGAAAGATCAGACACTGCTTCAGACTACAGCAGTCAGTATATTATCAACATGTTCTTGTTGAAAACTGAATCCCGTTGATTTTTCTTTTGTTTTTAGAGTTTTTAGGCATGTACCATGTACACAAAACTGTATGAATTATAAGCAAGTTGCCTTTGTCTCCATTCATTTCAGTGGTGCTTGTGGAAATATTTCCGTGTATGTGGAAGTGTATGAGTGAATCACGTCCAGGGACCATTCAACACACAAGAACTTCTCCACCTTCTTCTCTGATAAATATGGAGTTCATAAGTAAAACACATGGTGATGCTGGCCACTAGTTTACATGGTTTTTGAAACTGGTTAGATAACCTCATGGTCACCAGCCATGCCAAGCCAATTGGGAACTCCACTAGAAGAGGCTGAGATCCTCTGACTGCCAGAGGCTGAGGACAGAAAAGAATGTTGCCAGGCTGTTACATCTTGTTTATGGGGGGGGGGGGGGGGAGGAGTTGCAGAGGTTAAGCCTCCTCAGCACAGAAGAGTCTGTGCCCACCCCGTTCCCACTGTTTCCCTGTTCTGCCCTCCCCATGCTCTCTTCCTGCCTCCCCTGCCAATCTAGCTGCCTTGGCAGATGTAGGGGGATCCGCCAGTTTGCTTGGGAAGACTCTGATCTTCCCTTTCGTGCTCCAGCAGCATGCACCTTAGTGCACTGCTGGAGCAATGTTTATGACTGCCATAAAGCAGTCAGCACTGGGGGAATGCTTGTTCTGCCAGCAGGGCAGCCCTATAGGATTGGGCTGTCGGGCAACTATTTGAAGAACAAAAATGCCCTGTAGCTACAGCAGCCATGATTTTTAAAAGTGAGATTTTCCATTGCAATTAATATGACACCAATTAGCGGAATTGACTGTTCAGTCAGCACATTGTACCTTTCAAAATGAAGTAAGATAATAAGAGAAATATGTGTGAATACAGAGCAGCACAGAACCCCTGGGAGCTGGGGGATAAGAATAGGCCCTCAGTTTGGCTGTACTTGTCGTAAGAGGCGACTAAACAGCCACCGGGTAGATGGGACTCGTCAGCCTGGGAAGGCAGCTCATCTGAGAGAAGGAAAACTCTGATCCCAAACCTCCACTGCCTTGTGGCTACATCTAGTTAAGGAAAAGGTTTCAGGAGTCAACCTTGAGGCAAAATCCGGAGCCGGAGTCCCTGAGGCAGTTCATGGCTGAACACAGTCACGTTCTGGCAACTCCTGCAACTCCGCTGGAACCAACTGTATTGCCTTCTGCCTTTCCATTGGACCATTTCAGTGATGTGGGGAGGGGGGATTTGCTGCATGGGTAACAGTCTATCCATACCTACTTTACCCAGGCTTCGCGCACTGGAGAGGACACTCTGTTCCAGAACCACTATTCAGAGCACGATACCATAGTCTTCCGAGACTGAAGGATGCCAACAACATTAACAGAAAATGACCTCAGGAGTGATATGTCGATACTGCAATGCAACCACCTCTTTTGAATTCATTCTATGCATTTGGCATTTCCTTCTTTAGCCATTTTGGTCATGTCTTGCAAATCGTTGAAGTGCAAGGTCTGAGAGTGTTTTCGTCAGGTTAGCTCAGGTTCATTCTGTCTTTGTCCTCAGAAGGCCAAAAATAGTTTGTGTGTAAATCAAGAAGGGCTGCTCCGAACAGAGGCATTTGCAGTTCATCATTTGAATGCTACCAACGGTGTCATTTGTTCTTCAGACTACCAGCAAATTGTACACTCAGAAGGATCAGTAACATAAATCAGCCAGCAAACACTATGAAGAATTATGCATATGTAAAACATGGCACCCAGACAAAGCCCTCTCTGCTTTCTAGGACTCCAGTTAAACCCAGATTCCTCAACAGAGCACCAACAAAACAAATGGCAGCATTAATTCAGGTCACAATGCTTGATAAATTGAGAGGGATTCCCTCCTCGCCATCCCCTCTAAGTACGGAAATCTCTCTGTAGTGGGTTTTACTGCGTTCTGCATAGTCATCCATCTTCTCAGACTATGTTTTTTCATGTTTGCGAGGAAAACATATACAGTAATTTAGCTTTCCCATAATCTCCCAGCTATAATCCAGACAGATTTCTCCCAGATTTCTATTATCTCGATTTAGCAATATGTTGTTGGCTGGGTAACTTAAATTGCAGTAAAGCCTTTAGTCCTCACAATAAACATATTCTGATGCCTCTATAACTGAAGCGACGGATTGTTCTTGGCATTAAACACATGTAAACCTGTATATTTGCAGGGGGCAAGCATTGCCCAGCTGGGGCAAAGGTTTAGTGGAGTCCATGTGTTCTGCTGCACAACAGATGCTCCATGTGCTGTTTACATGAATCTCTAGGGGAAAAAAATCCAACCCAGTAATAATAGGAAAGAGTATATGGACTAGAAGGTCATTGGCAACACTTTTTAGACATTCAAACAACTCAGAATCATTGAACTTTTTCAATAAATGTATATCTCATCTATCAAAAATTGTTTGAGGCAAGCTTCCATAAACTTGCAAGCAAATATAACACTTTATGAATAGAACAGAATGATGCAAATGGAAACAGTGGGCAAAACTATCCAGGTAAAAAGCCAATGTGGATTTAACATATTTTAAGCTGGCATGAAGATCAAAACAGCAGCAATAAAACACATGTACCAAATTAAAATGCCTGGATTAATTTAAAAAAAAAGTTATGATTTTACATATGTGTAACGGGGTGTTGGTTTTAATTCTGTGTATTTTGTTTTGTTGTTTGTGATCAGCTGGTCGGATGACCGTAAATAAAGTATCTTATCTAAAAAAAATGTTTTTACCTGTTTTGACTGAAAAGTTGCACTCATTGGTGTCAGGCATATGGCTCTAGGGAGAGCATTTGTTTTGGCACAAGCAGCACCAATGGATCCAAGTGGCCAATTGAGATGGTCACCTCATGCAACTCAGTTCTGGTATCCAAACTGGACTGGGAACAGTCTCCTTAAAATTGTGGAGCGTAGTGAGGTAAGGAAAGGGATGGGAGGTTTTGTTCTCCTTTGTGCATGATCCTGTTGGTATAAAAGAGACAACACACTTTGAATGGGGCAGGCATGTGCTCTTACTGTCTGGGCCCTGGGATTAATATCTGTCAATAGACCATCCTTCCTCTTCCATGAATGTGTCTAATCCCCTTTTAAAGCCATCTTAAAGTACCAATCATTATCACATCTTTTCTCCGACAATTTAATCTTCTTCCTCAAACAGATGTTTAGGCCAGACTATCTCATTGGTGAAGATCCAACAGTATCACTTCCAGGACCTCCTCCTCTTGAAAGCCCTGACACTACAGTCAGGATCTGCCCATTCATGAGGCAGATTGGTTGGAGGGAACCCACCTACTTGCTTCCACTGCTCCTCTTTTTCCCACTCCCTGGATTGGAAAAGGAAGCAAGGAATAGAGCAGAAGAGGATACGTGAAGGAGAGAGAGTGGTGGACAAGAGCATCTCCAACTGCTATAATCACTGATGTTCTAGCCCACCACTTTCCTCTCTTCACCTTTCCACTTCTGCTCCATCTCCCTCTCTCTATTCCAATCCAGTGAGTGGAAGGTGCAAAGGAGGACAGCGGTGGGCTAAAGTGTTTGAGGAGCAAAGGCTAGCACATCGCTAGGTAAGGGGTGGCAGCGTTTGGCCCCAGGTGGCCTTGAGCCAGCCCTGTCTGCAGGGGAGGACAGGATAATTCCAATGGGTAACACTCTCATACACACTCACACTCTATATAACATGGAACACAGTTAATTAGAAGTTCTCTTGCATAAACATTTCAATAAACAGGAGCTGTGCAAGAGCTCCACTATGGATCAGATACCCATTTGTCCTTAACAGTGCCTTCTTGAAAGGCCTGATTGAAAAAAGGAACTTCTCATGCATAATTTGGAATCCATAATCAATGAACGGAAAAGCAGAGTATCTGTCAAAAACCACTGCACTAGTAGTCTGTCACCCCCCCCCCCCAAAAAAAAGTAGAACCATGTATTTCGTAATACAATGCATTTTCAAGAGACTGGCCAAATTCTGGTAAAAGCTCCAGTAGAGGGACATAATTTGGGCTTGGAGAACATTGGACAAGCACGGCATCCATGGCTTGGATATACAGCCAGCTAGTATCATTTATGCCCTTGTCTCTTCTGCCACCCAGGTCCTTGTTCTATTACTTCTAGAAGTCTGTCTTTGAAGGGAACATAACAGGTCAACAAACCAAGAAAATAAATGCAGTTTAGAAGTTGGCAAAGCATTTATTACTATCTTAGGGTTCTATTAGCACAAAACACCATTTTCTTATCTTTATTCTCCTGTATTCTATGACACAGTTCATTATCGCACCCATTTTATAGAGAATAAACTGACACACACACACACACACACACACCCACACACAGACTTGTCTAACACTAATTCAGGGTGGCAGTAAGTGAGCAGGAATTTGAATGAGTGAATAAATTGATAGGTTAATTTGCTTTATAAAGACCATCTAGTTCATGCAGTTTGTTTGTTTGTTTGTTTGTTTGTTTGTTTGTTTCTTTCTTTCTTTCTTTCTTTCTTTCTTTCTTTCTTTCTTTCTTTCTTTCTCTGCAGTTTTATTTTTAATGTGCTAAAGGCCTCCTGCAATTATTGTACTACATCATTTGGGGGGACGCAGAATCCTTAAGGTTTTCTAACTGGCTCACTTTTTCTGCTGCAGCCCATCCTTGCAAGATAACACAACATTACATCACTATATGGCAAGAAGCCCCTGGATGAGTCACCGTGGCTTGTGACCTCCACCTCCCATCATTTAATCCAGTTGAAGAGTGTTCTGCACAACCCTGGTACGTACCAAATGCTACCTCTATGATTATTAGAGGAAGGTATTATTAATACTAGTAGCTATTATGTAAGAACCCCCCCCCCAGAGTTTAATGACTTTAAATTTATAGATTAATAGGAGTTCCATATTTCATATAGCCTTCAGATCTTCAAGACGGGCAAATGCATAAAACTATGCCAATATTTAATGGCCATTATGGTTTGTATTAGGTTGCTTAAGCAGGAATTGTTAGACTTGCTTTGTTCTTTTGAACCTCTTCCCAAAGAGCAAATTGCTTCCCTAAAACGTCTGAATCTTGATTCAGATACAGAACTTTGGCTGTTTTTATACCTTTTCTCTTCATCTCCCAACTGCCCTTGAAAGAAAAATCAGGTTATTTGGAACCAGATTCATTTTTGTTGGACTGCTGAAATACTGAGCTCATGTGCCTCAGTTTTTAGTTGCCTCTATATTAGTTATAATGTTATACTTGCACTTCCAATTTAAAATCAGTATGGTAGTTAATGTACCTCCCATGTGATTTCCGTTTAAAACTGGTTTACCACAATCCTCTGCCATTATTTGCATACAGGCTAAACACTAGGAAGAACTTTCCATGTAAAAGGATAGCTCAGCACCTTTGAACAAACTGCTTTGAATGCTGCAGAAACTTCTAATGTGGGGTCTTGCAAACATATTTTGGACAACTTGTAGGTCTAGGTGTAAATCCTTTGATTTGGAGGGCCAAAGTTCTCACTCAGCAAATGCTTATGTACCATACCTTTTCACCATGTGCTGTACCCATCACTTTTCCCCTGAAAATTCAATGCATTAGTTTGATTGTTACATTTTATTTATAATAAGTTTTTAGTGCGACATAACAAAAAGTAGTCGCACAAAAATAAAAATGGAAAAAGGAAAGGAGAAGGAGATAAAGAATTGTACTTGAATGGTAAAAGCTCTAGTTTGACAGTTCTCAATAGAGTAATCCTTATGGAGACTTTGATGAGATGTGACCTGGAAGGATTTGTCCAGGAAATCCAAATGTAGGTTCCACATGCCATGCAAAGCATATGCTTTCAATTGTTCCTTGGCCAGTCAGATTTGATGTGTCATTCCCCAGATTCTGTTACACAAGGTAACCAATGCTGACATGGTCTTGAAATTCTGGTGAGATGTCACTAGCACTTTAACCCAGCAATTTTCAATCTTTTTCATCTCATGGCACACTGACAAGGCACTAAAGGCACCATCACTTTTTTGACAATTGACAAAGCACACTGCACTGCTAATGGGGGGGCTCACATTCCCAATGGCCCTATTAATAAATGACACTCCTCCAAACTCCTATGGTAAACCTGCAGACCATTTGTGGCACTCCAAAGTGCCATAGCACACTGGTCAAAAATTACTGCTCTAACCACTGCAAAAAGATTTACCATGAGATCCTAGCCTTTTAATGTACTGAACCTAAAGGTGCTAGCAGAGGGGACTGTGAGATTGATTGCTTGGTCTATTTAATCAGACATTTTATCCCAGAAACTCAGTACCATAGGGCATCTCCACCACATATGCAACAGGATGCCACAAAGTCTGTTTGAATTCTGTGTTACAGGATATTATGATGGCCACAAGACAGCTTTAAAAGGGAATTAGGCAAATTCATGGAGGATAAGTCTATCAGTGGCTATCAGTCATGATGGTTAAATGCCACCAGTTGCAGGGGGGCAGTGTCAGGCAGGATACTTGAGCTTCTCAGAGGCATTAGGTTGGCCACCGTAGGAAAAAGGATGCTGGGCTAGATAGACCTTGGTATGATCCACTAGATGGAGGGGACTGTGGTGGCTCTTGAGCCTTACAGCACATTTGTGACAGTGTGTGCTGCCAGTAAGCCAGTACACAAGGCTCTGGATCAGGCCCTGAGGCAACCATATCAGTTGGCCTCATGGAGAGGCCAGCCCTTGTACCAAAGGCAACGCTCTGTAACTCTGTTCACACAAATTATTGCACTATGTGGTAAGCACACTAGGAATCTAAAGTGCCTCATATGTATTGGCAACCTTCAGTCTCGAAAGACTATGGTATCGCGCTCTGAAAGGTGGTTCTGGCACAGCGTCTAGTGTGGCTGAAAAGGCCAATCCGGGAGTGACAATCCCTTCCACACCGGGAGCAAGTGCAGTCTGTCCCTGGTCTGTCTCCCTGGCTATGGGCCTTCCTTCTTTGCCTCTTAGCCTCAGACTGTTGGCAAAGTGTCTCTTCAAACTGGGTGTCCTAACGTTCCAGGTGCCCAGCTTTAGGGCAGTAGTTTTCTGTTTTCTGTTGCATGGTGCAGAGTTGTCGATCCGCTTGTCGGTTTTCACCCTAAACCCCACGCACCCCATGAGGTTAACGGACCGTGGCGAGGCAACACCTTACTGACTGGGGACTGCCCAGCTTAAGGCGGGCGGTAGCTGCCCAATGAGATGCAATGATCTCTCCCACCGTCGGAAGCAGCCCCTGGCGTCATGCTCTACGCCAATCGAGCAAAGACTTATAACCGGTAAACTGCTGCTTCCCGTGTTGTGCCGACGCCGTATGGCGAAGTTGGAGTGTCCTCTCCAGTGCGCGAAGCCTGGGTAAAGAAGGTATGGAGGATAGGCTGTTACCCATGCAGCAAATCCCCCCTCTCCACGTCGCTGGAATGGTCCAATGGAAAGGCAGAAGCCAATACGGTTGGTTCCAGCGGCGTCGCAGGAGTTGCCAGAACATGACTGTGTTCAGCCATGAACTGCCTAAGGGACTCCGGCTCCTGATTTTGCCTCGAGGTTGACTCCTGAAGCCTTTTCCAGAACTGGATGTAGCCACAAGGCAGTGGAGGTTTGAGGTCAGAGTTTCCTTCTCTTAGATGAGCTGCCTTCCTAGGCTGACGAGTCCCATCTACCCGGTGGGAAGGAAGTGCCTCATAAGCCCCTTGCCTTATGTTTGACAGCCCTGGTTCGAATGTCCTGCTTCATGACAGCCCAATGGACTACATAATCCTCTGGAACCCTTCCAACCCAGGAGTTGTGGTAACTCCTGTACCTTTTCCATTTTGTTGCTGTTACTTGGTATGTTTTCCTCTCTCTTTATGAGTTATATTATCACGGACCCCTGGGGCTGTTTCAAATATTACACAGAAGCAAATCCAGGCTTGCCACCAGGTTTAAATTCAGTCGGAAGCTGCTGACAATCACATGTACCTGACAAACATACCTGTGTAATACATGTATTTGTTGCATCCACACTTTCATCTTTAGATGTACACCTAAAAATGCCATGTGTGAAGTGAAACTGTATTTACATTTTGCTGGTATAGATGAAATCACACAAACTATGCAAAACACCTACAGCAGTCCAAAAATTATGTCCAAAGTTATACTATATTTAAATAGCTTACATGAACCAACAATGTGAATAAACTTGCTTGTAAGACATAATATATAGATCAGTGGTAAACTTTGAGGGAGCTTTAGTCCCTCAGTAAGTCTTTGTGGGGGAGGGGCTAGGGCAGCAACGCGATCCCCAGGTTCGAGCTGCTAGAGGGGGGTGCTTGTCACTTACTTTTAGAAGGCAGGGCTGCAGCAGGCTGCAGGAGGTGCGGGGATCCCTGCGTAGCGCAGCCCAGCCCAGCGCTCCCCGAGGCTTGGAACTTTCCCTGAAAGCGGGGCAAAGCACTTCCGTTTTGCAGGAGGCGCTTTGCACCTGCTTTCAGTGAAAGTTCCAAGCCTCGGGGAGCACCGTACAGGGCTGCACAGGGCTCCCCACACCTCTTGCAGCCTGCTGCAGCCCTGCCTTCTAAAAGTGACAAGCACCCCCCCCCCCAAACCGACGCGATCCTGGGGATCGCTTCCCTACCTCTCCCCTTCCCCCACCCCTGAAAGGGACAGGGGAACCTTTACACTAACTGGTGGGTCACAACCCACCAGTAGTTTGAGAACCACTGATATAGATACATCAGAATGAAGAAGAATCATGGTGTATGTAAAGAACTAGGAAACTGAAACTGGCAGGAAGATTTTATAGGGTCGGTGGGAGTGTATTTCAATAGGAGACTAATTTAAAAATATTTATGAGTTATGACGTTTATGTGCTGTTTTTCCTGGCTCAAAATAAAACTCTGTTGGTATCCTGAAAAGTGAAGGTTCTAGTTGGCAATGTCATGGTATATTCAGGGAGATATCTGTGTGTCAGGTCTGTAGACAGCCAGATGGTTCATTAAGGAATCAACAGGGAGTGAGTCTGTAAGCAGAGCAGTTGGGTTTCCACTGGCAGAATGAATTACGGAGACTGAGGAGCTAACCCAGAGTCAGCAGCTTTATAGAATCAGATGGGAGTCTATTGGCTCCTTGTGTCACTTTATTCCATTTTAAGCTAAAAATAGTGCAATACCACCTTCGGCCATCTGCAGCAGTATTGATAGTATAGCATAGATCAGGCCAGCAGTTAACCTACAAGCTCCTATGGTAGTGAAAGGAGCAAAAATACTTCTAGAATGGCTGGTATGAGACCTTTGGTGTCTTTTATTGAGTGACAACCCAATCCTATGCATGCCTACTCAGAAGTAAGTCCCATTGTGTTCAATTAGGCTTACTCCTAAGTAGGTGTGCATAGGTTTGTGGCCTAAGGCATTTGTTCAGCATATGTAGTGGAGCTGTGGTAATGCACACAAAACATTGGGGGGGGGGGAAGGTGTTTTTTTTTTAATGTGTTTGATAATTCTGGGACAGCTACCTTTAGCTTCTAGGACATGCTGAAGATCTCTTTTCATCAGACGAGGTGGAAGCAATTATTCTGAAACCAAAAATTCTGGGGAAAAGCACCAAGCTGGTTGCTTCTAGAAATGAACAGTTGGAGAAAATGTGAAGCATAAGGACTACAATTTAACTTTTTACTACATTAAAGGCATTTGCTTTTCAGATGGGGTACTTGCTCCTGTCCTCAAATATTTCCCCTTGGCTGTGGGCCTTGATTAAATGTTGATAAAACAGTAATGGAGGAGTAGTTACAGCTGCTGATGTATCTTGAAATAAGCATTCACTGCAGTGGAAAAGAGGTTAGCATTAGCCCTGATTTTTAAATGTTGGCTCTCAAAAATCCCAAATGTTTATCACTGCACAACAACAACAGCCACAGGTTACATTGCTTTCCAAATGTCATATTCCAACACCTGAATTAATTAAACCAATTTCTTCTTAAAATCTGTTCATGCTTATCCTACTTTCTCTTAATTTAATAAGGAACCTGCTTCTAGGAAAGGATTTTACTACAGCAGAGGCAGCAGGAACAAAGATGGTTTTGGTGGCTGCTGGATATCACAAATATGTTGTGGATTTTTCACTTTTTTTTCCTTCCAGGTGTTGATATCTTGGTGTTGATATCTTTAATTCAACAAGGCATCATCTGTGCAGGACAGAACAGGGCACAAGACACCTCTGACCCCCATGAGCATAATCCATGAGTTCTCCTGTGTAAGGCTTGTTAAAATGAACAGTAATTCCCATTTATTTCAATAGGGGTTGTAATAACATCCTAGAGGATTGTGCACCACGTTATTTATTGTGGGGGGAGGAACAGGGAGGAAGTGCCATTTTGTTTTTCCACCTTGGGAACCAAAATGCCTTGGACCAGCCCTGTACAGTGATGAAGAGATCTCTAGGTGTTGTCCACATGGGGGAGTGTTGTGCTTAACCTTGTATCACTTTTTTTGAAGTGCTGCTTTCTGTTCAGGACTGCTGGTATGGCAAGATTCTCCACAGACACACCCTTCAAGTATATCTCCTGACAGTAATTACAATTCAAACTCTAGGGCTTCTAAGGTCCATTTCTGCCCAGGAATACCAAACCACACAGAAGTTTCCTGGGATATTAGCAAGCAACCAAATGGCCCACAGATGTTTTAGCCCTGCCTCATTCATGCCTATAAGAGCTTTCTTATCTCCTTTGTTATGTCTTGACTCTCAGTTAAAATGGCTTGTGTAATTACAACCCTCTTAAAGTGTCACCATCCTCACACTGAGTCTCACAAGAGCCAGGCACTTCATGCTAGTGCATTCCTCCCAGTAACTCTGCCAGTGTCCATGAAAACTCCAACACAGCCCTGTAATCATGGGATGATGTCTTCAGATCAGGCCAATGTTGGCCCAGCGTGCAAGAAGCCAGTCACTGCAACCTACCCAGTCCCAATGCCAATAGCCAGAATAGTGCCACCAAGCAGTGTTACGTGAAAATCTCCTTTTCCCTTCCAAGTTGTGATTTTGTATGTATTATGGACTAAAACTCATGCAGGTCAAACCTCAGAATACAGGACACCCTTCCCCCAGTACACTTTTCCAAGGCCCTGGTAGAAGTCACAAGTTTGCACAACCTCTAGCAATGCAGGGATGCCTCCTGATTCAATCACTGTTATGCAAAACAAGCATGCACCTCTGGAGGAAGAAGTCTATTGTTCTATTGTTGTAGCTTTATCACTCCTAAGCTCCTTATGCAAACTGCCTCCCTTCCCCAGGAGGCCAGTCATGGCTGATACCCAGTCATCCTTTCCTTACATGCTCCACGTGTTCCACTGTGTGTAGTGAGCATGCACATCCAGGAGGCCACATCCGGGTCATTTACATCCAGCTTCCAGGTCAGCAAAAACCCTTTAAGAGGAAGCTCCAGCCACATGGTCTCTCTCTCTCTCTGGCTGCCCCCCAAGGCACAGGTCCTCCATAGGACTCTTCCCCCCCCCAACTACTTCCCAGGACAGGTAACTATATCTTGCGTCTGGAATCTTTTCCCTTCTATCCTACCTATTTCTCCCATTCTCCCCCATCTTAGTTAGCAACTGGGTTATGCAGACCAGGGACCCCTAAAATCCTTCCCTACAACCTATCCTTTTCTGATTCCTTCTCAGATGCACCAAATACATGGCACATGCAACCACCATAAAGATAGGTACACTAGACACGAGTACTAGAAACCTATACTTATCAATTCTCCATGTGCATTATGTTTACCTATGTGTTTTTGTAATAAAAATATAATCATTGATTGAAAGTTATCTTTCTCCCAGTCTCCTCTTTAAGCTAAACAAGGGATTTTCTCTGCATTACGCTGTCTTGTTATCCAGCCTGTGATCCTGAGGTTTCCAAAAGGGTAATATAATAATTCCCCTTAAAACATAACAGCCCTTTTTGGTAACAGCGGGGGGGTGGTGGTGGCAAGCATAGGTTCAGTTAGTGCTTGCCACTGGGATGACACTGACCTTGCAGCCTCCAAGAATACAGCAACAGCCACTGCTGCTGACCATGGGGAGATGCTGTAATGAGCCCCTACATGTACATGTCACAAGTATGCCACTGTATCTCCCCTTGCAGGAGCTACAGTGGTATAGACAGCAAGGAGGAAAAGGAGAGAACTGCTAGGAATCCCAGCACTCATGTCTGAAGGCTCCTTAAGCCACTTGCAAAAACATACTCCTCCAAGAAATACCTTGTTTGACTACAGTAGGGTGAGGGAAGGAAGATATCTCCATTTGGAGAGGGCAGCCATGTGAAATAAGCACATGTCTCTCTATGGCAAGTGTATGAGTCCCTGTGGAGGAGTTACCAGCTGGAAGGAAACTTTTTGCCAGGAGAGGGTCTGGAATGGGTCACAAAGGGAGCTTCAACAGCACTCAGGCAAGGCAGGGTGCTGGTTGCGGTCACCTAAGGAGTTTTCCATAATCAAGACAAGAGCATGCTCACACTTTGCATGACTGACCAGAAGCACTCATGGCAGGGACAAAAGAAATGTAGGCAGTTGTAGAATCCATACTGGCCAAACCACACAGGCGAAGAGCACCTCATGGAACATTTAGCATGCCACAGCACCACAAACAGGCATATCTGTCTGGGGACTGTGCTACATGGACCAATCAGAGCAAGCACTGCATAGGCCAAACATGTGATAGAAAGCATCTATTATAGCAGGCATCCATTTAGCCAGACACCCCATGTCCTTTGCAGAATTGCTGACGTGGCTCATAGTAGTTCCACAGTAGCTGTCATTATGCTGTCCACCCTTTCCCCTCACAACTGTCTGCCTTATATATCATAGCATCAGAGAAAGGGGAGATTTGAGCTTACCTGTGAGTTCCCCTTCTCGGTGGTCTCCATGGCAGGGTCAGTCCTTGACAAATGGGAAGGTCCTCCCTCTCAGGCAGGCAGGTCAGGTTACAAAGTCTTCTTGAGGGGAGGGGCTCCCTTGATTCCCCAGACTACACAAGCCTCGATGGCCCCTCCCCAGATCAGCTCTGACTTGGACTTGCTCAGGTAGATGTCCATCCTTGAAGTCCAATGTGTCGAAAAGCCATCCTGATGAACTCCGATGACCTAAATCATACTGTACCCTAATTCAGGGACCTAATGTGGACCTGTCAGGGACATTTTGTCCTTATCTTCTACCACCCCATTGTTTTGGGTTTGCTGTCTTTTTTTTTTTCTTCCTCCATATGCTTCAGGCTGTGAGGGTGGGCGGACTGACCCTGCCATGGAGACCCACTGAGAAGGGGAATTCACAGGTAAGCTCAAATCTCCCCTTTCTCCGGTGGAATCTCCATGGCAGGGTCAGTCCTTGACTACTGGGCAATACCCAAGCCATGTCTCCTCAAGGGTGGGAGCTGCCTGAAGCATCTGAAACTATGCTCTACAGCACACGCCTGGCAAAGGCTGCATCCCTGGAAGCATAGGCGTCTGCCTAGTAGTGCTTTATGAACATATGGGGGGAGCTGCAAGTGGTTGCTCTACAAACCATCTCCAAAGACAAAAACGCCCTGAATGCCAACGGTAGCAGCATCCCTTAATGAATGAGCAACTATGCCCCGAGGCGGCTTCTTCCATGAGCCCTGTAGGCCTCAACTATCGCATCCCTTACCCATCTGGAGATGGTGGATGGCGAAACCTTAAATCTCTGTTCATTTGCCCTATGCAGCAAAAACAGTTTTCATATGTCTGAAGGTAGAGTTTCCGGAGATATATTTCCTGTCCAGCACACAGCCAAAATGTACCAATCCCACTCTCTAGGTTGAAAGGTTTGGAAAGAAAGACAGGATCTGGGAAACACAGAATTAACCTTGGGTAGGGTTGGTGAGGAGAACCACGCTGTTCTTTTCAAACAGACACAAGTCCTAGCTACAGAAAAATCTGTCAATGCAGACAGCCATCTAGATGATGTTATTCCCACTAAAAAAGGGCAGTTTTCTGGGGGAAAATTATGTAAAGGACAAGTAGCCACAGGCCTGAAAGGAGGCCATGTTAATGCCTTGAGAACTAGACCTAAGTTCCCCAAAGGGGCCCTGGCCACCGGAGGGGGGTCGATCAATGTCACTCTGCTAGTGAATTTTTTAACATGAGGGTAGGAAGACAAGAGTCAACCCTCAGAATACCCCAAATACATGAAATTTTGAATACTTATCAGAGTGGCCATACTCACACCCTTATCCAGACCTGACAAAGGAACTCTAAGAGTTCCCTCATTTTAATTTTCTCTGGATGGACCTGGTTTTGAAAACACCAGCCCATGAACCCCCTCTGGGTAGAATATGAACCCTTTAGATGGTCCTCCTATCAGCAAGTAGGATCTTGAGAACTAGCCCTCAATATCTGAAGTTAGGACAGTGTTTGTTGCTCAAGCTCCATACAGTTAGCAGCAGCACTGCCATCTTAGGTTGGATGCTGGAACCCTGAGATAGCAGGGTCAGCCTCAGTGGAAAGTGAAAAGGCAGATATACTCAGGGGACTTTGATGTTGGAAACCCCTTCTAGCGTTATCTTTAGTAACACCTTTGGAAGACCTCTGATAGGAAGGAAAGCATACAGAACACTTCAGGGCCAAGGGTGTTCATCTCTTTGGCATCTCCCTTGGAAAAGAATCTCATCAGCTGGTTGCAGTGCTTGTTTACAAAACAGGTCTAGCACCAGTGGCCTGAACCTCCTGTTCAGAAATGAGAACACCTGGATATGAATTTACCATTCAGCCTGGTCTATCTTCTGGAGGCTCAGCCAGTGTGCTTTGCAGATATAGGGAGTAACCCATATTAAACTCTGTTCCCCCATCAGTATAAGATGACCTGTGATGAGGTCCTACTCCAGCTGACTCAAAGGCAAACCTGGCATCAGGTGTTGCGTTATCTGTTAGACTTGATGCTCTGGCTGGAGGATGCAGATTTTGGAGATCTGCCCAAGGGATGTTGGGACTTAAATTTGGACCACTGAGATTGAAACTTAGATTGACCCTTGGGACAAAGGATAGCTTGAGACCATGAAAGGACTGATGTTATATATATTTGGAATAGTCCTTTCGAAGAGTGGGCAAAACCTCTCTCTGACCCCTGTTCTCAATAAGAATGGGATATTGTACTCCCCAAAGGCTTTATTCCCTTCAAAGGGGAGGACAACCAATCTGGCCTGGGAACCTGTGTCAACTTCCCAGGGTCGGAGGTGGGCATTTTTTCTAGCCACCAAGTCAGAGGCCATGGATATTGCAGCAAACTAACAGGCATCAAGAGGGGCATCTGTAGAAAAGGCTACTTAAAGAGCAATTTTCCTCAGCACCTTCTTGCCACTCCTGGATAGGTTGTGGTCTGAAATGCCAATGCTTCTGCCCCCAAAAAGGTCGTTTTAGACATTAGGAGGCTAGTGGCAGCTGCCCTGAAAACATAAGAAGAGGTTTTAAGGCCCTTTTGACAGCCACCTCTGTATCACAAGGGTCCCTCGGTTCCCCTTCGCCCTCTGACAGAATCACCACATGTGAAGACAAGGTAGCAATGGGAGCATTGATGGAGTTTGCAGAGTAATCTGAGGCAGAGAATAAAGCTTACCAAGCAATTTGGAAGTATGTTTCCTCTGAGATGGTGTCGTCCACTCTGCTTCCAAGATGGACTTAAATGCCTCTGGAAGGGAACCTCAGGTGACTTGTGGGACCCTGAGGAAAAAAACAGACACTTGGCCTCCGGCCTGGTTACACTGGCAGAGGCAGAAGGTGACCCAGCCTCTGAGCCAAGATTGAGAGACCTAGTTGCCTTAGGTAACAGTTTAGGAAATAGGACACTGGTAAAAGCCTGTCCAGAGAATTCTGTGTTAGCGGCTTCCTCCCCCAAGGGATATCCTTCCTCCCCAGAGGATATGGAGTCTGTTGTGCCCATTTCAAGAAGCCAGTTACCTTTAGCAGTTGGAGCCCTCTTATGTTGACTGCTTTGGGGCGGCATGGAAGATGAAAAGGATGAGAGACGTACATCTTAGTGGAGTCCCCTCAGAGTTAGAGAAAATAGAACCCTATGAAGATTGGGAGGGGGGAAAGGTGAACACTGGCACTTGAAGCTATAGGACTTAAGGTCCTGTCCTCTCACCCTCTGCTGAGTACTCATGAGCTCCCCAATTTGACAGCCACAGTCTGATTCACAAGCCCTAAAACCCAGCTTTGCACTAAATTTTGTGTTTCCTGGGACACTGGCAGGCATCCTGTGCCTGGGGAATCCTGTCCTGGGGGAGAAACAGCTGCCCCAGGATGTGCCAAACCCCCTCTCAGGCCGATCTCCAGTCAAACCAGCACTTTCCCCAATGATCTGGGGAAAGGGAACTTGACCCTGCATACACTAAAGCAGAGAGTCAGGCATGTTGTCGTGTCCCTGGAAGCCATGAGGGAACCATGACTCACAAAATGGAGTCCTTAAGGCACTCAGCAAATGCTGTGGAGAAAAGGCAAAGCTTGGAGCATGGGACAGGCTGGGCACCAGATTTCTTTTAAGTCTGCCTGACCCTCAGTGTACCAAAGCACAGAGCATGGTCAGCAGGAGGTCTGCAAGCTCCTGAACCCTCCACCTCGCTGTTTGAGATATGAAGGGATAAGCCCCAGCAGCCCCAGCAGAATGTGGTGCCTCATCAGGGACGACTCAGTTGGCAGCCTCATGATTTCTTAGGAGTGTGGCCTCCACGCTTGATGGAACAGGCTGAAATCCCCCTCAGCTGAGATGCTGAGGAGAGGGATGTGCCCAGGTAGGAGCCAAACAATCCTCTAACTGCAGTAGCAGCTACTGAGGGAAAAATTCTGAGGTAAAAATCCACCGCCCCCTGACACTGAGGACGGGGAGAAAGCTCAATGGCCAGCTCAGAAGGCATTGAAGCCACATGGGCCAGCTATCTCTGGAGGGTCGCCACGACTGTGGCCGAGCTGGAGGAAACATTGGCCTGAAGCACGGCCGTTAATTCCTCTCAGTTGGTGCAGGCAGAGAGCCTGGACTCAGGTGCCTCTCTAGAGGGGCTTGTCATCTTCCACAATCACCCCCTTACTGAATCAGAAAACGCCTCACCTGGCTTCTGAAGGTCTGTGTCGCCTTCTGCCTGGCCCTCACAGGGTCTCAGCAGCACCTTACTTGCTGTGTGGTGCTTTGGCAGGAAACAGGCTTGTCTTGTCAGCACTGCTGTTTGAGCAGGAATTGGGTGAGTAGATCTGCCTTCTCCACACAGCTTCTGGGCAGCAGCCCACTGCTGTGGTGCAGTTTTGTCGGGAAAAATATTGCCCACTGCTGTGGTGCAGTTTTGGCAGGAAAAATACTGCCTACTGCTGTGGTGCAGTTTTGCTGTGGTAGTTTTGGTAGGAAAGGGCTTGCGCTGTCATCCACTGCCAAGAATCGCCCTGCAGCCAGGCTTCAATGCTGTTCCAAAACCAGGGGGAAGCATGAGCCCTATAGTTGTCTGGCTGCTTGAGGGGCAAGAAGCAACCCCATTTTCTGCCCCAACAAGGACGGCAATCAGGGGAGCATGGCCAAGAATTGCCCTGCAGCCAGGCTCCAATGCTATCCCAAAATCAGGGGGAAGCATGAGCTCTATAGTTGACCGGCTGCTTGAGGGGTGAGAAACAACCCCAGTTTCTGCTCCAACAGGGATGGCAGTCAGGGGAGCTCAGGCAGGACGGTTGCAGTCCTTTTCCTCACAACTTGTTTAAAGGTAAAAAAAGGGGCCAAAGCCCCAGAAAAAAAACAGTTTTGAAGGTCAGGGAATCCCCAGCGTGTATACACTGCTGAAACAGAGACGCCTGCATTGGCTTGGTCATGTCGTGAGAATGGGCGATGGTCGGATCCCAAAAGATCTCCTCTATGGAGAACTTGTGCAGGGAAAGCGCCCTACGGGTACACCACAGCTGCGCTACAAGGATATCTGCAAGAGGGATCTGAAAGCCTTAGGAGTGGACCCCAACAGGTGGGAAACCCTGGCCTCTGAGCGTTCTGCTTGGAGGCAGGCTGTGCAGCATGGCCTTTCCGTTTGAAGAGACACTTTGCCAACAGTCTGAGGCAAAGAGGCAAAGAAGGAAGGCCCATAACCAGGGGACAGACCAGGGACAGACTGCACTAGCTCCCAGTGTGGAAGGGATTGTTACTCCCAAATCGGCCTTTTCAGCCACACTAGACGCTGTGCCAGAACCACCATTCAGAGCACGATACCATAGTCTTTCGAGACTGAAGGTTGCCAACAACAAGCTGACCAAGAAAAAACCCAACCTGCCTAGAGGCAAGGTCAGACTGGGGAATCGAGGGAGCCCGTCCCCTCCCGAAGACTTTGTAACCTGACCTGCCTGCCTGAGAGGGAGGAGCTTCCCAGTTGTCAAGGTCTGACCCTGCCATGGAGATTCCACTGGAGAACAGGTTGCTTGTGACCAAGAGCTGCTTACCCCTTTCACTGGAGCCCAAGGAGTCAGAGAATGAGGGTGCTGCAGACCTCAACCCTAGTAGCAGTAGCCCTTCTCCCTTACTTACAGAGTCCCACCATGAGGCCAGATGAGGTAAGAAATAACTAGGGTGGACAGAAGGGATCCCTATCCACTAACAAGGAAGCAAAAAGTATGATCAATGTTTTTACTGCACAGTCTCAAAGATGGAGCAGCATCTAAAAGAGATACACACAAGTGGGGTTGTGAACCATCTTGTCCTGCGAGCATGTTGTCCCTTAGTAAGTTACCCGACACAGATAGTCATCTAACAGGTGTCTTTGAGGTCTGACTGCACCAGTGAGTTAACTGTCTGTCATTGAGTTTGCAAAGCAACAGGGCCTGTCTAGAACAAAAAATAATAATAATAATAAAACTTCTGTCCCGCCCTTCTCCCCAAAGGGACCCAGGGCGGCTAACAACATATAAAACAGATTAAAACATAATTTCACAAACAGATAAAAACACATTAAAAAACAAGTAGGTCAGTAGCCCCAAACAGGAACAGCTGGGATCACACTGGTCACTGCTGCTGGGCATTCTTCAAGCTTCCCTTGTGATCTGCACAACTGGGCAAGTGGAGGTTCCCATCAGCATCAGTAAAACATGGTCTCTGGATTGGAATGTATACCTCGTGTGTGTGTGTGTGTGTGTGTGTGAGAGAGAGAGAGAGAGAGAGAGAGAGAGAGAGAGGTGCTACCTGGATCCATGTGCAGCGGTTTTCTGCTGGGGGCAAGACCATATTGGCTCAGAGCATTACTTTTCTCTTTCCTGATGGAGGGCTGCAGTGGAGCTCAGTGAGAAATGCTGCCCAGTTATACCCCATGCGGTACTGCTGCAGTCAGTCTCAAAAAACTAAAGGGCTCCAGAAGAGTCTCTGGCCACAGTGATAATTGCTGGAGTACATGGCATTCACCAAGAGAGAACAGAACATAAACATAAAAACATAAGAACAGCCCCACTGGATCAGGCCATAGGCCCATCTAGTCCAGCTTCCTGTATCTCACAGCGGCCCACCAAATGCCCCAGGGAGCACACCAGATAACAAGAGACCTCATCCTGGTGCCCTCCCTTGCATCTGGCATTCTGACATAACCCATTTCTAAAATCAGGAGGTTGCACATACACATCATGGCTTGTACCCCATAATGGATTTTTCCTCCAGAAACTTGTTCAATTCCCTTTTAAAGGCGTCTAGGCTAGACGCCAGCACCACATCCTGTGGCAAGGAGTTCCACAGACCGACCACACGCTGAGTAAAGAAATATTTTCTTTTGTCTGTCCTAACCCGCCCAACACTCAATTTTAGTGGATGTCCCCTGGTTCTTGTATTATGTGAGAGTGTAAAGAGCATCTCCCTATCCATTCTGTCCATCCCCTGCATAATTTTGTATGTCTCAATCATGTCCCCACTCAGGCATCTCTTTTCTAGGCTGAAGAGGCCCAAACACCGTAGCCTTTCCTCATAAGGAAGGTGCCCCAGCCCTGTAATCATCTTAGTCGCTCTCTTTTGCACCTTTTCCATTTCCACTATGTCTTTTTTGAGATGCGGCGACCAGAACTGGACACAATACTCCAGGTGTGGCCTTACCATAGATTTGTACAACGGCATTATAATACTAGCCGTTTTGTTCTCAATACCCTTCCTAATGATCCCAAGCATAGAATTGGCCTTCTTCACTGCTGCCGCACATTGGGTCGATACTTTCATTGACCTGTCCATCACCACCCCAAGATCTCTCTCCTGATCTGTCACAGACAGCTCAGAACCCATCAGCCTATATCTAAAGTTTTGATTTTATGCCCCAATGTGCATGACTTTACACTTACTGACATTGAAGCGCATCTGCCATTTTGCTGCCCATTCTGCCAGTCTGGAGAGATCCTTCTGGAGCTCCTCACAATCACTTCTGGTCTTCACCACTCAGAAAAGTTTGGTGTCGTCTGCAAACTTAGCCACTTCACTGCTCAACCCTGTCTCCAGGTCATTTATGAAGAGGTTGAAAAGCACCGGTCCCAGGACAGATCCTTGGGGCACACCGCTTTTCACCTCCCTCCATTGTGAAAATTGCCCATTGACACCCACTCTCTGCTTCCTGGCCTCCAACCAGTTTTCAATCCATGAGAGGACCTGTCCTCTAATTCCCTGACTGTGGAGTTTTTTCAGTAGCCTTTGGTGAGGGACCGTGTCAAACACCTTCTGAAAGTCCAGATATATAATGTCCACGGGTTCTCCCACATCCACATATCTGTTGACCTTTTCAAAGAATTCTATAAGGTTCGTGAGGCAAGACTTACCCTTACAGAAGCCATGCTGACTCTCCCTCAGCAAGGCCTGTTCGTCTATGTGTTTTGAGATCCTATCTTTGATGAGGCATTCCACCATCTTACCCGGTATGGATGTTAGGCTGACCGGCCTATAGTTTCCTGGGTCTCCCCTCTTTCCCTTTTTAAAAATAGGCATGACATTTGCTATCCTCCAATCTTCTGGCACCGTGGCCGTTTTGAGGGACTCACTACTATTAGCTATTGCAAAAGGAAGGGATAATTAAGCAAAAGAGTTTATAGCAAAGATACATCTGACAATAGTGAAGGGTCAGTGGTGGCGGTGGGGGTAGAAGACAGCTATGCATCATCAGTAGGTAGCAGCATGGGATTCCCTCCACAAAAGATAAGCAATACCTACATGAGGTATGTTGTCCTTGCTCCCCTTGAAGTAAAGAGTCCCCCTGACTGATTGTGTGTGGAGTCCTCCAGGGGCAGAGTCCCTGCAATAAGAATTCTGAGAAGACTAGTGTTTACAAAGTTCCTTGTCCTGCAAGTTCTGAGGGGCGGCAGGCTATGTACAAAGTGCCATTTCTCCATGTTTTACATCACCACAGTTAGAGTGTGCATGCTCTAAGTGTGCACAACATGTGCCAGAGAGGTATAGCTTCACACAGCATTCCCTGTCTTCTGAGTTCTGATTTACCTGGTAGGAGTTTTGCTAATAGGGTTGGTGTCCTATCATTGGCTATGAAGCGTAGCCTGTATCCTATGCTCTTTCATAGGAAAGTGGGTGGGGTGGAAGGGGGTCAGGAGTTGAGCTTTCCCGTTATTTCCTCCTTCCCCATTGTTTCCTACAGCTTTAAAAATTCCTAGAGCAGCTCTGATGTCGGTGTAGCCTTTTGCTGACATTTAGGGCATGTCTGTCATTTGGAGGGGATCTAGGAAATGGCATGTGTTGACTTCGCCCCACCCCTGTTTGGGATTTGTACTGCTGGTAGTTGTGCTGGCATCAGAGGTATGTCGAGGCATTTACTGGGCCACTGTGAGATACCGGAAGCTGGAATACATGGGCCTATGGCCTGATCCAGCAGGGGTCTTATGAAATAGTGTTGTGCCAGCATCTGTGGTGTATCTATCTATGGCACTGGGGCAATGCTGGCAGGACTGTTGTCTTGTTGGCAGCGCAGTTGTCATTGTGCTGGTGTCCAAGAGCACATGCCGTATCCTATGCTGCACAGACTGGCATCTCAGAAGTATAGGTTTATTTTATTTATTCAATTTTTATTCCACTTTTCTCCCAGATGGGCACCCAAAGCTCTGTAAATATTTGGGTAAATTAAATATTATAAAGACACCATATGCCTCCAGTAATTTTTCCTTCAAAGGAAAACAGGAACCTTAAACTTCTTAACCCCCCCCCCCCCCAAAAAAAAAAAACTTTCCACTGCTCAGGATAGTGAAGATTGTGCATAACAATATGTTGGTAGTTTAAATATAACCCGTGAAAATAATTTCAGTACTACAACTCCCTTTTTGGAACTGCATATCTCTGTCTCTGTCTCAGACTGTTTTCCCAGACTAGCACAGATCATGTTCATATGTTCCTAGGGCTGCCTGCTTCTGATGTTACAATTACTGATCACAGGTGGGCCCCGGGCCAACAAAAAGTAGGTTATTCAGCAGTGCAGACTAAAGAGAGACACAGAGTCAGTGATGTGATATACTTGATCAACTAGTATTGATTTGCAAGGCTGGGATTGCTTTCTTCTACAAAGTGCAGACATCAGAACAAGAGCAGGATGAGTTTTTCTCCTGGTCTCAGAATGTGTATTAATCAAATGCACTTTTCAGTTACTGTACACTGGCCAGAGTAGCTCTCCTGTCTGAGCTGCCAAAGAAACTGAGGGAGGAGAACCCAAATTTAGCTTGGCCCTCGTATCAGGGAGACTGCTAAATTTATTCTTGAACTGGCTGCCTTGTTATGCCAGTTTTGCCTTGTCTAACCTCTTGCAATTCTAATGTTTAATGTCTTGGACAAAGTAACAAATTACAAAATTGTCTGGACTGAATAGATTTTCATTTGATAGGTCTGAAGTAAGCTATTGGAGC
This sequence comes from Tiliqua scincoides, assembly GCF_035046505.1. Lineage (NCBI taxonomy): Eukaryota > Metazoa > Chordata > Lepidosauria > Squamata > Scincidae > Tiliqua > Tiliqua scincoides. The sequence continues at coordinate 28,444,972 of NC_089828.1, forward strand.
ATATTTTTGTGTGACCTCCGTTTGTAAATTTGTTTTCTAACCTGAACTGTGCAGATAAGGATTGTGACTTGTGATTCTTTCTTTTGCAATTGGCACAGGAAAACTACATCTGATGAAATGCCATCTCCTGTTAATCCCTCCTCCCACAGGCTTTTAGATTTTCCTACTTTGAGTGCTGCCACTATCTGAAGTACAGCAGGTGTGCATTTGACTGAGGGTCTTCTTGGTGACTGTGCCCTTTCTTATTCAACTTTCTACTCAGGGATGTTTGCTTAACCTATTTTTGCCCAGCCCACAGGTTTACACATTTGACCCCTGTTGCGTATATGCCATGTTGGGCAGAAATGGCTTAAATTGGGTCACTTCTAATGGTGTGAGAACTGCCAGTTTGATAGAGCCGACTGTTTTATAACCTTTTTAATGTCCAAGCCATGGCATGAGCCATGTGTCAGAACTCCGAGGAACACAGCCCCAGTTTGGCAGCAGCCCTGCTGGTGACTTGAGCTTTTTTCTCCCCTGTTCTAGGGCAGCAAGTAAAGGAGCTACCTCAGCATTGACTGGAATCTCCCCCAGCTTAATGCTAGTGCCCAGAGTTCTGGCATGGTGAGAGATTTAGGATAGACAAAAGGAGTACATCTTCACTCCATGCATAATTAGTCTATGGAGTTCATTGCCACAAGTTGTAGTAATGGCAACTAGCCTGGATTGTAAGGGAATTAGACATATGAATGGACAAGATTATCAATGGGTAGAGGTGGATTTTTCAGTGGTAACGAAATAAAATGCATAATATCACTTTCTGCACTTCTTATTTTAGTTTAAAAAAAATCTGCAAAATCTAAAACAAATAAAACCATTCTCAAACACTGCTACATATTCTCTAATACTTCTACATGCATGCATCTGCTAACACTGTATCACCTATATCACCTACCTAGTACACTTTTAACGCAATTATAAAAATGCACCCTTGGAATAAAAACATATAACACAACTTTCTGCACTTCTAACTTTAGAAAACACCAAAATCCATGAAAAAGTAATGGTACCTCTATTAATGGGTATTTACTATGCATTACCTTCATGCTCAGTGGCAATATGCCTGTGAAAACCTGTTGTAACAGAGCAATGTTGGAAGAGCAGTATGCCTTCCCCTCTTGCTTGTGGGCTTCCCAGAGGCAGCTGCTGGGCCGCTGTGGGAAACAGGATGTTAGATTAGATGGGCCTTTGGCCTGATCTGGCAGGGCTTCTCTTATGTTCCTATTGCTTACATGCAGCCTACAATGCCATGTCAAGCCAAGTCAAATGGGTGGTTCCTCAGGCAAGCAGGGCAGGCTCCCCTCCAGCATCTGCTAGCCCCATCTGCTCACTATTTGGCAGGACTCATCTGCTGCTTGCTCTTCTCCTTCTCGTCTTGCTTGAAGGAACCCTTTACCCTAACTTCTGGCATGTTTTGAGACACCAGGGTGTTAGCACTGGCAGCATAACATTATTCTTGGTCTAGCCATGTTTACCTCTGGATGAGCTTGCCACAGCTAAGAGCCATTGGCAAGATCTGGGTGGCATGGCTCCTGATGCCTTTGTTGATGATTTCAAAGCTATGCTTGATGTAATTAATTCTGGCACTACATTGTATAGATCAGAGCATGATTTTAGGAGCTTATTGGTTTCGTATTATGGTTTAATTGTGAATGACTTCAGGAGCTGTTACTGGGAAGTGAGATGTAAGTTTTTTAAATAAACTAACTTCTTGGTGGAATGTAACACTGGACCAAAGACTCTTGAATCACAGAACCAATTGTATGCTACCTCTTTATCTAATATCCATTAAACACAATCTGGTTGGAAAAAAAGTTAAAACAAATTAATACCTAGTAACAAGGACCTTTCAAGCAAGAGGGATCTCAAACAGTGTTGCAGATGGCCAGAGAATGACTACCAGCTCAACAAGGGGAAGCCAGGTGACCCAAGGAGCCAGTCAGCTTCTTCCTATATCCATAAAAACGTTCAGACCATGAACGAGCTCCTCTATTTAAGTTGTTTTTTCAATCAATCTTAGTCTCCCTCCCTCCATTGCTAACCTGATTCGTAGTTGAATGCCTCCATATAATAATTTTTGATGGGAGTGCTTGACAGGAGTGTGAATACTGGATTTATAGAGCAGTTTAAACCTCCAATAGCCTGTAGTATTTGCTGTTGATTTTGTGATTAGTTTTAAGATTAATTGTAAGAGGTGAAATCTGTGATCAGTAAGTAAATCCCACTGTGTTGCTTGCTGCTTGCTCCCAAGTGTGTAGAGGATTTCAGCCTTAAAGACTTTTTAAAAGTTAGTTAGTGCGTTCTATTCAATTAGATGTAGTGCAGCAAAATCCTATCTTGTGCTGTATCCAGTGCAAGATTGGAGCCAGAATTGGTTCAGCAGGAGGTAAGGGGAAACTCTTCCCCTTACCCCTGGGTAAACCACCACAGCTCCAATGGGTTTCCTTGGACCTGCACCACCTCAGGAGTTGCTCCACACTGCTCGGGGAATGGGGTTGGGATCCAGCATAACTGCCTGGTCCCATCCTTGCGGCCTGCCCCCTGGAACACCCTCCGCCTGCCCTGGAACACCTCTCTCTCGCCTCCTTCCCGCCCCCGAGCCCTGCATCAACCAAGCTCGGCTGGTGCAGCCTTCCCTTTCTGCGTTGGCGCAGAGGCTGGATGCCTGTAACATTTCCAAAGTAAAATCAGTATGGAAGAAACTTTCTGCACACTTCTCCAGTGTGAGAATGATATGTTCTCAGGATCAAACTTCCCACAGAGAAAATTTGGGAAGGAAATTAGGTAAAATTATTAAGACTTTAGACTAGAACTGCCAGGACAAGGCAATATTTTCAGCTTTCTAGCAACGCTCCTGGAGAAAAAAAAAAAAGTTAACTCCTGCCACAAATTTTGGGAAATTGACTTTGAATTGCAGCAGACTCCCACTATATTTCCCAGCAGCAAGTCTAGTCTTACTTGGCTTCCCTGACATTGCAGAGAGACGGTGTGATGTAGTGGAGCGTGTTGCACTAGTTCAAGACACTTGGGTTCATATCCTTAGTTGACCAGGAGACTCTCTGGGTGACTCTCTGAGTCAATTGTTGTCTCTTTGCCTATTTAATTCAGAGTTGTGCAGATAATGTGGGATAACCTCAGATACTGAGGGAGACAACGCACACAATTGTTAAATAACATAGTCCCTGCAATAAGAGTATTCTCTGGTCCTCAAATGGGATATTGCAGACACTTTGTGGTTATTGCCATGGAGGAGGGGCTCTAAATACTGTAAAGCTGGATATTTTTCCCTTAAAATCTTTGGTAGATTCACTAAAGATTTATAAAAATTCTAATATTTATTTATTTATTTGCCAGGGCTATACTAGGCAAAAACATGTCCTTGTGGAAACTAGGGAAGGAAGGCATTTTCTGTTGTAAGAAATCTGATCATACATCTGTACCCTACTTGGGCATTAATATCCTTTATGTGAGGAAAAAATAATAATGCTCAAATACCAAGTCTGAGCCCTGCATAAGAAATGAAAAATTTCAGTGTGCCCTATCCTGGAATGATAGTTTCAGCACCAGGTTTGGAACTTTGAGGTATCTATAGATCTTTCAAAACTGTGGGTCCACATCCTGACCCCTTCAACCCTAGCCTCAAGCTACAGAAACACTCATACTTTGCTTATTTTGCAAACAGTTCCAGTGCAGAGTGTTTCTAGATGCCTTTTCACCTTGAGATGGTTAATGAAGATTCTTGTACACTTTCTGGCACGTTTTGGCAGTCAAGGAGTTAGTCTTTTCCATACCCAGATAATATTCTCAATAGATCTGGTCAAGGGAAAAAGAATATTTACACCTGTCTTTCCTACCTCTGAGACCACTATTTCATTTTCAATTTGGCTAAGAGTTTTCTTTCTTTCATTCTATAGACAACAGATGCTAGACTAATGACAAAACAAATATACCTTTTTCTACTGCCCACTACATGATGTTTCACGCAAGAAATAGCTAGGCCCATTGTTAACTAGGATGCAGGGCTGGGAGGACTTCAGTCTCTCCTTTCCACACCTGACTGAGATCCTTGATAAGGTCACTTCCTTTTTATCTGGGGTAAATGCCAGGCAGAGCTTTGGGACTCTGGGCAGTGTGTGAGGAAAAGACCGATGTCTATGTTGTGTTGTCTTTGTATATTTTTGTTTTGTTTTGTTCTTTCTCTGTATTTTATGCCAATAAAGGTCTTACTGAACTGAACTGACAAAACAAGTGTGTTGATGACAGCATCCAAGATCAAGTCATTAACCAGAACTCTAGGCACAGGTTGGTTTTGTGGTGCTAGGAAGGTCAACCACCAGGCACAATGGTCTCTAGTCAGCTAGTCACCAGTCACCAGTCACAATGGTCTCCAGCAGCTAGTCACGGAGCCCACCAGAGGACAGGTGACTCTGGATTTAATATTGTGCGGTATGCAGGACCTGGTTAGAGATGTAAACGTTACTGAGCCATTGGGGAACAGTGATCATGCTGCGATCCGTTTTGACATGCACGTTGGGGGAAGAATACCAGGCAAATCTCTAACAAAAACCCTTGACTTCTGACGGGCAGACTTCCCCCAAATGAGGAGGCTGGTTAGAAGGAGGTTGAAAGGGAGGGTAAAAAGAGTCCAATCTCTCCAGAGTGCATGGAGGCTGCTCCAGAGTGCATGGAGGTCTGGTCTAGAGGGTAGAGCCTCCATTGCCTGAAGATTAACATCCTCAAGGTCGCCAGTTCGAGGCCACCGGCACCGTGCGACCTTGAAGCAGCTGGCAAGCTGCAGCTGAGCTGTTCCATCTGCTCGGAGCGTGGAAGGATGGAGGCCAGAATGTTAAACCAGATCGGAGTGTAACACCTTGAATGTAGTGGTTCTTGAAAGAAAGAACCTTCTTTCAATTTGTAAAAATCCCTGCGTGGATTTAATAAGCCTGCCTATGTAAACCGCCTTGAATAAAGTCTTGAATAAAGACCAAGAAAGGCGGTATATAAATACTGTATATTATATTAAAACAACAGTAATAGAGGCCCAGCAGAGGTGTATACCGCAAAGAAAGAAGGGTTCTGCTAAATCCAGGAGGGTGCCCGCATGGCTAACCAGCCAAGTTAGAGAGGCTGTGAAGGGCAAGGAAGCTTCCTTCCGTAAATGGAAGTCTTTTCCTAATGAGGAGAATAAAAAGGAACATAAACTGTGGCAAAAGAAATGTAAGAAGGTGATATGGGAGGCCAAGCGAGACTATGAGGAACGCATGGCCAGCAACATTAAGGGGAATAATAAAAGCTTCTTCAAATATGTTAGAAGCAGGAAACCCGCCAGAGAAGCGGTTGGCCCTCTGGATGGTGAGGGAGGGAAAGGGGAGATAAAAGGAGACTTAGAGATGGCAGAGAAATTAAATGAGTTCTTTGCATCTATCTTCACGGCAGAAGACCTCGGGCAGATACCGCTGCCCGAACGGCCCCTCCTGACCGAGGAGTTAAGTCAGATAGAGGTTAAAAGAGAAGATGTTTCAGACCTCATTGATAAATTAAAGATCAATGAGTCACCGGGCCCTGATGGCATCCACCCAAGGGTTATTAAGGAATTGAAGAATGAAGTTGCAGATCTCTTGACTAAGGTATGCAACTTGTCCCTCAAAACGGCCACGGTGCCAGAAGATTGGAGGATAGCAAATGCCATGTCTATTTTTAAAAAGGAAAGAGGGGGGACCCGGGAAACTATAGGCCATCCATAATTCATACCGGGTAAGATGGTGGAATGCCTCATCAAAGATAGGATCTCAAAACACATAGATGAACAGGCCTTGCTGAGGGAGAGTCAGCATGGCTTCTGTAAGGGTAAGTCTTGCCTCACGAACCTTATAGAATTCTTTGAAAAGGTCAACAGACATGTGGATTTGAGAGAACCCGTGGACATTATATATCTGGACTTTCAGAAGGCATCACCAAAGGCTGATCCCTCACCAAAGGCTACTGAAAAAACTCCACAGTCAGGGAATTAGAGGACAGGTCCTCTCATGGATTGAGAACTGGTTGGAGGCCAGGAAGCAGAGAGTGGGTGTCAATGGGCAATTTTCACAATGGAGAGAGGTGAAAAGCGGTGTGCCCCAAGGATCTGTCCTGGGACCGGTGCTTGTCAACCTCTTCATAAATGACCTGGAGACAGGGTTGAGCAGTGAAGTGGCTAAGTTTGCAGACAACACCAAACTTTTCCGAGTGGTGAAGACCAGAAGTGATTGTGAGGAGCTCCAGAAGGATCTCTCCAGACTGGCAGAATGGGCAGCAAAATGGCAGATGCGCTTCAATGTCAGTAAGTGTAAAGTCATGCACATTGGGGCAAAAAATCAAAACTTTAGATATAGGCTGATGGGTTCTGAGCTGTCTGTGACAGATCAGGAGAGAGATCTTGGGGTGGTGGTGGACAGGTTGATGAAAGTGTCGACCCAATGTGCGGCGGCAGTGAAGAAGGCCAATTCTATGCTTGGGATCATTAGGAAGGGTATTGAGAACAAAACGGCTAGTATTATAATGCCGTTGTACAAATCTATGGTAAGGCCACACCTGGAGTATTGTGTCCAGTTCTGGTCACCGCATCTCAAAAAAGACATAGTGGAAATGGAAAAGGTGCAAAAGAGAGCAACTAAGATGATTACGGGGCTGGGGCACCTTCCTTATGAGGAAAAGCTACGGTGTTTGGGCCTCTTCAGCCTAGAAAAGAGACGCCTGAGGGGGGACATGATTGAGACATACAAAATTATGCAGGGGATGGACAGAGTGGATAGGGAGATGCTCTTTACACTCTCACATAATACCAGAACCAGGGGACATCCACTAAAATTGAGTGTTGGGCGGGTTAGGACAGACAAAAGAAAATATTTCTTTACTCAGCGTGTGGTCGGTCTGTGGAACTCCTTGCCACAGGATGTGGTGATGGCATCTGCCTAGACGCCTTTAAAAGGGGATTGGACAAGTTTCTGGAGGAAAAACCCAGTATGGGTTACAAGCCAGTATGGGTTAAAATCCATTATGGGGTATAAGCCATGATGTGTATGCGCAACCTCCTGATTTTAGAAATGGGTTATGTCAGAATGCCAGATGCAAGGGAGGGCACCATGATGAGGTCTCTTGTTATCTGGTGTGCTCCCTGGGGCATTTGGTGGGCCGCTGTGAGATGCAGGAAGCTGGACTAGATGGGCCTATGGCCTGATCCAGTGGGGCTGTTCTTATGTTCTTATGTTCTTATGTCTCCTTAGTGCGTCTGGTCTGGATTGCAGCTAGTTCAGAGGCTCCTTCTGCTTTCCAGTGTGAGATAGCAGACAACATGCTTGCAGATTAAGGTCATGGAAAATGTTTGAGTATCACTACATTAAAAAAACAAAACTACTACTGATTAGTAAACATTTTTATTACAGATTGATATAGAGTAGTGAGTATAATCGTGGGGGGGAACAAGCTGTGTACACAATTTTCTTTCAAATTTAAATTGATGAAAACTGAGAATGAATTTTAATGTTTATGGTTGTTAAATAGCTTTTGAAATATTGTGGCTGTTAACCTTATTTTATTTCTAAGACTTGGCCTTAAACCTTTAAGTGGTTAGAATCTAAAAATTAAGGAATAGTAACCAATACAAAAATTGTAATTAGCGGGTATGAAAGATGATTGATTGTACCAAATGATATAATTACCGTAGTTCAATTTAGTTAATAAAACGAACTATTCAGGGCCAGGGCCTCTGAGAGGAATTTTATCAGGGGGTACAAAGTTTCTTTTGTGCCCCTTTGCAAAGGGGGAGGGGTGAAACAGAGCAGGGGAAGGGGGTGTTGGGTGAGCAGAACAGGGGCAGGAAGGGGCAAAGCAGGGTAAGGGGAGGGTAGAGACAGCTGAAAAAGTCTTTGGAGCCCAGAGCTACCCACCCATGTGGCATCAGTAGTGTCCCCAGCACCCCCAGTCATGGTAGTGTCCCCAGCATCCCATACAGGCAACAGGTCTGAGTAGACAGGAAAATATCAGATCCCAGGAAATTTCTGGGTCCCCTCCTTTGGCTCCTGGGCTGCCCTTTTGACCCTGGGCCCGGGTACAAATTATCCCCTTTACCCCCATCTACTATGCCCTGTTCAGGGCCTAAGCCTATCCAAGTTTCCAGCACTGATGCAGCTGTGCAATGGGACATGTGCGGCATCCTGCGGTGAGGGGCAGTCAGGGAGGCCTCCTCAAGGTAAGAGAATGCTTGTTCCCTTACCCTGGGGCTGCATCAGTGCAGGAAAGTTTAATAGGATTGGACCAGCAGTTAAACAGTTGCTAAAATATTACACTAATATCCATAAACTAATAACAAAATAGTTAACTGTTTGAAGAGGGATGATAATATTCAGCTGCAATCCTATGAGCATTTGCTTTGGGGTAAATAGTACTGATCTGAGCAGACTGACACTGGATTGGATTGCATGTCATATCTTAAAACTGGCAAACAAATCAGAACAATGAAGAAAAAAGAGATATATCAATGTCAGTATTGAACTTTAAAGAAAGTGTTGGAACACATAAAACAGAAATAACCAGAAACATGTGGATGAGAATTTTTTTAAATGAATAAATTAAGTGAGTTAGGGTGAGGTTGTAACTCAGCTGTAGAGGACCTTTGCTTGCATATGATCCTAGGCTAATCCCTGACAGCACCTCCAAGTAGGAGTGAGGACTTCCTGAAACCCTAGACCAATGGTTCTCAAACCGTTGGGTCATGAACCACCAGTTCATGTAAAGCTTTCCCCCTCCCTTTAAGTGGCGGGGGAAGGGGGAGGTAGTGATCCCCAGGATCGTGTCACTGAGGGGGGTGAAGGAGAGTGCTTTTACTTACTGTGGGCTTGTGCAAGGAGGAGGAAATATTATAAATGATTTTCAAAGTTCCACAGTTCCAATCAAAGAATAGTTTAGGAAACTGATGACCTGGAAAATAAAGTTTAAAAAATAATTTATAGGGAACTTCAGAAGGTAGAGAACTAGTTTGTAGACCAGGTAATTATTAGGCTTTTCCATATTTAGTAATAGTTTTTCTTCTGTCCTTCATTCAGCAGGAGTTCATCAAGGGTGTTTTGGGCCCTCCTTTCTCTATCTCTCCTTTCTCTTCGTCTTATTTGCCATGTTTAAAATTTATTATCACTCCTGCGCAGATGACATGCAGCTCTGTTTCTTCTGCTCTCTCTCTCTTCTCTTGTCTCTCTTCTGATCCTGACTAGATGTTGTCCTCACTGCCTGAAGCTTAATTAATCTAAAACTGAAGTATTTAATCTGTCTTTTGCAAATCTCTTCACATTCTCAATCTTTCTGTTTTCTGTTTTGTAGAGTATAGAACCTTTGACTCTTCTTTCTTTAATTCTAGTTATTTAAAAAAAACTTTAATTTCTAACTTTAAATACATTGCTAAACAATGTCTCTCTACAATGTATCTCTCTGCAAATGTCACCTTATTCTTTCTCATCTTGAATACTATAAAGGTATAACCTAATTATCCACGGATTTTTCACCTGTGGTTTTAGCTCTCAGTGCCATGAGAAATTAAAAGAAAAACATTCCTTTTAAAAACAGCCTCATATGCCATTGTAATGGGGGACAGCTAGCAACAGACAATCACTCTCTTCGGGCACTTAGAAAGGCTTCACCCAATGATATGCCTGCTCCTCCCACTCTCCAGTGCTCTAGCTCAGCACTCCCCTCCCCTCCCACCTCTCTGTCTCAGTTTTCCTTTCCCAGTACAGGGTTTGGAAGGAGAAGCACTGGAAGGGAGTAGATGGACATGATGGGTGTCCCTGCAACGTGTGGCCAGTTGGCCTCATGGATGGCTGACCCTGTACACAGGGCAAGAGACGCCCCATTCATTATGGTTTCCTTTCCACCATCACCATGTGCAGAGCCATGTTGTGTCCCCACAGATGGTTTAGCGATGGAGCAATGCAGGGACTGTTCCTGGTCAAAGAGTCTGTCAGAACATGGGAAGGTTGGGAACCCATGTGCTTATGGCCAGGTCACCATGAAAGAGCCCAATCCTGCCAGCAAAAGTGACCTGAGCTCCCCTGACTACCATTCGTGTTGGGGCAGAAAACGGGGTTGCTTCTCGCCCCCCCCCTACACAGCCGGACAACTATAGGGCTCACACTCCCCTCCAGTGTGAGGGAGAATATAGGAGCCTGGCTGCAGGACGATTCTCAGTGGTGGCCGAGAGCTCAAGCCCTTTCCTACCTAAACTACAGTTGCACCACAGTGGTAGGCTGCTACCCAGAAGCTGTGTGGAAAAGGCCTAACTATGCTCTATATTCATGCTCAAATGGTGGTGCTGACAAAACAAGCCTGTTTCCCACCAAAACACCACACAGCAGGCGCTGCCGAGGATGCTGTGAGGGTACAGCAGAGCAGTGACTCAGTCCTTCAGAAGCCCTGATCTCTGGGCAAGACTTTTTTCATTCAGTAACAGGGCACTTTGTGGAAGATGGCACGTCTCTCTAGAGACACCTGAGACTCCAAGTTCAAGTTCTCTGCCCCCTGCCTCTACCAACTGGGAGGAATTAACAGCCACAATTCAGAGCATGGTTCAGGCCAATGTCTCCTCCAGCATGGCCACAGCCATGGCCACCCTCCAGAGATCTTGGATCCTTGGATCTAGCTGCCTTGGGTGTCCTTCGGGGAGAAAGGTGGAATACAAATCGAATGAATGAATGAATGAATGAATCAATCAATCAATCAATCAATCACTGGCCCCTAATGTGATTCTGATCCCTTCTAATCCACATCAGGATCAGGCTGAGCTAGATGTTGAGCTCTCTCTGTTCCTCCCTCCAAAAAATCACAAGGTATCTAGTGGGCAAAACAGTGTCCATGGCAAGTTTCCCAATGTCCTAGATCTAGACATTGAGGAGGAAACCTCAGGCGTTTCATCTTTCAAGGAAGGGTTGTCTTTCAACCAAGAAATGTCTCCCCCCCCCCATCCTTAATTAGGTATTAAGACCCTCAATGCTGCAGGGGGTGGTTTTTACCTCAGAAACTGCTGCTGCAGTTAGAGAATTGTTAAGCTTGTGCCTGGGCACACTCCACTCCTCAGCATCTCAGCTGAGGGGGGTTTTTCAGCCTGCTCCATTGGGCATGGAGGCAGCAGTCCTAAGAAATCATGAGGCTGCCAACCCAGTCGCCCTTAACTGATGCATGAAATCCTGGCTAGGATTGTGTTACCCCTTTGCTTTTCAACGCAGTGAAGCAGAGGGTTCAGGAGCTTACAGACCTCCTGTTGGTCCATGCTCTGTGCTTCAGCACATTGAGGGCCAGGCAGGCATAAAAGAAATATTGCCCATCCTGTTCCATGCTCGTGAACCTTTTCTGCACAGCGTTGGCTGAGCAGTTCCTTACGGGCGCCATTTTATGAGTGATGGTTCCCTCAAGGCTTCCAGGGATGCAGCAGCCAGCATGCCTGAAGTCTCTGCTTTCTTGTATAGAGAGGCAAGTTCCCTTTATACATGGCATTGAGGGAAAGTGCTGGTTTGGCTGGAGGTCAGCCTGAGGAGGATTTTGGGACGCCCCTTCGGCAGCTGCTTTTCCCCAGGACAAGATTCCCCAGACACAGGCTGCCTTGCCAGTATCCCAGGAAGCACAAAATTTAGTGCAAGACTGGGTTGACAGGCTTGTGGACCAAATTGGGGAGACTCATGGGGACTCGACAGGGTGTGAGAAGACTTTAAGTCCCACAGGGTCAAGCACTAGCACTCATCTTCCCCTCATCTTCACAGGGTTTCACTTTCTCTGACTCTGAGAGGACTCCACCTAAGAGGTGCAAGGCCCCATCATTCTCTTCATCTTCCCTGCTACCTCAAAGCTCCAAGGTTTACAGGTAACATTTGTTCCCTTACCTTGGGGCTGCATTGCAGCTGCATTGATGCTGGAAAGTTGGTTAAGATTGGGCCCTTAGTCTCTGAATCTTGTCACAGAAGCTGGGTCATTGTCTGCCTCTGGCACTCTAACCAGTCCAGGGGCCAAATGTCTGTCTTTCCTCAGGGTCCAACAAAGCCGTCAGAGGTATTTAAGTTCATCTTGGAAGCAAAATGGGCGATGCCATCTCAGAAGAAGCATACCTCCAAATTGCTCAGAAAGCTTTATTCTCTGCCTCAGAATACTCTGCAAACTCCAAGTCGATGCTCCCATTGCTGCCTTGTCTTCACATGCTGTGATACTATCAGAGGATGAAGGCGGACCAAAGGACCCTTGTGATAAGAGATAGAGGTGGCCCTCAAAAGTGCCTTGGAATCTCTTCTTATGCTCTCAGGGCAACTGTCACTAACTCCCTGATGTCTAAACCTACCTATTTTGGGGTGGAAGAGCTGACCAATACAGACCACAACCTATTCAGGAGTGCCAAGGATACGCTGAAGAAAATTGCTCTGTCAGTAGCCTTTTCTGCAGATGCCTCTCTTGATTCTTTTCAATTTATTGCAAGATCCATAGCCTCTGTCTTAATGGCTAGGAGAAACATCTGGCTCCAACTTTGGGATGTCAACACTAATTGGCCAGGTTGGTCATCCTCACCTTTGAGAGGAATAAAGCTTTTCGGGGAGGCACTTGATGCCATTCTCACTGAGAACAGGGATAATAGAAAGGTTTTTGCCCACCCTTCAAATAGACAATTCCAAATATAAACACCAGTCATTTTGTGGTGACAAGCAATCCTTTCGTCCCAACAGTCAATCCAAGTTTAGATCTTAGTGGTCCAAATTTAAGCCCCATCGTCCCTCTGGCAGGTCTCCAAACTCTGCATCCTCCAGCCAGGGCTTGAAGTCCCAACAGAGGACGAAATGCCTGATGCCAAGCTTGCCTTGGAATCTGCTGAGTAGGTCAGTAGGACCCCATCACAGGTCTTCCTGTACTAATGGGGCAACAGAGATTAATAGGTGAGTCTTCTTATGGTAATAAATGGGGCACTTCAGCAGTTTTTCCAGCACATCAGGAGGCACTTCAGGGCATTCCTGTCCCTCAGACATTTAGGCTGCTGATAGACAAGGAGTGGATTACTCTGTCTAAGAGCAAAGCAAACTGCCTGAGTTGCCAGAAGATAGATCGGGCTGAATGGCAAATTCACTCCCAGGTGTTCTCACTGCTAAACAGGAGGGTTCGGCCATTGATGATAGACCTGTTCGTAAGCCAGTGCTACAACCCCTTGTCAGCTTTAGTACAAGTTATTACTTCTAAGGGCCTTCTAAGTAAGGATCCTATGAGCCTTACTGCCGGTGGTATGTGCATACTGCCAGCTCTGAATGCTGTAAAGTACATTTGATGATGTAAAGCATCATGAACATGCTCTAAAGCACATTTGTTACATCTGGAGAGCAAGAAGCACTGGTGCTGGGCCTCAGCCCTAAGAGGATGACAGTGTGGCGCTGCCAGCAGTATTACACCAATTGGCGGAGTGGCTTTTCAAGGCGAGGGGATGCAGAACTAGGCAGTTGGAAGGAGAGGATTGGGCCTGGGAGGGGAGCGGAGATAGCAGCAGCCTCTGCTGCCATATCTTGTGCTCCCTTCCTGCCCAAAAAGCCTGGGGCGGGTCTCCTTGACTCTGCACCTGCTCAGTAGTGGGCGCAGATCCGAGGACACCCATACTATCCAAGGTAAGAGAGCAAACAGTTCCTTTACCCCAAGGAGACTCCGGTGGATGCCTTGGTGCCCATAGGATACAGCGGCAGCCATTTTGGTGCTGGGGTGGATAGGACTGGGCTGCCCATCTCTTTATTATTTATCTCTTTGTGGTGAGTCAATGGCTCAGTGGTAGAGCACACGCTTTGCATGGAGGAGGATGCTTACAGGCAGGGTTTGTTTGTATCTAAACTTGATTATTCTACAGTGCCCAATATCTGAGGCTCTTTGTAATTGCTTATCTGTGTACTATATTTCAAGTGTTCAGAGTTATTGATTTAGTAATCCTTGCTGGTATAGGCCAATATTATTCATTTTTGTATTTCAGATGGGCTGAGGTTGTCTGAGACCATCTAATAAGTTCATGACTAGTCTGGGGTTGCTGCTGGATTCAACTCCATACCTGGATACTCTGGTGACAACTGTGCACAGGAGTATCTTTGTCAAACTAAGGTTGGTGCACAAGCTGTCCATGCTGACCCATCCCCTTAGTTACACTGCAGTTGGATTACTATATAACCATACTTTGGATCGCATGGGGAAATGTTTCCCAACACCAGAGATTTATGTGAAACAGCACTATTGGAGGTATCAGGAACAGTCAGGAAAGCAGTACTGAGTGGCCCAGGATGGACTGCTCCCATTGATGAGACTATCTGTCTCTGACATTCTGGGACAAAGAACATTGTAACAAATAAAGGAAGCCATGTTATTGAAGGTATGACATAATGCATTGGATGTGGAATGTCTTTGATGAAAGTTTGATGAAAGTCAAATGAAAGTTTGATGCCAGATTGACTGGAGCAAATCAATGAATGTGCAACTCCCCTGTTGAACCAACTTCAGTGGCCCAATTTAATATCATGTGCCTGACTTTAAAGCTTCTTATGGCTTTGAATAGGGTAACTCAGAAACCTTCTTCTCCTGTACAAGCATTCCCACCTATCAAGATCTCCTTGGGAGACTTTTCTGTGTCCTACTAACATCTGAGGCATTTCATTTGGGACACAGGAGAGAGCCCATGCCATAGCTGTGGAATTCTCTATTAAGGAAGGGAAGCCATACCCCTTTACCGTTGAGCAGCTTGTGAAGACCTTTCTTTTTAAGCATACTTTCCCTGTGGGGCTCTTACTTTCTTGTTGCTGGCTTTGGTATTGTTTATATTGTGTTGGAACAGTCCTGGAACGAGCTGGAATCCCTAGCATGTATGCACTGCTGAAACAGAGACGCCTGCGTTGGCTCGGTCATGTTGTGAGAATGGATGATGGCCGGATCCCAAAGGATCTCCTCAATGGAGAACTCCTGCAAGGAAAGCGCCCTACAGGTAGACCACAGCTGCGATACAAGGACATTTGCAAGAGGGATCTGAAGGCCTTAGGAGTGGACTTCAACAGGTGGGAAACCCTGGCCTCTGAGCGGCCTGCTTGGAGGCAGGCTGTGCAGCATGGCCTTTCCCAGTTTGAAGAGACACTTGGCCAACAGTCTGAGGCAGAGAGGCAAAGAAGGAAGGCCCATAGCCAGGGAGACAGACCAGGGACAGACTGCACTTGCTCCCAGTGTGGAAGGGATTGTCACTCCCGAATCGGCCTTTTCAGCCACACTAGACGCTGTTCCAGAACCACCATTCAGAGCGCGATACCATAGTCTTTCGAGACTGAAGGTTGCCAACAACATATTGTGTTGATTGAAGTGGTTTGTGTGTTTGTAAACTACCTTAAGCATGTCTTAATGAAATAGTGAGGTAACCATTTTTTAAATATTAGTGTCTCTGGGGCTTGAAACCTACCAATTCTGTGTATGATTGGGCTTCAGTAGAGAACAGAGGTGTACAACATCAGTTCCTGGGATTGGTGGCTGTGTGAAATCTCTAGATTAGCCAAGCCTAGAATAAACACTAAGAATCTGGCCTTCTGCCCTTGTCTGGTCAACAAACCAGGAACTTCTGTGTGCTGCATTTTTACCCCAGCAACTCTGAAGTCAGTGATGGAGAACACACATTGTGGGTCTGGAAGCACATCTAGCCAACCAGGCCTTACCATGGCTCAGGTGAAATCAGAACCAGATGCTTCCTAGCTACACTTTTGTGTTATCATCCCTCTTTGAGCTTTACTACAGAAAGAGAGAAAGTTTCCACTCTTTCCACCACAATTTGGCAGTATTATTTTCATAAACTAGAGAGGCATTACCTTTCATCTTTTCCTGTATGGAAGATGCTGCAACCCCTAAGTACACTAAAGCAAGGGTGGGAGGAAGGTAGAGCACAGACTACTTTTGGACTGCTGGCCAATCTTTGGTGAACCCCTCAGCACCTCCTGGGATTCTTCCAAAAAATACCTGAGGTGTGTCTTTGCCCCAATCCAGCAAGGCACTGGTATTTACAAGCACAAATGCAGACTTAGGATCACTTAATAGACTAATTATTCCTTAACTGTGAAGAGACCCTAAATTGGCACTTTTGCCTAAAAATACAAGCACCTTGCTGGACCACAGGGGTTGTAAGGTGGGGAAGAAAGAAAATTACAGTACACCATGCAAGCCTGAAGTCAGAATGCACTGCATCTGCTCAAATGGGTTACATAAATGCCAAGGATTATTAGAAGGGGGGGGGGGTAGGGGAGGCACCCAATGAAATGAGAAGTAGACTCAGAATAAAGATTTTCTTCACCCCAGTCATAATTAATGTATGGAATTCCCTTCCACAAAATGTGCTGGTGGCTACTGGCTCTGATTGCTTTAAAGGACGATTAGACAAATTCAGGGAGTAGGAGTGGTCTATTACTGACTGTTAATCATGATGGCTATGTGGAACCTCCAGGTTCAAAGGCTGTAGGTCTTTTAATATTAAGAATGGGAGCCATTACCTTTGTGCCTAGCTTTTGAGCCCTAGGGCCATCTCCATGCCACCACTGAAGACAGAAAGGTGTAAAGCAGCAGTTCCCAAACTGTGGGTTGGAAGTGGAACCCACTGGTGGGTTGCAACCTGATTTTTGGTAGGTCACAAAGCCCCAGAGCCTCCAATGAAAACACTGGTGATGGAAAAATTAGATAACTAATTGCCTCAAGTCCTGAAGCTATTTAAAAATTAGATAGCTGCAAATAATTGCCCTGCAAAGAGCTCAGCTCCTGCAGTTTGCAAGCATGTGTAAATATATGAAGATAAAATGCTTGAGTGTCTTTCTTCTGGTTATTATAACTGGTAAATATATTATTTCTTTCCAAATCTTTTTTAAAGTCTCAAAAACCTAGGTGGGTCTTGATCAAGTGTCATTTTTAAAAAATGGGTCCTGGTGCTAAAATGTTTGGGAACCATTGGTGTAAGGCAAACCTTATGACTAGTTTGAGGGGAAAGGAGGGAGAGATTTATTGCTCCTGCATCTGTGAAATATTTTCCCCTGCACATATGAGCTGCTATTGTTATGGGACAATTTCCTTATCAGGGCTGGTCTTGAATTAAAAGTGGATCAAAAAGCATGAAGCTCCACCTATATGCATCATGTTTACTGAGAAGTCAGTGGAGTTGGGTTCAGTCTGCTCCCAAGCATGCTTAAGGCTGTAACATTGTTCTTAAAAATGTGTTACCTTATGATGGGGAGGAAGTCAGCCTGCAATCCTATTCACACTGACCTGGGAGGAAAGCCCCACAGACTATAATGGAATTTACTTCTAAGTAGACATGCATAGGCTTGAGCTGGGATATAGGTGTCAGGCAGCCAAGCATACTTTTGAGTAATGCACTGAAGTGCATAGCACATTGTCAACATGAGAACCCAATCCTATGCATGTCTACTCAGAAGTCCCATTATAGTCAATGGGGCTTACTCCTAGGTCGGTTTGGATAGGATTGCAACCTCAGAGCCCACTCCTATGCATGTCTACTCAGAAGTAAGTCCCTTTATAGTCAGTATTGCTTACTTCCAGGAAAGTGTGGATAGGATTGCAAGCCTGACTTCCGAGGAAGTGTGTCTTGGGCAGCAACCCTATCCTCACTAACACGCCTAGGCTTGGGCTGTAGGATCGCAGCTAGGTTGTCTGCTAGACATTGGACTGGGCAGGAGTCACCATGCTCGGGATGCGCTGTCCTGAAGGAGAAAGTCTGTCCCAGGAGGCTAGAGCCTCAGCCAGGCATCTCCCAAAGGGGGGGGGGTCGTCGGTGGGGCTTTGGAGAGCGGGGCTGGAACGCGGCTAGCGGAGAGCGCTTCGCCTACCAGCTCGTCTTTTCCCTCCGGCAGCCGGGCACGAGGAGGAGGAGGAGGAGGAGGAGGAGGCGGCGGCGCAGAGCACCCTTGCCGCCTCCTGCTCGCCTGCGCCCGGGCGCGCGCGCCCTAGTTCACTGCTGCCCTCCTTCTCCCTCCTCCCTCCCGCAGACAGCAGCAGGGCGGGCGCTGCGACTGAGGCTGCGCGCACGGAGGAAGGCAGGCAGCCCAGCCAGCCGAGTCGGCGGCCGCTGCTGCTGCAGGCGGAGCAGGCAGGCGAGCCAGGTGCTGCGCCGCGGTCCCCTTCCCTCCTCCGCGCCCGGGCCGCGATGCGCCTCCCCGGCTCTCCAGCGTAGCGGCAGCAGCAGCGGGAGACTCCTCCTCCTGCCCGGGGATGCGCTCCTCTCTCCCGCAGCCGGGCCAGGCGGCTCCCGCGGCGGCGGCTGGGAAGGCCTAGCCGAGCTCCGCGTCCTTTCCAGCCGCACGCCTTGCCTGCGCCCGCACGCCCTTCCTGCAGCCGCCTCCTCCTCCTCCTTCGCCAGCTAAACCCGACCCGGCAGTGATGGCAGACGAGCCGCCGCCGCCGCCGCCGCCCGAGCCCCCCAACGGCGGTGGTCCAGCCGCGGAGGCTCCCCCTTCGCTGCCGGCGCTGGTGCCAGGGCTGCAGGGGGCGGAAGCCAGCGCGCTGCAGCACAAGATCAAGAGCTCCATCTGGTAAGACGGGGGCGATGGGGGAGGCCAAAAGGGGCGGGGGGCTGTGCCCCTATCTACACTTTGCTGTGCCCCTATCCACACTTTACTGTAATTGACTACAATGGCAGTTACTTCTGAGTAGACATGCCTAGGCTTGGTCTCTAAGGCTGCAATCCTATCCACTCTTTCTTGGGAGTAAACCCTATTGACTATAACGGGACTTACTTCCGAGTAGACATGCCTAGGCTTGGGCTCTTACTCATGCATGCGCTGCATGTGCACAGCCGCCTCCTGCTGCATATTTATCGGGTGCTCGCCGTGGTGGGTTGGGGTGGTGGTGGTGCTGCATTTGTGCACGCGCCCCCACCCTATTTCCCATTGATCTCCGTGGGGCTTCTTCCTCCCCACCCTCCTTTTGACACATGGGGGGTGGTGGTGGTGGTGGTGGTGGTTGTTTTCTTTTTGGAAACGTTTGCACCACCAGCAACACCACCTCTCTTGTGGTTGTTGATGTTGTGTTCTGGCTGGAAACCTGCAGTGCTATTTAAAAAAGGAGGAAGGTTGCAAGTTCCAGCACGCGACAGTGTGTGTGTGTGTGTCTGTCTGTCTTTCTGTCTGCAGGGTGGGGGAGGGGGAATGGAAAATGTGTTTACTTGGCTCTGCAGAGAGAGAGAGACTGACACGCGCGCGCGTGCGCGCACTCTCACGCGGAGGAGCGGAGCAGGCGGTGCAGCATAGTGTGTGTGTGTCAATGCAATGCATGCAGGAAGGAGAGCCCGTGGAGCATGCAACGCAAAGCTTCCCACACCCATCAGAACGGGGCTGCTTCTGAGACCATAGGGAGGGAATGGGGGTTGCATCAGCCCCACTTGTCTCCTGCGTGCAAAAGCAGGTCGCTTGGCAAGTGGGCATTGGGGCTGGGCAGGAGCACAGAGGCAAGAAATAGCAGAAGCCACAGAGGAGGGTGCTTGCTGCTCTGGAGGAAGGCTCATCTGCCTCTGCCGCATGTTTACATGCATGCCCTGGCATTGCTGCTGCTGCTTTTGCTGCAGACACCCAGAATGGTGTGACTTGCTCTCTTGTTTACAGCAGCTTCATCGCCTTCCCATGGAGGGTGTCATTTTTTGGGGGGGTTATGATTGGCCTCCTTTTTGGAATCGAAAGCAGGCAGACCTGCTCCTTTCAGTAGTGCTACAGAAGGTGTTCATTAAAAGAAAAAAAAGAAGACTGCAATACATGACCTGTGCTCCCCCACTAGATAGTGTGGCTTGCAGCAGCCTGCTATGAAAGAAATTGGGCACATGAAATGGAGGCACCTGATTTTTTTTATGATGGCATTTGAAGCATCTTGATCCCCTGTGCTGCAAGACTTGGAGGGTGGGGGCATAAAAGCATAATGCATGACTTGTCAAAGAAATGGCCTTTTATTATTTTTATTTTTAAATAAAATACTGCAAAGGCCTGCCCACCTTCCAATATGTGCATGCTACTCTTTTGAAACCTTTAGTAGAATACATCTGATTTCATCTTTTCAGGTTGACCGTTTTTATAGTATGTGTGTTTGGTATTGCTCCAAGTGATAAAGGACAGATTGAGAGCTGCACAATGAAAAATATGTAGGGTAGGAGACAATCTCTGAAAACAATAAGATGCACTGGAGATTGTGCTGTACCTTGTAGGAAAGAATTCCATTTCGAGTGGTAAGTATTCTGAGCAGGCTGTAGGAGATGCTCTCTATAAAGTTGTCATTAAAAAAAATAGCTTGGAAAATGTTGTTCTGTTTGCTGTCTCCATCGTCTGCACACTGCCTTTGTTTTGTTTACAGAATGCCATGAGTTAGAGGATTTCTTCGTTAACATTCTCTCCATTAGTGCCCTGGTTGTATGTTAAGGCTTCTCAAGCATTTGACTTAAAATTATTTTTTTAGTCACTGGTTTGGAAATACTCCTTTCATTTTCCTTAAGAAATCAGCTTCTTAAATAGTATGTTTACATCCTTGGTATTCAGATGAGGTGTAATATCCAAGTTGAAAGACAAAATGGCTACTAACTCAAGCCTCTCCCTTTTTGTATGCACTCACATGTATAGGCTTAAGTCAGACACAAAGCCAGAGGGTTCTTTTTCACTCAAACTCAAGCCTTTTTTTTTTTTTTTTAAGACGGTCGAATATATTGTTGATGATGAATTCACTCAAGCACAGCTTCTGCATAACCCCTGTCTTTTCCTTGGGGCTTGCTGAAGAGTTCATGGGCAAGCATGACCAGTGGCTGTGCTTACTGGGTTATGCTTTTACTGGGTATGTTATTGATGGGCCATTGCAAAATACATGAAGCTATCCATGGGTTTCATGAAGGTGACATAAATCGTGGAGAATTCTTTTTTCCCCCCCGTAAAGGTGATCCTAAGCGCTCTCACTTGTAAGGGTGCCCCCTAATTTCAAGAGAGGTTACTTTTTTAGTGTTTAGGTGTCTAACTCAGCATTTTCCAAATAGTGGATGGTGACTCACTGGTGGGGTGAGACCTGATTTTGGTGGGTCACAGGCCCACCACAACTAGGGAGCCACCACCCATTATGAACTGGAACCATTGCTATGTATCGCCCTGGACTGACTTGTAGCTTCCTGGTTGCAGTGGGCACACTGCAGATCAAAAATCAGGTCACAACCCATAGTTTGGAAATGTAATGCATCATGGCATGTGACATGGCCAATGAGGCAGTCCATGTTCCACCGTGACCTACACGTGACTTCTGGTTTACACCCCATAATGTCTGGTGGCCCAGCAGCTTGCATGGGCCCACAAACCCCTGTAGATAACTAGGTGGGTTATGGGGGGGGGCAAAGCTTGGGAACTGCAGATCTAGTTGTTTTGGGCACATGCTTCATAATAATAAGTATTCATTTCCATCAGCCACTTTGTACTCCAGGGCACCCATCCTGAAAATGCAAAGCAAAAAGAGAGCCCACCTTGAACTCCATGGGAGGAAGTTCTGAGTAAACATGCTCAGTAACTTGACCAACAGGATGAATACTCAAGCATTAAATTAAATTTAAATTCCAGTTCTCCTCTGCTTCAAATAGCTAAAGATAGTGTGTAGGAGGTTAACCCATCTGATTCTGGCCCTGCGAGAAAGGCTAGGCTGTGAGAGTGAGGGATTCGTCTGAGATGTGAACTAGGTTTGAGTGGAAGAATTTGAATGTAAATCTTCTTGATTCAAGGCCAGTGCAGTAGCCATTTTACACCATTTATTTCCCAGTGCACACCTGTGTGTAGGGTAGTGATTCAGATTCATATAGTCTTTTGGTGCTTTAAAGGGTAGCAAATTTTATTGTAGTATAAGCTTTTGTGCTGTGATCAGTTTTAGTTTTTGGGGTGGCACAAGACACTTATTGTGTTTGCTCCTGCAGACTGATATGGCTGTCCCTCTGAGAAGTTAAAATAATGTAATGTATTACACGATTAATCAGATCCTTATTAGTGAGAATAGAACCAAGAAGTGGAATTTTACTGTAGATGCAGTTTATATCCCTTTTAACTGTGTTTCTCTTGTGGAACACACCCTTTCGGTATCAATGAGCCATTCCTCATGTTGCATAGGAGATCATGTCTGTGAAACAATCTAAAAAACGTACAAGGTATCTTTAAATTTGTACAGTGCTCCCACATGGCAGTGCCCTTGCGCATGTTCTGCTCAGGGACCCTTTTTGTTTTGCTCTGACAATGGCTGGCTGTGGAAAAGGCATGTGCTGCTTCTACTGTGCACTGTGTGGCTAGTAAACAGTCTTCAGCTGAATGGGCTTATCTCTCTATTTACTGGTACTCATATGGTCAGCCAGGGTTGTTGCAAAGTGTTGCAATTTATATTAAGCATTGGTATGATTTTCTAATGCCATTCCTATCTAATGCTCTGAACCTTTGGGTTAGGGTGGGTAAAAATCCAGTAAATAAATGAGAAGGTCCATGTATGGTAGGTGGCATGTGGTTCATGGTGTCTGTTCAGTAGTAAGGCTTAAAGTGACATCTCGTCTTTCTGAGTTGCTATGCTGGACAAAAGCATTGAAAGACTGTTAACTCCCTAATCTTTAGGGAGGATTTAATTGATTGAGCAGTGTCCCAGAAGGGAATTGGGAAGAAGCATATGTCTTTTAAAGGTGTTTAAAACCGTAAGTATATGTTTGCTTGCAGGATGAATTGTAATTAGAACTGTCATTTGTTTAAAAAAACTCCAATTGATTGATCATCTGCTTTTAATAGATTAAACTGAAATAAATGTACATATATAAGTGCCTCTCATGTTCATTACTGAATGAACTAAAGCTCCCACTCAGATACTTTTTTTGCTTTTGCAACCATGCATCAGTGCCAAAATGTCATCTTCCATTGTGTCCTAAACTTGTAGCCCCAATAACTAATATTTGACCTTACCAATTAATTGATATACCTCTTCTAATTAATCCACTTGGGCTATAGTTGATTTTCCAATAGAACCTTAATCTCTCATTTGCGTTCTGTAAAAGTGTACAACAATAATATAAATTGTTATTATATGCTATATTATATATATTATATTATATTATATATTATATTATATATATAAATATAATTATATATATATATATATATATATATATATATATATATATATATATAATTATAAATATATTATATTATATATTATATATATTATATATATGTGCTGCTAAAATTGAAGAGTTGGAAGTCATAAACCAATTTGAACTTGTTCTTTTTTTTTGTAAGAACAACTGTTATGAATGTCAGCCCTCAGCACCACAGTGAATATATTTTTGCTTCTGGTTAGTTAATTTTGGGTGCAAAACCTAACCAACTTCCCAGCACTGACATAACTGTGCCAATGTGGCATGTGTTGCATCCTGTATTGGGGAGGCAGTCAAGATGGCTTCCTCAAGGCAAGGGCTTGCTTATTCCCTTAAATTGGGACTGCATTGTGGTAAGATCAGTGCTGGAAAGTTGGTTAGGATTGTACCCTTTGTTGATTAAAATAAGTTTAATAACACTGAAGTAACTTAGCAATTGCTAAGGTTGTCTTTAAAAACCAAGTAGGGTCTAGTTGCATTTGTTAGAAGTTGATAGGAACACCGTATGCATAAAGGATTTTTGAAAATACTACACTGGTTTCCAGAGACAGCCCTGTGTAGACCACATTCTAGGTGTTACTAGGCATGACTGGCAGTGGTGAGGTCTCTGTTCTCTAGGATAGACTGCAGCTGGCAATGGTAAAGGGTTGTCGTGGTATGTCTTTCACAGTTCACAAATATTGCAACTATACAAAAATGGGTAAAAGATACAAAGATAACCAGGATGGGATGATGCAAAAATGAGATTGATCAGCGCCCCTCCCCCAAATATTCAGAGGTCCAGTTGGGTTTTTTTAACTCACACACTTGAGTAGCACCAAAAAAGCCCTAGATTTTTATAGCTTTTGGTGATGTAAGCAATTATTGGTTAAAGAATATTTATATGCTATTTTTCAACAAATGTTCACAGAGTGGTTTTTGTGTCAAAAAATGAAGGGAAAAAGAGATCCTGTAGTAGAAGGACTTGCCATCTTAAAAAACAAGCATAAGTGATAAGGGAGATAGACACCACAAAGCAGCCACTAGAAAAGATGCTCTGCTAGGATGAATAGTTGCTTCTCCTCTGCAAAATATAAAGAGAATTGCCTCGTAAAATTATTAGGAGCATTTACAGAAATGTATCTGTTCTAAGATGTGCACTGTAAATGAGTGCAGGTCAACTGTGTATTGCAGAAACATCATATTGGTGCTAAGTAAATATACCCAACCCTACGTATGCTTACTGCAGTCGATCACAGAGTTAAGCTTCCATAAATCGGTTAACTTCAGCATGTTGAAGTACACTTACTCTGTGTCTGGATTGTGACCACTTGTTGTTAAGATTATTTACATATATAGCTTTTCAACAAAACAGTAATTCACCAGGTGGTTTGTGTAGCACATCTGTTCAAGTAAGTCCCACAGTTTCAGCCGAACTATCTTCCAAGAAAAGATATTTAGGATGGCAACTTGTGGACTAGTTCACGTGTTACAGTAATAGATTCCTACTCTTGGGAGCACAGAAGTGATCTCTTTGTGTGAGCAATTTGGGACTTTCAGGTTCTGAGAGCTGAAATCTTGTATGAAATTAGGTCAACTTTTTTTGTTTACATGTATATATGGGGCTAGGAGCATACCCAAAAACCTGTATGCACACCGTTTCCCCCCCTTGCCAGGCATTGTCTGTATCAGTGGTTCTCAAACTGGTGGGTTGTGACCCACCAGTTTGTGTAAAGAGTTCACTGTCCCTTTAAGGGGAGGGGGGTGAGGACAACGATGTGATCCCCAAGATTGTGTTGCTAATGGGGTGGAAGGGGGTTGGCTGCAGGAGGTGCGGGAAGCCCTGCACTGCCGTCTGCAGGGCTCCCTGATGCTTAGAATGTTGAAAAAAGCAATCACAAAGAACTTCTTCTTTACGTTTGCAACTAGGAAGTGCTTTGCACCTGATTTTTCAATGTTCTAAACATCGGGGAACCCTGCGGAGGGCTGTGCGGGACTCCCTGCACCTCCTGCAATGTCCTGCAGCTACCTGTAAGTAAAAGCACCCCCTTCCACTCCCGTTAGCTATGTGATCTTGGGGATCATGTCACCTCACTCCCTTCCCCTGCATAGACTTACCCTGGTAGTAAAATTCCCAGGAAGTTTGAGAACCACTGGTCTATATCATACAATGCTGATCAGAAGGCCCCAAATTATTGGAGACCTCCTGGATAAGTAGTGCAGGGTAGAGAGGCACTTAAGGTTGCAAATTGCCCCAGCCTTTCTGTGTTTTTTGGGATTTAATTTGTGCTTGTTTTTATTTTAGATTCATTAAAGTTTAGTGGTTCCTAAACTTTTTCGACTGGTGGCTTCCCATTAGGGCTGCAATCCTATATATTGTATACAGTGTCAGGTTTTTTGTGAGAACTCTGCAGCTCCCCTGATTGGATTCCCTGGGGACCCATGGTTCACAGTTTGGGAATCACTGCCTTAAAGCTTTTATGGTAATCACTTTTGTATCCAGACACATAAAAACTCAAAAGGGAGACCTTTGTTTTGCTCAACTGTGTGTGAATGTGGGGTTTCAGTTAATTTTAGGAAGAGAGAGTATTTTGTTTGTGTATGTGGAGGGGAAGTCGTTGGCCCAGAGATTGTGGACAGACATCTATGATGTTCCTGACCTTTGAGATTCTATCTGCAATTTCATTAAAGTTGCAAAAGCGCATGCCACTGATTCACACAGGCAGCACCGCAGGGAAAGAAGAGGGCTAGGGGGGGGTCAGTTTCACATTCTCAGTTTTCCAGACCCAAGAAGCATGCTGTCACTCCAGGGGGCTGGAGACAAGGGTGTGGTTCAAAACAAGGTTAACTTCCAGAGGAGGCTGGCTGGGATCCACACATGGTAAGAATGAACCAGAAGGTGGAGTTCCAGGATAGGCAGAGGAAGATCAGAAGGACTGTAAGCAGAAATACAGTAAAACAGCTAGGGCAGTGGTTCCTAAACTTATTAGAGGCCCTGCTTTGCTGCCTGATTTGTAAATGCCTAAGGGTGTGGCTGTAATGGTGATTGGGCAGCATACTCCCCCAATAGCAGCTTGTTTAACCCTTGATGCACATAGCTAGAGGTGTTTGAAAATGGTGTTATTTATTTTACTCGAAAGTAAGCCCATTGGGTTCAGTAAGACTTAGATTGTAAATCTATCTTACTCACCAGAAGCAAACACCTCTACACATAGCCTAATCTGCCCTGTCAGTTACGTGACCCAACAACAATTGAGTCAGGACCCACTGGTGGGTTCCACACCCATAATTTGGGAACTGCTGAGCTAGAGGTTAATCTGAGGCAGCTGCAGTAGAGGTCACAACCCACTGGTGAGTCCAGAAGCAGATGTGAGGTCAAAGTCAGGCAGGGATTGTGTTTCAAGGAAGCAGTTGGGAAAAGGGAGCCAGTTGTGTAAGCTAAATCCTCTCCCTAGCAGACTGCTAAGACTGAAGAGTTGCGTCTGAGGCCAGGGATGGTGGACAGGGATTGACCCTTGGGGTCAGCTAGCTAGCTGAATGCTCAGGTCGGCTCCCTTGAAGCCAGAGCTCAGTTTTGCAGTAGAAACACAGTACCTGTGGAGTACAAAGTGCTTCCTGGGTGCTTTGTTTGGGAACGACTTGCTTTCCTAGCAGATTGAAAAGTGTTGAAGATTTGAGAGCATAATCCATTGGCATCATTTCTGGTGGGAGGCCCTTTGAAAATGGGAGCTGCATGACATAGGAGGAGCTTATGGCTAGTGCTGGGACCTGTGTCTGGCCAGCAGCCCAGAAAGGGGAAGGGAGGTGGGATTGAGCCAGGGTTTCCTCCTTGCCTGCATGCCTCAGTGCTACTGTTCCAGGCCCAGGCAAGCATCATGTTGCTTTGCATAATGCTATCTTTTGTGCTTGGCTCTAAGAACCCTGGTCTGGCCCAGGATTTGCCTTGCCTTCCTCTCTGTGGTAGACTTGGCTGGTTAATTCACAAACTGAGTTGAACTTAATCTCCTTTCTTGCCAGTTTTTTGAGTTTCACTCCCCTGTTGGGATTTCCAAATTCACACCTGGGGAGGGATGGGGAGAGTCCCAGTAGAGGCGTGTCCCGTATCTGCGGGGTTTCTGTTCCAGAACCCTCCTCATTTAAGTGAAACTGCAGATACAGGTGAACGTGGCACCCAACCCTCCAGATCTGAAGGAAGCTCTGCTCCTCCTGCCTCCAGAGCAGGGGTGCTCACACTTTTTTGGCTCGAGAGCTACTTTGAAACCCAGCAAGGCCCGGAGATCTACCAGAGTTTTTTTACAATGTTCGTGCCATCATAACGTATAACATTTATGTGTACAATGTATGTTGGTGTACCTTGCATAACTGCATGAGCCAATATTGCACAACACAACATAATTAACTATAAACATTTTTTGTAATTACTTGAGTTTACTTTGATGACTTGCACTGAAGTGAATCAGCCAAGGATGCATAGTTCGGACAGTAGCTGCTGACAGCTTATGAACTACTCTTGTTGAAAAGTAGTATATAAGGCAGTTTACATAGTGAAATAAATCAATAAAGATAAAAAAATCGGGCATTGGCAGTTTCCCTGGTTCAGGGCTAAGCAATACATAGTGCCTCCAGTGAATTCTTTTGCTTCATAGTAGTATATTTGCTGGCATTTCAACATAATAGCATTTGCCATAACAGAATTAGATGTGTTGGGGTCAACCTTATGCATGTCTACTCAGAAGTAAGTCCCATTAGAGTCAGTGGGACTTACTCCAGTGTAAATGTGGATAGAATTGCAACCTCAGAACCCAACCCTATGATGTTACTCAGCAGTAAATCCCATTATAGTCAGTGGGGCTTACTCCTGTGTAAATGTGGACAGAATTGCAACCTCAGAGCCCAACCCTATGGTGTCTACTCAGAAGTAAGTCCCATGCTAGTCAATGGGGACTACTCTCCGGTAAGTGTGGATAGGAGCTTTAGAGCCCAATCTTTTGCATGTCCCCTCAGAAGCAAGCTCCATGCTAGTCAATGGGGCTTACTCCCGGGTAAGTGTGGAGAGGATTGCAGCTTGTGTACCCAAGCCTAAGCCTGTCTCCTCAGAAATAAGTCCCATGCTAGTCAATGGGGCTTACTCCTGGGTAAGTGAGGAGAGGACCGCAGCCTTGGGCGCCTGCATCTCTCAATTGCTGCTGAACTTCCCCAGCCAGAGGCTGCCACCACCCTGCATCAGCGGCACTTCTGAGTGGCCCCAAGCAACTCCTCCAGACAGTCCCGGGCTGCTCCCGAGCCCTTCTGGAGACACTCCTCAGGTTCTCCAAGGCACAACCGAAGTTCTGCTCCGAGCCTTCCCTCGGCGACTCCCTCCTAACGGAGCACCATAGCCTTCCTCCCGCCCCCGCCGCCGGGAGCCCCGGCACCTCCACCACAACTGCTGCCCCCATTGCCTCCAGCCCCACTCTCCACTCGCTGTCCCCTCCCGGCCCCCGTACCTCACCTAAGAGGGGAGGGTCCGCGCCCAGTGGCCGCTCTCAGCTGCTGGGAGGGGGGCTCAATGGCTCCGCAACGGCGGCCCCATCAGCGGCGTCTCCACCTGAGGAGGGACCAAGCCCCCCTCCCCGAGCCACTTCCGGTCCCTCTGCTAGGAGACAGGCGTGGGGAGAAGAGCGTCGAGTGATAGAAGAAAGCGCCCAGGCACTATAGAGGCAAAATGAGTTGATCGCGGAGCCCTTAGTCTAGTCTAGACTAGACTAAGGACTCCGCAATTGACTCATTGCCTCGCGATCGACCAGTCGATCGTGATCGACGTGTTGAGCACCCCTGCTCCAGAGGGTCATCTGAGTGGACTTTGCCAGGCTCAGACTGAGCCTTAGAACAAAAAGAAAGTTGCTTTTGGCTTTTTCCGTTAAAAAAGCTCCCCGGGGCTTCCCCGGGCCTCCCAATGACTTATCAGGCATTTTAAAAGTACAGGGAGCCTTATAATGCATTAAGATAAAATTATGGTTATTAATAGGCATTAAACGTACTAGGGCTCCCCTTGCCTCTGGAGTGGGTGCAAGCCAGAGGCGTGCACGGGGCGGGCCCCGTGGATCTGATACACAGATAAGTGAATCTGCAGGTATGGGATCTGTGGATACGGGGGGGGGGGCGTACGTGAGAGGTAAGTATTTCCATAGATCAGTGGTTCTTAAACTGTGGCTCATGACCTAATTTTTGGTGATATGTGTAACTGGCAGGGCAGATTAGGTTATGTTTATCAAAGCTTAAACAAGCTGCTATGGGGGAGGGAGTACTGCTGCCCAATCACAATTATAGCCACATCCCTTGGCATTCATAAATCTGGCAGCAGTCTCGAAGGCCTCAAAAACTTTGAAAACTACTGCCATAGATAATACTGTAGTCATAGAACAGTTTTCTGGGGTCAACTTATCTGGTGTGGCCGGCAGCCCACCCAACCTTTCTGAGAGGGATGGACTCTCACCAGTGGGCAATGCTACTTGTTTCGAGGCATTGCTGGTGCTCACGGGCCTACTGCAGGGCCTTCTGGGTCACTCAAAGTCTGCTGCCAGCAGGAAGACTGGAGGTACTGGGTGAGGTGCTGGAAGAAAGAAGTAGAAGCCCCTTACAGCCCACCTTAAGACCCCTGGCAGGGAGCTGGGTCAAAGAACGCAACCTGGGAGGGTTGCTCAAAGGGGTGGGGTGGGGGCAGTAGAGAGAGCCTAGTGGGGACTCCTGTTGGATTCAATGGTGGGCAGGAAGGAATGGAACCCATAGGGGATTCCACCATTTTTAAAGTTCTCTAGCAGGCCAATGAGGAGACTAATACTGTGCACAACTCCAAGCCTCTAGTGACCCTTGTAGAAGAACCGCACTCAGGAAGGAGGCAAGTGAGTGGCACAACCCCTTGCCCAGGGGTAGCTGACCCCAAGACCAAGAAGGCCAGGGGGCCCACGGCAAGTGCCCCCTCCCACAGATCCAGACAACAATGATGGAACAAGCTTCACTCAGTGGAACATTTTCTTTTATCTCTTTTTATTAAACATATTCAGGGCTTTAACAAAACATCCAGCATATAGATGAGTTACTAACACATGGAAATCTTGCTGTACCCTTCTTCCAGCCTATATCCCACCTCAGTAGCATGACCTAAGAGCCTCCTTTCAGTTTGTTTCAGACTTGAAAACATTAGAGAAGCAAGGGCCATATATAACAAAAAGTTTTTCCCCACTTTTT
The DNA here is from genome assembly GCF_035046505.1 of Tiliqua scincoides. NCBI lineage: Eukaryota > Metazoa > Chordata > Lepidosauria > Squamata > Scincidae > Tiliqua > Tiliqua scincoides. The sequence continues at coordinate 28,475,393 of NC_089828.1, forward strand.
GTAGACCATATATTGACTTCTATGATTCACTCCCCAAGGCATAGGAGGTCTTTCAGGTTTGGACCTTGGCTACTGTGAACTCTTGGCTCTTTATTGAAGGGTCCTCTAACTTTCAGGGCTATTCTGTATGATTACCACCTTTTTCTCCAGGCTGGTCGCCTGTGGCACAGAGGAACAGAAACTCCTGTTTTTTTCATCTCCTTGCTGGGAAAATCTTCTAATTTCTGTGTGTCAAGTCAGGTGCTGTTAAAGGCACAGGGAATAGACTTGGAGAGGTAAGAACCTCACTTGCTTGGTCATGGTAGTGTTGATATAGAAGCCCATGGCTAGCTTACTGCTTATCATGCAAGAAATTTGCAGCTCGTTCTCCTCCCAGGAATGGGAAAAGCTGGTCCTTTTCTATTAGCTAAAGTTCTGAAAGGGGAAGGAGTCGAACACAAAGCAGTAGCACAAATGGTTGATCCCTAAACTCTCCTTTTGTTCCTCTTTCTGTAGCTCCCTGCCTCCACCAGCCATGATTTCCTTGAGTCTCTTCACCATCCTCTCTCACCTTCAGCTGTCCTCCCTGGCTTTCATACAGCATTCTTCACTGCCCAGCACTTTTGTTCTTTGTGCCATTGCACCCATGGGATCTGTGCTTGGGCAGAGCAACCTCAGACTTCTGCAGCTTTAACCAGGAAACTGGCACTTGCTCTAGGAGGGTGGACTTAGAACATAAGAAGAGTCCTGCTGGATCAAGCCAAAGGCCCATCTAGTCCAATTTCCTGTCTCTCACACTGGCCCACCAAATGCTTCAGGGAGCACACAAGACAACATGACACAATCTTTGTCTTGGTGCTTTCCCCTGCATCTGGCATTCTGAGGCTTCCTTGCTCCTTGGGCCGCATGAGCTTTTCTACACATAACTTTTCTTCCTGTTCTTTTCTCAGTTGTTTGGCCTCCCTCAGGCCATTCTGCTCATTCTGAGAGTGGTTTACATTGCCATTGAGGATCAAAGTATAAGTGTATAAAATATTCTGCCTTTGGAGTTCCATGCCACAGTCCTTAGATGTCTGTTTTAATTGCTGTCTAGTTCCAGAAGAACTCCGGTTTGCAGTGTAAGAGTTAACATTATCTTACCCTTCCCCTGGGAAGTTTGAGGTGATACACATAATCCCTCCCCCATTTTATCCTTATCAACCTGTGCAATAGTCTAGACTGAAAGAGTGACTAATTGAAGATTACCTGTTGAACTTTGACTGGAGGGGGGGCAACTTGAAGCAAGGTAGATTCAGTTCTGGCTCAGCACTCTCACTGCTACACCACACTAGCTTTCATAAGTAATAATTTTAAAAATCCATCCATATGCAAAATTACAGTGCAAATTGCTTGGTGAACTCTTTTGTTTAAAAGCTGTGTATAAACATTTTTAATGATAAAAGGTGGTTAAATTAAAAGGTGGATAGTTTAATACTGGAAGATTCTCTCTCTTCCCTAAGTGGTGATAAAAAAAAAAACAATTTGGCAACATTTTGTAGAAGTCTTTATACTCAGCCTCTCACATCCCTAAAGAAAATTCTGAAAATATTGGGGTAGTCACCAAGTTAGCCCTGTGTTGAAGAGATCACAAACAGAGTTTCATGGTGGGGGGGGGGGCATTCCATCAAGTAATTGGAACGTAGGCCTTTATGGTGAGTCTTAACCATGGCTCTGAAGTGAACTGGGAGCCAATGTGGCTAGAAGTGGGTAGATAGACTCTTGTGTCTCTGTATTTAGTAAACAGTCAAGTTGCAGTCAAGGTTTGTTAATGCTGGAAAAAACTTGAGACTTTGTGAATGTTAACAAAGTTGTTTGTGAGGCTCTTAATTCTGAGGCCCCTTTGCATTTTTTCTCTCACTTGAGGATGGGGTGCGGGGTGGCAGCATAGAATTTCTTACATGGTAGCATTTTCATTATAGATTCTTGCAGAAAGATGTTTTGGAGACCTTTCACATGACCAGACTCCTGAAACTAGAAGTCATTGGTACAGTTACAGACATTCCCCCAAATCTGAGACATGAGTGCTTGGTGCCACAATAAAGGAAGATAGATAATGGGCACAGGAGGGGTGGAGAGTCATGGATAAACGAACCTGCAGATATGGGAACTGCGGATACGGGGGGGGCGGATACAGATACTCTCAACAGCAAGCCTTTTTTTTTTTTTTTTTTAAGGAAGGCTTAGGGGTTGGGCTGGAATTTGTTGTTTCTGGGACCCTAGCTGCTATATCCAGAAGAGGGGAGAGTGTATGTTCAAAGAACCTGAAATGCCACGTCCATCCAGGTATATTTTTCCCATTGCTTAGGCCAGAGGTTCTCAAACTCTCAGGGAGACTTTGAGCTATAGTAAGTATGCGTGGGGGCGGGAGGAAGGCAGTGACACAATCCGTTGGATTGCACCTCTTTGGAGGGCACAGGGGCTTGCTGCCACTTATCAGAGCCTTTACCAGCCTCCACAGGGTTTCCCATGCTGCAGAGACCCTCACAATCGTGGTTGTGACCACTTGCGGTTTTGCATTCGCAAAACCTGAAGTGATTGTGATCACGGTTTTTCCTGACTCTGCAGCCTGGTGAGGCCTGTGAAGGCTGGCGCGGGGGCTCCCCAAACCCCCAGGAAGTTGCTGCAGGCTCTGGTAAGTGGCAGCAAGCCCCTGAGCCCCTCCAAAATGCTAGATCGCATCATCCCCTTTCCCCCCTCCCTGCCCCTTAAGGGAACAGAGGCCAGGGCTCTTTGGCTGGGACGTTACGATGCTGTATATTATATTAAATACTGTATATTATATTATATGCCCCAGTTTGAGAACTACTGGCTTAGGCTTTTGTGTGCTACATTTTATCTTCTGTCTATACGTAACCCAACATAAGTCTCAATAAAGACTTATTAGGTTGTTCTCCTTCCAAAGGAATTTCATGCTAGAAGTGAGGGCAATGGCCAAGCATCTTCTGGGAATGTAGAAGAGTAAGACCCAGCGATACATTAGCACTGGGTCTTAACCCTGTTTGCAAAGCTCTTTTTCTGTAATTCCTCATGATGATATTGGTTTCCTGGAAAATTCGGAATTTGAGCACTTTCCAAAACCTTACACAGGGCATGATTGGATAGTATGTCTTATTTGAGGTATATTTAGTTAACAAAATTATAAGAATACCCTATGATAATTTTTTATGTTCCAGTAGCCAAATATTTGAACAGAAATTTGATTAAGAAAAACTTTTCAATCAAATATGTGTTAAAGGTTCAAATTAAAAGCTTTTGCAATTGAGACCTCTACAGTTTTCTCCCTTCCCTCAGTGTCTTCACTTATGATGGTACAACAGATTGAAGTAGTCATAATGCCTCACTGAAAAAACAGCAAAGTAACTAAAAGCACATAAAAACTAACATCTTCTGCAAACACTCCCAACTTCCTCAGCTTAGAAAAAGAAATGACTTGGCTCTGTGTGTTTACTGAAAGGGAAACAAAAATTAATCAATGTTGGTTTTGCTTTCACATACCATCTGAGATAAATGTAGCTTTGGTTTTGATTTGATGAGATGAATTCATAACTTGATATTTGATTTGGATTGTGTATTTGTGGTTTTATTATTCTCCTGTTAGCAAATCAGTAAAACTCATGTTCATGCACTTCTTAGGAATCACCTGAAAAACATTTCATTACAACTTTGAAATTACCAAGCTTGCCTAATACTATATTGTATTGGCAGTGACATTAATTCATTGTTAATGAATTTTGCGAAACAATGAATCTTTTAGAGGTAGAAAAATAAAGCACTTCTGTCCTACATCTGAGAGTATACAAATTGTTTATTTAAGTTTATATCATGCCTTAGGCAACTTGCAACAATTTTTAAGGCAATAAAAAGCAACTAAAATAAAATGAAGCAACTACAGTATAACAAAGGGAGCATAGAAACAGACCATCAAAACAAATAAAGCAAATTGACAACTGATTAAGTGCTTAAATCCTTGAAGCTAAAGAAAATAAGTAGGTGGAGAAGGAGCCAGCTTGATCTCCGGTGGTAGGAAGTTCTAGAGCTGGTGCTATCATAGAGAAGGCCCTCTCTTGAGCTGCTACCAACAAAGCTTCCATTGCTGATGGCACCCAGGTTTGGGCCTTCTAATAAGGAACCATTTAATAATCGGGGCAATAATTTTGTCCTGCGCCATTTACGATTTTAAAGGAAAAGACCAGCACCTAGAATTGTAGATTTACATGGACTGGTAGCCAGTGAAAGTGGTTTAAGAGTGGTACAATCAGAGCACCTGGTGCTGATCAAATCTTGTGCAGTCATGTTCTGCACTATTGGAAGTTTTCGGATTGCCTTTGAGCACAACAGGACACAGTTGGTGCAAAGGTGCTGTGTGCTGCCTCCACTGTCTGGCATTCAGGAGCAAAATTCAGTCTAGAGCACTCCTAAACTATGGACCTAATCCTTCAAGGGGATCACAGCCCCATCTAGAACAGTTTAACAATCCTGTACCCATGTCCCAGGACTCATGATAAATAACTTCTTTATCTAATCTGGATTTAATTTTGGGGAGTTTGCCATCATCCAACTTGTCACTGACTTCAGCCAGTGGTTCAGGTCTTCCACAGATCATGTGGCATCTGTTGTGTGCAGAATTTGGGATTCAAATGATCTTAAATTTTCATTTAAAGAAGAAAAAATCTCTTACACAATCTAGGCTTGTTAGCTCTTTCAGGCATGTGTTGTAGAGCTCCAAGGGACCAGTAGATCAAGTAGCCCAACCCCTATAAGTAAAATATCTTGATAGAGCTGGCTAAATAAGGAGGCAAGAGAATGGATTTTGTGCGCTGTTGAGGGCGCTAGAATGAGAAGCAGCCATAATACTCGTGAAGCACAATTTAGTAGGAGGTTGACTTCAACACATCTTATTGAGATGGAGGGCTGCGTAAGAATGTGGTGATATGCTTGTGTGTCTCTCATTGATTTCAGTAAAGCTGTGACTAAAGAAGCTGCTGGTGGATTTTGCCCGGCTTTTAATGTTTTGGGTGGGTGCAGGATACTGTTTGGAATATTCTGCTTTGGGCACCAGAATGTCCTAGGCCTGCCCTCCTCATCCCTATTGTGTGCCTGTCTGGCTGCCATCCTTCATCACATTAAAAATGGCACTTTCTGGTGTTTGATATTCAGGTTTCCAATGTGTCTGGATAATGTTGGATGGATGGATCCTATTTTTAACAAACTGTCTGGTAGATCTACACATTTCTTCAGATGTCCACTGACATCAATGGACCTGTGCCTGGTGGTTGGACAAATTTCTGTGTTATCTGAAGTTAACTGTTGATCCTAAAGATGCAGCTGAGTGCTTTTAATTTCCCCACCACCTCTGAGTGAGGATTTTAACACCAGTATTGCAACATTCATTCTATAGCTTGCAGGACAGAAGAGAGCTTTGGCATATGGAATACAGGTACCCGTCATGTTATTCACTGGGGTTCTGTTCTGGAATCCCCAGTGAATAAAAAAAATCCATGGATACCAATTCATTGGAAAATAGTTTTAAAGACCCAGGTTTTGTTGGTCCTCTGTTGTTGCCCCTGAATGCTTTGGTATATAGACCAGCGATTTTCAACCTTTTTCATTTCAGGGACATGGACAAGATCCTAAAATTGTCAAGGCATGCCATCTCTTTTTAACCATTGATGAGGCACACCATGCTGCTGGTAGGGGGCTCATATCCCCCAATTACCCTACTAATAAATGGCCCTCCCCAAACTCCTACAGCACACCTGCAGACCATCCTCAGCACACCAGTGTGCCATGGCACAGTGGTTGAAAATCGCTAGTATAGATACTACAGGTGCAGCCTATTTATCCACGGATTTTTTATCTGCAGATTTGTCTCAATGAGAATGGGGTGGGGGGTACTGAAAGTCACACACACCTTTGCCTCCTTTGCCCTGAGCTGTCATCTTGCTTTAAAAAAACCGGGAGTGTTTGCCGAGCCTTGGAGAGACAGGTGAGGGTGAGCAGAGAGCCGGACTACAAGTCCCAGAATGCTCTGGGGCAGAGGAGTTTCCATGATGGCTGCGACCAGGGAGGGCTGCAGGAGCGGCAGCAGCGAAGAGAAAGAGGAGAAGCTGCAGTGCTGTCGGGAGGCTGCCTGGGACACAGAGGACTCCCAAGCAAGCTCAGGATCCCACCTGTGAAAGGGGAAGGGGGGAGGGGAGGGGATTGAGAACAGCTGCCTTAGTTTCCTTCCATCCGGAAGTGTCAGACTGCAGGCTGTATTTGCGTAACTCTATGGGATTTAGCACAACGTATTTTTTGTTAATCACACTGAGTCACGGAACGGAACTAACGTGGATAAATAGGCTGTACCTGTATACCACATTCAGCCACTAGATGGGGTGAATAATGGAATACGATGGAATGAAATTCATCTAGTGGCTGAATGTGATATAGCATCTATACTGATACATTCTGGGGTGACAACAGAGGACCAAGAAACCCAGAAATGGGTCTTTCAAGCTATCTTTAACCCCAAGAAGCTTGCAACCTGTGCTGTTTAACAGCGCAAAGGTAGGGAATTGAATTTTGGTGCTTTTTCCCCTTGTTACAAGGCATTTAAAGTTGGTCCCCGGTTTCAGCAGTGAGTCAAATCAGTGGATGCCAAATCAGTGGATACTGAGGTCCCACCTGTACTCATATTCACACTTGGTATATGTGTGTCCAATCCTGGTCCCATATTGTAGTTCACATTTTGAAAAACATTGTTTAAAATGTTTGCTAGGATGTTTTTACAGGAGGAGAGGTCATTTTGGTTAGAGACGTAACGTGTAGAAGCCATTAGAAAAAAATGTTTGGAAGCAATTAAAATACAGGGGCCCCCATATCCACGTATCCAGTATCCACTGTTTCACTTACCTGCGGATTGGGTCCGTGGTCCCCTCATGAGTGACCCCCACACATGTCCTCTCTAGAGACAAGGGAAGCTGAGGGTCTTCTGAGCCCAGCAGAAGCTGCATGCGTCTGCCCGCTGCCTCTGCCAGGCTCAGAATGACATTTACAGGCTGAAAAAGCTACTTAGGCTGAAAACCAGAAGTGATACTGTTATGCCTTTAAAAGGCACTAGGAAGGGACTAGAAGAGGGGACTATCCGCAGTTTCACTTAACCATGGGGGGTTCTGGAACGGAAACCTTGTGGGTGTGTGGGCACGCCTGTATATACATACACAAACTCTTACAAAGTTATGTAAAATTGAGCTGGGACAAACTAAGAGGTTGTTAAATTTCTGAAATAGAAATGTGTATTTAGTTTTTTTCAAATACTATACTAGAAGCTAGTGTTAGGATGCAGTAGCTTGCAGGTCTATCTGTAAAGCTACATTGTATGCACACTTGGAAGTAAACCCCTTTGAAAAAGGTGAGATTTACTTCTGAGTAAATACCCCTAGGATTAGGGTGCATGCTATCCAAGCATATATATGTTGCCAGTTCACAAAAAAAATAAGTATAGTAAAGGCCATGGTCTGGCTCAGTTGGTAGAGCTGCTGCCTTGTATGCCTGAAGATCTGAGGCTGCCAGTTCGAAACAACCGGAAGTACCCGAGAACTGACCACACACTGATATACTGATGAGCTTCCCTGAATGGCCATCGGTTTCCCCACTGGAAATTTATAAACTCATAACTTCCTTAAAATCAGCCAAAGCCCCCGGCCCAGATTTTATCATCAATGAAATTCTTCTTACTAATCCTGGTTGGTGGGCTGCTCCCTTGGCTTCTCTTTTTACCACGATTAATTCTACAGGTCTATTCCCAGATATCTGGCGTTGTTCATTTCTTCTTCCAATTTTTAAGAAAGGTGACCCCGCTTCTCCGTCAAATTATCGTCCTATAAGTCTTATATCTTGTATAGAGAAGCTTTATGCCAAATTCCTTCTTCAAAAGCTGTCATCCTGGGCCCGTTTGAAAAACCTTCCAGGAGTTGAACAATCAGGTTTTCGCCAGGGTGTTTCTACTCTGGATCATGCCTTTGCACTTTCTTTTTTAGCCCAGAAATATTCCATACATCATAAATCAAATCTATATGTAGCCTTTATCGACCTACAAGGTGCTTTTGACTCGATAAATAGAGCCCTTTTATGGAAAAAGTTATCCAACTGGGGCATTGACCAGAGGCTTCTGTTTTTGTTACAGCAACTTCATTCCCATAATAAATGTCAAATCCGTCTTCCTTTTACCAATATTCTTTCTTCTAGTTTTCCTATCAATAAAGGAGTGAGGCAAGGTTGCATCCTTGCCCCTCTTCTTTTTAATTTATTCATAGCCGATCTTCCTGCCAGCTTAACCACCACCTCTCATTCCTTTCCTGTAATAAATAAAAAGCCAATTCCGATTCTTCTTTATGCCGATGATACAGTACTTCTCTCACTCACAAAATCCGGTCTTCGTGAGCTCATTTCCAAATTTCAAGTTTATTGTCATTTAAATGACCTTGCAATTAATGTCAACAAAACTAAAATTATGGTTTTTTCCCGCTCCTGGACTCCTTCTATATGGTCAATCAACTCCCAATCTTACATTCAAGTTAAATCTTTTAAATATCTAGGTTTACATTTTCACTATAATTTATCATGGATTCAACATAAAAAGTCAGTTATTTCTTCAACAACTACCCACCTTTTGGCTATAACAAATTTTTATTTTAATGCAGGAAATCAATACATCCCAGCAGCGATTCAAATTTTTAAAGCAAAAATTATTTCTCATTTATTATATGGTATCCCGATATGGATACAGGCAGTTTCTAAGGATTTGGATCATATTGCTTCTTCCTTTTTTAGAAAGATATTAGGTATTCCTAATCTTATACGGTTGTCCACTATTCTGTTAGAACTTGGTTTACACCTTCCCTCCACTTATGCCTGGCTTTTTACCTTTAAGTTTTGGTTAAGGATTCATTTATCTCCTTCCCCTGACTCTTTAATTACAGAATTAATGAGTGACACGTATATCTTTATTTGGTTTAAAATAGTGGAAACTAAACTCCACTCTATCAACCTATCAGTAGAATTACTTGCTGATTTAAACTTATCTCAAGCTTATAAAATTATCAAAGACCACCTTTTTCTAGCTGAATTCAATACTTTAAAAAATTCTCTTAATTTGACCTGTTCCCCCCTTTCCCTAGGTCTTTTTCCGCAACATGTTGTTGCTACTTCAAACTATTTTTTTCACCTCACTAATCCTAGACTGAAGAGAGCCTTCATGCTCGCTAGACTCAACATATTTCCCTCAGCTGTTCATTATGGTCGTTTCATGCGAGTTCCTCGCGAGAAACGATTATGTTTATTCTGTGGGGAGACCCCGGATACTCTTTTACACATTTTGCTTTTTTGTCCCTCTCATGATTCTCATCGTAGGATTTATCTAGAATCCTGGATTTCTAATTTTCCCCCTCAGGTATCACCCCTTCCCCAGTTGTTGGAAGACTCTATTGCTCCCTTGACGTATTCAGTGGCTAGTTTCCTGGCCTATATATTACAAAAAACGCCGGACTTTAGTTCTATAAAATCTTCTTTAAAATTTTTGTAGTCACCTTTTTCCATCTAACACCTGTTTTATTGAAAGGATAAGGTTGTCCCTTCTGGCTCCTTTTCCTTCTAGATCCTATTTCTTTTTTCTCTATTTAGTTTTCCTGAACTAGTCTAGTGGATAACGGTTGTATTGTTCCACTTTGTTGTCAGTTGTTTGCTGTAATATTTATAATGCCAATAAAGGTTAACTAACTAACTAACTAACTACTGATGAGCTGACCCTTGGTGGCAGAGAGGAGTTGCCGTCAAGTGGAGCGTGGGAGGCGAAGGGCCAGAGAGAGGCCAGATCAGGAAGGAATCCAGATGGAAGGAGGAGTTCTATGAAAGACTAGAACTATTCAATTGTAAAAATCCCTATGGGGGTTTAGAACAGCCTGCCTATGTAAACCGTCTTGGATTAAAGTCTGAGGAGAAATCTGACGACCAAAGAAAGGCGGTACATAAATACCTGTATAAATAAATAAGTAAACAAACAACAAGGAAGGTTTCATTGTTTGAGAATAGAAATAGTACATATTGAGGACTGTCATTGAAATTGAACCAATTCTTGCTGCTTGAGAAGGAACTCAGAAAATGAATGGTGTTTTAGTAGATTAAAAGCTAGTGGTAAATTTGCAAGCTAGTAAGCTTTAATGCCAGTGCGCAGTTCATAGTGTATAGTATTGTCCTCATCAGTGGTAATTGTCTTCTTAGCAGAATGTCTATAATTTCCGCAACTCCAGATTTTAAGCCATTGCAGGGATCTTCAAATTCACAGCCTTCTAAAAGCTGTAGATATGCAAGAGTTGTACTTCTGAACTCCTGTCAGTGTTTGCTTGTTGCTTGCTTCTGTGTGTGCATTTCCAAATATGAGCCTGTTGGCTTCACTGAAGACAGAAGGTGGGAAGTGTGTGTAAGTTGCTGGAATGTTTTGTTCTGTGCACCACCACATTTTGCTAGTCCTGTTGGACCAGTAAAATACAGATTTTTATCTATTCAGTATTTGTTGTAAAACAGACTAAGTAAAGCTGCTAGTGAATCGGACAAGCTGCAGTGTGGAGTGAGAGCAGCAAAGTCAATAGAGCAGGTTACTCCATGTGGCCTTTTGCCTGGGGTCACTTGTAAGGCTGTGGACTTGTCCCAGTTTGAACTCAGACATGGCATGCTGAGTTCAAGAATTGCACAACAGCAACCTGTGTCTTGAGGATCACTAGCATCTTGTGCCAGTGACTCTTTTTGTGTCATCTTGAAGTTGGCAAAAAGTGTGCACAATGTGACTGTTAACCACTAACAAGTCTTACTGATCAAAAGTGGTTGTTGGATTTCAGGAATCTTTGTTTTGTTCAATTGTTGACTTCTGTTAACATGCACAAAAATGAAAAACCTCTCACCTGCAGATACGTTCCACTTTCTTTCTTAAACCTTCCCCCCCAAACGTCAGGCTCCAGTAATCCATATATATTTTCTGGTTGCTGTGGTCGATTAGGCTTTTGCAAAAATTTTTCACGTTAATGAAACATTGAGTTGGGAAGATGGTTGAGATGTGAACGTAGCTGCTGTTCTTGGGCCAGATGGTGTTACTGCACCAAAAGTGACTCATCAGGTACGCACAATGCCATCCTTTGCATGTTTACTAAGAAGTAAATCCTAGTATGTTTAGTGGGACATGCATTCTAGTAATTCTCTTGGGCAGTGGTTCTCACATTTTTAGCATTGGGGCCCACTTTTTAGAATGAAAATCTGTCAGAACCCACTGGAAGTGATATCATGACTAGAAGTGACATCATCAAGCAGGAAAATTTTTAACAATCCTAGGCTGCCACGAAATGCCGCCCTGCTGCCCGGGTCAGTGCTCCAATGGTGCGTCCTCCAAGTGCTGAAGCCCAGCACTGACCAGTGCTGGCCTCTCCGCTGGTGCAGTGGACTTATTGCTGGTGGCAACCTACCTTACAGCACTTGCACAATGGCAGTTGTTGGGGCAGTGCCCTGCCCCCAGAGCTGTTCCAGCATAGGATCGGGCCTGAAGAGTATCCAGCGTTGTTGGTGAGTTGGAATTTGAACCCAAGTCTCCTTGATCTGAGACAGATGCCCATTACATTACAAACCAGTTTTCACTTAAAAAACACTGAATAAATTACTTACGAAGTAAAAAAGGACAATATACAGTTTGCTTGTGATATTGTAAGGTAGAAATTGGGCACTCTCTTCTTGTAGACCAAGGGTCTCCAAACCCCAGCCTGGGGGCCAGATGTGGCCTGCGGCAAGCCTCTATTTGGCCCGCGGCCAACCTCTTGTCCCCTGAAAGCCTCTGGCCACTTGGCCAGATGTGACTGGAACTATGCTCTGGTTGCGTCTGGAGGGTGTTCAAGGGCCAGAGAGGTTGAATGAATGAGCCCATTCATTCATTTACTCATTCATCTAAGTTCCATCTCTAATTATTTAAATAAATTTTATATTTAAATTTTTTTTTTCTGACACTCAACATTGTGCCAGATATTTGATGCGGCCCTCTGGCCAAAAGTTTGGAGACCCCTGTTGTGGACCATTGGCTGCTTGTGCTACTGACAGGTTTTCGTTCTATTTTGTTTAATGTGCTTTTACCTGGGAGTGTTGAGAGAGTTAAGATGATCAGATAATTAAGGGCCAGCTGCACCCCAAGTGCCTGTCTTCACCAGCCATCCTGAACTGCTCCCCTTTACCTTTCCCAGCATTCTGCACCCTTCCCTTTTCGTCTCCTTGACTCACCCATCAACATTCCATAACTGTCGGTGACTAACCCAGCCTCCAGGTATAGGCATTGGCACCGGTTTGTTGTAGCTAGAAGGTGGCATGGTTACTGACCAACTGGCAGGTGGCGTGTGTGTACACTAGATGCATAGAGTAAATTTATGCTTGGGAGGGAGGTGGGTTTTTTCTTCCTCTCATCATAATGCAGCTCAAAGTTCATCTGCATGCAGTGTGCAATTTATGAGATTTAGGGCACAATTCTTACCAGGTCTACTCAGAAGTAAGCCCTGTTTTGTTCAGTGGGGCTTACTCTCAGGAAAGTGTGAGGATTGCAGCCTTACTATCTCTAAATGTTGTGATGGTCACTAACAACATATTTAAAGGGGGGTTTAGATAAATTTGTGGACAAGTAGCCCATTACTGACATTTGGAACTTCAGAGGCAGTCTGTCTCGGACTGCCAGTTGCTTTGGAGAAGAAGACTGTTGCCTTTGTGCCCTCCTTGTGGGCTTTACAGAGGCATCTGTTACCAGTAGTGGAAAAGAGCATGCTGGACTAGATGGATCTGATCTAGTCAGCAGGGCTGTTCTTAGGTTCTCTCACACCATTTTGCAAGGTAAACTTGTTGATATTCTGCAACCAAACTGTATTCCTGTGAGCAAGAAAAACCTGTGCGCTTCCATAGCCCCCTTTCTTTCTCACTGAAATTTGGTTTAAGTCAAACACTGGATAAAGTTGGTAAAATCTTTTGAAATTATTGCCATATAATTTGTAACTACAAAGGGAGACTTGGGAGCCTGTTAATTATCATTATCATCACTGGTTTTCCTGGACTCACAGCTCCTCCTGGATGTCCAGGTGTTGGCTGTGGCCAGGAGTGCCTTTGCTCAGCTTCAGCTGGTGTGCCAGCTGCGGCCGTACCTGTCTCGGGTGGATCTGGCCACAGTGGTCCATGCCATGGTGACATCAAGATTAGATTATTGTAACGCGCTGTATGTGGGACTGCCCCTGAAGACGGTCTGGAAGCTACAGTGAGTACAGAATGTGGTGGCCTGTGTAGTTGCTGGATGTCGGCGGTTTTATTCTGTCACGCCGCAGCTCCAGTGGCTGCACTGGCTGCCAAATTGTTTCCAGGCTGAATTCAGGGTGCTGGTTTTGACCCTTAAAGCCAGTGCTATTCAAACTGGGGGTTGCGACACCCCAGCCTGAGGGCCCTGGTCTCTGCCCCCTTAAGGGGCGGGGGCAACCTAGAGGTGGGGGGAAGGCAGCGGCGTGATCCCCAGGATTGCGCCGCTAAGGGTGCTGCAGGGGCTTGGGTGCACTTACCCAAGCCTCCTGCAGCCTCCCTGGGGTGCGGGGTGCCCGGCACGACTTCTGTCAGGGCTCCTTGCAGCAGGGAAAGTGGATGCGGAGCGATCGTGCTCCACTAGCAGGGGCGGGGCGGGATTGCTCCGCATCCACTTTCCCTGCTGCGGGGAGCCCTGCCAGAAGTCGCGCCGGGCTCCCCGCACCCCAGGGAGGCTGCAGGAGGCTTGGGTAAGTGCACCCAAGCCTCTGCAGCCCCCTGAGCAGCACGACCCTGGGGATCGCACCGCTACCTTCCCCCCAACTCCGCTGCCTCCTCCCCCCGCCCCTGCAAAGGCTTACTGGCTCTCAAACTCTTCCAGAGAGTTTGAGAACCACTGCTTAAAGCCCTTAAATGGCTTGGGACCAGTGTATTTTAGAGACCGCCTTCTTCCGTATAGTCCGGTCCAATCTCTGAAGTCATCAGAAAGGGCCCTGTTGGTTGTGCCATCGTTGAGAGTGGTGAAGGGGATGGCACCCAGAAACAGGGCCTTTTCGGTGGTGGCACCTGTACTATGGAATTCCCTCCCCTTTGAATTGAGGACAGCTTCCTCGTTATTAATGTTTTGGCAGGACCAGCAGATTTTTTTTATTTAGGAGAGCATCAAGGCCCTCTAAGGTCTGCTTTTATAAATTATGTCTTTTGCTGTGTTTTTTTTAATCTGCTGACTGATATGTATTTTATCTTGCTTTAATTGTTTTTAATTGTTCTTTTATTTTTAATGTTTGTTTGTATTTTACTTTTTTTGTATTTTGATCTTGATTCTTAGCCGCCTTAGGTGCCCTTGGGGAGAAAGGCGGAATATAAATCTAATAAATAAAATAAATAAATTTGTAGAGTTTACATTCAGTTTGGAAGAGGGGAGTACATAGGTACCCATTCTTCCTTTCAGCATGCTGTAAGGGTGCAAAGAGATATGTGTAAACCTTGACGTGTGTCCCTCTCCCCCTTGCTCCAGGTCTCTGGCCAGCAATGGAATCAGGATTATATGTAGCAGTTCTTGTAGTTCTGTGTAGTTCAGTTGGGAATGAGATCAGAAAGGGGCTAAACTAGAGCTGCCTCCCTAGAGCAGTTTTCTGGATGTGTTCTTTTCGTGGGCAAGAAAAGGGAAGGTCCCCTTCAGTAGTGGCACATGGATACTCTAGATCAGGGGTCTCCAAACCCTGACTTAGGGGCCAGATATGGCCCGCGGAGAGCTTCTATCTGACCCACGGCCAGCCTCTGATTCCCCGAGAGCCTCTGGCCCAGTTGACCAAACACAACTGGCCAAACACAAGCATTGACCAAACACAAGTTGACCAAACACAAGCATTAAAGTGTGCTTGTGGGGTGGTGGAATGGGTGTCCATTTAAGTGTGTACTTTACTTTGTGGGCTGTGTTGGTGCCTGGAGAAATCCGGGCCATTTGAGACAATTCATTCATTCATCTAAGTTCTATCTCGAATGTATTTATTTAAATTTTATATTTAATTTTTTTTTCTGGTCCTCGACACTGTGCCAGATATTTGATGTGGCCTTTTGGCCAAAAATTTTAGAGATCCCTGCTCTAGATAGTTTGTTTCTCCCCAGTTATGGTGGGGAGGAAGGGGTCCAACTACATAGGCCCGCAACAATTCTCTGCAATTAATTCAATCCCCAGCAAGCTAACTTTCTTTTTTCCTTTTGATCTGCTGCCCTCTGCTATTGTTGTTGCTTGTTTTCACATCATGTTTACTGTGCACTGTAATCTGGACTATCAGGAATGTGCTGTGTTGTCAGTGTGTTCCTGCTACACTGGGAAACATCAAGCCATTGGAACCTTATTGAGACAGCCCCGTCTTAATTTACTATATAAATAAATATTAAAGTATGCATTGCATAATAGAAAAATTATGTGAAAGGGAGCTTTGTGCATAGCTGGTTCAGAGGCACGTACGTCCTTCTGCAGTAACTATGAGGGGTGCGTATGTGTATGTGTGTGTACCCACCTGCCCATGAGGCCACCACACCAATGCAGAATTAGGCATCTGTCTAGTATGCAGTTTGGCATCTGGAGATGGTTGGTTGCCTTTGTTTAACTTTCAAATTTCTATCTCTTGTGGCTGCAAGTAACACTCTGAGAATGTTTGGTGGTGCCAATTGGTAGCTCAGAAAGCAAACTAATCTTAGACTGGGGGTTTCCAGTAGACAGTGGAATATCTGCCGCAAAATCCCAAGTTCTTTGAAAGTGAAATCTAGAGAAACTAATTTAAGTAAAAGGGACGTACAGGTATATGCAACACTTATTCTACAGGAATGGCTTATGTTAAGTCTTCTGAGTGCTGCAGCACTCTGTTAATTTTTTTTTCCTATGTACAGATATTGGACATAGGCATAGGCAGGGAAAAATAGTCACAGATTGTAAAACCTTCAATAAAATGCCTGTAGTAGGTAGATGTACTGTGGATTGACTGGCTACAAAATTATTGTATGACTGTCTGTACAAACTGCCAGCAAACATTGAGTTAATTGGCATATTAGTAGTTGTAGTTCAGCGCTGGAACAAAATGTGGCCTTTTAAAAAAAGCAAAGCACAACACAAGGGACTTGTGGCATGCTGAAGCTAAACCACTTGCTTGTGGCAGGTGCCTTCACTGGCTAGAAACTCTTATCAGGTGAAATAAGCTTTTGTCCATGAAAGCACAAGGTGCAGTAAATTTGTTAGTTTTCTGTGTATCACAATACTCCTTGCTGCAGCAGACAAATCAATCCACTCTGAATGTGTATCTTTTTTCCCATTGCAATTCCCATGTTAAGGCTTGTTTTATATGTTTTAGAATATCTATATACAGATTTTCAACAAAAGATTTCACAGAGTGGTTTACACAACAGAGTAAATGGAGAAAAAAATGTCCTGTCTCTACAGGGCTCACAATGTTTTAAAAAGGAGGGGGGGGGGCAAAGCAAACAACTGCTGGAAAAGATGCTGTGCTAGAATAGATAGGATAGTTGCACTCCCCCTGCTAAATATGAGAGAGAGCCACTGCTTAAAAGATGCCACTTTATCTAGTGAGTAGGAGAACAATATGGTATTGTGCTCAACACCCAGGGATAGTGAAAGGGGCTTCACATTGTGCTGCTAATAGGGGATAGACAAACTATATGTGATCTTGGGCGTAGCTGCTGTGTCTGGGTTCTGCATTTTATTACTTTATTTGCCACTTCAGCATTAGCATGCAAAGAGGGCATTGGAGGGAATTCATAATTGTGGTATTCAATAACCATCCTATTTTTGTGGACCAAGGAGACTAGAGGAGTTCTAAACCAAGTTATTGGTTCAGTTTATACCCCACTTTTTCATTAAAAATGCATGTCCAAAGCAGCTTTAAGAAAAACAAGATGCAGGTATAGAATAATGCAACAATTAAAACATACTGAAAAACTATCTACATCTACAGTTAAAATAACTTAGGTGTGTGTCAGGTTAAAAGAATATTAAACAGCTAATCAATTAAACATTAAAGCCTGACTGAAGAAAGAAGTTTTCAAAACCTACCTAAATGTAAGAACCCTGATTGAGCTCCCCAGCAGTGACTTTGCAGAGTTGTGATGCTATCATCAAAAAGGCTCTATCCCTTACACCTACCTTTCAAGCCTCTGATGGAGACAAGACAGAGTAAGGCTTTTGAAACTGATCTGGGCATGTTGGTTTTTGAGAGATTCTGGCCTGAACTCTTTATGACTTCAAAGGTCAACACCAGCACTTGTCCTGGAAACAAATAGGCAATCAGCTATTGCAGTGGTTCCCAAACTTCTTTGACTAGCAGCTTCCTTAACCCACTTGGCTGTGACTGCCATTATGGCTACAACCAGACAGGGGAGCAGCAGAATCCTTGCAAAAAACCCATTGCCCTGTGCCAGGGGTCGGCAACCTTAAACATTCAAAGAGCCATTTGGACCAGTTTTCCGGAGAAAAGAAAATCTTGGGAGCCACAAAACCCTTTTGACATCTAAAATGAAGATAACACTGCATATATAGTTTTTTTTACCTTTATGATCTGCTGCAAGCTCCCCTTCCTGTATTTGTATTGGCAACCTTCAGTCTCGAAAGACTATGGTATCGCGCTCTGAAAGGTGGTTCTGGCACAGCGTCTAGTGTGGCTGAAAAGGCCAATCCGGGAGTGACAATCCCTTCCACACTGGGAGCAAGTGCAGTCTGTCCCTGGTCTGTCTCCCTGGCTATGGGCCTTCCTTCTTTGCCTCTTAGCCTCAGACTGTTGGCAAAGTGTCTCTTCAAACTGGGAAAGGCCATGCTGCACAGCCTGCCTCCAAGCGGGCCGCTCAGAGGCCAGGGTTTCCCACTTGTTGAGGTCCATCCCTAAGGCCTTCAGATCCCTCTTGCAGATGTCCTTGTATCGCAGCTGTGGTCTACCTGTAGGGCGCTTTCCTTGCACGAGTTCTCCATAGAGGAGATCCTTTGGGATCCGGCCATCATCCATTCTCACGACATGACCAAGCCAACGCAGGCGTCTCTGTTTCAGCAGTGAATACATGCTAGGGATTCCAGCACGTTCCAGGACTGTGTTGTTTGGAACTTTGTCCTGCCAGGTGATGCCGAGGATGCGTCGGAGGCAGCGCATGTGGAAAGCGCTCAGTTTCCTCTCCTGTTGTGAGTGAAGAGTCCATAACTCGCTGCAGTACAGAAGTGTACTCAGGACGCAAGCTCTGTAGACCTGGATCTTGGTATGTTCCGTCAGCTTCTTGTTGGACCAGACTCTCTTTGTGAGTCTGGAAAACGTGGTAGCTGCTTTACCGATACCCTTCCTGTACTAACCAGACAATATACTTATTGTCAAGATAGATATATCTTGACTGAGGGCCCAATCCTATCTAACTTTCCAGCACTGATGCAGCCCAGACTTAAGGAAACAAATGTTCCCATACCTTGAGGAGGCCTCTGTGACTGACTCCCCACTACAAGATGCAGTGCATGCCTCATTAGAATGGCTGCACCGACACTGGAAAACTGGATAGGATTGGGCCCTGAGACCGCGCTCTGAGGCACACACAGGGTGACCAGATGTCATAACAATAAAAGACGACAAGTCACCCCAAAATGTAGGATATTGAAGAAAAATGTAGGACCACAAAATAAAAGCTAAAAACACTCATCTATATTGATTATATATTGATCAATATATAGATTATATATTTATTATATATTGTATTATTGATCTCATGTGCCTAATTTAAAATTACTTATTATTGAATTTAAAACTGTATTACATATAATTGATTAATTACAAGAGGGGATGCGTTGCTTGCTCACAGGGAAAAGCAGGACATTTAAGTTCTTTTCCAGGACATGGGGCTAAAAAATAGGACATGTCCTGGAAAAAGAGGACCTCTGGGCACACACTGGGACGGTGCATGCTAAGATGGCACCCTTGAATTTAGCACTCTTCATTTTCCCCAGGTCAACCCCCATCTTTCTTGCTCCTGAAAGAGCACCCCTTTCTAAGGCTCCCACAGCCCCATCTCTGCCCTCCTGCTCCCCATGGCACCCCAGAAAAGCAAGGTAAAGATGGAGTTACACAGGCAGCCCTTCCACAGCCTCCCTCTTCCCCACCCGCCCACCCTTGTAAAGTCAACACTCCCCCCTCTCCCACTGCTCTGCCTCACCTATTGCCCTACAAGACAAAAGTGAGATCATCCCCATTGCCTCACTGTGCCAAGCCCCACCCCACAGCTGTGTGCACAGGAGATGCCCACAAGGGGACTGCAGGCGCCTTCTGCCCTCTCCTGGGAGCTGCCCCTGCCTCCCCCCACCCAGGCAGCCCTGCCTGGGCTCCCCCTCCTGCCTCTGCGCTCCCCACCGACCCCCCACTGGAAACCCACCCACCTGGCGCCTCCACCACTTGCCAGCCACACTCAGGGTGGCAGGAAGCCAGGAGGGGGGCCTGGCTGCTGTCAGCCACACTCACCATATACAGGACGTAGAGGGCGCACAGCGCATTACGGGAGCAGGCGAAGCCCCAGCACACCATCTTCCCAGGCAGGAGTGGCCAAGCCCCCCTTTCCCTCCCCTGCAGCACAAAACAATCTCCCGCTCCCCCCAAGGGGAAAGCAGCAGCAGCCCGTCCTGCACAAAACAATCTCCCCCTCTGTCCAAGGGGAAAGCAGCCGCTGCCCGTCCTGCCCCTTTAAATCCCAGCCTGCAGGAGCCAGAGCAGCAGCTGCCCATCCTGCCCCTTTAAATCCCAGCCTGCAGGAGCCAGAGCAGCAGCTGCCTGTCCTGCCCTTTTAAATCCCAGCCTGCAGGAGCCAGAGCAGATGGCTGAAAGAGCCGCATGCGGCTCTAAAAACACAGGTTGCAGATCCCAGCCCTATGCAATGTATATACACTTATAGGACAGTGGTTTTTTTGCAAGGATTCTGCGGTTTCCACAGTTCCCTGGATTCCTAAAGAATTCTGCAAGGATTCTGAAGCAAAAAGTTTAAAAGAATATACATTGTATAGGGCGGCTGGTTTTTCAAAAGGATTCTGTGGCTCCCCTGGCTGGTTTCCACAGTTCTCCGGGGAGCCATGATTCACTGTTTGGGAACCACAAAGCTATTGGACTGAGGTTATATATAAAACTGAGACCAAGATACTGAAATTCCTTTACTTGTTGTATTGTTTTACCATTGAAAAGCCAAGACTGTGATTTCCAAGAGTGCCCAAACACCACAATCTTGGACTTTTCATAGTTTAGCTGAAGGGCATTGTTGGTAAAATATTCTATGCAGGCATTAACCAGTCTCCTTAATCCTATTTTAGTTCGAGATATCAGGGCCATGTCATCAGCATACAAAAGGAGAGGGATATCCACTGAACCTAATTTGGGGGAATGCGTATCAAAGTTTGCTAGATAGGGAGCCAGATCATTAATGAAGAGATTGAACAGGGTGGGAGCAAGAACACACCCCTGCTTGACCCCCTTGTTGATTGGAATTGGGGCCGAGAGGCCGCCCCTCGGAGATAATTTCACTTGGCATGAGGTGTTTAAATGAAGCACACGAATTAATATTAATAGCCTTTTGTCCACTCCCATCTTCTCAAGTTTATCCCAGAGTCTATCTCTATCTGTGGAATCAAAGGCCGACTTTAAATCTAAAAAGGCCACATATAGTCGGGCTTTATTTTGAGTACTTTGTTTGAATATTAGGTGTGATAATACCACACACGGATCAATTGCAGACTTATTTGGCCTAAAACCCGCTTGCTCTGGGCCTATGATGTTATGGTCCGAGATCCAGGCAGAAAGTTTCTTAAGTAGATGGGAAGCATACATTTTCCTTGCCAGGTCTAAAAGGCTGATTGGCCTGTAGCTGGGGGGAAGTTTTTTATCCCCTTTTTTAAAGATGGGAACCAAGATAGATCTAGTCCAAGTGTCCGGAAGTACCCCAAATTTATCAATTCTAGTGAAAAGTTCTGCAATTATTGGGGCCCACCACTCTGGTGCTTCTTTATAAATATCAGGAGGAATTGAGTCTGGTCCCGCTGCTTTACCCAGCTTTAACTGCTTAATGAGTGAAAGAACTTCATCCACTGAGACTGCAGGCCAATCAGGGAGATCTAACGGGAGTGGCATATTAACAATGGAGACAGGTTTAGATTCATCAAAGAAGATTGATTTAAAACGTGCTTCCCACAATTTAGCTGGAATTGCTGTGAAACCAAATGAGTTTTTATAGAAACAGCCTGATATAATTTGCCAAAAAATCTTGGCGTTTTTAGATCTCACAGATTTAATTAAAGGTGACCATCTCGCTGTTGCATTGTGGTGTAACGAAGTTTTAATAGCTTCCTTGAGTTGGGCAGACAGCTTAAAATATTGTAGTAAATTTAATCTACTATTAGTTACTTGAAATTTATTGTAAGCACTGCGTACAGCGAACTTCAGTGTCAAGCAAGTCTGCTCAAGCTTGGCAGAGTTCTTTCTCCCACCTTCTGTTTTTTGAGGTGGAGGTATCCAGCCCAGTTTGTTCTGGAGAGTTGATATTAAAACCTCGAATAAGGTCACAATCCCTAGTTGGTTATCTGGATCCAGAGTAGACAAGTGGAACATGTCCTCAGTTTGTAGTAGTGCGCAAAAGGACTCTTTAGTGGCTACATCCCATTTAATTCTTTTAACTGTGTCAGGGTGACCGTCCTCCACCTGAGAGTGGGAATTGTGGTGGCAATCTGAGAAGTAGGCCAAATCACATATTAAGGGTAAATGGTCACTAGACTGTGGGTATCCAACTCTAAAATTCACTATCTGTGGGAGAAAATAAAAGGGAACCAGAATGTAATCAATAACACTCATACCTCTAGTTGAAAT
Organism: Tiliqua scincoides; assembly: GCF_035046505.1. NCBI lineage: Eukaryota > Metazoa > Chordata > Lepidosauria > Squamata > Scincidae > Tiliqua > Tiliqua scincoides. The sequence continues at coordinate 28,497,352 of NC_089828.1, forward strand.
ATGGGTATACTCTCCTTTATCCCCCAGATAATCTAGGCCGTTTAACCAAGTGAGGCCATTGGCAATACAGAATTTAGCCAAAAGAAGCCCAGCCGCATTAATTGTTCTGTCTTTTGACTGCCTTTCAGAGAAACAAATCTCTGATAAGGTCATATCAGTAGGCAGATCTAATATTTGATGGAAGATGTCGTTATTTTGTCCCACCCTGGCGTTAAAATCCGCAGAAATTATTGGTACAAGAGAAGGAAATTTGCCAGTCAATTCATTAAACATGCCACTAAAATATACCCACTGTTTTTCGGTTGCCGCTTTGTCATTGACAGGTGGCATGCACACATTTATAACCATAAGGCTTTGGTGTGGCAGCCTCAGCTTAATTGCCTGGATTTTACAATAGCTATCGTCCATAAACAGCAACTCATGCTTAAAAACTGGTTTCACTAATATGGCGAGACCGCCAGCAGGACGACCTTTTGCTGCGCTCTTCCGCGCTGGTAGTGATGTTATGGAGAACCCTTCAAACTCAATGGGTAAGGTAGCCCATGTTTCCTGTAGCAATATAACATCTCTATCCCTTAGGATTTCATCTAGCACTTTCTCCCGTGACTTTGCTGACCAGCCAGCGATATTCCAAGACAGGATTTTCAGTTGACCTTGGAGGGCTTCAGGGAGTCGATGTGGAAGCAGTCAGTCTGATGGAATTAAGGGAATTTGAATTTCTGAGCCCCTCTGCGTGCTTGAGACAGGTGATTGTAGCTCTGGCTCAAGCATAATGGTCTCCGGTAATCTTAGCTTGGTTTCCAATCCATCCGGCAGATTTGTCTCTTCTAGAGCATTGCCTGTTGCTGCTACGGTTGGGGTTCCATCAGGAACAAGATGGATCAATGATTGTTGACTTGGTTGGATATCCACTGTTGAAAGCTGGGAGAGTTGTGTCATGGGTTCCTCTAAAACAGTAGAGGCAGGTTGCTGTTTAATTTGAATAGATGTATTGGGCATCTCCATCACCACACCCTCCATTTTATCATCTAGACAGCAGTGTTCGCTATCAATGGCCTCTTTTGATGGAGGGAGCAGATGGTTAAGGGGCTGTTTCTCACACTCAGAAGCCCAGGCTGAGCCAACTGGAGGAGGCACTGTAGAGGGAGAGCCCCCAAGAGAGAGGGAGTAAGGCATGCTTCCCCTGACTGGGAACTCCTGATGCATCTCAGTCTGATAGGTCGCCCTTAAGAAAGGGTCTTTGTCTGAGGAAACCATTGGAGAGTCCCGTAGAGAAGATGTGCTCTCACATGAAGTAAGGCGATGTGTGGTCTGCATCATATCTGACAGCTCCTTCCAGAGCATTTCCACTTTCTGCACAGTCTGTTCCTGATGAGGTAAGATTCTGAATGCCTCCAGGGCCTTCCTAGTCATCTTGACCTCATCCACATCCAGTTGAGGCAACTGGTCCATAAGCTGGGAGCTTACATTACAGTTGAAAGAATCAGATTTTGCAGATGGCTTCATTGTTTGTAAGGGGTCAAAGGACAAACCTTGGGGGGCGTTATCAGAAATTGGAAGCTCTTCAGAGCTGGGCAGAAGAGTCCTTAAAGAGTGTTCTTTGGCATGTTCTTTATCTACCCCCTCAGAGGCTGTGAGTTGCATGGTGAATGAAGCAAATCTGGGGCAAGAAGAGCTGTTATGTTGTTGAAGTGAGGGTCTGGAGCCAGCAGCAGTCCCGGACGATTAGTCATTTCTCCCACTTTGGTTGTTAGAGGGAGACTAAAGCTCCCTTGTGGTTTTCCAAAGCACAGTTCCTTTGCCATAGAGTCTTGGACCATATTAGCAGCTTCTATGATAGAATTTGACAGCTTTTTTGATGGTGGACTCAGTCCTATGGAGATATCAGACTCCATCGGCTCCCTCGCCTCACTTGTCATCTCAGATACCAGATCTTTTCCTTCATGTCCACGGTTGGGTTGTCTACTTTGTTCTAAGAGACTGTCCAATCTTATCTGCAGATCCTCCAGTTCATCACGCCCATGTACTTGATGTCTATCCTTCACAGTAGCTTGTCTTGCAGATACTGTACCATGAAGATCTGAGTTGCATGATGTTGGCATATCTGTCTTCCCAGTGATGTTGACTTCTACACGCTTAGCTTTTTTCCTGAGTAATGATCTGATGCCTAGCTCTTTAAAAACGCACTGAGGGAAGATATCAAATCTTCTGAGCCTTTGTGCTGCGTGAAATATCTGCTGGGGCACACTTGCTGAGCAGAAGTCAAGAAAAAGTCTTTTATACGTTGACTGGGTGGGTAAGAAATAAAAATACTTTATATCTGAATGAACAACCTGAAAGTTCAAAAGTTGGGAAAGAGACCGGAGTATTGTTTCTTTAGATTTCCAAAGGTGGGCATCTCTTCTGGGGAAGTGAATTAGTATCTGATTGTTTTGGAATAATTGCTGCACTTTCCTTTGTTTTCTGTGTTGTGCGCTGCTATAGTCTGTTGTCTCTGGTATGGAGGAGGATGATTTAATGGCGTCCTCGGCGTTAATTACCGGAGGTTGGAATCTGGCAGCATTCAGAGTTAGCTGAGATGGATTCTGAATTATGGCTTCTAGTTGCCCTTCTATTTTGTTTAGGCGACCTAGTATCACTAGCAGTGACTCTGCAGATATAAAACAGATTTCTCCTATTTGTTGGAAAGTGCAATCTGAGGCAGACTGCATTGTCCGGGCACCATTTGTCTTATGATTCTGTCCGGGAGAGGTTTGTTTTCCAACTTTTCTAGCTTTCCCCCTCACTTCAGCTGGACACAATCTGCTAATAGGCACCCCTATTGCTGAGTCATCTGAAGATTCCACAGGTTCAGTTGCCATTGCAGTAAGAATAATATTTGTACTTACAGCACACTCAGATCCAGTGGGGGTGGAGGAGGGGAAGAAGCTCTCCATTCTCAGTTGTTTCTTTTTTCTCTTCTTCAGGTTTCCCCTTTCTAGGCGATCTGGGCAATCTGTGCACGGGCTTTTCCTCTGTCTTTTCCTCCCTTTGGCAGGCGTTTGGATCTTGTTAGTCATGTTTGCTATTCAATTAATCCCAGCCTTGAGCAAGAGATACTGACTCCTCTCCCCTTCCCAGCCCTGACCGGAAGCATTTCACTACTGGCATTTCTGGTCTTCCCATCGTCTTACAGTAATTAATTCATCCAAACTAGCTGTTCAGGCTATTACTCGCTTTTTCTTCTCTTGGGGTAATTCATTCATTCCAGCTGCTCTCCAGGCTTTTAATGCCAAAGTTACACCTCAAATTTTGTATGGCATTCCTGTTTGGATGCCAGCATTAAATGATTCAATTGAAAAGATACATTCTAATTTTCTATACAAGATCTTAGGTGTACCGCATTGCGTTCCCTTTGCGGCACTTTGCCTGGAGACAGGCCAATATAGGCTGGAGTTTCTAGCTTGGTCCAGTTTCTTAAAATACTGGGCCAAAGTGTGCTTCAGGGCTGACCAAAATCCATTGTTAAAGGGGTTATTGACTGACTCGCTGTTGTCTCCTTGCTTAGCTCTATTCAATAAGAAAATTAGACAAATGGGTCTCGAGGAAGATCTACAAGGAGCTGCTACACTTGAGACTTCTATCAGGCTCTTGATAACAAGACTAATAGACATAGAAAAGAGATTTTGGCTGCAGCACAAAAAAAATGTTCACCCCTAAATTTCCATCTTAACAATACCTTTGGTCTACAACCAAAATACCTGTCCTTCTTAGAGTGCCCCTTTGAAAGGAGGGCTTTTACATTAGCCCAATGCCTTCTAATGACCTACTTGGTAGGTTTAGAAATGCCCCGAAGGAAGAACGATTTTGCAATTGTGGCCTCAGAGAGGTAGACTCTCTTCCACACATTGTTCTGCATTGTGCTTTTAATCAGGTGCTCAGAGACCAGTATCTCCCCTCATTATCTGGAAACAAAAAAGGTCTCTCTGAGATCACCTCTTTACAACTTTTGCTGGCAGGTGAATTTGAATCTGTGACCCTTCCAGTTGCTAAATTTCTACATGTGAGCAACTTGAAGTGGGCTAAGTTGCTGGTTCTAAGCAACTTGGAGTAACTGTGTAAGCAAACTGGTGTGTTTTAACTCTTATTTCCTATCTCTCTTTTAATATATACCTTCATACATGACTGTTTGGAGATATTAGTTGTAAAACTATATGCCTAATAAAGGTTTGTTGTATGTTTATAAAACTGAGATCTCACGTGCAAGTGTCTAAAACAGTATGGGAGGAAAGTGCACCGTACCATTTCCAGGAGTTGCCATATTTCTCCTTCCTCTTCACCCCACCTCAGAAGGCTTGCATTTCATTTCTACATATTCAGAGTGCTCAACAAACGTGTGTAGTAAAGAACTTCTTCCTGTTCTGGAAAGGGCTCTCGCCTGTCTTTGCACCATCTAAAAACCCTTTGTGTCCCTTGATAGGCAGTGGAATACTTGAACCCTTGAGGAGGAGGAGCAAATGCTCCTTTAGCAGTGGCTTTCTGTTCCTGCTGCAGCATGGGGGGGGCTGCACATGCCATGCCCTCTGTGGTGGAGCATTTCAACTCAGGGAGTTCTGTGCTCTTGAGTTGTAGCCTCAGGCTAGAGCCTTGCCAAGGAGTTTATGTGGTATTGGTGAACTGCAAAAGAGAGAGCATGTTTTGAGAGTGTGAGAGTTCATGCGGAAGCTTCCTTGAAATGGTGTTGTGTGTGCTTTCTGTTAGAACAGACAAATTGTTCTGCAAGTTTTTCACATGGCTGCTGGTGAGATGCTGTACATATGTGAGAGAGCAATTGAGTCAGTGCACCTCCGTCAGTCAATGACCAGTTTTACTAGCAGTCTGGTTTGGGTGGAGGACCAGTCCCCCACCAGAAGATTTACTGCCAAGTTCAGCTGCTTTGCCCTTCTCTCTTCCTTTCACAGTGCCTGAAATGGCTAGAGAATTTTGGGGTGGAGAGAGTCCGGCCAAGTAGCAGTTTCTCAGCTGCGGTTTTCCTGTATACTTTTTGTCATTTAAAGGCAGGGCTCTGTTCTTGTGGGATTTCTCCTTGGAGCGGTTACACTGGAGGTCAGTTGAAGTTAACCTTTGGAAGAAACTAACTGTTCAGTAGTGAAGCACGTTTTGCCTCTCCTTGGTGGTTCATCTTCAGCTATCTAGGGCTAAATCTGTGCATTCTGCCTCAGATACTTCAGTGTCTTATTATAGATCATGTTTGCTTTGTGTTTTGCTGTTCCATTGAATGGTCAGAACTTACTCGTGGAAGGCTATTGCATGCTTGAAAGAAGTGTGTGTAAAGGGAACAGGGTGCATCCTTTTGAAAGCAAACACATGTCGGGCAAAATCTCAGATCCAGATCCAAGAGGCCTGCAATTTTTCCCCTGAAATTAACACATCAGACTCTTATTTGTATGCACCTGGTTTCTAATGCATTGTTTCAATTATGTAATGAATAAGTTTACTAGTGGGAATATTTCCCATTGTAGGTGAATCTTCTTGGGTTTGCCTTACAAATGGCTCCCAGGCCTTGAAGGTACCGGAGAAGGATGCATTTCCCACAGCCTGTGTAGCTAAGTACACAAAAGTTATACTAACTTTGCCTACTTGTACATTTCCATGTACATGTTCCAAAAGGGAACCCGCTTCCCTGCGCTTCACTAATGCTTGACTGTGTGTGTGTGTGGGGGGGGGGGGGGTTTGCTAGAGACCATCAGCTAAGTGATAACCTGCCAGACTGCCTCCTGATGATGCCTCTAAAAAGCTAGTGAGATATGTTCCAGGTTTCTTGAATGAGCTAGCATCCATCTTGTGGATCCTTGTTTCTTTGTTGTGAGTGCATTTCCAGCAAGCTCCAAGTGAACCTTACCCAATGATGCCAGGTGGATTTCTCCCATGCCTGTTAGGGTGAGTGGAAAGGTGTGTTCACTGTTGTCACCTAAACTGTGCCTACTTTCCAACTGTGGTACTTATAGTGAAATAAGTCATGTGCACTTTATTTCAGAAGTGGTGATGTATGCTCCCTCCCCCCCATCTTATACAGAGTATATGAAAAAATATTGTGGTCTGGTTTAGGCAGTGGTTCTAAACAGTGATTGTAGTGTCATAGCTAAGTCATGGTTCTGCAATTCTCCCACTACTGGAGATTTGATTGGCAGGGACATTACGGGCTAGTTTTTGGTGTGGCACACCACTTGTGGAATGCCCTTCCTAGTAGTGGCGGTCCTGGGCATTTTCCCGCCTGGGGTCGCCACCCTGTTTACCATCCCCTGCGCTTGACTTGGAAGTAATAGGAGTGACATCATCACATCACCACAGCCACTTGCGGAATCGTGTTGGGAGTCCAAGCCTCTCTTGGCTCAATTCTGCGCTGCTCTGGGTGGCCCCCCTTCCTCTCCTCCACAGCCCAGAGTGGCACGAAATCATGCCAGTTGTCTCCTGGCATGCTTCTACTCTGACGCGCATCTTTTTTCTCCTCAGAGGAGATGAATGATGCAGTCCAGGCCCCAGAGTGGTGTGGAATTGTGCCCTAAGTGTCTGCCACTCTGGGTGCATGCTGCTCCGGGCTGTGTTTTGTCTCCTCCAAGGAAATGAAAAATGTAGCCCAAAATTGTGCCTTGTGTGGCTGCGAGTTGTGGCCACTCCAGCCACGATTCAGTGTCGTTCTGGGCCACCCCCATTCTTTATAGGAAGTTGCAATTCCCTGTCCCCTGCCGCTCTAGGCCTCCTCTTTCCTGCTCCTATAAAGGAGGAGAGAAGGGGGGCGGCTTGGAATTGCACTCAGAATGGCTGCAACTCACAGCTACTCCAGTCACGATTCCGCACTGCCTCCTCCTTCATCAGGAGGAGGGATTTTTTTAAAATGAAAGAAGCTGGTGCAGCTGCTGGCTTCTTTCACTTAAAAAAAAAAAAAAAAGGAAACCGGGGTAAGCAAGGCTGGCAGCACCACCCCCACAGGCACAGCGCTCGGAGCATTTGCTCTGGTTGCCCCTTCCAGGTACTCCACTGCTTCTGGGATGGCCAATTTAGCCCGTGTTCCATTGATATTTTGTCACTGATGAAAGCGTTTTATTTTACCATGCAATTGACTTTGACTGACCCCTTGTTTAAAAATTGGTTAATTTTTATTGAGTTAAGGCAGATTGTTTTTGTAATTTGTTTAAAGTTTTCATGTCTCACTCATTAGTAAACAAGGCTTCTGCAACAGCTTACAGAAAATCAGTTGAGGAGAAAATCATTGCAGTAGAAAGGATGGGGTTTAGGATGGGTTTTTTGTAACCTGCCTTGGGGATCTCATTGCAGTTTGTAAGATGAAATACAAATATTGGATGGATAAATAAAGCCTGAAGCTCACAGGCTCCCTCCCATTTCTTGCTCCACTTTAAGAATAAACTGCAGTTTACATATGAACTCTAAACTATGGTTTACTAACTAGAGTTTGAGGGTTATCTAAGCACAATTAGATTCTAGTTCCAGCCACTGTAGCCTAGAGAACCTCTGTAGAGCATTGCTTTATTTATTTATTTATTTATTTATTTACTTACTTACTTACTTACTTACTTACTTACTTACTTATTTTATTAACACACACACAAACATACAAACACATAACATACATTTAGGAGTGCTAAATACCATTACTAATTAATCATACTATATTGCCCAATCTACTTACTCATCTATTTCTACCTCTTATTGATTTATCCATTTACTTATATAGTATACAATAAATTTTCCCTAATGCCCTATACTATGTTTTCTAAATATTCACTTTCTACCAAGCGTAAACTAACTTCAGTTGCTCATTAATATTAAAACAAATAATCTAATTACCAAAATTATCACCTCAGTATTTCAACTCCAATCTAATTAAACTTTTTTCTTTGACATAATAACCACATATAAAACAATTCTTCCACACGTTTACATTTCCAGCTATATTTTTTAACACGTTCTAATTCATATTTATCAATTTCATACGTATTCTTTTTTTTCTTCAAATAAATTTGGACCATTGTTATTAGCTGAATAAATCCTCCAATTTTCTTTAACCCTCAGGGTTTTTTTTCTTTCTTTCCATTTTTTCTCCTGTAATATCTTTAATAATTTATCTCTATAACAGAATCTGATAAATCCACACTTTCTTATATAGGGTGTGTTCATTCTTCCAGTTAACTGGGATATATTTTCTCCTTCTTGTTCCAACAAATTTTGTGATTTGTGCACTCCTGTTACCCTGTCCATCTTATCTTTCTTAATCTCCATCAGCACCTCTTCTTCATCCTGTTGATCATCCTGTTGATTTTCCTCCTTGTCCACTTTTTCAATCCCTTGTTTATCTTCTGCTTGTTTCTTCACATCTTCCAATTGTTCCTTACAGACATCTATCTGTTGGGAAAGAGTCTCCAGACTGGTTTGAATCTGCGAGGACCAATTCAGCTGTTGTTGCTCCATAGCAAGCAATCTCTCCTTATTAATCAAGATTTTCTGTATCCACATTTCTGGAACAGAGTCCATTTTGCAATTTCTCTCTAGTCCACTAGATGCCCACAACATATTATTCTCCTCACTTCCACCACGTCATTACTACTCTGCCATCCGCATTCCTTACCTCTTGCAGATAACAGTCCAGTGCAGTTAACAGAGAGAAAAACGAAATGAAAGAAAACAGTCTCACTGTCTCTGGTGCAGAGAAAACAAATCTCTTTCAAATCTAATGAGAATTATATTTATATCCAGTTATGTCCAAGAATAATTCTGGATTTTAGTTCACACCCAAGTTATAGTTGTAATTTTAATCCACCACCAATTTATTCCATGACAGAGAAAAAGAGCACTTTCAACCTCCTTAAAAAGTCTCTCGTTAACGCCTCCAATATATCCAGGGCTTTTAACCAAATCAGTCAATCAGAGCCGGGGACAATATTAACACTTGCTTATCTTAAATTTCCAGCTTAAACTTTACACTTCACGCTTTTTTTTTCTCCATATGGCATCTCAGCTTAATTGCAGATCACTGCACCTCCCTCAATACTGTCACAAACGGTTAGATTCCTCTGAGAAGAAAGCCCCCCCCCCCCCCGGTCGGGCTTTCAGTTTCCCAGATACCTGCACCAATGAAGATCTTGTCTCTCCTAGCAAAGATCTTCAGGTCCTCTTCAGACCTGCAGTATTTGGGGAAAAACAAACTGTCTCCCAGGAGCTCTGGGGGGCATGTCTGTTCGTCCGCTATTGGTTCCTCCTCCTCTCTAGAGCATTGCTTTTATACGTAGTACATCATGGAATGGCAGGTGGTACTTTGTTCCTCTCCCATGGTGACCACCTACCTGACTCTGCCCTGTCCTCATAAGAGAAAGAAAATACTCAAGGTCCCTTTCTGGTATATGAGCTCCTTGAAATATTTTTTTCCCCTCAGGAAAAGTCACTGGTGCTCAAAATGCATTGAGCTCTCTGTATTAAAGTCTTCCTGTACTTTGAAAGGTGGTGGTGGTGGTAGTGCTGTTTTTAATACACCCCAGCCTGGCCTATCCCTGCTTGATTTGGAAATGGCTGGACCAATGGTGCACCAGCAGGCAAGCTGTGACTGATTGTGCAGCTTCTTTCGCCTTCCAAAGAGAGATGGGTTTGTAGGAGAGGGCAAAGCAAGGGTCAGAAGGCAGCATCAGCTTTTCCTTGTAGCAGAGAGTTAAGATATGCTGCCTGCTCCTGTCTCTGGTGGTGGTGATGCTTATGAAAGTGGTTCCTACAACTTGGTCCTGAAAGTAGTGATCCTTGCCTCTTAACACCCACTCCGCCAAAGGCTGAAAAGTCGTGCTGTGCAGAGTCTGAGGAGTCAGCTCTGTATTATCTAGATTGGCTCTATTATTCCGTTTAGCCTGCTCTGGTCATGGTGGTGACTGTTCTCTGTTCTTGGAGTTCTTCCAGTAATAAGATGATGAAAGTTCTATGAAACATTCCTTAGATGTTTCAGGAGAAAAAACAGGTGTTCAGAGAAATTAGTCTAACACTGGCATTTCCATCATAACTCCTTTGTACAATTGTGGGCAGTTATGAATCAGAAGTGAAATTGACAAAGGAGAGAGGGGTATGTAACAAATGGGTGAAAGAAACCCTTCTTATATTGGCATGTGATGACTGCATGTTGTTCAGTCACTGAATATGTGCCAGGGATGCTTTCTTTTGCCTTGTGCAAAACAATGCAGGTGTCAGTCATGCCTTGTTCTCCCCCCTCCAATTTTGCTGCCCTCCTCCTCTCCTTTCCCTACCTCCAACTGGTGCATCTGCCCACATTTCAGTCTAGTGCTTGATCGTCAGTTAAGGTCACGGCCAAATCCCTGGGCAGAAAAGTGGCTCTTCTTTCTCCTCGCCAGCTGCTCTACTTCCCTACGAGAGAAGTAGGGCGGGCAGCAAGTGGACAGATGGACTGGCAGCTTTGAGAGAGCAGACAGCTGATTTAACCCACTCAGAGAATGGCTTGAATCCTCCCCTCTCTGACTCCACTGCCATATGTTGACAGCTTCCACGGTTTGGGGACTTGCAGTTTTCTCCTGAGCAGAAGCAGCAGCACCTCCTTGACACAATTTTTGTCCTGAACAAGCAGATCTGTAGAGGTTGAGGGTGCTGAACAATGCACTTCCTTGCTTCTTTGGGATACTTGTAGTGTGGGCAAGGAAGGTTCTTCCATCTGGAACTCTGCAGATTAGAGAGGGAGCTACTCCTCCCCATCAACCTGGACTTTTTGAACCCTGGGGTTTATCTGAGACAATAACTGTACTTCAGGAGAACAAACTGGGAATGCCTGTTTTATAATCACTTGGCAGGACTGTAGCTTGGTGGTAGAGCACCTACTTTGCATACAGACGTTCTTTAGTTCAGTCCCTAGCAGTATGTCTAGTTTAGGCTGGGAAAGGCACCGCCTGAAACCCTGGAATACTGTTTTTAGTTGATGTAAACTGATGGTTCCCAAATTGTGTGCAACAGTGCTCTAGGGTGAGATCTTGGCCAGCCAAGTTGGCAGCACCTTGGAGAACCTGCAGGAAGAGGCTGCTGGCAACATCACAGGGACACTATGGCATGTCCCTGGCAGCCTCTGCTCCCTGCTGTCCTGGGCACCACCATCTTGGCTAACCAGGATCTCAAGATCTTGGGAGAAAGTGGTGCAGTGCTACTGCAACAGGGCACTGTGGGAGAAGGGTGCGGTAAGCTTGGGAACTGCTGGTGTAGACAATGGTGACTTAGATGGATCAATGATCTGACTCATTAGGCAACCGCTTCCTATGTTCATGTGTGTCGACATAGCCGGGTACTTGTTATGCCCCTAGCAATGTCAAAAAGGCCTAAAAGGCCTTCCTTCAGGTCACATGCACATGAAGATGAGCAACCTGTTCTTTAAAAAAGCTGTGTTGAGGGTGAGGCACACAGCTCCCTGGCACTCCCTCTTTGAATGCAAGCATTTAACAGAGGAACAAAGAGTTAAGCAAAATATTTCATGGGAAGGTGGAGAAGAGACTTTGAGGATGAGAAAGGGAACATGAAATGAACACCGAGGTGGATGTGGATAGAGCTTTGTAATGCTTGGGTAGCTGAAGGTGGTAGAATTGAAGGAGCAAAAGTCAAAGGCAGGGATCGATAGGAGAAATAATGGCCAAAAGATAGGGTGGAACAAGAGTGTGATGAGATTTTAGATACAGGGTCTGTGCTGAAGGGGGAAGGAGGTAGCAAATTGAGTAGTGTGTAGTATTGTGGTATTGCTTTTGGTCCAGTAAAGCAAAAGGCTTCAGGGCTGTGTTTGTAATGCTGGCCAATGTGTGTGTGTTCTGTTATCTCCAGATGGGAAAACGCATGGATCCCATTTCTACACAGTGAGAAATGGAGCTTGGTGTTGGGTTAACAGGTGTTCAGTACCATTCAGCATGTGTACCTGAGTTGCAGTTGCCTCTTAGTATTTGATTGCATCTACATCAGGATTATTTTTCTGTTGGGGAATTGCCATGTAAATTGGCCTGCTCTCAACTGAGGTAAAATGCAATGTGCTGGTCTCCTTTTGGCCATGAACCAATATTCTACTGTATAAATAAATCTTCATAAATAATTGCAGAGTAGATTAACTTTGGTTTTTCTCTTTCTTTCTCCCTAGCAAAACTGTACAATCTAAAGTGGACTGCATTTTGGTAAGTAGAACTTAAGCCTCTGGTTTTGTTGTTACACTTATCTGGTTTCTGTAAGGGGATTAGAAATGGATAAAAGCCAGACCTCCTGTAGGCTGGGGGTTTCCCCATTCTGTAAAACTCTGTCAACATTTTTTTTTCTCTTTAATCATCCTAGCGTGGGAGGCTGGAAGGTTGAAAGTGTTTACTTAGGGGACTGAAACTGGTTTTTTGTGGATTTGTGTACTCTGTGGATTATTGGGTATTTAGTTATTTCCAGGTAGGTCTAATAGCTGGTATCTTAAAAGTTGATGTTATGTGTATTATTTTAATATGTGCGTTAAATTGTCTCAACTGGAAACTATCATAAACCTCATTGGGGATCTGATCTTGGGCAGAGGCTAAAGATCTAAAACCAAATAAATCCTGCTATGAAATAAGCAACAAGTTCAATAACCTGCATCTCAATAGACACCGTCTGAAGAGGGGAGCAGAGGGATTGGTGTGCCTGGTTCAACTTTCATGCTTTGAATGAGGCAATGCAAGCTATAATACACACAAAATGAGGCTTAGGGTTCTTGTATCAGCATCATAGTTGTAGTGTTTGGGCTGCTGTTGAGAGTATTTCATGTACATGTATTTAGGAGGGAGCTGTAACTCAGTGGTAGAGCATATAGCAGTTTCTAAGTTCAGTCTGCTGGTAGGACTGGGAGGGACCCCATTCTGAAACCCTGGGGAGCTGCTACAGTTGGTGCTAGCAGTACTCTCCCAGATGGACTGGTGCTTTGACTTGACAGAAGGAAGCTTTCTGTGTTGTGCTTCAGCATGCTAGAAATTTTGCATTTGCACTATAAAATTGTATTGTAAACCACAGGTAACTTATTTTTTTAAAAGAAAGCAAACTCTCTCGCTCACTCCCCCCCAGTCAGATAGAAGGGACGCATCAGGAAAGCAAGATCAGCCCCTTTTTCTTTCTCTGATGAAGGCTGTAAAGTGCTCTGTTCACTTCTAATTCAGCAGTGAGGAGCAGTGGTATGGCTTAGTGAGGTGGGAGTACATTGCTCTGGGTACCACACCTTAAGGGGTGACAACCCTCATCCAACAGTGGAACCTGAGGTGTCCAGGAGGTGGACCAAGCCACGGGAAGGCCATGTGTGGCCTCTCCATGCCTCAGAAGGCCTCCTGGAGGGCCTCCAAAAGGCACTTGTTTTTGCAAAAACCTAAAGTGCCTTTCTAAAGCCTCCAAGAGGCCTTCTGTGGCACGGGGAGGCCACACACAGCCTCCCCATACCTCGGACTGCCTCCTGGAAGCCCTTGGGAGTGTTCTGGGCATCTGGCCTCCAGTTATTAAAAGTTTTTGTGCCCCCAGATGCCAGATCCCTTAGCTACTCCATTGGTGAGGAGTTGGGTTACAAACCAGCACTGTTCACAGACAGCAGCCATGAGAGTTTGGTGCTTGATGTGGAAAATTCACTGACACCCTGCCCCATTTATTGATTGTTGTGGGGCCCAGTTGTCTTAGTCTTGCTAGTGAGCACTCAGGGGAAGCTTACTTTTTGCTATGAGAAGAAGAGTGGTGGATGGAGCTTCTCTAGCACCACACTGTGAACATTCTCCCTAGTGCCAACCAACTGTTTTGTGAATGAGTAAAGTCTGCATGACAAGAGGAACAGTGTGCGTGGTCCCATATTGCAGCTGTACAATAATAGAGCAGACTCTTCAGTGGAACCATAAAGCAAATCTTAGTATTTGCTGGCTGAACCAAACTAGGTTAGACACTGAAGATCTGCAATTGGATCTCTGAAGGTCTCTCAAAAGCAGTTGCATGTGAGTGGGAGCTGGACTGGAACCATGGTGCTAGAGGAGGATTGTTTGTAACCCTTTCCCCAATATGTTTTCCTGTTGTAAATCGGTCATTTATGTCCCTCCTCGTGGTTCCTGTTCTACCCATGAGGGAAAACATCCATGTACCCCGATCATGGGTGTAGTCTTGTTCAGCCATTATCAACACTAGAAAACAGAGGAAACAGGATGGAGGTGGGTCCTAGTACAGTAGACACTTTAGCATTAGAAAAGGAGGGAGCTGGGGGAAGGAGGCGATATTGGGACTATTGCCTATCCCTATTCTGCTAGCCTCCCAGTATGTATTTAGGAGGCTGAAGTAAAATGTTCAGGGAGTGGGAAACCCAGAGGATGTTTAAACCATAGCAGTTTAGCAGTTTAGCTATGGTGATGTTTTCGTGTTGGGTTTTCTCAGCCATGCTGGCCGCTGACCTGATGCTGTTTTTGAAACCTTTATATTTTAGCAAGAAGTTGAGAAGTTTACAGACTTACAGAAACTCTACCTCTACCTTCAACTGCCTTCTGGGCCCAGCAATGGAGAGAAAAGGTATTTTCATACTTGAATGTTTGTATAATTCTCACTTGTGGCTACCCCAACCTGTGGTGAAGAACAGTCACCTGCTCTTTCTGGTGATAGTCTGTTTTTTTGAATAGAGCAGTGATTCCCAATGCTTTCTCACTTGCGAACCCCTTGGCAGCGCATTTCCATAAATTGTATCCCTCACATTAGCAAAATGTTCGTAACTAATATAGTTGCGGTTATTTCAAATGTATGTTTTCAACTTCTGATCTGTAATTGATAATACCAGTTTGATTACCAAAAACTTGCAATTGGTGGGGCTTTCACAGCCAGCTAATTGCCTTCCTTCCTAGACCTGCCTTTTTTGCCATTATTCAATTCTTTTTCAAATACCCCTAATGGTCCTGGCAAATACCTTTGGTGCTACACAAACCCCAGGTTGGGAAACACTGTTATAGAGGGCTAGGTGGCATGAAGTTAGGCGTATACTCTAGTGGTCTGTCTGTGGTTCTGCCCATGTTGCCCATATGCATGTCATTTCATACAAGACAGAAAGGGTTTAGCTCTGGCTGTATATTGCGTGACAGACCCTGAATGGGGCTGCTATGATGTAACTTTAACATCATACATACAAGCAAACTTTCCCCTGTAAACAAAAAACTTATTAATTTAGGAAGGGGTTATAATTCTGTGGAAGGGCACCTGCTTTGCATGTAGAAGATTCCATGTTAAATCCCTGACATCCTTTCTAGGCAGGACTGGAAAAGGCCTTGGTCTGAAATCCTGGAGAGAACTGCTGCCAACAATACTGAACAAGATGGGCAAAATGGGTGTCTAGTGATTAGTGCTCATGAACCCCTTTCTACTCTCTCAGCTTTCCCTTTCTATTGGGTCAGCGAAGGAGGTGGTGGTGGTAGTGGGACCTGATGCAGAGGGACCTGTGCGAGCATCTGCAGGGCTCCCCACAGCTTAAAAAGTGAAAGCACAGCGATTGCGCTCCACCTCTGCAAAACTGGAAGTGGTTGCCTCCACCCCTTAAGGGGAAAGTAGCCAGGGCTTTCAGACTGGGGCATTGGAATAGCTCTGTGTTAACCCAATGAATTGCCAATAAAGATGGGCAGGCAGGTAAGGAGTCAAAATGTAATCAGTTCATTAAAAACCCAAAAGGGATTAAATCAAATGGGGGAAAGGGGGTAGAGAAAAGTACAATAAGCAGTCTGAAGGAAAATGCCAGAACTCAGTTGGGAGGATATAAATAAATAACTGGACCAACTTGGATGTGGTAACTAGTAGTGTCCAGCAGAGGGCAATATGAAGTTACTAAAAAGCAAAGCACAAACAACTGGAACTTCTGAAGTTTTCAAGCTAGCCTGGAGTGAAAAGAGCCAATAAAATTAATTCCCAGAAAGCGTCTAGCTAGAAATGGAGACTCTTCTCACATTGTCCCAGGAATCCTAGTCCCCAAATTTACTGGAGAATAAATGGGTATGCGTTCTGCAAACCAGTGCCCACTGATGGGTCTGGCAAAGTACACCCATGCATCCCTCTGCTTGACCTTAAGAAACCTAGAGTTGCTTATATCATAGGGTTGCATGATTGGAGGAGTAGAATATACCTAGCCACTCCACCTTATCCCTTTACCTAGACAGACAAGTTTGGCTGCCCATTCAGTAGGCTCATGCCAATCTTAGCAGGTTTGGCTACTTCAGACATAGAGAAGGATGAAATATACTTCCAAGCACATGGTTGTTGGAGAATGGTGTTTGCAAACAAAGGACAAAAGCTACTTCAGGAGCATTTACCCAGGAACTTTTAGGCTGCTGGACCAGCACAAAAATTGCTGGAGGATTAGAAGTATCCAAAAATAGTGGGGGGAGTGGACTTATCGCACCATGAATTTTCTACTTCTGCTTTGTGTCCTCTTGACAAGTGTTCTTCATGACATCCTGTTGCAGTGAGTTCCATGGGTCCGTTATACATCACATGAAGTATTTCCTTTTGGAACCAATGTTTTTAAATAACTTCCTCTTCTGTTTTACCTCTTCTCTCAAAAGCTTGAACCTAGCAGGATATTCTTGTTGCTCCTCGTATGCCTCTGTTCAGGGGGAAAGTGACTGACTTAGTTCAAGATCCCAGTGTTGTTTTTCTGGAGCATCCTAGACATCCATAGGCCCTTATTGAAAACCTAAGTGCTAGGTTTTCTAGCACTGTTTTTGTGGTCTTCTAGTGCTCACCATGATGGCCTTTCTCAGTAGTGACCCTGTCCTGGCTCCTGAACTTTCCTGTACTACAGGATAGCAGCTGTACCTGGCCGCACCCTCAAGAGAAGGAGGGGGCAAAGCTGGCCTGACTGTGAGATGGTTGCCTATGGTGGCAGAATGACAGAGTTTCTGCCTCTACCTGCTCATCTTTAACCACTTCCCTTTCTTTTCCTTAGATTTGAAAAGGAAGTATGGAGGGAAGGAGAGCCGGACTAGAGTGTCTCCAGTGGAGGCACTCAACCTTAGTTTTTTTTCTAGCTATTGTTCCTCTCTCCTTCACACTTCTTCCACTCTGTTGTCCTTTTCCTGTTCAAATCCAAGAAGTGGGAGAAGCGTTGGAGGCATTGGCTGATGCTTGGAGGGATGGTGTATCTGGTCATGCCATACAATACAAGAGAATGCTTTCCTGGATGTGCATCAGAAAAGGCTTTGTTTATATGAGTCCTTGAACCTCTGTATTGTCAGGTTCTTACTGTGTAGGTCAGAGATTCCCAAACTTCTTGGGAGTTTGGGAACTGGGGTAAGTTTCTGTGGGAGAGGGGGGAAGGCAGCGACGTGATCCTCAGAGTTCTACTGTAGCAAACCAAAAGCTTTGTCGTGGTTCTGAGTTGGACAAAAATGTGTGTTTTTGAGTGGACAAAAATGTGTGGACAGGCAAAAGGAGAACATGATGGTTAAGCAGAGTATGTCTTTGATTGTTGGATGTTGAAAATATAGAAAAACAGACCAGGCCTCTGCATCTCCTGCTTGTAGGCTTCCTGAGGCATTTGGTTGGCCTCTGTTGGGGAGCAGGATACTGGACTTTGGTCTTATGCATCAGGGCTGCTCTTGTTTTACATCTTTATGTTCAGGTGTTAACCAATGAAATTTGCATGTTGTTAAAAACCCAGTGATTATGAGCTCCATGGCCTCAGTAAGATTGGGTTGGTGGCAGTGGTTTAGGACACCACATACTTTGGAGGCTAATTATAATTCTTGAACTGCCTAATAGATCATAACAGATCCTCTTCTCTTTTGGCCCAGCGATCAGCTTTCAGTGTCATCCAGCCGCGCACAACAAATGCATGCCTTCTCCTGGATTCGGAATACCTTAGAGGAGCACCCGGAGACGTCCCTTCCCAAACAGGAAGTGTACGATGAGTACAAGTGAGTGCTGCTGTATTAGAGTGGAGGGGGGTATGGCTTTGGTGCTGCATGGGAGGAAAGGAGACAGCTGTCTGGAGGGGTGGAGGTCTGGAGGGGTGTCTTTTAAATGATGGATTCTGTTTGTTGTAAACCACACAACACAAGAGGCTAGAGAAGGGCAAATTATCTTTTGTGTCTTCACCCATTCTGAGAGGCTTATGCGCATATTATCATGATGGCTTCTTCCTCTGCTGCTCCAGTAGCCCTTGGATAGGGGGACTGTGGAGTGGAGGAATTGTATAGTTCCTTCTGCTTTGAAGGCTCAAATGGGAGAAACCACATAGTGAAACCAATTACATGGTCCCTGCATTTGCTACCAGAGTGGTGTCAGAAGAAGGAAGTAGCTTTTGCAACACCGTTAACATAAATCAGCCAAAAACATCTTGAAGGCCATTTGACTGTCAGTAGACTTCTTTCCATGTTTGGTCTGAGTCTCTGGGTAAGCTGAGGGGTCTAGTGTTGCAACTGCATTTACTTGGCCATCCGTAGAGATGATAATGTGCTTCTACCTTGCTGCTTTCATACTGTCTCTCCAGTGGAATTGTGATAGAGGCTGGCCAATGGGCTTGTCATAATGTTAACCAATCAGGCGTCAGTTTGTTTGTGTAAGCACAGCAACAAAGGCTACATTGGCACCTGCTGTGCAAGAAAGGAGGGTGAAGTGGGGGCTGGGATGTATTGTTCTTAAATCTAATGTCTTGGTAAACAACGTGTGGTCTGGCTCAACAGTAAATCTCTTCTTTTCATGCTTTGCCATGTTTTTGAGTGCCCAATCAATTTCTTTCTACAGGCAGCATGTCTGTTTTTGCACCTTTTAATATTTTATTTTATTTTAAATAAAATTGAGTTGTAATCCCTTGTGACATAAGGATGCAGACAGCTCTGCGCTAGCTGGTCCATTAGTTTGGCTCAGTTTAAGGCAGTGGTCTTCAACATTTTTTCATGCCATGACACCAGTAAATAAAGTATGAAACTGGGGACCCAGCGCCCCCCTCCCAAGACCCGATTCACCCACTCCTCGCCCCTGTCACCACCCACCCTCACCTCTGCCTGCCACATTTTCCTCTAGTGCCTTCACAACGACCCTATGAGGTACCAGCCTGAGCAGGGCTGGCCTTAGAAGCTGTGGGGCAAGATGGCAAGAAGAGGTTGTGTGTACAATTATATCAAGAACTTAGTTTTTATAAGAAAGTACTGTTATTGAATTGGATCCAAGCCCTCTCTTGCACAGGCTTCGAAAGATTTCCGCAACCCCCCCCCCATAAGGATTCACAACCCACAGGTTGAAGAACACTGGTTTAAGGCAACTCCTTTTGCACTCACTATTAGAGATGGGCAAGCTGGTTCTCGTAAACCTCTGAATGATTAAAAAAATGACCCTATCTTCTCCTCCCACCTTGTATTGGATCTTTTACCAAACAGTCAAACTCCTTTGTCAGCTCTCCTGGTTCTCTAATAGTTTTCACACCAGCCTCCCGCAGCACATCCTTTACTTACTTGGACAGCAGTGGAGTTACTCCTCTCCTCCATTGTCTATATGTAGCATGCAAAGATGTGTGCCTCACAAGATATTTTCCCCATTCTCTCCAAATAGGAAATGAGACAGAGGGGGCTAATGGGAGTTGTAGTCCTTGCTATAGAAGTACCCCTTGTAATGCTGTAATTCATTGGATCTCACACTTTTAGCATCAGGACCCACTTTTTAGAATGAGAATCTGTCAGGACCCTCTGGAAGTGACATCATGACCGGAAGTGACATCATCAAGCAGGAACATTTTTAACAACCCTAGGCTGCAATCCTACCAACACATACCCAGGAATAAGCCCCATTGACTATCATTGTTAGAAGCATATATACAGTAGCCTTTTAAAAGTACAGATCTGTAAGATTTCCCCAAATGCAGTCACATACCATGATAGCATCCAGTCTAATATATGAAAAATAAAATATTGAAATGAATGGGGACCCACCTGAAATTGGCTCACGACCCATCTAGTGGGTCCCAACCCACAGTTTGAGAAACATTGCTATAATTTATTTATTATTTAAATAATTCCTACCCTACTTTTCTCCCACATATTGGGGGCATCCAAGGCGGGTTACAATATAAAAACACCATATAAAGTAAAAGATTAAAACAAAGCAGATTAGATCCCAATGGATCACCCAAAACTTTTAAAATTGCCTTAATTAAAAGTGCCAGCATATCATGTCAGCAGTCTAAAGCCTTCTTGAATAAAAAGGTCTTGAGGCCCCTCCGAAAGGTCTCCAGAGAGATTCCCATCAGCCCCTTTGCCTTTCTTTCTTGTTTGGAAAGAAAGGGGGAAAGCCTTGTGCAGCACAGATTAATCTTGGCATGCTACATACAGAGCAACAGTGAGGTACCAAAAAGAGTTCCCCCTGCCACTGGGATAAGCAGAAGGGGTGTGTGTGTTAGGCTGGTGGAGAAGTCTTATAAAGTGGGACCAAGTTTCTTCCAGCCTAGTCTCAGAAACTGGGTTTTGGGAGTTCATTCTTAGATACCCTTCCCCCCCACCTTGATTTTGTTTTTGAAGGATGGTGTGTAGTGGTTTGGGAGTTGGACTTAGACCTGGAAATCCTAGATCTCTGCTCAACCATGAAGCTTCCTGGGTGACTTTGGGCCAGTCACTTATCTCAGCCTCACCCACCTCCCAATGTTGGAAGGACAAAAGGAGAGGTTGTTGTGAGGACAAAAGGAGAGGAGGATCTATGTACACCATCCTGAGCTTCTTGGAGGAAAGGTGGTATAAAAATGTGAAAAATAAAATAAGAATGTTAGTGATATCTGTACTCACTATGACTTGGCTTTGTTTCCCTTAGAGCAGCGTTTCTCAAACTGGGTTGGGGCCCACTTTGTGGGGTGTGACCTGATAGCTGGTGGGTCCTGCAGAGCTTTCAGTGAAAACATGGGTGATGGAAAGATCTGGTAACTATTTGCCTCAAGTCCCAAGGCTATTCAAAAATCAGATAACTGCTAACTGCCCTGCAAAGAGCGGAGCTCCTGCAGTTTGCAAGCTTATGTAAACATAAGGAGATAAATGTTATCTTTCATATTACTAGACTACAAGGAACTGCCTCCCCTTTTATCTTTTAATCAAGAGGAGAGCTATACTTCATCTATAGAGTCTTCATGCCCTGATTTGACCTTTACTCACCTAAGGCACTTGGTTACCATTTCAAAAGGGAAAGAGCTTGCTTGAATGAGAACCAGGAGAAAAAGACAAGTGAGGACTGAACTGGAGTCTTGAGGATTTCTCTTGGCCAGTTTGTTTCCATGATCCTTGCCATTGTGCAGGTTTATTGCTTGATTCAGTGTAAGGTGAAGATCCATGCAGGGATATTGAGGCTCCCCTGGAAGATTATAGAATGGACCAATGTAGTTTTTAGTTGAATCTGTTGGCAGACTCAACTGAGAGCCTTGGATGCAGAATCCATTCTCCTCCCATGTTTTTTTTTTTTTTTAAATTGTTAATCTCTGCTGTACTGCCTATAAGGAGTGACCTCTTGACCTGTAAGTGGCTCAGGGTATATGGCCAAGTGGGGTGGAGAAGTGAGCTCGGAGACAATAATAAAAGCTGTGTGAGTGCTGAAGTGTGCCAGACTAGAGTGACCTGTCTGCATAATGTGAGCAGTGCGTTGTTCTTTCTGCTTCATGCAGAATATAACATTTGCCAGACAAGACTTTCAGCTTTGCTTGCTCCTCCAACATAAAAGGTTACATGGAGTAGGTCAGTGATGCTTTGGGATATGGAAAGTATGACTGCATCTGGTGATGAGGTATTGAATTCCTTCACCTTTTAAAAGTTAGCCTTTTCAGTCCTTTTGCAGCTTTCCTACGGCCTTGAAGACCTTTCTAGAGAAAGACCCAGGTCAGCTTCTTAGAGAGAGGCCTGTGACAGGTGCATCTCACTCAGTGACTTCCTTGGGAAAAGTCATACCTAGGAAGAGGTGGCAGCAGCATCTTGCCTAGAGATGTGAAGGCTGGGGGGTAGGGGGGTGGGAAATGAAAGAGTTTTAGAAGAAGAATGTGTTTTTCCCAATCCTTTTTTTCCAGTACGGAATATTGAAAAATCAGAGAGGGAAAATGGAAGCATGTATACAGTGTTCCATTCTGGAATAATGGATGAATGCTTTTTTAAGGTAGGGTATTTACAATCCATGTATAATATAAACCTATAAAACTAGATTGTAAGGGGCGTTTCTGCACAGAGAGGGTGCTGTTATTGCAAGAGGAGCAGCTGGGCAACCTTGCTTGGGGACTGTTGGTCACCACCTCCTGCTGCTACTGACCTTTCGACTTGGAGCATGAGAGAAGATACTAGACATAATGGCCCTGAATCTGATCTCCTGGTTTTGGCCCAACAAGCAATGTGTTCATCTCTGAGATTTCCAAAGGACTGCTTTGGGTAGCAAAGCTTCCTAAGAGAATCTTGAAGGTGGGGGGAGGGGGACTTCTTCCTTTTCTGGTTCCTGACATCCTGCCTAGAGTCAGGCATCATTTCTTGTATTTTGGGGAGAAAATTGAAAAGTTTCAAAGATGAAATGTTTGGGATATCATGTCCTTAAAAAAAAAAGGGGGGCACTTTTTTTTTTTTACACTGCCAAAGAGACTGTTTCTAAAGTCGAATAAAAACTTTCTTTTGCTGACACAATGTTGGTGGCTTCTGTGTTAAACTGTGTATTTTACCAGTTGGGGAAATGGGCTAAATGTGTGGGTCCCTTTGGGTATAGCACCTTGCAGCTCCATTTCTAACCCTAGATGTATTGTTTGACTAATAGTAAGGCATTTAGGTTTTAACATTTCATAAATAGAGCAAATGGTATAATTTAAGTGCTAACTAAGTTAAATGTAAAGCATTTGATGTGATGCATTTGAGTAGTCTTTAGGACTTAGAAGTAACATGAAATAAATATTACATGTATTTCAGTTTTTCCACAAATTTCCTTTTTCTTTTCCTGAGGGGGTGAAAAACATGTTCCCCATGGCTTCAGAATTTCTAGAAATTTTATGTCTCTAATCTGCCCATCTTAGCATAAGCTTCCATTC
This sequence comes from Tiliqua scincoides, assembly GCF_035046505.1. NCBI lineage: Eukaryota > Metazoa > Chordata > Lepidosauria > Squamata > Scincidae > Tiliqua > Tiliqua scincoides. The sequence continues at coordinate 28,520,387 of NC_089828.1, forward strand.
TTGCACAGTGAACCTCCCAAAGGAAGTGGCAGCTTCACCTCTGTGAGCTCTTAGGACAGCCATTTTCAACACATTAGTGTGCAGCGAATGGTCCCCAATCCTGCCGTGGGAATTTGGGAAAGGGTCATTTATTAATAGGACCATTGGGAGATGTGAGCCCCCCACTGGCAGCACAGTGTGCCTTGTCAGTTATCAAAAAACAGATGGTGTGCCTTGACCATTTTAGTGCCTTGCCAGTGTGCCATGAGATGGAAAAAGGTTGAAAATCTGTCCTAGGAGGATGGAGGCAGGTGTAAAATCTCTTGAATCCTCCTCCTATCTCTTGTAATGAGTAGTCCTCCAGTTTTGCTTCACAGGTGCTGGGAGAGTTGTGACCCAAGACTTGGGTGGCGCACACTGGAGGAGTAAACTGATGTCATGAAGAGTAAGAAGCAGAACCCCAGGGATCAGCAATGTCTCCTATTGTCTTGACTCAGAGGACTAGTGCCTCAAATCTTCTGCAGGATAGAAGTTAAAACACCACACCTGGGAGAAGCCAGAGGCTTCTTGGTTCATCCAGAGCCAGTGCCTGCAGAATAGGGCATGCATGCCCCTTAACCTCTGAGCTTTCCTCAAAGGGGGTGGAACTTCAGAGGCTCACCTCGCAGGACTGCTTAACTGCTGCTTGGTTTGTCTTGTAACCAGCCCCACAGTGAGCTGACCATGGTCCAGGCCTCCGCAACTGAGCTCCTGCTAAGCTTTATGCAGGATACCCCCATGTGGGCAGGTGGGAGGGGTAGCAGGAGGGAGGCCGTAGACTCAAAGGTTTTTTTAAAGTTGCACTAGATGCTATTTCCAACACATTCTCTTGTTGCAGAAATTCACTTGGAGCGTTCATACCAGAACACCTGCTGTAGTAGAAAATTGGTTTATATACCTATAGCACTCTTATCTGTAGGTCTGAAATGCAGTCATTCTGCTGCAGGTAGCCTAAGATCTCCTGGCCTTGAGGGAGATAGTCAAAACACAATGGAAAACACAGACAAGAAATACATCTCTACATTTGTTTTGCCCTTTGGGTGGTACTCCTCTTTTTGTCCTGCAGTTTACTTGCCCCTGGGGAGGGACTATAGCTTTGTGCTGGAGTGCTTGTTCTACATGCAGAAGTTCCTGGCCTCAGTTCCCCGAATCGCCAGTTAAATGGATCGTGGTTAGCAGGGCTAGGAGACTCTGGCAAGCTGCTGCCACTCAAACTGTATTTGACTTCCTGGACAAAACATCTGCCTTGGTCTAAGGTAACTTTATAGGAGGCATTACCAATGTCTTTGCAACAACACTTTGTTTTTAAAACAGCTACACAGAAGTGGTTGTCAAGGTCTTATTTTATGTACCGTACATACTTGCCTAGAAGATGAGAAATTTCGGCCAATAAATCAAGTGTAAATCATCTCCTCACCATATCTGTGGGTCACTCAGGGGTCAGGGCTCTTCAGACATAGGAAAAGCCCAGAGGAGAGCAAGAGGAAGATGCAGAGATAATTAGAGGGCAATCAGTCTCCAAGGCAATGAGGCTGCAAACTACAGCCAAACTTAACCTTTTCACTCCTCCTGAGAAAAAAGTAATCCAGGGCTCAAGCCTTCCATTTAAATTGAGAGAGCCTGCTTCTCTTTAGCAAACCCTTCTGCAGCCTCATTCCACTTTGCAAATGTTTGGCAGAGGTCTGATTTTTAAAACACCAGGATGTAATCCTTGTTTCCATCTGAGGCTACAATTCAGTGCACCATTACTTGAGGATAACACCCATGGAAAACAATGGGTCTAAGTCTGAATAAATTAGGTTGCAACTATGTGTAACTGTACTTGTTCAAGCTCTTTCCTTCTTGCTTGTCTTTATACTGTGAATTGAATTGAACACTCCAAGTTATGTGTTATAAACTGTATGTTATATGTAGAGTCTTTGGCTTAACACACCAGGCACCTTAAAGAAGGATTTGATTAATACTACCTGGTGTGTTGTTTACAGTGCACTTACTCTGATAGTGTTTACAAAAAGGTTGTGACGACTAGAATTTAAAAAGTTAATGAATAAGAATGTATCTTAGGATCTTTTACTACATTTTTAATAAACTAGAGACAGTTCAGTTCTTGGGTAACAATTACTGGTAGGTTATTTTTCAGGATCTGGCCTCAGATAAAATCAGACAAAATTATAGTCAGATACCCCCATAAGTTTAACCCCCCACTTATTTAAGGGTAATAGAAAATTGATTTGTGACTCAAAGACTGCCCTCGACTTATATGTGAAATAGACTTATATGCGAGTGTCTGTGGTGAGCTGCTTTCAGGGAAGTGGATATCCTAACTGAACTGGCTTCAGCCAACTCCCATTCCGCTTTTCCAGGTTCAGGTGTTTTCATTACTTTGGTTTGCAGGTACAACAAAGGAATGACTTCAGGATTTGGAAGACAAACTTTCTATCAATGAAGTATAGTGGCGAAGATTCATATGTTATAGGGAAGATGTTTGTCTGTTCTTATTTAGCTAACTGTAATGGTTGATTTTTTTGTCCATGAACACTCAAGGTAATATGAAGATATTCTAGTATTAATTGGGGGAGCAGCTTTGTTTATTAAGTTCATTGTCTTCTGGGGTCCATTATGGGGTCCAGGTCCATTCCCCTGGGGGCTGGGGATAAGAATAGGCCCTCAGTTTGGCTGTACTTGTCGTAAGAGGCGACTAAACAGCCACCGGGTAGATGGGACTCGTTACCCTGGGATGGCAGCTCATCTGAGAGAAGGAAAACTCTGATCCCAAACCTCCGCTGCCTTGTGGCTACATCCAGTTACAGAAAAGGCTTCAGGAGTCAACTCGAGGCAAAATCCGGAGCCGGAGTCGTTCTGGCAACTCCTGCGACACCGCTGGAACCAACCGTTTTGGCCTCTGCCTTACCATTGGACCATTTCAGTGACATGGAGAGGGGGGATTTGCTGCATGGGTAACAGCCTATCCTCCATACCTACTTTACCCAGACTTCGCGCACTGGAGAGGACACTCTGTTCCAGAACCACCATTCAGAGCGTGACACCATAGTCTTCCGAGACTGAAGGATGCCAACTACTTGTCTTCTGGGAAGTTGTCTTGGGCAAACCACATTGAAATGAATGGGAGATGTGCAATAATGCCTGCTCATTTTAATGGAACCTGTGCCGGAGATCTTCCTAGAAGACTGTGCCCTGTGTATATGGCATTCTTCCTCTGCTTATTAAACTGGTGATGGTAGTCCAAGTGAAGTGACCCTTGTAGACTGGAAATGGGCAGGTTAGTTTAAGCAGAAGCCACTAGACTGAGCAAAAGGCAAAAGTCTGCTGTCCCATATAAATGACATCAGACACAAGTGTTCTGGAACCAAGATTAATGAAGGAATAAAGTATAGACATGCCAGATAGCTAGTGCATTCCAATGCTATGTTATGTCATCCCTTTTCACTGCATCTCTAGAGGGCAAGCTTTCAAGAGACATAGATGTATGACCCCTGCACCAATTACAGTATTCTTAGAAGCTCCTCCCACTTGTGCTGTGTATCTAAAGGCTTGCTAATAGATCTGTGTTGGCCAGCAGCATCAAGCATGTATTTTTGCACCATAACTTCTGAAATGATTCACTGCGCAGGAGCAGTCTGTCTCAGTAAGAGGTTGCATCTTAGCAGCAGTAGCTTTCAAAGTCCACAGTTACTTATCTCAAATTTACTTGGTGGAGTTCAATCCACAGGGTAAATGTTTTATGTATGAATATATATACACTTAGAAACTAGGATAGAGTTTTTAGACTTCTGAGGGACTAGGGTCTGGGGAAGAATCAGGAGCTTGTTGAGGCATGGAAGTGATTAGTAGCCCAGTAGGTGCCCCAGTGTAGCAAGGAGACTTGTACAAAAGCCTGGCTAGGTTGACTCCAGTTCCTTCCTGCAGTTCATCTACTGATTGAAGATGCATCTCTCCTTAAAGCAAAGCAGTTCTTTTGAGAGCTGGATATGAACAAGCAGCAGCCCTGGTCACACGATTTCCAGCACTTCTTGGTCAGACGACCTGGAGGCAATGATGAACAACCAGGAGTCTGGCCAGAGCCAAATGCACCATCTTGGGGAAAGTGGAGTAAGGCATGAAATAGATGGGCAATCAAATCCCATAGCAGGCTTTGTCTTCTCTGGTTATTTTTATGCAAAACATTTACATTACACCTTTCTGCAAAACAGTCTCCAGAGAGACCTCAGGTTCATAGCAAAGCTTTAGAAGATGGCAGGCAGTTTCATATTAGAGTGAGGAGGAAATGGTTCTTAAAATACCCTAGTCAGAGATCATTATTAATAAAATAATAAACATATTTATATATCACTTTTCAACAAAAAGTAATTGACAAAGGAGCTAAATAAATCAATAAATGGTTTTGTGATCTTAAAAAAAAACAAAAAAAAACTTATTGGTCAAAACCAGCCCTTTGAATGGCAGCCAGGAGCAGACAGGGTGCCAGTGAAGATCTTTCAGCAGAGTAACTAAATATATTCAGAATTGTGAGTTCTGACTGATAACATAAAAGACGTTTTCTGAACCAGTTGCAGCTTCTGAGTGGTCTTTAGTGGCAGTCCCATGTATAATGCATTGTGGTAATACCACTTGGGCAAGATCAAGTCCCTGTCCCCGAAGAACTTACAATCTTAAAAAAAAAGATGTAGAAGAGTCACCAGCACAAGCCCCTGAAAAAGACATTATGCTGGGGTGAAAAGGGACAGTGGCTTTCCCCTTGCTAAATGGAAAGACACCAGTGTAAAAGGTGCCTCTTCTCCCTCTTAACACGGGCCCAGGCAAAATCATTTGTGTCACCTGATGCCCACTGAGTTAATAATCTGTAGTAAATTCCAACCAGTTGTGTTGGTGGCACCTAAGCATATCACTTTGTTTGGCAGATTTTTGAGCAAAGCATTGTGGTGGCGTGGACAGTACAATGCTTGGGTAAGGCTTCTTGCAGCACCCGAGAACTTGGTTGTTCTGCCAAGCTATATCACTGATAGGAATAAAGGTGGGACCCATGTGGGCAGAACAGAACTTTTATTGTCAGCATAGCATGCTGCTTTGTTTCCAGGAGTACTATCCACTGATAAAGCAAAAAAGGGGGGCATCAAATTCACCTCCTTTGTGGATACCCCCTTAAGTATTGTTCCAACAGCCTACCAGTCTGGACTTTTTCAGGTCTTAGCTAGACATGACATTAAGCCTGTATTTGCAAGGCAGGCTTAACATACAGATGGTCCTTTCAGCTTTAAAAAGTTAGCAGTGAAGGGCTTCATCTGAGCTGAGAATATGGTGCAAAACCAGGAGTTTTCTAAAACTTCCTCCCTATGCTGTGTTTCATGGCTGAAAATCCCCCTGCCAATGGCTCCTAAAAACTGCTGTTTACAATAAATGGCTGTTTCTGGGATTAATATTTGAGTCAGTGCAGAGAGGGGTTTTCACTGTGAAAATAGCAGAGGAGGAAAGTGTATTCGCTACCCCCACCCTTGCTTTGTGGTGAATCCCCCTCCATGCTGCTAATTCTTAAAGATGAAACAATCACTTTTGCAGAAAGCCTGAATTGCAAAGACCTGTCTAACATCAAGTTTGACCCTCAATTCCAGTCGTCTTCATCTTTGCTTTCCTTTTGTTTCAGGAGCTATTGTGACAATCTTGGCTATCATCCATTAAGTGCTGCTGACTTCGGAAAGATCATGAAAAATGTCTTTCCCAACATGAAGGCTCGCCGTCTAGGCACAAGAGGCAAATCAAAATATCCTTTACAGAAGCAGTTTTCAGCCATTTCTTTTCAGGTTTCTTAAAGGTGATCCCTCTTGGTCATTGGGGGTTTTGCATTGGGAAGCTCTTCTGCCCCTGAAAAAAAAATTACAAAATAGATGTTTTGTTGACTTCAGTTCTATCTAAGGAAGTTCAGGGAAAGAAAAAAAAACCTACTTGCTTCAGCATCAGTGTATTGCATTTGTATTCAAAGGCTAGTAGTTATTCACACCTTAATTTTTTAAATCACATATTGCTATAGTGGACTTCGGAAGAAAGCTTTCGTGCAGATGCCGACACTACCCAATCTTGACTTCCATAAAACTGGAGATGGGGTAAAGTATACACTTACAGACATATGCTCGCACCGCAATATTCATATAAAGGCATTGTGTTGTTGTCCATGGCTTAATAAGGCATAAATAAAGGCCATTTAATCAGAACAAAATTAAGAGGGCTTGACCCATCCGTAAGGCTGATTATGGTGCCTACTTGTTTCTGTTGCTGCTCCATCTTCTGCTGTCTGAATTCAGAAAAAAGAGGGGAATGGAAACATCTTCCTTTTCAAATTAGTAAGCAGATGGAGGTGGGAAAGCTGTTTGCATCCAGGGAACAGGAGGAGAAGGAAGTAGTGACTGCTGTACCACTGAGTAAGGGGGCAGTGACACCTGGTATACTACCACCAATGTTGGGAGTTCATGAGTTGGCCCTGAAGTTTATGCTCTATGAAAGTGCTAGCACATTGAAGTAAAAACTTACAGCACAATCCTGTACATGCTTACTTGGTCCCACTGTTTTGAATGCAGCTGCCTTATAGGTAGGGGTATATAGGATCGCAGCCTCAGTTATGGTTTGCACAGTAGTAATGTTTGGGGAGAATGGGCAAGTCAAGGGATGATCCATAAAATAAAGGTTTGTCCTAACAATTGAAGACTTACATTTTGCATGTGTTCAGGGAAAGGTGTGTGTTACTCCTCTGCTAAAATGCCTTTAAAAGTGTACTGAATGTGTTTGAATCACTCTCAAGTGTGTGAGTTTATACTGTATAATGATTTTGAAACCCTGGGGCCACACAGCTATTGTAACACATGGTGGTCATGTTTTTACATTAAAGGTGTGCCCCAGTATCTGCAGGGGATAGGTTCCTGGCTCAGTGGAGAAACTTTCATGCTATCATTCTGTGACTTGTGCTGATGCATCACAAGCTCCATCAACATAAACACTAGATAGAATTGGCTATCTATCAGTAAGCAGATTTGAGGAAGAAACTGTAGTCACACACACACACACACACACACACACACACACACACACACAGATTTCAGGGTAATTTTAGCAGTGTGAATACCAGAAACCATGGTTATGAGGGACACCTGTTTCCACCCCCACCCTCCGAGTGCCGATTAACACATCTATTACTTACCATCTATAAGCTTGTATGTGTAAGCACGACACTTTTCACTTTGATAAATCTAACAAATGTACGAATGGGCATGGGGGTGGAGCTCCCCACATCCATAGACAAGCGAAACCCCAGATATGGAATCAGCGGATATGATCCTCCCCGGTAAATTTTGTGTGCTTGGTGACATAGATGTCATACCATGTCCACGAGCAGCAGCATGAAAAATGACCATAAGCTAAGAGTTGGGGTTTTATCTGTCACTTTACAATATGGAGTTTAGTAATAGAGAAGTTTATATTTTGGGTTTAGTAATACCAAGATTGGTATTGAATACCATGAAAAATGAGAGCTGGTGTTGCATAGAGGTCAAGAGTTTTATTATGAATTAAGATTTTACTTCTGCCACAAACTTTCTAGGTGGCCTTGAGCAAGCTACCTCCTGTCTGCCCCAGGAGCAATATTGGGATAACAGCACAATCCTATGCTTCTCTTCTCAGAAATAAGTCCCATTGTGTTCAATGAAGCTTACTCTCAGAAAAGTATGTATAGGATTGCAACCTAAGAACGCTTAGGGCTATAATCCTATACTTGCTGTTGTGGGAGTAAGCGCCACTGAACACAATGAAACTTAGTATGCCTAGTACTGTGTTGTTACTCTCTCCTTACACATTGTATGGACAGCATTAATGTTGTCAAACATTTTGCGCATGCAAATAGTGTAATGCAAATACTTCTGATTGATTTTTTTATTTTTTGTTTGATTTATTGATTGATTAAAGTAGGTTTTCCATACATGTTTTATCAAAGTAAATTAATCTGGTTTGGGGTGGGTGTTGGTGGAAGAGGTCAAAATAGTTATTTCAACTTAAAGATATGATTCTTACCATGTAAAGGAGATCTTGCAGAACCATTGTGATGATTTCCAAAGTCATTGCTTCTGTATATTTTTTAAAACAGAAATATATCTTGGGTGAAAAGGCCAAATTGAGTGACCAAAGCCACTCCAGATATTGCAGAGTGAGCTAATCTAAGATTCCCTTAGATTTTCAGGAAATTTAAGGTCCCTGCAAAATGCTAATATTCTTTACTCACCTTTGAATTTTATGCAAGAGGCGTCAGGAGAATGGTGTGCAGTGTACCTTTGAAGTGTACAAAATGGCCTCTTGTTCAACCTCACAGCTGGTCAACCTGAGCCAAGTGGTTGGTTTAGATGCTGTGCATACACCATTTACTGTGGGTTTGTTTAGGCTTGTGGCAGCTGCTCGAAAACTCCTTTTTGTCTTGGTTTCAGCTGGAAGGGGCAGAGCCTTCTGGTCACCTGCAGAGTGCTGATGAGGAAGTTGTGTCAGCTGCCTGCCAGCTGGTCTGCGAGTGGGCCCAGAAAGTGCTAAGCCAGCCCTTCGATTCTGTCTTGGATTTGGCCCGCTTCTTGGTCAAAAGCCACTACATTGGCACTAAATCAATGGCAGCTTTAACTGTGATGGCTGGTGCTCCTGCAGGTGAGTCTCTGCTCCATTCGCTAGTTGACATGTCATTGGGAAGAGCAACCATTGCATTTCAGCAAACACAAACCAAACCCTATAGTGGAACCTTGGAAGAAGCCAGGAGGTTCATTTTCTCCTTCCTCTAGATAGTTAAAGTTGTGCCTGCACTGAAATCTTCAGCTCCTTGCTGAAGCTTTGTTGATTAGTTTTCCTTTGTCTTTGTTGTATTTATGTTAATATTGTTATAAAACACTTTGAACTTGTTTGAAAAAGTGGTATATAAATATTTTCATAAAATCAGTAGTTTAATAGCCCAGTCCTATCCCATTTAAGCCCATAGCATGCACAGCCATTGACATCACATGTACTGCATGCTATGTTGGGTGATCAGATGGCCTGGGAGAGGTAAGTAAGCATCTTTTTTACTTCCCTCTCCATAGGCTGTCTGGCCACCAGTGGATCTCCTTGGACTTATGTCAGTTCTTCAGCTGGCATAAGTCCAAAGAGAGTCTGGGTGTGTTGGGCCAGGAAAAGGGGATAGAATTTTTAGCATGTGCCACCAAGATCCTCCATCTCCTACCCCCAGCTCTGCCCTCTCTCCACCCCAAACTGCCCATGATCCTCCTCTGTTGCCCCGTCCCCATATTGGTGGCAACACAGGACAGGAGGTTCAGTGGGCTGCTGTCACCTGCACACAGCCGCTGACAGTTTGCCCTAGTGGCTGCGGCCTGCAGAACAATGGAGCAACTTTTGTGCTATCATTATGGGACTTGTGCTGACACATCACAAGCTCCATCAACATAAACACTAGATAGGATTGGGCTGTCTATTAGTAAGCAGATTTGGGAAAGAAACTATAGTCTTTACTATGCTATCTGCAAAGGTCAGGGTGTCTCTCTCTCTCTCTCTCTCTCTCTCTCTCTCTCTCTCTCTCTCTCTCTCACACACACACACACACACACACACACACAAATTTCAGGGTAATTTTAGCAGGTTGAATTCTGTGCTGAATTCTGTCATAAGGATCGCTTTTAAATAGAGAGCCAAAACAAGCATTTAGTTATTACTTAGGAATTTACCCACTTGTCGTATGTACTGTGGTGATTTTTCACTTCACAGTGCATTCAAAAGTTCAGAAAATGGAGTTCACTTGTGTCAATCATCCTGTGGCAGTAATCAGGTTTACTTGTGATCACACACGCACAACACCTTACCAAGTGAATTTCCTATCAAGCATTGCTTAAATCAGGTGGAAAAGTCTGTTATGATTTGGAGGGGGGGTCCATTGTCAAGTGGAGTGTGTGAAAAACAAATCATGAATAGAAATATCTACATGAAATTGCAATCAGACCACCATAAAAACAATGAACATAATGAAAAAATGTGATAAAGATAACTTCTGTCACAAATACTTCCCTACATGGATCTGAAAGAGAAGACAGGGATGGACATATGTCAGTCCTTACACAAGAACATACAGTTCCAGAAATACCTGTATGTATTGATGTTGAGAATTCAGCAGTTGTGCACAAAAAAGTACATACTTGAGTCCTACAACAGTATCATTTGAGAGTGCAGGTTGGAGATTGTGTGTAAAAGAACTTTCCTAATTCTAGAAAGCTAGCACTTCAGGGAGAAGGTTCCTAGCCCAGAACATTCTCCCTGATGTTGTGGTCTTCTTTCTACAGGATTGTTCTCTTTCTTTGGCAAGCAGTAAAATGAACCATTACCTCACCTTCATTTTCAAATTGTAAAGTCCAAGGAGGGCTACACTCTGTTGCTTTTTCTGAAAGTAGGAGTGCAGGTCTAGCACACAATACAGACTGCACACAGTCCCTCTTCACTCTGTCCCTTTTTGTCTTAGAATAGTTTATAGTCTGCTGTACTTTTAAGCAGCAGCAACTCAGCACAGGAAGGGAAGGTAGGATCTAAGCCTCTCTGCCACGAACACTCATGACTTTCTGGTGCCAGTCCTATAGTTCTATAAACTTCTGCTGTTGGCTGAAGTGAACAGAACTGTGTTTCATTGTGTTTGCCTGCTCAGCAACCCTGTAGAAGTCCTTATGGTGACTCCTGTCCTCCTATCCCTGTGACAGTGCACATGGCTCTTTTCCCAACTTCCTCTTGCTTGGTGGCTTCCCCCCATATAACTCCTGTCATTTCTATATATAGATAAAGAACTTGGGACGCACTGAGAAATATAGGATTCTGTAGTCATACTGAGGATTATACCAAATCTGTTCACTGCCACCTACTGTTAGTTGTGCAAGATGTACAGAGCAATGGCCTTTTGAGAGCTTATGGGGCCTTTAAAGGTGTGGGCATTTTGATAAGTTTGGGTTTTTTGTTTCTCCAGGTACTTGTGGGGGAGGGTCCAATCCTCTCCTCCTGTGAAAGCCCATTATAAATTAATAAGGATAAGGTGTGTGCTCAGCAGGGATGTATGGAGAGAGAGAGAGAAACTTCCTCATGTGGTTGTTCCTCATGTGGTTGTCATCCTACTACTACTACTTGTCATTTCTCTTTCAGGAATCAAAGGAATCCCCCAGCCTTCTGCTTTTGTTCCAACTGCAGAGAGCAATTCCTTCCAGCCTCAAGTAAAGACCCTTCCCTCCCCTATTGACGCAAAGCAACAGCTGCAGCGTAAGATCCAGAAGAAGCAGCAGGAGCAGAAGCTGCAGTCACCGTTGCCAGGAGAGTCTCCGGCCAAGAAATCAGACAGCACAACAAGCAATGGGGTTCCCACCATTTCTAACGGGAGTCCAGCAATCTTGTCTCCTCAGCCTATTGGTATTGTTGTGGCTGCTGTCCCCAGCCCCATAACGGTAAGGCTCATTACTGTGGGAAGCTGCATTTCAGATTTAGTACATGGGGTCTGGTGAAGGGTCTGCAGGCAATGAGAAGGGATTGAGAACAGAACCCTTAGGGACCCCAGGACTGGAAAGCAGAGAAGGAAGCTTCTTGCAATAGAAATCTTGACAGGTACGAAGAGAATCATTGAGAAGAGGCTCACAGAGATTATGATATGCAGAGAACCAGGGAGAGCTGGGCAGGAGGAGCTCTCCAGTGACTGGTGAAGAGATTGATTGTGATTTTATGGAGGTTGTTTTTGATTATGTATGGAGGGCGAAAACTGGATCACAGTGATTTTTAGAGAGGAGTTGGGTGAAAGAGAAAATTGAGACAGTAAACAGCATGTTCCAGGAAGTGAAGGGGGCAAAGGAAAGATGGGAATGGTTGACTTCAGACCTTCCAGCACCTGAGGCTGAACGCCAAATGCCACTGCACTTATAACTGGTGGCAGCAGCCACTTCTCTTTCTTTCTCCTACTCCCTGGATTCAGAAAGAGAGAAATGGAGTGGAAGAGGAAGTGTGGTGGAGAGGAGAACAGTGGGTTAGAGCACCTTCCATGCTCTATTCCCCCGTTTTCAAATCCAAGTATTGGGAGGAGAAGGAGTTATAGGTGCAGTTGGACAGAGGCGAATGCCATTCTGTCAGTCCACAACCTGAGTCAACCTCCTTAGTTGGCCTTGTAAGACTGGACAAGCATTAGAGGGGTGGAATGAGTGGTGGAAGAGCTTTTTGACAGTGAGAACAACAGAAATGTGTTTGGTAGCTGTTGGAGAGGAATAGATTGAGAAGGATGAGAAAATTAGGAATACATTGGTTGTTATGACTGGGGGGGGGGAAACAGAGAGATCGATCAATCAGAGAAACAAGAGATGGTGGGGATCTTTGAACAGTGGACATGGTTGGAAAAAGGGGGTAGCCTACTTTAGATTGTGGATGTGCTTAGTGTTACTGATTCTATACTACACAGAATATTTTTTCCTCCACCAACAGGTGCCTAGGACCCGCCAATTAGTGACTTCACCTAGTCCAGTGGGCTCGTCAGATGGCAAAGTCCTCCCACTCAATGTTCAGGTGGTCACTCAACATATGCAGTCCGTCAAGCAGTCACCAAAGACTCCTCAGAATGTTCCTGCCAGTCCAGTTGGTGACCGTTCTGCCCGGCATCGATACCCGCAGATCCTACCCAAGCCAGCCAACACCAGCGCTCTCACCATCCGTTCCCCAACAACCGTGCTCTTCACCAGTAGCCCCATCAAGACTGTTGTTCCTGCTCAGCATATGAACGTGGTCAAAATGACAGCAATATCTCTTGCTCCAAGCAGCACCAGTAGCACGCCAGTCAAACACACTGCTTCGTTTGTCAGTGGTTCAGGAACAGCTGAAGAGCTAAGGACTGTCCCACAGATTAAGAATGGGTCTGTTGTTTCACTTCAGTCTCCAGGATCCAAAGCGAGCACTGGAGGCTTAGCTCCTGCTGCATCTTCTGTTGAGGTCAAAACAGAGCCAGAAGTGGTGCTAGATGAAAACCTGCTGCAGTGCCAAGAGAATCCGGACTCATCTAAAGCTGTCAAAGTTGCTCCAGGTGTGTCTGCTGGTCAGCAGAGGAGAAGTGAAACAGAACTGCAGAAAACTGAGGAGGGCCTTGGAGAAGCAAAATGTGTTCAGGGCTGTGATTCAAGAGTGGAAGATTCTGGGAGGAAAAGCCTCATCCAACCTGCTGAATCCAACCCTCTTCCTGCATCCGAGAGTCAACCAAACACTGTCACTTCCTTGGTTTCTCCTCAGAATTTCTCCAGCACCAGCAACAATTCACCTCCCAGTGGGGAGAAAATGTGCACTAAAAGTCCCAGGAAGAGGCTTCCTTCTCCCTTTCCAGAATCACAGGGCCCTCCTATAAAGAAACTGTCAGTAGGTCCAAGCCCTACAACTAGCACAGATGCCTCCAAAGTGGGTGGCATTAAGAAAGTACAGCAGAGGATGGTGCCTGTAGTGAAAAATGACATTCCTGCAGCGCTTGTGCAAATTCCTGGAAATGTAACCATCAAAGTCAGTTCTTCAGCATCAGGCAACCTGGTGGCTAACTGTCCCCTGGATGCTGATATTGTCTTGAGCTCTGGTGATGCTGCTTTGGGGCAGCAGCAGGTGACCTCATCTCCAGAGATCAAAGTGAAGTTGGAAGGAAATGTGTTTGTCTTGGAGAACACTTCTAAATCTGATGGCAGCTTTAATCCCAATGTGTGGCAGCAGCTGGCAAAGAACTCAACTTTTGCACCTGTGAACTGTGAGCAACAGCAGGAGGAGGAGGACATCAGTGTTATGACGCTGCCTGGACCCTCTGGCTCTGAGGACTTGCCCAAGTCTGTCTGGGAGCCAGTGCACTTTGAAGGACTTACACAGGCTGCGTACAGCCAGCAGCTACAGAGCCAGGTGCAGGAGCCATCTTTGGAGCAGCTGCAAGCGCAGACATCAAGCCAGTTACCTCTGCAGTCGGAGCTCAAAGACTTTGAGGATGCAGCTTCACAGCCTAATGAGAACTTCTTTTCCTTTGATGATGACCTGACACAGGACAGCATAGTGGAGGAGCTGGTGCTTATGGAAGAGCAGATGTCTATGAACAACTCCCACCTGTACAGCACTTCATTAGGAATGGCACTTCAGAACCAGGTGGCAGCTCAAGGAGCTGCAGTATCTTCCCACTCGAGTAACACTCACTTCTACCACCCAATCCATAACAGTGGCACTCCTGTTCACACCCCCACCCCAACTCCAACCCCAACCCCCACCCCAACTCCAACCCCAACATCTGAAATCATTGCTGGATCACAAGGTGTCTCACGGGAAAGCCCGTGCTCCCGGATGGCTCAGACAACCCCTGTCGATAGTGCTTTAGGAAGCAGCCGGCACACTCCCATTGGCACACCACATTCCAACTGCAGCAGCAGTGTGCCGCCAAGTCCTGTGGAGTGCAGGAACCCCTTTGCCTTTACGCCAATAAGCTCCAGCATGGCCTACCACGATGCCAGCATTGTGTCAAGCAGCCCAGTGAAGCCAATGCAACGGCCAATGGCTACCCACCCTGATAAAACCAAACTGGAGTGGATGAATGCTGGGTACAGTGGAGTGAGTAACCCAGCTGTTTCTAGCCATGGCATCCTCCCAAGCTACCAGGAGTTGGTAGAAGACCGCTTCAGGAAGCCTCATGCCTTTGCAGTTCCTGGCCAGTCTTACCAGTCTCAGCCCCGGCACCATGATACCCATTTTGGCCGTGTGACTCCAGTCTCTCCTGTCAACAGCAGCAGCACTACCACCACTGCCACTAACAAGCAAGAAGGCTTTGCTGTCCCTGCACCTCTTGACAACAAAGGAGCAAGTTCATCTCACAACAACAATTTCAGGTGCCGGAGTGTCAGTCCTGCTGTCCATCGCCAGCGCAATCTTAGCGGAAGCACAGTTTGCCCTGTTGCTAACATGCTACGCTCCAATGTGGCAACATCTTTTGGTAGCCCAGTCACTCCAGAGATCCCCAACACCTTTGCAAATATCCCTACAGACACGAGTGCCAATAATCTAGCCCAGAGGAGTCAGTCGGTCCCGTTGACTGTGATGATGCAGACAGCTTTCCCGCCTCCTCAGAAACAGACAAATGCTAAAAAGATAACAAACGTGTTGCTAAACAAGCTTGATTCGGACAATGATGATGCAGTTAGGGGCCTGGGGATAAACAACATGCCCTCAAACTATACGGCAAGGATGAACCTTACTCAGATTTTAGAAACCTCTGCCGCCTTTCCGAATGCCAACACTCAAAACATGCTCAACCCCACCTCTTCTTCAGTTTTTGAATTCCAAACACCAAGTTACCTCACCAAAAACAGCAGCCCCGATCAGATCTCTTTTTCTTCTGGAGATAACCAAGCACAATTGGAGGCTGGGGATCAGCAGTTGGATTTCAGCAGCACTGTTAAAGACCTCTTGGGAGAGGGCAGCTTGCCAACCAACCAGCAGCTGGTGAATCAGGTGGCATCAGATCTCAGTAATGTTGCTTCCGTCTTCTCCAGTGACATCAGGTTGACTTCCGAGCTCTCAGGCAGCATTAATGATTTGAACACTCTGGACGCAAATCTCCTGTTTGATCCGGCTCACCAGCAAGGTCAGGATGATGAGGCGACACTGGAAGAACTGAAAAATGACCCCTTGTTCCAACAGATCTGCAACGAGTCTATTAACTCAATAACTTCGGCAGGTTTTGATTGGATGGAGAGCAAGGACCATCCTGCTGTTGAAATGTTGGGTTGACATTTTTACAGAGATACACACACACACACACACACACACGCACACACACGCACACACACACACAAATGTATGTAGCACACTGTATCTAAAAGACAGACGTATTGTATTTGTCTTAATGGAAGTGCCTCCTGCAGCAGAAACATTGACAATTAATTGTGGCATTTAAAAAAAATTGCTCTACCAGCTGCTTTATTCTTCAGCAGGGAATTACCAATTTTAAAAACATTTCTGAAGGATATTGCCTGTTCTGGAGCCAGTATTAGATTTTAAATTTTACTTACTAAATAGCATTTCTTGCTATTGCAAAAGAAAAAAAATTCAGGGTACCAAAGAGTCTAAATTTATTCAAAAAGACTCAGTCCCACAAGCAGTGTTGCTGGGCTATCCTCATTCATTCCAATCAGCTTTGCATTGAGTTCAGTGTTGCATTATCTTGCTTGGCAGGGTTACCAAGCAAGCCCCAATGAAAGGAATGGAGGTTATGCAGCAACAGTGTTTAGTGGATCGCATTGAGTGAGCAGATCTGGACTTGGTCTTGCCTCTTATTTTTGTTGCTATTAGTGGGATCACACTGGTGGTTTTGCATCAGTGGATTGTTGCAGAGCAAGGCAGCTGTTGCTTTCTGAAGGCTAGCCTTACAGTTAGAGAGGAGAGTGTCTTGGAAAGTTAGGTGTGAGAAATGTACACATTGCCAATACATCTTGCAATAAAGGGCTAGAAGAGGAAGAGCAGTAGTTAGGAACCATCAAAGGTAGAGGCACTTACATTTTTATTTAAAGCTAAAGGAATTGTCCTTCTTTAGTAATACTAATGTTCACAAATTCATCTTAAAGTATTTTCAGTTTTTAATTTTCATGTTGATTTTAATATCGTAGAGAGAAAACAAATTCTGATGCCTGAGATATAATAAATCTGCATTCCATTGCATTGCATGCCCATTCTGTAGTGTTTGTAGGGATGTATTCCATTTTTATTTTATTATTTCTCAGAGTTAGAAAAACCTGACATTTCTGTTGTGGATTCCCAACTCACCTACCCTCAAAAACAATGATTGCCTTTTCACTAATACCTAACAGATCTGCACTGTTTGACAGTGTGAAGAGTCTGGCTTGATAGTGTTTAAAGATGAATTTTAATAGAGCCATAACACTACCAGATTCTTTACAGACACGCCATGGAACAAATCATAGTTCTGGGACTCAGTCCCCTGCGAAACTCTCCTGCACAGACCCTGTGCAAATGAATACAGGAGAGTTGGTACCTGTCTGTTTTTGCCCGTTTGTCATTTATTGCAAGAGGACTTGCCTGAAAAAGGTTCCCAAGGGCTTACACTCTTTGCCTTTATAAGGGTTGTGATAAAGGAAAGGAAGAGTAGTGGTTAACCAATTGGAGCCTTACTCATGCAGAGAGATCTGCATATAAGAATCTTCACCTACCCTGGGTCAAACTTTGGCACCAAATGGACTGGTGGGAAAATTCTCATTGGCTTCATTGAAGCCAAAGTTTTAGGTCATCATCTCCCTGGTGCTCAGGGCAGGCGGTGCCTTTGTAGCATTGCTTCCTCTGGCTGGGACTAATCATTTTTCAACTGCAACACTTAAGCAAGGCAGGAGGGCTAGGATCTTGCTGGAGGGAAGGAAACACAGGCATACTCACAGATGGCTCTCTGCAAGGCACAGCATCTAGTCACTGCAGTGTTTTGAAATTCTGGTTGTCAGTCAGAGATGTTGACCACAAAGTACATACGTGGAGCTGTTTCAAAGTAAATGGTTTCCCAGTAGCTATTTAGGTCAATGTACTGATGGAGAGCATCTTTCTCAGGCTTTCTGTCCCTCTTGCATTTCAGTGTGCTAATGAATAGTTGCTTTTCCTCAGGCCTCAAGATAGTAAGCTCTTATCTCAGAGCTTACATGCCCCATAAAAAGGATGTCCATGTGGGGTTACCAGCGCTTTACTACACATTCAAGAGCCATAGTCAAGTTAATTAAATGTCTGCATGGGGAGGTGTGAGAACCAACCCAGGGTGGGACTGGACCACTTGAGACATGGAGTGGAGCTAAGATAGCACATATATAGCTTGACTGTAGAGGCGAAAAGGAGAGTGCTTTGAGGAGCAAGAAGCCACTCTTGAGTGCTCACAAGATAGCCAGACAATGGAAGAAGCAGGGACTCTCGCAGCTTGACAACCATGTGCCATCCTACTTGGTTTTGAAAGAGTTTTAGCCTACTTTAGCTAAGGAATTTAGCTATTGCTAAGGTTTTTTTATTTGGTTTTTGTTTGTATTTCTTGAAAAATTTGCATCCTAATATCCCTTTTTAAGAAAACAAACCAAGTGGCATCTGACCTTTCTATTTCCCTTGAGCGCACGTAACATTTGTTGGAGCAGCCCCTGAAGTAGATGCCTCACACATATGGGCATAGGATGACCCTCCCTTTAGAGCACCTCTGCTGGACAGAGGAAGTGCTGCCAGAAGTGCTGACATTTTGAAGTCCCATTGATTCCTTCTTGTTGGCTTGTCTCCAGATGTAAATGCAGCAGCCTTTACAGAAAGCAAATGGGGTGCCCCGCTAATGTGTGTCACCCCCACAGGTCACTGTTTAATGCTTCTGTGTTGTCCAGGAGGGTGAAAATAACTGAGGACCCAATCCAATCCAACTTTCCAGCGCCAATGCAGCCCAGAGAACATTTGTTCCCTTACTTTGAGGAGGCCTCTGTGACTGCCACGACCACCGCTGGATGCAGCGCACGCCCTATTGGCACAGCTGCCATTGGCATTGCAAAGTTGAATAGGATTGGGCCTGAGATCCAGAGCACCTGGTGGGGACTCTTCTATCCCATATTTTAATGTATCAAATGTAGATACAGATTCCAATTCTGTCTGTTTAAATAAATCTTAAGAGTGAAACTTCTGAACTATCATGTGACCACTATCAAAGTATTTTATTTTTAAAGTTGGCTGCCCTAATTTTTAAGTGCCACTGTTACATTAGGACAGAGTTGGTAGTTCTCATTTGACTTCATTAGTAATCCACTGGGAATACTATGCTAGCTTGAAGAAGTTTCAGGATGGGGGCTACAACCTTTTCACACATACTTTAATGGTGCTAGGGCCCAGGTTAAGGTCTGTGCTTGTTCAAAGGTGCTTGTTTGGAGGTCTCCATGTGTTTGGGATTGTAATGAACAGGCTGCCGGGTTGCTACGTGCAGCATTAGCAATTCTTTGTATTTGAGATGGGGTCCTGCTTCACACCAAAGTACGCAACACCCAGAGGAGATTGATGGAAGCCTGTTTAAAATATAAACTGAAGCAACTCTGACCCTCTGTTTACATTCTTGGCTTCTAACTAGGAAGGGCAAAACTGGCTTTGAGAGCTGCTGTTTTGGGCTGAAGACCAGTGACTTTGTACCCGATGTACAGAAAATACTTGAGATTTGGCTAGCTTGCCCATTCAACTGTGCAGGGCGTCTCTGTTGCACTAAAGCTTCTGTTGAACTGTGGCAGGCACATTCCTTAGGATAAATGCAACCAATACAGCCCACAGATCGAAAATGAAAAGAAACAAATGAAAACTATGGAAAACTTTTTAATGTGTTTCATTATTAAAAGGCAAAATGTCATCCAAATGACAGGTAAAATTTGTCTTATGTAGCAATGTGCATTGATCTCAATGAGATGTCTATTTCTTATTCTCTTACCTGAGAATATTACAGCAGGAAAAGAAAAAGATTTTGTTTGCCTCACCATGTTAATACATGATCACCCACGTGCATGAGTGTTATATTGACTTACCTTGTACAGTGCTAGGTAGACTCCTGTAACCACTCGTCTTTTTTTGTTTGTTTTTGGTTTCTTTTGCGCTGTATTGAAACTGGTTCTGTTAACCAGGCAAGCATAGCTGAATCACCCGTTAGTTACATTTCTTTTTTTTATGTTTACTAATTCTGCTTACTTATTGTTAAATATGTTCTTTTCTTGATTATTTTTATTGCTCTGGTGTTGGGAAAAAAACCCTTTGGCATCATTTTTTTTCATGATGAGAATTCATGAAGTAAAGAATTTGCAAATAATTGCAATCAGCACTGACTTTTGAACTGAATAGAAGGAAATTGTTTCTCGTGCAGTGCATCTGAAGTTTATATAAAGTCTTGTACTATACTGTGCTTTCTATAAGGAAAGGAAAAAACCCACCCTGTTCATCTTTTCATCTAGTGCACAGTCAGATTTTCCCCAGTGTTTTGTTGTCTGTTGTACTGCTGAAATTACAGTAGTTGGATATTGCAGTAGCATTTCAGTTAATTTTTTTATTGAAAGTGCTCAAAATTTGTTTTTTTAATGTTTTCAGAAACAATAAAAAACATTTTATATTAAGCCAGACCTGAGGAGCAATTTCTTTGAATGCATGTTAAATGTTGACAAAACATGGGGTATTTCTCATGTCTGTGAATGCAAGGGTGCAAGATTTGCTCAAGCTGTGTTGACAAAGCTCTCCCAAGCTTTCACAGGCCTTCACTTACATTATCTCTGCTATACCACATCAAACATGTCAGTATTGTTGGGGGGGGGGGGAAGATGAGGCAGAGAGAACGGAACATACACACCCTAAAATAGAGGGGCTAGGGAATCAAGAAGTTTCTCACTCTGCTCCAGTCCTAGAGGCTCTGGAGAGGTCCGTAAACAGCTACTCCCTAATCTTATTTCTCTCCATTCCTGGCTGGGCAGGACCTTAGGAGGCTGTGGGGTATTTCTCAGCCAAGAGGACAGTTAGAAAGGAGCTGCCATCTTGCCCAGAAACAGACTGCTTATGGCTTGATTTATTTACTAAGTGTACAGTATATGCCGCCCTTAAATTTAAAACCACTCACAACCAACAACCACACAAAATTCTCTTACCTGTGGGCAGTGCTTTTTTTGTAAAAAAAAAAGTGCAGGAACTCACAACTTGTTAAATAAATAAATAAATATTATTTATTTTTAAACCATTTTTAATTGGAGAAATAGGTAATAAGATACAACTAGACAACACATGATTAACACGTACAGAGAGGATAACAAAAAGGCATTCAACACTATTGAATATATTAAAAATAAAATATTGAAATGAATGGGGATCTACCTGAAATTGGCTCATGACCCACCTAGTGGGTCCCGACCCTTAGTTGGCAACCTTCAGTCTCGAAAGACTATGGTATCGCGCTCTGAATGGTGGTTCTGGCACAGCATCTAGTGGGTCCCGACCCACAGTTTGAGAAACACTGTTCTAATGTTAAATGCACTAAAATACACTGTGCCTATAGTTATCAAGTTAACCACTCTTTGCCATTGGCAAAAAATAGTTTAGGATGTTCTTTAATCTATATCAAAGACTTGCAAAACTGAGGGTCAGAAAAACATTTTATCAAAATTTATGGTGGTTTTTTTAAGAATTTGGGTTGCTGATTCCAAAAATGGCCATAGCATAGGCTTCCTCATGAGGAAGCTCCTTGAACCATTCACTAACGAGACTATGCCATATTTCCAAAACTAGAAATGATAGGGTTTTTGGAATCAGCACCCCAGTGGCGTCACTAGGATTCGCGTCACCCAGTGCTGGAGGCCTGTGCGTCACCCCAGGTGGTGGGCATGATGATGTATCATCACCCTGCCCCCACTGGTTTATTGGCTGTACCTTTTGTTAGAACACAGATATTTCAATGTGGTTTGTTTCATTGCATTCTGCATGAAATTACGCATTGTTGTTGGCAACCTTCAGTCTCGAAAGACTATGGTATCGCGCTCTGAAAGGTGGTTCTGGAACAGCGTCTAGTGTGGCTGAAAAGGCCGATTCGGGAGTGACAGTCCCTTCCACACTGGGAGCAAGTGCAGTCTGTCCCTGGTCTGTCTCCCTGGCTATGGGCCTTCCTTCTTTGCCTCTTTGCCTCAGTCTGTTGGCCAAGTGTCTCTTCAAACTGGGAAAGGCCATGCTGCACAGCCTGCCTCTAAGCAGGCCACTCAGAGGCCAGGGTTTCCCACCTGTTGAGGTCCACTCCTAAGGCCTTCAGACCCCTCTTGCAGATGTATCGCAGCTGTGGTCTACCTGTAGGGCGCTTTCCTTGCACGAGTTCACCCCAGAGGAGATCCTTTGGGATCCGGCCATCATCCATTCTCACAACATGACCGAGCCAACACAGGCGTCTCTGTTTCAGCAGTGCATACATGCTAGGGATTCCAGCTCGTTCCAGGACTGTGTTGTTTGGAACTTTGTCCTGCCAGGTGATGCCGAGGATGCATCGGAGGCAGCGCATATGGAAAGCATTCAGTTTCCTCTCCTGTTGTGAGCGAAGAGTCCATAACTCACTGCAGTACAGAAGTGTACTCAGGACGCAAGCTCTGTAGACCTGGATCTTGGTATGTTCTGTCAGCTTCTTGTTGGACCAGACTCTCTTTGTGAGTCTGGAAAACGTGGTAGCTGCTTTACCAATGTGCTTGTTTAGCTCGGTATCGAGAGAAAGAGTGTCGGAGATCGTTGAACCAAGGTACACAAAGTCATGGACAACCTCCAGTTCATGCTCAGAGATTGTAATGCAGGGAGGTGAGTCCACATCCTGAACCATGACCTGTGTTTTCTTCAGGCTGATTGTCAGTCCAAAATCTTGGCAGGCCTTGCTAAACCGATCCATGAGCTGCTGGAGATCTTTGGCAGAGTGGGTAGTGACAGCTGCATCGTCGGCAAAGAGGAAGTCACGCTGACATTTCAGCTGGAATTTGTACTTTGCTCTCAGTCTGGAGAGGTTGAAGAGCTTTCTGTCTGATCTGGTCCAGAGATAGATGCCTTCTGTTGCAGTTCCAAAGGCCTGCTTCAGCAGGATAGCGAAGAAAATCCCAAACAAGGTTGGTGCAAGATCACAGCCCTGCTTCACTCTGCTTCGGATGTCAAAGGGATCTGATGTGGAGCCATCGAAGACAACAGTGCGCTTCATGTCCTTGTGGAAAGATCTGATGATGCTGAGGAGCCTGGGTGGACATCCAATCTTGGGGAGAATCTTGAAGAGGCCGTCTCTGCTGACCAGGTCGAAAGCCTTCATGAGATCTATGAAGGCTATAAAGAGTGGCTGTCGTTGCTCCCTGCATTTCTCCTGCAGTTGTCTAAGGGAGAATACCATATCAGTGGTGGACCTGTTGGCTCGGAATCCACACTGCGATTCTGGATAGACGCTCTCTGCAAGTACCTGGAGCCTCTTTAGTGCAACTCAGGCAAACGGCTTTCCTACAACGCTAAGGAGAGAGATGCCGCGGTAGTTGTTGCAGTCACCCCTGTCACCTTTGTTTTTGTACAGCATGATGATTGCATCCCTCATGTCTTGAGGTGCTCCACCTTCTCTCCAGCAAAGACAGAGGATTTCATGCAGCTCAGTGACGATGATCTCTTTGCAGCACTTTAGGACTTCAGCAGGGATGCTGTCTTTTCCAGGTGCCTTGCCAAAGGCAAGGGAGTCCAGGGCCACGTGAAGTTCTTCTAGGGTTGGTTCACTGTCAAGCTCCTCCAGCACAGACAGGCACTCAATGTTGTTCAGCGCTTCTTCGGTGACTACATTTTCTCTGGAATATAGCTCAGAGTAGTGCTGCACCCAGCGTTCCATCTGCTGCGCCCGATCCTGGATGACCTCGCCTGCGGCAGACTTCAGAGGGGCAATTTTCTTCTGTGTTGGACCTAGGGCCTGCTTGATACCATCATACATCCCCTTGATGTTGCCTGTGTCAGCTGCTATCTGTATCTCGGAACAGAGCTGGAGCCAGTAGTCGTTAGCACATCTCTTGGCAATCTGCTGGACTTTGCTGCGAGCAGCTCGGAGGACCTGCAGGTTGCGCTCACTGGGACAGGCCTTGTATGCTGCTTGAGCTCTCCTCTTTTCCTCAGTGACTGGTGTCAATTCCTCAGAGTGGGCTTCAAACCAGTCTGCCGCCTTGTTGGTCTTCTTGCCGAATATGGACAAGGCGTTGTTGTAAACGGTATTCTTGAAATGTTCCCATCTGTTGGATGCATTTGCGTCTGCTGGGCCTGGAAGAGATTCCTCAAGCGCTCGTGCAAATTCCTCCACTTTTCTCTGATCCCGGGTCTTGCTGGTATCAATGCGAGGTGTTCCTTCCTTTTTCGTGTGATACAGTCGCTTTGTTTGCAGTTTCACTCTGCTGCACACCAGGGAGTGGTCAGTGTCGCAGGCAGCACCCTGATAACTGTGTGTGATCTTGATGCTGGGAAGGTTGGAGTATCTGGTGAGGATCAGGTTGAGCTGGTGCCAGTGCTTTGATCTTGGGTGTCTCCAAGAGACTATGTTGGGGCTTTGTGTTGAAGAACGTATTGCTGACACAGAGACCGTGATGACAGCAAAACTCTAGCAGGCGTTGGCCATTTTCGTTCATCCTCCCAGTGCCGAACTGACCTAAGCAAGTGGGCCATGAACTGTTATCAGAACCAACTCTAGCGTTGAAATCGCCGAGGATGAACAATGGCTCTTTTACAGGGATCTTCTGATGGCCAGGTCATCATAGAATTTGTCTTTGGCTTCTGCTGGAGACGACAGAGTCGGTGCATAAGCACTGATGAGAGTGACAGGTCCTGCTGATGACTGGAGCTGCAGGGACAAAATTCTTTCACTTCCCACAGTAGGTGGAATGATGAATTTCAGCAGGGTATTTCTGACCACAAAGCCAACGCCATGTTCCCTGGTTTCATTTGGCGGTTTTCCCTGCCAGAAAAATGAGAAATTTCTCTCCTTGACAGATCCAGAATCTGGCAGCCTCGTCTCTTGAATGGTGACGATGCCCATCTGCAGTCTGCTCAGCTCCATGTCGATGACAGCTGTTTTGCGTGCGTCGTCTATTTCTTACAGGTCATCAGAGAAGCCAGGTGTTATTGTCCTAACGTTCCAGGTGCCCAGCTTTAGGGCAGGAGTTTTCTGTTGCATGGTGCAGATTTGTTGATCCGCTTGTCGGTTTTCACCCTAAACCCCACGCACTCCATGAAGTTAACGGACCATGGCGAGGCAACACCTTACTGGCTGGGGACTGCCCAGCTTAAGGCGGGCAGTAGCTGCCCAATGAGATGCAATGATCTCTCCCATCATCAGAAGCAGCCCCTGACGTCATGCTCTACGCCATTCGAGCGAAGACTTATAACCGGTAACTGCTACTTCCCGTGTTGTGCCGATGCCGTATGGCAAAGTTGGAGTGTCCTCTCCAGTGCGTGAAGCCTGGGTAAAGAAGGTATGGAGGATAGGCTGTTACCCATGCAGCAAATCCCCCCTCTCCACGTCGCTGGAATGATCCAATGGAAAGGCAGAAGCCAATATGCATTCTGGTTCCAGCAGCGTCACAGGGGTTGCCAGAACGTGACTGTGTTCAGCCATGAACTGCCTCAGGGACTCCGGCTCTTGATTTTGCGTCGAGGTTGACTCCTGAAGCCTTTTCCACAACTAGATATAGCCACAAGGCAGTGGAGGTTTGAGGTCAGAGTTTCCTTCTCTTAGATGAGCTGCCTTCCTAGGCTGACAAGTCCCATCTACCCGGTATTGCAGAGGGAGAGTAATACTTCCCTTTGCCTGCTCCCTGCTCGCCCTCTGCAAATACACACTCGGGGAGGCAATCAATTGCACATAGATTGGTATAAAACATAATAGTATTGTTCCTCCAAATTCTGTAATTTTGAAAACTTGTAGAGTCACACACACCCCTGTGTCACTAACAACTTATGACAGCAGTTCTCAAACTTTTAGCACCGTGTTTTGCCAGATTCCAAGGCCAAGTTCTGCATGGAGAATTATGCCCACTTTATGCAAATTAGCTCCCCTTCTTTCCCCCAACAAATGACCCTGGTTCTGCCCTGCAGTCCTGCTGGACCCCACCTCCAGGGTGACTCAACTGTTCAACCTGCAGAGGTCCTCTTTCCTGCCAGCAGCCTCCCGCCACTACAGCAGACCCTTGGTCCTCAGCAGGTCTTAGGCACAGCAGCCACACACCAAACTCCAATGTCTCCAGCAGTCTGTTCCAGCAGTCTCCAAAGTCCATTCACCAATCAGTCCACCAGCAGTCCATTAGCCATCAATTCCTTAGCCCATTAATCCAGTCTCCCCTGCCTCAAGCTTTCCTCCTTCTGCTGCCCACAAACCCTTTCTGCCTCAGGTGCTCCTTATATCCCTGAGGGCCCTATGGCCTTCAAGTGGCTGCAGCTGTGCAGCACATTCCCTGGAAGCCCAGGCCTTACCCTTAAAGGGCCACCGCTGACACCACAGCCTACCTCCTTTTCAGATCTACCGAGATTCCAATACACACCGGGACCCACTTTTTAGAATGACAATCTGTCCAGGACCCACTGGAAGTGATGTCATGGCCAGAAGTGACATCATCAAGCAAATTAAAATAAATAATTATAAATAATTAAATTAAAAGAAATAATTAAATAAGGGGGAGCCAGTCCTGTTACACCAAGTGAATCTACTCTGAAGTAAGTCCTATTGTGGTCAATGGGGCTTACTCTCAGGAAAGTGTGGGTAGGATTGCAGCCTGTGAGCCCAATCCTATGCATGTCTACCCTGAAGTAAGTCCCATAGTGGTCAATGGAGCAATAGGGCTCAATAGACTGCAGCTGGGAGGGAGGCAGAGACCTCCTTCTCCCTTTTGTGTTTTTTGGGGCTGCATTCATTGGATCAGGACCATTCTGACATCCTTGGAGTCCTCTCAGCTGCCCTTTCCAACGGACTACTAGCGAGTAAACGTGGCCACGTGGCTTCCTTTCTGGCTCAGGCTTGCAGCTGGGAGGGATGGGACCTTCTTGGGTGTTTTTGGGAGGCTGCATTCATTGGATTGGGGCCATTCTGGTGTCGTTGGATTCCTCTCGGCCTGCCCTTTCCGACGGACTATGGCAAGTACACCTACTCACAAGTAAACACGAGCTACGGCTCACTTTCACTTTCCAAAGGGCTCCATTCATTTTTTCCTGCAGGGGCCTGCTTAAAAAAAGGTGCAGGAACGCCATTCCGGTGCGTTCTATTACAAAAAAAGCCCTGCCTGTGGAATGTGTCCTAAGTTAAATGTAACTTTATGATAAGGTAGGGATAGAAGAGCCATTGTGGTAAACCAATACGTGGGCTCAGCTGGGGCCTTGACTTGGCATGTTTATAATTGATGTGGATTTTAACTGGAGATTTCTGATCTCACAGCTCACAGTTTTAGCTGCTGCACTATATTCATTGATGCTGCATTCATTCTGCCTATAAAAACAGGTAGTTCATAGCCCTGCATGGTTTCTGATCTCACAGCTCACAGTTTTAGCTGCTGCACTATATTCATTGATGCTGCATTCATTCTGCCTATAAAAACAGGTAGTTCATAGCCCTGCATGGTTTCTGATCTCACAGCTCACAGTTTTAGCTGCTGCACTATATTCATTGATGCTGCATTCATTCTGCCTATAAAAACAGGTAGTTCATAGCCCTGCATGGTTTCCCTCTTTTACCTGCCTCCCCATCCAACTCTTCCACTGAGACAAAGTAGTCTGATTTCTCGTGTTCTTACCCAAGCCATGCTTTTTTCTGGATTAACAGTTTGTCATGTCATGATAGATGCTCCCTCCATTCTAAATTAATTGTGAAAACTTTAAATACTAGTAGAGGTGTAACAAAGCTCCATCACTCAGCTTCCTACCCTACCTTTCAGCCCATCTCACAACAGTGCAATTTCCAGTACTCGAGGTAGTCCATCACTCTCTGTTGGAGGAATCTTAAAAAAATGGTTTCCTCTTTTGGGGGGAAGCAGAGTAGCTTCAGCAGCAGACCCCCCCTCTTGCTGGATATCAACTCAGGGAAGCTCCCACACCCGGCTGACTGCTAATCAAGAAAGACAAACAACAATGGCTGGTTGAAGTTGCAAAAGAAAGTCATTTACTCACGGTTCCATAGAAGCATGTTTACAGCATCTGATTATGATCAGAGATTTCACTAACTTGAGATAGCAAGGCCCTAAAGCTGCCTCGCCCTGCATGCCATGTGCTTCAAGATGGCAGCGCCAGCAAAGCCCTGCTGTGTGCCATCTCAACAGGTCGGTGGTCAGTGAGGAAGAAGAGGAAGAGAGCAGAGTAGAAGGGAAGGTTATAGGGTCTGGGCCACACCCCCACATAGGTCACAAAGGGGACAGGTAAAGAGTAGGGTCACTGGGCCATGGCTTAACCCTTTCAGGACAGTATCCTGCCACCTCTGTTCAGAAGATGGAGTTGCTCCAAACTCCAGCACTCTCCACCTACTGCATTTTCTCTTCCTCTTGTCAAATCAAAGGAGTGAGAGGAGATCAGCAGTGGCTAGTGCACTGTCAAGGAAGAGTGGCATATGGCCAGGAGATCAGTGAGCCGGTCCTGAACTCTCTATGAAAGGACATGCTGTATTACCTGTAACAGCCTGAAATATCTGGAAGAAGTTAGGGAGGCAAAGTATCACCATAAGTATATTTATCCGTTCCAGAGGACAGTAGAACCATCAGTGAACAGGACGGGGGAAAGCAGCAGCACCCATTCAGGTGAAAATATTATACCCAATATTACCTATGAAAAGGTTGTTTTCACCCAAGCCCACAAACCCAGGCACCTTTGGACCAAGAAGAAGTTTATATTTGACTGCAGATCTATTTCCCAAAAGAATGCAGAAACAGCAGCCATGCTGGCTACCACAGTGACAGGACAGAACAACATAAAAGTTTTGATGGGGGTTATGAACTCTTGGTCAAACTTACACCAAGTCAAACTCTTGGTCTGTCAAGCCCAATGCTATTAACTCAGGCTACAATCCTATCCACACTTACCTGAGAGTAAACCCAATTGACTATAATGGAATTTAGTTTTGAATAGACATGCATAGAATTGGGCTCTTCAGGATCTCTGCCTGAGACATTTTGGTGTGCAAACATCTGCTCGTGGGGTTCTGCATGGAAATAGTTGAATGAATGCAAGCATGTCTTAGACCAGAATAGCTAGGAGCATCTTGCTAAACAATGTAGCAGCCTGCAAGTCTAGCCAGCTCTCCTGCATCTTCACCAACTGTCTGCAATGTGGCTTTGTTTGGTAGCCACTTCACTCTTGTCCCTGGGCTAGTAGCAGAACAAAGGAAGAGGCAAAAAAAAGTGTGTTTGGTGTTGAAAGGAGCAGTTTATTGGGCAATACAATACTTGTCAACTAAAGGGCAAAGGGTCTTCTTGTGTACTTTAATTGAAAGAACACACTTAGAAAGAATATTCCCAGAATAAAATATGTGAAAAGACATTACTACTGATGAAGGCATAGGCTGGGGATATCAAGGTAAGGTACCCTATATTTTCCCAGCCCTTTTTGGGGATACTGTCAGGGATTCAATCCCTCTCACACAACACCAGAACCATGGAACCTGGGGACAGCCATTAAAATTGAGTGCCAGAAGAGTTAGGACAGACAAAAAGAAAATATTTCTTTATCGAGTGTATAGTCTGTAGAACTCCTTGCCACAGAATGTGGTGATGGCATCTGGTCTGGCTGCGTTTAAAAAAGGATTGGACAGATTTCTGGAGGAAAAGTCCATCACATAGGTTACAAGCCATGATGGGTCTGTGCAACCAACTGGTTTTAGAAGTAGGCTACTTTTAGAATGCCAGATGCAAGGGAATGGCAACAGAGTGCAGGTATCTTGTTGTCTTGTGTGCTCCCTGAGGCATCTGGTGGGCCACTGTGGGATACAGGAAGCTGGACTAGATGGACCCCCTTTGGCCTGATCCAGCAGGGCTCTTCTTATGTTCTTAAGTAGGAAAATTTTTAATACCCCCATACCACTAAATCAAATTAAGTAAGTAATTTAAAAGTTTACAATAAGTATACATTTAAAAATTTATTTAAAATAAAGATGAACCCTCCGTACCCTCCCAAGCAGGCTGATCTGTTCAACCCAGTGTTTCTGAAACTTGGGTCAGGACCCACTAGGTGGACCATGAGGCATTTTCAGGTGGGTCCCCATACATTTCAATATTTTATTTTTAATATATTAAACTTGATGCTACCAGCGTATGTGACTGCATTTGCGGCAGTATTATAGCTAAGGGGATGCAGGGGGTAGCAGTTGTATCAGGCATCAAGCTTTAGGGGGGCAATAAGCTGAGCTTGACACTTGTGACCAAAATTGTGAAAATCTTGGTATATATGAATAATACCATCATGTTATATATTAGGGGTGCCCAAACCCCCGGCCCTGGGGCCACTTGCGGCCCTCAAGGACTCCCAATCCGGCCCTTGGGGAGCCCCCAGTCTCCAATGAGCCTCTGGCCCTCTGGAGACTTGCTGGAGCCTGCACTGGCCCAAAGTAGCTGCTCTCAGCATGACGGTCAACTGTTTGACCTCCTATGTGAGCTATGGGATGAAGGCTCCCTCCTCTGCTTGCTGTTTCACATCTGTGATGCATCAGCAGCAGCAAAGGAAAGGCTGGCCTTGCTTTGTGCAAGGCCTTTAATAGGCCTTGAGTCAGTTCAGTTCAGTTCAGTAAGACCTTTATTGGCATAAAATACAGAGAAAGAACAAAACAAAACAAAAATATACAAAGACAACACAACACAGACATCAGTCTTTTCCTCACATACTGCCCAGAGTTCCAGAGCTCTGCCTAGCAATTACCCCAGATAAAAAGGCAGCGACCCTATCAAGGATCTCAGAGTCAGGTGTGGAAAGGAGAGACTGAAGCATGATTGAGTCCTCCCAGCCCTGCATCCTAGTTAGCAAACGGCCTAGATATTTCTTGCGTGAGACGTCATGAAGTAGGCAGTAGAAAAGGGTATGTGTTATGGTCTCAATACAATCCCTACCACACTTGCATTTCCTCTCCGAGTAGGGAATACCACTGAACCTGCCCGATAACACGGCTGATGGAAGAGCATTACATCTTGCAAGTGTGAATGCTCTCCGAGCCTGTGGGCAGTCCAGGTGATAAAAGAAGGAGGCTGGTTTCCTGAAACTGTTTGGAACATGGAGATAGAGTGGAGAGCATGTGGTTCTGGCGGCACTAAACAGCTCTTGTTGTTCAATGTCAAGAATTCTTTCTTTGACGATTCTGTAAGCAGCATCACAACCAATCATGCCTAGCTGTGCAGTGTCCAGCCCTATTGACTTGAGTTTGGTTAGAAGATCAGTGATCTCTAATGGCAGGACTGAATCCGACATTGATTCATTGAGTCATTGCAAGACCTTCTTTCATTCATATAAGTCCCACCTCTAATATATTCATTTATGTAAATTTATTCAAAGTTTAAATGTAAATTAATTCTTTTCTTTCCCACCCACCCCCCGACACAGAGAGATGATGTGGCCCTCCTGCCACCCCTGGACACCCCTGTTATATATCATTGGAAATGTAATTTAATGCAAAATGCAATGAAACAAATTGCATTGGAATATCTGTATTATATCAAAAGTTATGGCCAATTAATCTAAAAAGAAAACAAAACTGCCTTATGGAACAAAAGGTGGATTTTCTCAACTCAAAACTGACTTATGAGACACAATTGTTTTGAGAGCCAATGCGATGTTGTTATGATACAGCATGGAACTAATAAGGTATTAATGTGAGTCAGCTCTTATTTCCATGTATCATAATATAGTCACCCCTGCTAACTGGGTAAAAAGGCACTTTTTCAAGTGGGGCTCCTCTTATGTTTAATAATATATTAAAGGATATTTAATTTATAAATATAAATTTATTTATTAAATAAATTATTTATAAATTATTTTTATTTAATTTAAAAATATAAATAAGTATTTATATAAATATATTTAATAATATCTTAAATAATATATTAAAGGGCAGGAGGTGTGGTCTAGAGGGTAGATCCTCTAGCCCGAAGATAACATTGGAAGGTCGCTAGTTTGAGGCCACAGGCAGCTCCCTGAACGGGAGACCTTTTCTTTTTAATTTTTTTTTTTTACAAAAAAGGAAAAGATTTATTCCTAGAGAAGTTTGGTGTCTGTGCAAGAGATTTCAGGGCCCTTCTGCAAGTGAATGGGTGCCTTGTTTCATCAGGGTGGGCTGAAATACCCAGTTATCAGTAATAATAAAAAAATCAATATAATATTCCTTATCCAGTTCAACAAAAATAATAAAACAAAGTAAAAAATTACAGCTCAGTAGAAAAGCCAAGATCCTGCCCTGTTCCCCATCTGCAACCTCTGAAGGAGGCAGAAGGGTGAAAACTTAATTAAAAAAAGAAATTACCCAGAGAGTTTTCCTCTTGCAGCAGAAAATGGCAAAACAATAACACACCCAGAGCAGTAGGTCTAGCCTAACTTTTCCCAGCTGGCCAAATTTGGTCCCATAGCCTACTAGTAGCCAACCATTACCTTGAGGACATTCTCCCCCCCAATGCATGCTCCTTGTTAATCATGCATGCCCAACCCCTTTCCTGATATGTGGGATGCCCTCGCAGCTCCCTACACACGCTTTCCCTGACATTTCCCCATTCCACGCACTCACTCTGCTAGTTTCTCTTGGTTTTGATTCGTATTTTTTCTATTCCACCCTGAGATGGGGCAGTTCTTTAGAATATTTTATTCAGTGCCCCTTTCCCTGGAGACCTTGAAGCACCTGACAAACTGAGCTGAGTTATTCCACCTGCTCTTTGGTGTGAGCAAAGAAGCGTCTTCGCTGCCCTCCATGTGAGAGATGAAGGAGCTGCTTGTCAGCCTGCGTGGGAGGCAACTGGAGGCCAGAAGTGAGACCAGACCAGAAAGATCCATCTGAAATGTGTGGTTCTTGAAAGAGAACCTTCTATGATTATAAAAATCCCCTTAAGGGATTTAGAAATGCCTGCCTATGTAAACCACCTTGAATAAATTCAGAGAACATAAGAACAGCCCCACTGGATCAGGCCATAGGCCCATCTAGTCCAGCTTCCTGTATCTCACAGCTTATCTGCCTGGGCCCACCAAATGCCCCAGGGACCACACCAGATTACAAGAGACCTGCATCCTGGTGACCTCCCTTGCATTGGCATTCTGACATAGCCCATTTCTAAAATCAGGAGGTTGCACATACACATCATGGCTTATAACCCATAATGGATTTTTCCTCCAGAAACTTGTCCAATTCCCTTTTAAAGGTATCCAGGCCAGAGGAGTAATCTGATGATCAGAAAGGCAGTATATAAATACCTAGTTATTATTATTATATTTAGCAGGAGGAGAATAATCATCCCTCTCACCTCAGCACAGTGTCTTACACCAATCAGGGCACACTTTTTATTTATTTATTTAATTAATTTTGATTTTTGTCTTGGGGAGGCAGGCTAAAAATCTTCTTTGACCCTAGGTAGCAGATAGATGCCTTAGCTATGCCACTGGCTGGGGGGGGAGGAGGTAGCAGACCAAGTGGGTGGCGATCTGCTGGGGGGAGGAGGCAGGTTTCCCCCAGATTTTCACATTTTTATAAAGCCTGGGCGTGACATCACTTCTGGCTGTGACATCTCTTCTGGGGCATCATTTTGAAGTTGGCACTGGGCTACATGATCATTAGCTACACCACTGATTTGGGGAAATGTTATACATCTGTACTTTTAACAGGCTGTATATGCTTTTACCAATGATTGTAAATGGGACTTACTCCTACATAAGTGTGGGTAAGATTGCAATTTACGATTGTTAAAAATTTTCCTGCTTGATGATGTCACTTCTGGTTATGACATCACTTCCGGTGAGTCCTGACAGATTCTCATTCTAAAAAGTGGGTCCTGGTGCTAAATGTTTGAGAACCACTGCCGTTTCCACTTTATCCATGATGTCACTTCCAGTTATGACATGACTTCCAGTTGGTCCTGACAGATTCTCATTCTGAAAAGTGGGTCCTGATGCCAAAAGTTTGAGAACCAGTGCTCTATCCACTTTATCCATCCCCTGCCTGATGATGTCACTTCTGGCCATGACATCACATTCAGGTTGATGACATCACTGCTGGTGGTTCCTGACAGATTCTCATTCTAAAAAGTGGGTTGCAGTGCTAAAAGTTTGAGAACCACTGAGCCCTATTCACTTTATCCACCCCTGCTTGATTATGTCACCTCTGGCCATGACATCACTTCCAGGTTAATGACATCATCTTGAAGGTCTCCAGCCACCTGGTCACCCAGCACTCCTCTCCACTAGCCACGCCCCTTACTCATCCCCTGGCGCCCCGCCCTAGGAGAAAAAAAGTAAGCAGGCACCAGCTGTCTCCGCCTTCCATGGCCAATGGCATAGCAGTGGGCGGGCACTCGATGAGCCCGCCAGCCAATCAGGCGAGAGGAGTGACCATGCGTGAGCTTTGAGGGAGGATCTGTTGGGTTGTTGTAGCCTGGAGAAACTGAGAGGGTTTGTTGACATGATGGGAGGGGGAGGAAAAGGCGGCCACCGTCCTATCCGGAGAGACGTCTCTTCCTGACCCCCCCCCCCCGAGGCTAGCGACGATCCGCGAGCTCCATTGGCTGGAGGCGAGTCGTCGCGCGGGGAGGGGGTGTGGCCGAACATAGACACAGATCGTGTCGGCGCGGCCGCCGCTCGAGCCTGTCAGTGAGCAGGAGGAAGAGCGACGATCTGGCTGCGGCGCCCCTTCCTCCCACTGCCGGGAAGAGCCATGGCCGCCGCCTGCTCATCCTCGGTGGTGCTGGGGCTGCCGGAAGGAGATGGAGAGGTGAGCCCGGGCCGGACCGGCCTCGTCTGCTTCCTTCCCCCTCCGGTCGGGTGGCTCCTGAGGGGGCGTGAGCGGGGCCGCATTCCTCTGCCCTCCCCTCAGTCGGGCGTGCTGCGGTGGCCGCCGGGCGGCGGGCTGAGGCTGGGGATCCTCGCTTCTGCTGCGCTGCCTGGGCTCCAGGCTGTCTCCGACGCGCCCTGGAGGGGGGAGAGAGGCCGCCTCGGGAAGCCCGGAGGCCCGCTCCAGAGAGCAGTGAGGAGTCGGCGGGGAGCCGTGGGCAGAGGCAGAGGGCGGCTCTCGGCCTTCTGGGGACCTGAGGTCTGAGGGGAGCCCGAGGTCTCTGCCCCCTGGCGAGTGCCTGGGCTCTGGCCCGCCCTCCTCTTGTCTGCCCCGAGCCCGCACGGCCGGCTTCAGGAGCATCTTTGGGATGCTGTCAGAGGATGTGTGTGGAAGCGTTTGAGGCTGCCGTGCTGTTCACACTGACCTGGGAGTAAGCCCCTTTGACTACAGTGGGCTTGCTTCTGAGTAGACGTGCATAGGACTGGGCTCTCAGGCTGCAATCTTGTCCACACTTACCTGGGAGTAAACCCCGTTGACTATAATGGAACTTACTTGTGAGAAGATATGCATAGGATTGGGCTCTGATGCAGGGTTTCTCCACCTATTCGAAGTATCACTGGAAGTGACTGGTGATTACATCATTGCCAGTTACTTCTGGGTTGGGAGGTCAGATATGTGATGTGACAAACACCAGTAAGAGGCTCCGGGTGGATGGGAGGACTATTTCGAGCATGGAAAAGCATGCTTTGGAGCCTCCTTCTGCTGTTTGTTGTGTCACGTTCCTGGTCTTGCTGCAGGTGTGCAGGTCCCTGCAAGTACCACCAGACACCACCTCAAGTACCACTTGTGGTACCCTCACCACTGCTGAGAAACACTAATTTAAGAGAAACTCTTGCAGTTTTCATTCTGGGCAGAGGCTGCAGTGGCTCAGTGACCAGAGAACTGCTTTGTACATGTCCAGAGGTATGTGCATCTGTGCTTGAGGCATGGAAAAGGCTGGTGTCTGTGGGATGGGGCAGTGGGAATGGGATGCCATGATGACCAAGAGTGCTGGCAATGGACTTTTTGGTGGTCACCACTGTGTAAGAAGCAGTATGAGATTGCTGTTGAAAGTAGCAATGGCGCATTCTCCTTGGAAAGCATATAACTCCAATGCACATTGTGCTGTGAGTTCTGAAGACAGAACTCCCCATCCTTTTGGATTTCCCTTGCCTGGTCTGAAAACGACACACCCATGTCCCTGCCGTTTTCTCCTCACTTTTTCTAGGACTGTGGTCTCCAACCTGTTTCGTGCCATGACCCCAATAAATAAAGTATGGAAACCCACTGTCAATCCCTTCCCCTGCTCTCAGGACCCTATCTGCCCATCCCCACTCCCATAACACCCTCCCAACATTATTCACTGTAACTAAATATTCTTATTAGAGAGAGCAGAAAAAGTTACCATGGAGTCTGGCACTAGTGAAAGCTATTTTAGCACAACTGCTAAGATTCTGTGCAGGACTGGGAAACAAATCTCCTGGTACCTGAAGTGGTACACAAGATGCCTCCCCCTTTACCTGGTGGTGCTCTGGTCCTGTGGTCTTCAACATATTTCATTCCTGTAAGTTGCCATGACCCCACAATTGAGGCTTCATGACACCATCGGGGTGCTGACCCCTGGATTGAAGAACACTATTCTAGGAAATAAAGCAAGAGAAGTGTAATTGTCACACAGCCATCTGGGATCAATTGGGAATACAAGGAAGTGAATATGTGAAACCAACCTCTGGTGTGTGTGTGTGTGTGTGTGTGTGTGTGTGTGTGTGTGTGTCTCTCAGTAGTGTTCTCTAATTAGCAAGTGGCTCTCCAAAGTCACAGGCAGAGAAAGGCATTTTCTAGCCCTGGTACAGGAAGTGCCCAAGACAAATGAACTACCTTGAAAATGAATCTTTGGTTCATCTGTGGTTTCTGTAATGTAGTGCTTGTAATGTTCACTTCGCATGTAAAAGGCTTATGGATTGAAACCAGATATGGAGTTGATCCACAACTCAGTGGTGGGGTCATTGCATGAGAGCCATGGGCTCCAAGTTCATTCTTGGGTATCTCCATATCTCCATTAGAGAGGATCTTGGGTGTTGGACTTCAGATCATGGACAGCTGCTTCTGGTCAGAGTAGGTAGTACTGTGCCAAAGGAACCAGTATTCTGACCATTTATATCAGGGGTCTCCAAACTCTGGCCCAGGGACCAGATGCAGCACACAGCAAGCCTCTATCCAGCCTGTGACAAGGCTCTGGTACCCTTCAAGCCTCTGGCCCACTTGACTGAATGTGAGTGGAGCTGTACTCCGGTCACGTCTGGAGGGTGTTCTGAGGCATGGCCTCCCCACCCCTCAGAATGCCTTCTAAAGCCTTAAAAGCATCACTTCCTGGTTTTCCGAAAAAAAACCCTGAAGTGACACTTTTGGGCCCTTTAGCTTTAGGTTTTCTGAGGGTTGGTTCTATGGCCCTCAGAATATGCTCTGGGCGTTTCCTGTGATGTTCTGGTTCTGAGTTATTTACTCCTGTACCTATAAGTAAGCTGCTTGTGGGCTGCGGGAGTGGGAGTTCATTTGAATATGTGCTTTATTTATGTGGTATGTGTTGGTGCTTGGAGAAATCCTGGAACTTAGAGCCCATGCATTTATTTATTTATTTATCTAACAACAACAACAGTATTTATATACCGCTTTTCAACAAAAAGTTCACAAAGCGGTTTACAGAGAAAATCAAATATCTAATGGCTCCCTGTCCCAAAAGGGCTCACAATCTAAAAAGATGCAAAAGAATACCAGCAGACAGCCACTAGAAAAGACACTGCTGGGGTGAGGTGGGCCAGTTACTCTCCCCCTGCTAAATAAAAGAGGAGCACCCACTTGAAAAAGTGCCTCTTAACCAATTAATCTAAGTTCCATCTCTAATGTATTTAAATTTTATATTTAAAATTTATTTTTACGGCCCTTGACACTGTGCCAGATATTTCATGTGGCTGTCTGGCTGAAAAGTTTGGGGACCCCTGGTTTATATAATTGCTACTGAAGACCAATTTGATCAGTATGCATTTAAAAGCTACCGGTGTATAGCATCTATCTCAAATTTTAACTACCTTGCTTGTTGTCATGGTGATGACCATTTAGTCTCTACCACCTGGTGGACCAGACTCTTCATTTAAACTTCTCCATTTAGGCTTTACTGCCTGGAAGACCAGATTTGCATGGAATTGTCCAGTTAATGAAACAGTCTTGTGGAATACATGATTGCTTCTGCATCTCTGAAATAGAATAAGGGTGTTAAGTACAACTTGTGGTTTCAACTTGTGTACGTAGGGAAAGGGTCGGTGCTAAAACTAGACCCCAATGTTCTTGTTTGCTTATTGAGAATAAAACCTTAAGATTTCAATCTAAACCTTATGATATCCTTCAGTGAAAAATCTGTAATACTCAAGTCCTTGTGACAAATTTCCCCTTGCTGTACTTAACATATACTTACAGGATATGATTTGTTTTGTGTGCAGGATATAACACACAAAACCTAGTCTTGCACGTTCTTATACAATAGGTGGAAGGGACTGTAGCTCAGTGGTAGTTTGCATTCAGAAAGCCTGATGTTTGGTTCCTGGCATATCTACATATGGACTGGGAAAAACATCTGTCTGAAACCTGTTAGTATAGACAAGGGGTGTCCAAACTTTTTGGCAGGAGGGCCACATCACCTCTCTCACATTGTGTCGGGGGCCAGGAAAAAAAAGAAATTTACATTTCAAATTGGAATAACTTTACATAAATTTACATAAATGAATATTTTAGAGATGGAACTTATATGAATGAATGAAGATCTTGCAGTAGTTCAAGGCCATAAAAGGCCTTGCACAAAGCAAGGCCAGCCTTTCCATCGCTGCCACTGCTGCATCACAGACATGAAACAGCAAGCAGTGGAGGAAGCCCTCATCCCACAGCTCATGCGAGAGGTTGAACAGTCACTCTCAAGCTGAGAGCAATTCTATCGGGCCAGCATGGGCTCCAGCAAGGGCCAGAGGGTCTCTGGAGGGGTCTCCAGCAAAGGTCTCCAGAGGGCCCAAGGTTCATTGAAGACTGGGGGCTCCCCGAGGGCCGCAAGTGGCCCCCGGGCCGGGGTTTGGGCACCTCTGGTATAAATAATATTGACCAATGGGCCGATTTGGTACAAGGCAGCTTATGATGTTTCTCAAGGTGGTGGCACAATGTCTCATCAGAACTCTGAGCAATGCCATTCTACTTTGCCTGAAGATCCTAGGATTTCCAATGTTCGGGCATTAGCCATAAATGTCTGAGGCTGCAATCGTATCCACACTTACCTGGGAGTAGTCCTCATTGTCTATAATGGAACTTCTGAGTAGACATGCATAGGATTGGGCTGTAATTAAGTTACCCTCTTCTACTCCTGCCTCCCTTCCCTGTTCTGATTGGCATAACTAATCATTCTGCAAGTGCCATTGTGTTGAAATTGTGACTGTGTTTAACACTGGCTGCCTCCAGTTCTATATTTGTGTCTTTGAACAAGTGCTTGGGCTACATTTATTTAATGGTCATCTCCCAAAGTGCAATGTGTCATTCTGATTTCAGGTGTGAAATCCAAGGTTGCTTTATACAACTATTTTTGTACATGGATTGTGTATCTGTATATGGGGAAAAAACAGATATAATCATGATTGTGTACTTGTCTATTTTTATCATGGCAAAACAGGCACTTGTATGTTTGTCATACCTGATGGTGTACATACTTTCTCCTGTGTCTCTATTCAGGATAATGTCTGTAGCCTTCCTTCCTGTTGGTTTGCTGTCTTAGTAGGCATTGTGGAAAAAATTTAAGAT
The DNA here is from genome assembly GCF_035046505.1 of Tiliqua scincoides. NCBI lineage: Eukaryota > Metazoa > Chordata > Lepidosauria > Squamata > Scincidae > Tiliqua > Tiliqua scincoides. The sequence goes on from NC_089828.1 coordinate 28,559,841, forward strand.
TAATGTACTACCTCTGTAAAGCCAGTTTCTGTGAAAAGATTTAATCTATTTGATTTTGTGCCTTTCATTTGTTCTGCTGAATCAAATTAAAATGTAGGCAACATGTTCCTGGGTGTAGAACTTTGAAGCTGATAATAGTGAGTTCACTGCAGAGCAGAAATGAGTTGGGAATGCTGCTGATAGGCAAAAGCTTGATATATCTATTTCCTAGTGTTTGATCAGTATGCAGTCAGCGAAACTATCAGTAGGACTTTGGCTTTGATATGTGCGCTCTCAAAGTTCATCTTTACAACTTTCTTGTTCTAGAATAAATCAAGGTGGCTACTGCATGTTCTGGCTGACAGGAATGATTGAAAAAGACTCTTATCATGGCTGTCGCTTATTTAGCTTGTCTTTCTGTCTACCCTCATTGCTAATATTGAAGGAAGGAAGATCATGCCTGGTAGTTAATCCTTTATTGTCAGAACCAAGTCACACAGGCAACTTCCTCCTTTATGATAAAGATTATTCACAGTCAAATGTGTAAAGCAAGTACTTTGATACTAGTAAACTTGGAGAGGTGGGATTTTCCTGGAAAATCTTAGTGTTTGAGGCTGTAGTTCTGTCGTAGACCATGTGCCTTGCATTCAAACAGTCCCAAGGTCAGCCCCTGTCATCTTCAGGTAGGACAGAGAGAAATATATATATCTTTGTCTGAAAGAGCAACTGGAGAGTCAGTGCCAGTCAATGTCAACAATATTTGAGGTAGTTGGTCCAGTGGCATCTGACTTGGTATAAAGCAGCTTCCTGTGGAGCCAAAAAGTAAAATTGTTCTTGTACAGTGAGATTTGAGTGTTCTTTCTCCATGATGAAATCACACAAAAGAAAGTTCTTAAGAAGATTCTTTAGGACCATTTATAAAGTCCTGCCTGACAGGCTTGATCCTGCATGTTTGCTTGATAACTTTGAATCTTAATGTGTTGAAAGAAATAGCTTGTGTATAATTATGCACCCTTTGCGTCAGTGCATTTTTCATCTGGATTCTTGGTGTTTTTCTTGATGGAAGATGGTAGTTACATAATCTAATTTCTTATAGCTATTGGGCATTTCAAGTAAGCTTATCTGCGTACAAGTTCACACTGAGGCATGCCTATGGAAGCTAAGTCAACCTTAGTAAATTATGCTAATAGTTTCTAGAGTTGCTACAGTTGTCTCTCAAAGCTACTTTGGGTTTGAGGGAGAGTGCTTGTAATTTAAAAACTTTGCACAAAACATCCTAGATTTCATTTGTAAAATTCGGAAAGCATTTAGTTAAAATTTCAGAAGACTCTGCTTAGCATCCTTTGAATAGTCTGACTTCAGCCAGCTGGGGTTATATAGCTGAGCAAATAATTTTTTCTCTTGCAAGAAAAACCAAGCAACCTGCAGGTCAGTTTCATTCCGTATATGGAGATGTCTTGGAGCAGAGTGGGATTTAAAGAACTTTCTTTCCTGGGAGTGGGGGGGAGGGGAGAGCAACCAAGTGCCATGGGAGGAAGCCTGTGAAACAATAAGTTGGATCTATAATAGGTTTTTTTGTTCTTGATATGTCTTGTCTTTTGCTCAGGAATGAGAAATGCCACTTTTCTAGCAAGCTGTAACTTGGGTAGAGTTAGGCTATCATCTTGGAATGCATGTTTCCTTTTGGGGGTGGGGAAGACTTCTTCCAGTGTCCCACTTATTTGCCTGTACTGTCTACTCTTGATAAAGTGAAGAGAGCTTTTCCCAGTTTGAGTGTGCACTGTCTAAACTTTTGTGGCAGATGCCAGATGTCAAAGTAACCGTGTCTGTACCTGGAATCTTGAATTATTGTATCCGAATCATACATATGTATTTCAGGAAGTGTAAGTACTCACTGGGAGGCATTTAAGAATATTCTCCACTGCTGTCTGCCTGCTTTGTTTGTCTTCTTAGCAAGCACTCTCTGAGTCGAAAATTCTTGCAAGGGTTTTATGCATTAAAATTTCTTCTTTCCAGTCACTCTGAAAGAAGTGAGTGTATAACTAGGGTGATGTTACTTTTTAATTATTTGAGTACTAGGACATGGTACATGTGTGAGAGATCAATATTTTTTTGGTGTGGTGTAATCTCCTCTAATAGTAAATTCCGTTGTTAGACCCACCACTATTCTAGTAGTATACATTTGGGAGACTCTCTTGGAACAGAACAGAATTTATAATCTGAAAGAGACAAATACAGTCATGTGAGTTTCCAGAGCTTTGAGAAATCTATGGTGTATTAAGAGCTCTTAAGCCAGAGTTACCTTTTTCAAAATAAAGAAGATAGAGACAAGGGATGAGAATTGACTTGCTTAGATCGATTAAGTATCCTAGAAGAGGAGAATTGGGGGGAGGGATGTGAGATTTTTAAAAAAGTCTCCACCCTGCACTGTACAGGAATGTTTGAAAAGGAAGGAAAGGACAGTCACATTTTCCTTTTCCCAGTCTCCAGATCTACATTTCCCTGTAAACAGCCTTCTATAGCAAAAAATTCTCTATCTCAAATCTGACACTGCAGCATAACATAGCAGAGGAACATTTCCAAGGAATGATGGGAAAAGGTGGTTGTACCTCCTCTCCTAAACCTGTTACAAGTTGTCTTAGTCCACACTGGCTGAAACCCTGACTGAGATGTTCAAGGCCTGGGGTACAGTGACACTAGAGGGAGCACTTCTCTAGAGATTGGAAGATTCATTACATTGCTGCAAATATGACTATAGGTATAGAGTGGTATACTCATCAGAGAATTTCAGGAACCTCATGATCACTTAGTTCTGAGCATTAGAGAACACCTTATTCTGTAAAGAAATCAGCTGATTTTATTGAATTTATATCCTGTTGCTTTATAAGTGGCTATGGTTATTTGACTGTAGAATAAACCCTGAGCTCAAGCTTGTCTTCCCATCAGATCCTTTCTTATTTTTTCTGCTCTCATGCTAGAAAATTGAAGCATCTTTATATTGAGACAACTGTCAGAAATCTTACTTATTCTTCTCTCCTTTCAAAATTATTATTCCCATAATGAATGCTGAGTAGACCTTCCAAGTGTCATGGGCACAAATTGATTGGTACCTTAGGATCTCATTGTCAAGCAAGTCAAGTTTTGCACAATCCTTCTGTTTCATGAAGCTTCTTATCTATATCATGACCCAGTAGTCTGAGAACTGCTGCCCTTTTGTCTTTAAGGGGCAGGGGGAAAGCAGTAATGTGATCCCCAGGAGTGTGCCACTTCCACTGTGGGGGAAGGAGGTGTGTTTTTCATGTTACCTTCTTGCTGCCAGGGTTGGGAGGGTGCGGGGAGCCCTGCAGAGTCCTCTACAGCGTTCCCCACAACTTGCAGAATGTTAAAAAAACTATTGTAGCCCTGTGGAGGACTCTGCAGGGCTCTCTGCATCCCCTTACCCCTGCAGCAAGTAACATGAAAAACAGCTCCCCTTCCCCCACAGTGGCCTGATCCTGGAGATTGCGTTGCTGTTTTCCACCCCAGTAAAGATTTACCCTGGTTCTCAAACTCCTGGAGAGTTTGAGAACCAGTGGTGTAGACTTAACACATCTATATCAATTTCTTGAAATGGAATTCATGATTTTCTGTCACAAGCACCAAGTCTGACTTTTCATTGAACAGATTGTCATGTTCACATATATATATCCAAGATTATGCAAATTTTGTTTGGTCTTGGTAGCTAAGCCAAAAATCTGTGTTTGCTGCCTCTTGTGTAGCCAATTTCATGTTTACTCTGCAATAAACCTTACGATGTTCAGTTGGCTTATTTCCTGATAAATGCACAGGATTGTAACTAGAGGGAATCATTCTTGGGGCCAGCTTCATAGAACAAGCCTATACAATTGCATGCCAGGGACACATGACCTTCCAGGAGTACATCCTGGAGGCCCACCCTATTGATAACCAATGGCCTATGGGCCCATGCTTGCTTGCTGGCAATGGCTTTACTTCTGGGGAGCACTGCTGAACTTGACCGCATTGCCTATTGTGGAAGGAAGGGAAGAAGTGCCAATATGAGTACTTCTCTTCCCTGCCTTCCTGAATGGTTAATGTGGCTGGGTCCAACAGTGTTTCTCAGTGGTGAGAACATTGCTGAGAAAGCATGGTCAATCACTGTTAGGTAAACCGCAACCTTGCAGAAGAAATTACCTTGCAGGTTATGGGGAAAGTGTATATGTGCAAAAGGACTGGAAACCAGGTTGTTTCCCTGAATCCAGAAAACCCTGGCATCAACCCTGATCATTCCTACAATTGTTCTGAGCTGCAGAATGGTGCTTCCAGTACTTCTGTGGCAGCAATCCCCAAGTGGTGACTTGGATTGTCCTAAGCATGCCCTTGTCGAGGAAATGTTTGTTAGAGGATGAGGGAAGGGGAAGCAAACTAAAAGTGATACTTGGGATTGTCTTCTGACATTATCTGAACCAGCTACTGTATATGTTTATTTTCAAAACAGATTGTATAAATTGTATTTCATTAAATCAGCAAAACTCAGGTTGCAACTTCATCAGACGTTAACCCAAAGCTAAATTTTTTTCTGTTTCAGGAAAATATGAGGATAGTGAGGTTGAAGGTTATAGCTGGAATTGGTCTTGCCAAGAAGGATCTCCTAGGAACAAGGTAACTGCATTCTTGATGGAAAGATGAGCCGTGCATTGCAGAAAGTCTGTTCGGTATGATAGTAATACCACAATAGTAATATTAATTGGAATCATTTTTCATGCTTATTCCAGTGCCTCTTAACATAAGAAGGGAACATTGCAAGGGAGGGCACCAGGATGAGGTCTCTTGTTATCTGGTGTGCTCCCTGGGGCATTTGGTGGGCCGCTGTGAGATACAGGAAGCTGGACTAGATGGGCCTATGGCCTGATCCAGTGGGGCTGTTCTTATGTTCTTATGTTCTAACCTTCTAATTGTACAGAGTAGTTAAAATAGGACACATTTTTCTGATTTTTTTAGGTACACTGTATTGTGCGTGCAACATTTTCCCAAAACTGTGTTTACCCTTTGAGTCTGAAATGTTATAATGGTTGGTTAGAGGGTACAACCTGAGCAGAATCATGGATTAATAGAGGACAGTGCTGGGTTTGGCCTGAGTTTGAATCTGGCTTCTGCCATCAATCTCATTAGGGAGCCTTAGGTAATTTTTTTAAACCAACTTGCAGGTTGGTTTTAAGAGTAAAATGAGTCCCATATACTCCCTTGAGCGCCTGGAAAAAAGGGTGGGGTGGAAATATGGTGATTTAAACATCTTTCCTGAACTCAGGATTTTGTTCATCATCTCACATTTACTTAAATTTCACTCTGGAAGTACATTCTGCTTATATTAGGCTGGCCACAAATACCAGAGTTTGTAATAACTGTGCACATGTTTATTGGCAATCCTGGCTTGTTTGTCGTCCAGGTCCAGGACCACGGAATGCCCCCTGGTTGAATGTTCCTCCACTGGGGGCCTTCTTCCTTGACATCTTGATCAGACCTTTGCCCTGATCTCCCAGGCAATGTGTTATGAAACTGGCTGCTGTTCTAGTCCAACAACATTCAAATGTCTCAGATCATTGGAGAAGGTCCTTTTTTGAGTGCCTCTGCCCAGGGAGGTGTGTGGGGCAGTGGCAAGAAATAGGGCCTTCTCAGTAGTGGCACCAACATTATGGAACTCCCTCCTTGTTTTACAAACTGCCTGATTTCTGTCCCTGGAAACCGTTCCCTTTTGGCGAGGCCTGAAGACATTTTTTTTACACAAGCTTTCTGAGTTCCTGGCCTTTTAAACATCTTTTAACATATGGCTTTTATGGGCTTGGGGTTTTTATAAGATTGTTGCTGCTCTTTTTACTGTATTAATATTTTATTAGTGTTTCTTCTGATGTTCTTGTGCAGGGTTTTTTTATTTAACTGGTGTTTTTAATGATGGTTTTATGTTGTTGTTTTCCCCCACACTGTTGTACACCGCCTTTGTTCCCTTTGGAGAGAAAGGCAGGTTGAAATACAGTAAACAAGTCAATAAATGTCTTTGAAATGTGGGGAAAAGCAGACAAGAGTAGTGGGCGGTTCATTTCTTTGGAATGATGATGTAAACATTTATGTCCTTAGTGCAGGGAAAGGGTAAACATTTTGGATCCTCAGTGTAGGAGGACTGAAGGCGACTAGAGAGGACTTGATCCTAAAGGATGCCCAGGATCAGTGACATGCAGTCAGGGTAGGCAAGGGAGGCAGAGCATCACCTAACCCAGCAAGAAAAAAAAAACCCCAATATGTTAAAAAAGTACCTTTTCCCTTTCCAAAACTGCTCATCTCTGCTCAGCCCATTTAAAGCAACCCACACACTTGAAAGGAATAAGGAGAACCACCAATCATCCCAGTCACTATGGTGGATTGCTATGGGCAAAATAGGTAGGAACACCTATGCACTTAAACACTGGAGAGGAGGGGCACCAGGAACAGCTGCTTCTATTTGCCCAGTAATAAAAAGACAACACTTGTGTCAGTTTCTGGGGAGGCATTAGGAAGCCTTGCTTCTAGCAGGCTAGGGCTATATTCATAGCTAGCTTCAAGGAAAAAAACACCAAGATGGCTGGCTAACCAATCAAAAAACAGAACATTGCAATATTAAACTCTGGGGAGGCAGCAAGAAGAGTTGTTTCTCTTCTGTTAAAAAAGAAAAATACAATGAAAAAGCATACATACATAAGACCTTTATTGGCATAGATCAGGGCTCTCCAAACCCCGGCCCGGGGGCCAGATGCAGCCTGCAGTGAGCCTCTATCTGGCCCGCAGCCAACCTCTTGTCCCCTGAAAGCCTCTGGCTCACTTGATTGAACATGACCAGAGCTGTGCTCTGATTGCATCTGGAGGACGTTCTGAGGGCCGGAGAGGCTGAGTGAATGAGTCCACTCATTCATTTATTCATTTAAGTTCCTTCTCTTATTTATTTAACTTTCATATTTAAATTTTTTCCTGGCCCTCAGCACTGCACCAGTTGTTTCATGCAGCCCTCTGGCCCAAATGTTTGGAGACCCCTGGCATATATAAAGGAAATACACAACAACAAAAAACAACATCCAGTACAAACAGAAAACAAAATAAAACAACCATAATCATCCAATACCCCCTCCCCCCATTCACCATAATATAGCAGAAGACCCAGAATTCTGACCTGCCAGTACCCCAGAAGCAAAGTTAGCAACCTTGTCGAGAGAATCGGTTTCCTCTATAGAAAGAAGAGATGATAACTTAATTGAATCCTCCCAACCCTGCATTATGTTCAGCAGTGGAGCCAGATAGTTCTTATGTAGGATGTCTTGAAGTGGGCAATAAAAAAATATGTTGTAATGTCTCCACACAGTTCCTGTCACAGGCACATCTTCTTTCTGAGTAGGGAATGCCACTAAACCTACCTGCTAGCAGAGGTGATGGGAAATGCATTACATCTCGCAAGGGAGAATGCTCTGCGAGCCTGCGGGCACTGCAGATGATAAAAGAAAGAAGCCGGCTTCCCAAAACTGACTGGGATTTGCAGATAGAGAGGGGAGCAAATGGTGTTAGCTGCGCAGAATAGCTCTTGATGCTCAATATCAAGCAATCTTTCTTTGATAGTCCTGTAGGCTTCATTTAAACCAGTCATACCCAAGCTTGCTGTGTCTAGTCCTATCGATTTGAGCTTGGTAAGTATATCTGCAACCTCCACAGGCAGTACTGGATCAGCCAGAAGCTGGTACATTTGCCCATACGGGGCAGCATTGAATAAGATCGCAAGCCAAAATTTTACTGATCTCAGCCAAGCCAATGTTTTGAGTTGGATAAAACCCACTTCAAGACACATAGCAGAGTATGGAACACATATTGGGAAACACAAGATCCTCCACAGGAAGGAGGCCTGTATGCTCTCAGTTGAACGATTCAAGGCCTTATGCCAAATATGCCAGATTTAGTCTCAGCCTCTGCTGGGCTCACACTGAGCTCTGTAATAGAAAAAACACAACTTTTGGCTTCACAGAGGAACCGAAAGTAACATTTAAAAGTGACGTTTCTCCATGAAACTGGAAGTTACCCTTTTTCTATTATGGAGCTCAGTCTGAACCTAGCAAAGGCCGGTGACAGACTTTCCCAGCCTCTGCTGATCTCAGATTCCTCTCCAGAGGTGAGGAGGCTGGAGCTCCCCTCCCTTCCTGGGCGACCAGGGCGACCAGGTTCGTTGGGGCGACCAGGACCCAATCCACAGATAAGTGAATCCATGGTTATGGAAGGCCCCCAGTATACATTTCTGGTCACCCCATCTCAAAAAGGATATCAGAGTTGGAAAGGAGTGTAGCAGAGGATGGCTAAAATGATTAAAGGGAGAAGCTAAAGCATTTGGGGTTTTTTAGTTTAGAAGAGACAACTAATTGATTTGGGGGGCAGTGCAAAGCTTATTTTCCCATTTCGTAATACTAGAACCCAGGAGCCTCTCAATGAATCTTGGTGGTCGTGAATCTGTGGCCATTTATACAGTACGTGAAATACAAGTATATTGCAGCTATTAGTTGTGGTGTGGTGATGGCCCCTGGCTTAGATGGCTTCTTGAAGGATTTAGGTAAATTATGGAGGAGAGGCCTTGCAACAGCTATTGTCAGCCATGATGGCTAAATAACAGTAAGCCATGAACTGAAGTTCTGTTCTCAGTCAGTCTTATGTATGCATGAGAGAAGAATGGATATGACGCGTTCACTTGACCTGCCTGCAGGATCAAGAGGAGCTTACATATGATGAGGATCTTAAAGAGAAACACTTGCTGAGACTCTTGAAACAATTGTGTTCTGAATTACCTTCTCAATTAACATCCTTCCTTTTCTTTACCCTTTTGTTAATATTATGCCAGCTGCATAGTGGCAAAGTCTGAGTCAAGTTGCTGAATTGCTCACCTTCCTTGCAACTAAAACTAACTTTCTGTTCAATTGTTTGTGCTTGTTATCTTTTGTGTAGTGATCCCTACGTGAAAGTGACAGTATATGATTCAGCAAATGGAGTCCTTACCAGTGTTCAAACAAAAACTGTTAAAAAGGTTAGGCTTCATGTTCTTTTGTAACAAATTGGTGCAAAATTAAGTTAACTTGAAGTTGTTGCTTCACTCCGAAGGTATGTGCTGCTATTTTGATCTTCTGTCTGGTTGGAAGTTGAAGGGTGAAGAAGGAATACCTTTATAAAGATCTAGCTAAAGATGGATACTTAATCCTATACACTTTTCCAAAGTTCCAACACCTGTTATAGTTTGAGCCTTGCTACTGTTGATCAGCTTTCCTGGGTAGTGGCCATGAAGGTTGACAGACTTCAGTGCAAAGTTCTGATTACCTCAAGATGTCCTGTGATATCGAAGGGGAATATGAAATTTATCTGATCTTATCCTTCATAGATATTGAAGTACTTAATTTAAAAAGTGTTAGTTTATCTGCCAGTTCTATCAAAATGAATCTGATTCATACTGGTGAAGACCAGAAGTTTAAAGGAAATATGCAGCTGTTTGTTGGTACAGCAGTAACCAGGATGCTGTATAGCTGTGCAGCTTTTCCTGAATTCAGGCTTTCAGTCTAGTGCAGCTCCCTGGTTTTGGTAGCAGGGTTGACTAAGACCTCTGCCAGTGACTCTGGAAAATAGCTGTCAGTGTTGGTAGGCAGTACAAGGCTAAAAGGGCTAGTCTTCTGATTTGTCAAAATAAGTTCCATGTATCCTGCAGTAATTTGCTTTTTCTTGAATTGTAGACATTGAATCCAAAGTGGAATGAAGAGTTTCTATTTAGAGTAAGTTACTTTATTGTATGTTGGTATCTCTGATTAGACTTGTAATCCAGGATGCTTCTGTTGCAGTCAAGCCTTTTAAAAGCATTGTATTTGTAATTTGTATTTGTAAAAGCAAGGTGGTATTACATTATGCGTACTTTGAAGTACTTTGTACTTTGAATTAATACTTGTTTTCAAAGAAACTGATTAACCTGTGGTTGTCCATTGTTTCTTTTAGGTGAATCCTCAGAAACATAGGTTTCTCTTTGAAGTATTTGATGAAAACCGTTTGGTAGGTCTAACTTTTTTGTTGCTGCTATAAATCATAGTGTAGTACATTTGACCTGACCTGAAATGGATTTTGCATCTGTTGCTAATATGGCACTTGCCTCATGCAAGCCAATCCTTTTGCTCATGTGATAATTCCCAAATCTGGAACATCCTAACTTTTTCTACTTGTTGACTTGGTACTTTTTCAGATTCCTGTTGTAGCCTAGCAGCCAGGTTTGAAGAGTGCTTTAATGGAGAAATTGCTGTTATAATCATAGGAATTGCTGTGCCCTTGATATGTGAGGCTTGTCCAGGCAAGGTTGGGGCTCCTTGTGTGAAGTTTCTCTTATAAAATTAGTTGTTCAATAACAAATATTTTGGGCAGTTGGGGCATCTTGAGGAAAAAAGCAGAGGTGGCTAAGGACACCTAGCTAAAAGATAACTGGCACTAACCACTAGAGATTTTTTCCTAATCAACAAGTCGGTATGCCATGTTTTCCATTGTAAGACTCAGATAAACATTAAATGAACTCTAGAGTATGATTTAAAACAAAAAAGACCTTGTTTCCTTCCTCTTAGAGGATGTAAAATGCTGGCTTTAATGCAAACTAAATGAAAATGTAGTAAAGGTTAAATAAATACTAAGCAAAAAATATTCAGTCATGTGATCTGCAGAAGAATAAATGGCACAGTGTTTGCTGCTGCCTGTGGTTTAATTTCACGTTACTGTGGTGGGATTTAGAAATGCACAATGTGTAACTTATGGGTCTTGAAAGGTGTTTGTAAGCTGAGGGTACTTGGAGGAACAGTACCCCTGTTGAATACTTGTGCAAGCATACTCTCGGCTACAAATACTTTTCAAGTGTAGGTATTGAACAGTGATGCAGTTTCTCCAAAGTGCCTCTAGACACCAGGAAAGAACTTGTTTTGCTTCTTGGAGTGAATTACTCAAGTTATGATCTTGAAATGTTACCATTTCAAAGCATTTGAAAAGACTCCAGACTGATCTGATACTTTACTTTGAGTTAATACATTAAAATAGAGTTGTTTTTGACATGGATTTGTACTGAAATGTCTTCATGGGCAACTTGAAGAATGGTCTGGTTCCAGTTCCCATGAGTCCTACTTTGCCTCATGCAGACTTAAATTGTCATGCAGAACAATTTAAAAGAATATCTACATGGGTGGGCAGTACTGTAGAGAAGGTGTGCCTTCTATAGGATAGATCAGTGTTTCTCAGCCAGTGGTACGGGTGCCACCAGTGGCACTTGAGGTGGTGTCTGGTGGTATTCGCTGGATCCCTGGAAACCTGTTTTGTCAGGAACATGACAAACATTGGTATGATGCTTGGCTCAGTGGGCAGAGCTCCAAAGCATGTTTTTCTATACTTGAAAAAGTCCTTCCATCCACCTTGAGCCTCTTACAGGTGTTTGTTGCACTGCATCTGGCCTCCAAACCTGGAAGTAACTGGTAATGTCATTGCCAGTTACATCTGGTGGTACTTTAAATAGGTGTACCATGTGAAGTGGTACAATAGACTACAAATGCTGAGAAACACTGGGATAGATTTAAACTGTAAAGGTATGTTTGGAACACAGTCAAAGCACAATGTGTTGCTCTTGTCAGATTGGTACTAACTGGGGGACACACCTTTCTCCTGCTTTTAATCTGTTCAAATCCTCTTCACCATGATGTCCCCCACTTCTGAAAAATGAAAGGGCTGGATTTTCTTAGTATTTTCCTTTTTAAAATGTATGCAGAAACTGTTTTTTAAATTATGAAATCCTGAAAGAATACACTATGTAGATCAATGTACAACACAAGCAGTAACTGGTTTTTTAACTGTTTTCAGACAGAAGCTACTTGCTATTTTATTTATGTAGCACATTCTCTTATCAGATTACTATTATGATTTAAGCTTATGAAACTGAATCACAGTTTTGTTAATTATGTGGAACTTCATTTCTACAAACTTCTGTAATTCTAAACTGCTGGGTAAAAAAAAAAATGGTGGCTATACACTGCTAAAGAAAGCACAGACCTAGATTCAGCCAGGGCAGTTGTAAGGAATCTGTAGGAAGGGCTCCTGTTGAGTTAATTCACCATGGAATAACCCTCTGCAAGTTAGAATAGAATTCCAACAAGGCTGGCACTGTTAGCATGCTGCAGCTGAGTTGAGCTTTAAAGGTCGATGGAATCAAGTGCTTTGTAAGCGAATGTGCTCTTTGCCACAAGCAGCCCAGGACAGACTTGAAATGGTGGTGTGGGAATGACTTGCTAATTTCAGGAAGCTTTTTGGGCCACTCAGCAGCTATTTGCATTTTCTGTTGGCTTCCTCTGTTATAGTGGAGTTGGATAGACAATCTGGGCAGCTGTTTTTCTACTTTAGAAGCAAACGCTTTCTGCCTTGTATGTGGAAATGAGAACAAATGGCAAGGCAGTTGAGACTGCATTTTGCAGCCTGCCGCAGCCACACTGATCCGTTTTTGGAGTTGCTTGGTGATGGTATGAGTAGAGAGAATATTCATATGTACGTCAAAAGGTCTGCATCAGACTCTGCATCTAGTGTGATACAAATGAAACGGAATCCCAAGCAGACTGTCTCCAGTTCTGTAATGCAGGAAACAAATCAACAGTCAGTTTCATCCCAAAAACTCAAGAGGAGCGCTTTGCTGAAGATCTCTCTGCAGTCTTCAAGAGGTAGTGGATATCCCCAACCTGTAGCTTCAGATGATCGAGCTTTCTTGGTCTGTAGGAGGAAGAGGGGAGACTACAGTAACAGGAGTATGAGCAGTGATCAATCTAACCAGCTAACAAGCAGCACCAGTCTGACTGATATTGCAGCATTCGGCAGAATCCCTGGCAATGTCTCAAGCAAAGATAAAGGAGCCTACAGTAGTGCTGGGAGTGATTATGGATCATGTACAAATACCACAAGTGATGGTGGATCATGCAGTAGCAGTGTAATCAGTGACAGCAGTAGCTACCCTTTTTCTGCTGATGATGGTGGTCCTTTTCCTGGTAATGTGGTCAGCGGTAACCCTCCAACTAGAGGTACTAACAGATCTAACCCTGACGGAAGCAGTACTACTCAGGGTTTGCTGAGCAGAAATATATTTGACCAAGACTACTCAGAACAAGTAGTGAAGGCAGCAAAGCTACCAGTAATGAGAGAAACAAAAATTCCACTACGACGTTGTTCATCTCTGGTTATTTTCCCGCGGAGTCCTTCGAATACCCCGCCAATGTCTCCAACATCTCCTCTGCCAAACAGGCGACCCTTTCAGATGTCTCATTGTGAGCAGGGGCAAAATGAAGACCGTGTAGTATCCAGAGGTTCCCTTTCTACCGTTGTCAATGGATTTAGACTTTCTAAAACTGCTTGTCCTTCCAGTGAGAACAGAGATGTTAGACAGCTGTATTTGAATAGGTCATTGTTGGAGAGAGCTAGGGTTGCAGATGACTCTGAACATATGACATGTGAGGAAACGCCTAATGGAGGTTCTTGTATTTCATTTCATTTCTCTCATGGAATGCCTGCATCAAAGGATGAAATTGTGTCAGGTTCCAGCATGTCCTGTGTTGCAACCCACCCTAATCTAAGATTCATACGTAGTGCTACTTGTTTGCCCTCAAATCTGGAGGATCCTGCTAGCCTAAACACTAAAAAGAGACCAGCTGCACAGAGGAGCAAGGCCCATCCTGGTCTACACAGGAGTCTTTCATTGGGATCATCTCAATCTTCTTTATCTAGTCTTAAGTACAGTTCTAAGGCAGGAACATCACATTTACATATCCAGTTTGCATCCGAGAAAGAAGGGAAGCGTAGTGGAGTTCAGGCAGGTAACACTCCAGTTGGACGAGAGCCCCCTAGCCAAACCTTGAGGAAGCCTCTAGAGGTGAGTGTTTTGGGAACAAGTGGCTTCTTAAGGCTGTTGTTTCTACTCACTGAAACAGGATAAATGAATTAGACTTTTGTGGATCTGTTTATAGGACTGTAAGGATTATATCAAGGTAGTACATGTGAAGCATTTTGCACAAGTAAAAGAGTGCAACACAAATGCTGAGTATTACTGTTTGGCAGAATAGTTACTTCTGAGAAGCACATTTCAAAGCACTTTGCAATAATTTGTTGTATATTTGTAGACTTGGTGATTTCCTCATTTTTGCTGTCTTCAATAGAGAATTTCAGTGAGTGGTAAGCTAATTCCATGCCCACTTAGTTACTGCTGATGTTTCTTCAGAGTACATAAACTGCAATTTTTTAACTTAATAGTCAAAATTAGTCAAAAATTAAATTTAAAAAAAATTCAGGCAATACTAATTGTGCAATGACTGTGTAAGATGTCTGTCTTACTTTGTAGGATTTCTGGATATTAACTAATAGTCCAAAGAACTAGATTGAACTTATTGTACTAGCCAGAACTTGTACAACTCGCAATATTAGTTATCAAAAAATTAAGGTGAATTGTTGGGCAGGCTTTCTGCTCTAACACCTGTAAGCTAGTGACATGAAAACTTTAAAGTGCAATGCCAGTATTTGTAGCCAGACAGGATTTCTGAAATGAGAATGTCGTATGAAAAGGACCTGTGCTTTTTGCAGGATGTTCACACTAATTGCTTTGATCAGTGTCTCCAATGCATATTTCTAATTTGATGTGGAAATTCTTTTGGATCACATGCTAGGGTGGTTTCTTTTCTTTGGCTTGCATGTAGGTCTAGTGGACTAGGGCAAGCAAAAAATAAACCTAAAACAATATTGGTTATCTGTAGCTTTATTAGGTCACAATTTAAGGCCTGGTCCATTAAATATGAACTTAATTTTGGAAAAATAATCTTTCCTAATGATTTCATTAAATATCCATGCCGTCTCTGATTGTGGTTCTGTATTGTGATGTATTTTTAAATTGTCCTGAAAATACTTCCTTGACTCCAGTTCGTCTGGCCTAGTATAATGATATGCTCTCAGTTCAAATTTAACAAGCTAATATTGGAGTCACATTTAGTAATGTCAGCTATCTGTGCAGAGCTGTCATGAAATTAAATCGGTGCTTTGCTTTCCTGGTGCTGGTGCCTGCAGAAGCAAAAGTTTTGCAGTGTATTCTTCTGTGTCTCGCTAGTTTTCAGCTGCTGAAGTTAAGTTGCTTGTTCTACATAGTCTTCAGGGTTTTTTCCTTTGTAAAACTTAAGTGAAGAATAACCTTAATAGCATCTTTTGACTTGGAAAAGTATGTGTGAATAGGCCACGTAGGCTGGAGGTACTTTTTTTATTTCAAATCAGCAGAATACCTGTCATAATGGATACTGTCAGGAGAGAAAGGAAGCAGGCTTGTATCCTGCAGGGATTCTTGAAGTACAATGCACACATGTCCTGGAAGCTGGGCTGTTTAACTTATTCAAAAGAGCTTCAGCTCTTGTTCAGTAAGGCTTCCAAGGTAGCAACAATTGTTAGTGCCAATACTGTACAAAAATACAATACAAGTCACCAAAACAATGGCAAATGAAGGCAGGAGTGCAGAGTATAGCAATTAACTTTTTAAATCTCAGGAGAATAGCAAGAGTTTTTCCAGGTGCTGGAAAGACAGAAGGTTCAACACCAGACAAATCTCCCTGGGGGAGTGTTCCACAAATGGTTGGCACTACTGAAAAGCCCTTATCTCCAGTTGCGACCCATCTCATTTCTGCAAATGAGGCTGTGCCTCTTTGTGTATACAGACCTAATCAATCTCCTAAGTGAGGTTTGCTGTGCTGTGTGGGTTGAGCTGCTGAACTCATAGTGTGCCATGCTTGGCACAGATCTGTCAACATACTCATGTGACCATATGAATTGCCACTTGGCAGACATTAAATTGAGTAGAGTATTCTCGTGCATTTCAGAGGAGTTGGTAGCAAAATACTTTCTTGGAAGTGGATATTTGATCTCTCAACCAACAATGAGTTGGTTTAGTCAGGTACCCTTCTCCCTTGTTATGGGACATTATTTTGTTCCCATGAAGATTTTCTCAGTTTCATCTGGATAATAATCCATTGATGTAAATGGTGGTCAGATTACTGATGTTTTCTACGTGCAGCAAGTATGAAATTCAATAGCTTTGCACAAACCAAGCTTCATATCAGCTTATCTAGATATCAGCACTAGAAATACATCATTGTTGCACTCCAGGTTCTGTAGGTAAACCGAACCAAATCAGTCACCTGGTACCTACTTTGTGCTGCAGTCTTTTAGGTATATGTGGGACAGGTATTGTGCCAAGGCAAAGCTGTGTAAAGTGTGGGATTATGTAGATAGTGTACAAATATAGACATGAGTACAAATATTCCGAATTGGAGCTTTGCTGCTAATATTTCTTCTGATAGGTCTCGTCTTAGCTTAGAGCAGTGTTTCTCAACCAGTGGTACTTGTACCACTGGTGATACTTGAGGTGGTGTCTGATGGTACTCCTCGGACCTCCAAACCCTCGCCACATGGCAGTAAGACCAACAATGCAGTTCAACAAACAGAAGTAGGCGGCTTGGCTTGGTGGACTGAGCTCCAGCATGCAGTTTTTGCGTGCTCAAAAAAGCCTTCCCATCTGCCCTGAGCCTCTTACTGCTATTTGTTGCATAGCATCTGGCCTTCCAATCCAGAAGTAACTGGTGTTTACATCATTGCCAGTTACTTCTGGTGGTACGTCCAATAGGTGGACAATGCGAAGTGGTACAGCAGATGACAAATGTTTAGAAAAGTTGACTTAGAGTAATTTAGATCATTCCATTTTAACTAGGCAAAATAATATTGTTAATAAAGCACTGAACATCAGTTAATCAAGAACCCATCTTTCTGACATCAAATATAATCATAGTGCAGTGAAACTAAGAATTAGAATGGCAGAAGAGTGTTTTGATGAAGCATGTGACTGTCTTTCAGCCTTCACTTTGTTCTTTGTCACCCCCAGTGTTGAGGACTGGTTTCCCATGTCTCATTACCTCTGTTTCAGGCAAGGTAACTAGAGAAGATCTAATTTAGGTATGTTGTGACAAGCAGTCTGTGGCCACCAATGTGGAGAAGGCAGCACCTGGTACCTGCTTCAGCAACATTTTTCTGGCTGATACTAAAGTTGGTGATTGGCCTTTCTGGTGTAAAAGCTCTACCTACGTACCCTATTTTGTCTCCAACTTCAGAATGACTTTCTGGGGCTGAATTCCAAGTAAACCTGGTTAGGGTTGACCTGTCATTTTCTGTTGCCTCTGCTTCCCTAATATTCTCAGTGCCTTGTTTTGTTTTGATTACTTTGTACCTCAGTGTCTAACACTGATGTACTTCTGTGTGCCTTTGAACATTTTGTTCCATCCATAAAAATGTGTAGTCAGGTATATTGGTGCCCCTATATAAATGTTTATCCAGTATCTTGACTCTGGGGGATGGGCTACCTGCTTAGTTAGTGTGTCTAATTTAAACCAAAGTCTCCTTGGCAAGCAGACACATCTTTCTTTTGGAATACATCCAGTGACACACCATGAGCACTTTCAGTGTTTGCCTTGAGCTGTGATCAGGACTGATTCTATTGCTCTCTGTGTCAGGAAACGTTTCAAAGTACTGTAAGCCTTGAAAAGGCTTTATGTAGCTAAAATCTTGGTTGTTTTAAAATTCACTTTACTAGTGCCCCCAGTGAACAAGGAAATCAGAATTTAGATGTGTAAATATCTGCTATAGCAGATCAAATCAGTTGGAAGATTATACCTTCAGTATAAAACCGAAGCAGACAGTATGTCCAGAACTCCATTATATTGTACATTGTATTGATGATTATTGTAGTGTTAGCCACTTTAATTTGAAGGAAGATAGTATGCAATTTTGGGGGTGGAACTGACTGAAGGCTAATGCTGGAGAGTTTTGTGTTCCTCACTAGAGGTCCACACATTGAGAACCATTAAAATAGAGCAGCGATCTCCAAACTGGAAAGCATTGTGTCCCAAAAAAGCCCTCCCTGTCCTGAGCGGTGTTTACTATTCTACCATGCACTGCATTCCTTTTAAGCTGATCTGGGCACAGGGATGCAGAACAGTCAATAATAATTGACAGTAACATTGGAGTATAAAACAATGAGTTCAACTTTTTAAAAAATTGACAAAGTATTTAGAGTTTTATATGTTTACTGTCATATCCTGATGCAACTATCTTGGAGGAACGTGGCAAATTATAGCAATCGTTGAATGGAAATACCTGATTGTAATGACACTATTGAAGGTCCTAGGTCAGAAAGGGCCAGCTTTATCTTGTGTTGAAGGTTCTTGGCAGATTCAGATGGGCACAGGCACCTTTTTTATTAGGTCAGCTCTAAAATTTTTAAAGAAGAAATACTGTTCTGGCACACAGAGACTCCTTATCAGACAAATAAAATTCCATTACCTGCATATATCCATATTGGCTCGGGCTAATCTGAGTACAGATGTGCTAGATTATTGTCTTGGCAGATGTTTAACAAGAATTCATTGAACTTTGTTTCAGAGAAATGGCAACTCTTGTGTTGGGAGCAGTATTCCAAGAAGATATTTCGGGAGGTGCATACTTGTTCCTAATCTAGCTGGGCTAGAAATTGGACTGCACATCAAAGAGGAATGGAAACAGCCAGTTCTCTATTCAGGCTACTGTAGATCTGGGGAATTTGTCATCAAAGGCAATATATGATATTGCCGGAGTTTTAACTGGGGCTTGGACATAGGGTCCTAGATGTTATATTGTCTCTGTTGACTACTTCCTTGTTTCTAGGATCAGTTCAATGTGCTGGTGTTTACCTTTAAAGTCATTCATGGTTTAAGGTCAAGATAGCTTGTCAACTACCTTCTCCCAGATCAACATGTCCTAGTGCTTAGTTCTGCAGTGGAGACCCTGTTCTGTGGCAGTTTGGTGGGAGGGTACTGGAGACAATACCTCTTGTGTTGTTACACCTAGATTGTGGAATCTGCTGTTCTTCTCTTTTGCTTGCATTCAAGCAAACAGTTAAGTCCTACTGGTTTTAGCAGACTTTTGATCTACTTGCTGTGTTTAACTTTTTATGACCAATATGAGGATAGCATCAGTATTTAATATGGTGTGTGAACTGTCTTATGGGTGGTTGATTTAATTAGGAATATAAATATCCTGTAATATTAAGATGAAACCAAAGAGAACTAATATTTGGATTCAGTTTTTCAGCTAATGCAGAAGAAAGTTGCTAGATAACAGCCTGACTATCAGCAGCTTAAAAAAGAAGGCAGTGCAAGAAAGTGTCCCATGTGCCTAGGAATAAATAGAACTAATTTATATCTTGTAAAACCTCCTTAATTCTGCAACCAGCTGATGTCTTTGCTCTGTGCGCACTTGTTTGAGAGCACAGAAGGCATTCCATCCAGGTTGTTTTTGCTGTGACTGAAAACTTTTTATGGTTCCATACCATTAATTGTTTCTCTCTTTCTAGACTAGAGATGACTTTCTAGGTCAAGTAGATGTGCCTCTCTGTCACTTACCGGTTTGTATATATTTAAATTTTTTTAAAATCACATTATCCATTTATGCTCTTGGTTGAAATACTTCACTGACCTTTTATCATGTCTGTTGCACAATCCTATGCATGTTTACTCAGAAGTAAGCCTTATTAAGTTCAATAGGACTTACTCCTAGGTAAATGTGTATAGGATTGCAGCCCTGGTCTGTTTTGTGGGAATGAAGAGGTATGGGGGAGATGGAATTCACAGGCCACTGAAGTTTTGTTAACATAGCACATACACTTATGCTGAATCTTTTTTAAACAGTTTATTGTTTGTATTTAGAGTCGGGTCCCTAATTATATTAAATTGTCTACTTTGTCTCTCGAGCTGGGTGTACATCTCCCTTCAACATGGGCTTGGAAATTCACTTTTAAATTTTGGTTACGACTTTTTTTTTTAAGACTGTCCCTGATTCCCTTCTTGCTCATTCTCTTATGGATTCTTTTCAATCCACTTGGTATGAGTATTGTGTATCCAAATTAGCCTCTATAGGCATTCTTTTAGATTCGCTTTTTAATTGTAGTTTTAATCAGGCCCTATCCCTTATTTATGAAAGACTCTGGGAATCTGAACACCTATGGTTATCCTCCCATTTGAACCGGGTGTGTTCCCCCATCTACTGTGGAATTTTTCCTTTTTTTGCCAAAGGTTATTCTTATTTCCAGTTTCTTACGAATCCCTTAGAGAGGAGGGCCTTTATGTTAGCCCTGTTAAACATTTTCCCCTCTGCAGTGCTGTCTGGTCGATATACACGGGTACCTTTTGACCAAAGGCATTGCAATCATTGCGGCATAGAGCCTGATTCTGTCACCCATTTTTTTTTGTTTGTCCTGTGTTCAGTAAGCTTCGCTACTCTATTTTGGGCCCTGTCATTTCTAGTTATTCTGGCCCCCCTAACCTTCTTGCAGCATTTCTTTTATGTGATTTTTTGCAAGAAATCACGCTTCCTGTTGCTAAGTTTCTTGCAAATGTTTTTATTTTTAACAGTTTAAGGCAGTCTTGATTGGTGTTTTAGTATGTGTAATTTTTAATGATCCCGTTCTTGTGGTTTTTAATCTGTGGGCTATATGTGATTGTATTTATTTATTCTGTGTGATGCCATTAAAGGTTGTTGATTGTTGTTTGTTGTTGTTGTATTTAGAGTTAAACTGAATTTGACTACCTTGCATATTTAAAGTGGCTTTGAATTCTTAGCTGCTCTAGAAACTATCCCGTTTCATATTTGCATATTCTATAACTAGGAAAAATTCATCTTGTATGCTGTATATGTAAAATGTATGGTGTACATTTTAAAGAATAACATGCACACCATAGCATTATACAAGGTGAAAGTTTTTAAAAGGTCACATTTCTCGTCTCCTTCCCCCCGTTAAGAGCCACTTCCTAGCAGTTCAGGAAGACAGGCTTGCTGGGGTGGCAGAGTGGAAAGTTGGAAGATAGTGCGCACACTACTGTTATGTGGTAGGTGCCTATGTGTGTTTTTTGTATAGTGAGGACAAGTCCTTACCTTGCCAGCAGTGTTAACATGTTTAAACCTAACCATAGAACCGTGAACATGCAGAAAATAGAGGGAAAGGTCTTAATTTAGTGGTAGAGCATCTGCTTTGCATGCAGAAGGTCCCAGGTTCAATCTCTAATGGCATCTCCAGAAGGGATGCAGAATAAAGCCTCACTGAAAACCTCATGTCCTCTCAGAGTTCATCATAATGACTTAGATGAACCTGTGACCTGACTTGGTGTAAGGCTGCTTCAGATGGTTTTGTTTTGCTAGCTCCTACGGGGAATGGTATCATGCAAATGAAAACATGTTTCAATTCTTCTAAAATAGTCCAGAAATTGTTTCATAAATTAATGTAGATTTATAGAAAATTCATAGTTTTGAAGGGACAGTCTTAATTCAGAAAACATTGGTGCTAGATAAAAACTAGTTCAATATGCCTGCATTTGTGTAAATGTGAAACCTCACTTTCCTAAATCTGAAAGTCAGTTTAGGAGACGGACCTCCATCCTTGAGTAGAACAAAATAACTGTAGATGTCAACCTTGGTTGCCTTGCAGCACTTTTGACTTTAAATCTTTAGATTAGTTAACATTGTTGCTGTTCGGATTGATCAGTGTTGCTGTTCTAAAATGGAGTAGTTGGAGGGAGGTGTGCTTAAAGCAGGTGCTGTGGCTATATTGTACCTTTTAATATACTTTAGAGGAGTGTCAGTATTCATGTTCTGGGAGGGGAAAAAAATCCAAACTGCTATTTCATTCCAGACAGAGAATCCGACTACAGAGAGGCCATACACATTTAAGGACTTTGTTCTTCATCCAAAGAGGTCAGTAATCATCACACCTAGAAAATATTTAGTGTTCAAATCTGAACTGAACCTTGTCATGAATGGTTGCATGTCTGTTTTGTTGTTGCATACCTTCCTTCAAATAACTTGTCTCTGACTGTTGTAACATTGTGGGTTTTAACTATAATTATCTGTACAACAGACCTGAAGAGAGTGCAAGTCAGAGTGCTAAAGGCATTGCTAGCCTGGTTGCACTACGTCTTGGACAGTGGCGAAAGGCACTGCTATTTATAAATCTTCACATATGTTTGCATTTAACAGATTCATGCATTACAGCTATTGCAATTTTTCCCTGCTGCAGTCATAAATCCAGAGTGAAAGGGCACCTCAGGTTAAAAATGACTTGCATACCTACAAGCAATGGATCAGAGGAAGAAAGCACAGAGCAGGCAGAAGAGCTAGAGGTGGGTGTTCAGTCTCTGGTGCAAAATATGACCTGACTTGATACCATGAAAGCATTTAAGGTGTGTGCACTCGTTCAGACCACATGACCAGAGATGCAGTTGCTTCAGCCCAACCCTTTCTTTCAGGAGCTCTTGAGTTTTGTGCATGGGGATCGGCAGTGGTCTCCTACCCAGGTTTTTAGAGAAGAGTTTGATGAAATTTCTAAAATCACACTATTTGATATTTTCAAATTAACTTTCCTGCACATTTGCAGTTATAATTGCTTTGGAAACTTAGATGTAAAAGAAAGATGCAGACTTTAAAATAACTGTTTCTAAAGAGTTCAACACTCGAAAATGTTTCCCCTTTAATTTGTGCTACTCCATACCCATAAATTATCCTAAAAGAAGGGTTTTCCTGCCTATAACATTAAGCACATTAGTTGCCCTTGTGTATGTGTTGGGTTGTTTACTAATAATCACATGAGGTGGATTTGAGTGATCTGAATTGGGACTTCAAGGACCAAAGGGTTAAGTCCCCTCACCTTGTGGTTCTTATTACCCACTGTAGCTGCTATTTAGGAAATAAAAACCAGGCATGCAAAGGGGCAAGTTGGCTTTTTCACATGTAGTTTGTCCCCAAGGGGATTTAGTTGATCTGTAGTCTTTCAGCCCTCTTTTCCTTCTGATTTAGTGACATCTTTCAGTTAAAAAAGGACATCAGGGTTGACTAGACTTCTGTTAAAGTATATGGAGGGAGGGGGGGAAGGGGGATGAAACACTGCAGTTTATTAACGTTGGCATATAAATGATTCCAGCACAGTGAGAACTGTTTAAAACAGCAATAACTGCTTTGTTACTGAGGCAGCTAAGCGTAAAAAACTGAAACTAATTCATCATTTTTTTTAACGTCCACATGGCTTTGTGTTGAAAAAGAATTGAATTATTATAGTAAGGTACCTGTGGTTTGTGACACTACATAAGAATTGACACTGAAGATCATTAAATTCCTGTAGCCCCTTAATTTTAAACAAACTGCTGTATATTAAAGCTTGATTATTTATATGTTTATGTCATGCCAATATTTAATTTGCCTTCTAAAAACTGGTTTAATTGGGGTCTGTCTGACTCCAATATCAGATAAGTGTACTCTTATACCAATGTTATCCACACGCATAACGGAATGAGTAATCAGCGGTCTAGAAAGAACATGTTAGGAAGCTCCTGCAGTCAGTGTCTGCAGTGACAAATGCTGAATGTGTGGAGGGTTTCTTCCTATGAACACCACCTTGGAAGCTGAAATCCTGGAACATGTAGGGTTTCTGGTATTCTGGTGGTGGGATGTGTGTTTTAAAAAAATGACTTCCATGGCATACGCTGACAGAAGTGACATATTTAGCTTAAGAACAATAGTGAAACATCTGTGAAGTCCCTGTGGTCATCTGCCCTGGCGTTGCACAATTCTTTACTTGAGTTTTGTGTATGACCAACATTAAGGCAGCCTTAACCATATTATGCTCTTTTTTTAGAACTTCTGGTGCCTTTGTCTTTCAATTAAAACATGCATCATTATTTATCTTGTTGTTCTTCTAGTACATAAATAATTGCCATCGTTTAAAAAATTTGATCTTGTCTTCCATTCCTTTCTTAGTTAGCACAGTAAAATTTCAAATTTAGTTAGTTCTAGTAATTGAAATTTCTGCTGAGTCTCACTATACAACTCTTCAGTTGAAGTTACTCATAGTACTGTGGTTTATTATGATCCATTAAAACAGAATTTCATCATTTAATGTTATCTTTCTGTTTTGTTCTTGTCACAGCATGGCTGGATTATATTGGACCAACCAGATGTTCCTTGCCAGTTGCAAGAGCAAGAATCTTCTCTACCCCCGGGCTGGGAAGAGAGGCAGGATGTGCTTGGCAGGACTTATTATGTCAACCATGAATCCCGAAGAACCCTGTGGAAAAGACCAACTGCTCAGTATGTCTTATTGTATTCTTAGTCAAATATAGTCTACAATGATAGGCAAGGTCCTTGTTACTGTAGATCAGCCATTTTCAACCACTGTGCCGTCGCACACTGGTGTGCCACGAATGGTCCCCAGGTGTGCCATGGAAATCTGGGAGAGGGTCATTTATCAATAGGACCACTGGGGGATGTGAGCCCCCATTGACAGCACAGTGTGCCTTGTCAGTTGTCAAAAAGCTGATAGTGTGCCTTGACCATTTTGGTGTCTTGCCAGTGTGCCGCGAGATGAAAAAGGTTGAAAATCACTGCTGTAGATGGTCAAATAAGAAGTGGCCTGACACTGTTCTAATCTGTGATTTGCTTTTAAAGTGCTTTTCTTTTTCAGTGGTCATGTTCAGGTGTCATGCTAAAACATGCTTGGAACACAGCTTAGTGTCGTCATTGCAGGACTTGAGCTCTCATGCTGCCCTTTCCCCTTCACTCATGAAGGAAGGAAGTTTTATTCTTCTGTTGGCAATTTAGAACAAAGACTGAATCACAGTTTCATATCCTGTCTTGTTCTGAAATGGTGATTAGAATAACACAGGATTTTCCAGGTTCACATCACAATAAATTTGAACGTGTTCAACTACCAGTGGAAGCAGAAAACTTCCTTCCCTTGCATGTATCCAAGGCTTGTGATCTTCATGCAAACACATGTTTAGTGTGTTGTCTGAACTCGTCCATGTTGAACTGTCTTTGGCCTCTCTCTTGCCATTTTAAAAGAAATTACTTGTAATTTTAGCTGAAAGTGTTGAACATATCTTCATATTCTTAGAGGTGCTTCTTTCAGACTACAGTAGTTTTCTTAGAATGGCATGGTAGCCATAAATATCTGATACTGTCAGAATGTACCACAGAATGCCTCGTGTTAGATCTATCTCCAACTTCTCTGTCACCCATATAACTTCAATTTGAAGTATTCCTCAAAAGCAAAACACATTCATTTATGTCACTTCTCATAAAGTAGCTTACACATTTTAACACAACCCTCCTTTCTACACCACCTTGGAATTCATCCATCTTGTTGCAGTAACAGCTTTTTTTGTCCAGAGACAACAGGCCTGATGCAGTCACTGGCAGTATTCAACTAGAAGTACAGCATGCTTTTGCCCATCGGCATCAGATAACTGAGGAAGCAGAGATCCTGGACAACAGAGAATCTCCTGAGGTGAGACCCTCACTCTCTATAGGTTTTCCCAGAATAAAAAGTGGTTACAGAGTCTGATGTTCCTGCCTGTTTTTTCTTCCTTTTGAAAGAGCTGGGAGATTATAACAGAAGATGAAGCAACAATCTTCAGCAACCAGAATCCTCAAGCAGCTGTGCAAGAGAGCAGCTCTGATGTAGATACCTGCCTTGCAGAAGAACTGAATATTCATCTTGCTACCTCTGGGAGTTCAGTGGCTAACCAAGCAACTTCTGGCTCTGTAAGGATGCTGCTGGATGCAGCAAGGCATATTTTGAGGAACAGTTTCTACCCCATGTCACTGAGATCTTGCAGCATAAGAATCGTACTCTAATCTCTGTTAACTTGTTCAAAAAGTATCCTGGCTATTTAACACTTTCCGATAATACTTCGAGCAAGTTTAAATTCAGCAATTGGAATATATTGTGCAAAGAACTTGTGCGTTCAACAAATGGTGGGTGGAGAATTTGCATTACATTGGCACTTGTGACAGAAACTTGTGACAGCGTTGTAAGATTTAGGTCTGGGTGGGTGGGGAAGATTTCTAATCCAGGAGGTTCTTGAGCATTTCTCATCCAAGTCTTCTGGGGTCAGCATAGTGGAGAAGATGCACAAGGTGCCACCACACTACTGTATGTGTTGTGGGTGCCTTCATAGCAGCAGTTGTAGGCCTTCACATAAATAACTTTTCTTCTTCTTCTTCTTCTTCAAGG
Organism: Tiliqua scincoides; assembly: GCF_035046505.1. NCBI lineage: Eukaryota > Metazoa > Chordata > Lepidosauria > Squamata > Scincidae > Tiliqua > Tiliqua scincoides. The sequence goes on from NC_089828.1 coordinate 28,586,020, forward strand.
GTGACTCCAGCAGAAACAGTAGCCTGCAAACTTATCAAGCAGAGGAACAACCAGCTCTTCCTGTTGTAAGTTCTTCTTGTTGGCATCCTTCAGTCTCGTAAGACTATGGTATCGTGCTCTGAATAGTGGTTCTGGAACAGTGTCCTCTTCAGTGCACGAAGCCTGGGTAAAGTAGATATGGAGGATAGACTGTTACCCATGCAGCAAATCCCCCCTCTCCATGTTGCTGAAATGGTCCAATGGAAAGGCAGAGGCCAATACGGTTGTTGTAAGTTATGCTCTAAAATATTGTGCTTTATGCTGCTGCTGTTCATCAACTTGGCATTTCTCATCAGGTCACTGGCAGGAAGCAGGCTTTGAGTCACTGCCTAATATGACAATCTAGTTCACATGTATGCTTTTTTCATCTAACAAGAAGCTTAATAAAATATTGAGTGTTTGCTCTCATATTTGAGGCTGGGAAAAGTTCATGCATACCCTTTGCCCAGCTAATTCTGGTAATTTCCCCCCTGAAAAAAATGTAGTTATTGCCTACTTCAACTGGGCTGCCTCCAGGCTGGGAAGTAAGGAAGGATGAAAAAGGAAGACCTTATTATATAGATCACAATTCACAAACTACCACTTGGAAGAAGCCAGTTCTACAGGTACTCTTATTTTTGTTTTAATAATCACCTAGTGTAGACTGAAGACTTCTGCATGGTGTTTGGCTAAATCACTTAGCATGCAGGGTTCAATCCTACACTCTCACATTCTTTTTTTCTATTGCAAGACAATTTGAAGGAGAAATGGTAGTCATGCAATCAGTGTCCGGGTTTTGCTAATGTCCTATTCACTTAGTGGAGTTTGACATTCAGACATTCAGTGAGATGGTTCAGAAACAGTGGAAAACTATGGTGTGTCATGATGAGAACCAACACCTCCCAAAAAACCATAGTTTGCAAATTGTCACCAAACCAGGATCTGAAATTACCATCATTTGAAGCTTGTCTGCACACCATAGACTGGGCACACTGTGGTTTGGTGTTGTATCTAAACTAACACATCATAATTTGGGATTTTGCTCCACCCCTAGTGACTGGTGATTGGGATATCATCTCAGGGAATGTGGAAGAAGTAGGTATCAACACATGCTCTTGTTTGTCTACAGAACTGAAATACTGTTCATGGTTTGGCGTCTAAACTACATTTAGTACAAACCATGGTTGAGATTGCATCTGAACCAATCCAATGTGAACATTTGCCTCCTTTGACAGCAATGTATTTGATTTAACAATGGAGTCAACTTCACTGTGACTATGTCACCTTGAACATGTTGGAACCAATGAAATGTGTTTCCCATAAGGTTACAACTATGAGGGATTAGTAAACTGGCTAGAATATCATCTTGGGAAATATGGGGAAAGAGATGGTATCCTTGTGATTAGGGTCCAGTGACAAAGCACATATTTCACTTGCATACGATCCCAAGTTTGATTCCCAGTGAAAAGGATATCTGATGGACATAACCTGCCGGAGAATAAGGGGAGCTGCTTGCCTCTCTAAAGGCAATGTTGAACTGAGTTGGTGTAAGTTAGGTTGGGAGATAAGGATCTGTGGATAAGGATATTCAAGGATTATTTTTTAGAAAATAGTGTATGTGTGAAGCGAGATTACTAATGATATCTAACATAAGTCAGAGAGGAACATGAGACCATCATTTCAGAACAAGCATCTCAAGACTTAGGCTCTACTTTTGCTTTTGATCTAGACTAGTGTTGTTGGCACTGCTTTGATAGTTTCTGTTGCTTGACTGTGCATCTGATTTCTGATAGGCTGGAGCAGACATGGGCCAGCAGGTCACATCTTCAAGTGCTCCTACCAGACAAATATCTCCATCAGATGACCAACTGCAACGCCAGCAAACATCAGAGATGGATCAAAGACTTCTCCCCGAAGGCTGGGAAGTTCGTAATGCACCAAATGGCAGACCTTTCTTTATTGACCACAATACAAAGACAACAACGTGGGTAGGCTGGCTTCAGATGTAGTGTTAATTTTGTGTTTTTAATGTAAGAAGTAGGGAGTATGGAATCCCTGAAGGTTGGGCGTATGTGCATGTGTGGATTTCTGCATTAAAAGTGGATTTGAGAACGTGTGTCCAGGGGCACCTGCCTGGCCAAATTGACGTTTTGCTGCAGTCACATGCTTACAGTAGTTTGTGGAAGAGGTGAATACTAGAGCCATGATGGAGATGGTGATTTTTATGAACATGAGCATTTGTAGCTAAGGCCAGTGGTGTAGCTGGAGGGGGCGTGGAGCACTCAGGCTGGCAGCAGGGCAGGCAAGCAAGATTTTATGAACATGAGCATTTATAGCTAAGGCCAGTGGCATAGCTGGAGTGGGGGCGGAGCACTCAGGCTGGCAGCGGGGTGGGCAAGCAGCCCCTCCCTTCGGAACCATTCCTGTACAGCTCTGTTTTGCTTCCCCGGCCAGGAATGGCTCCAAAGGGAGGGGCCACTTGCCCGCCCTGCTGCCAGCCTGAGTGCTCTGCCCCCCAGCTACGCCACTGGCTTACGCATAAGAGGTTTATGTTTGTCCTATTAAAGAGCCTGCGTGCCCTGCTCTTTCCACTGTCCCTTCATAGTGTCAGGCTCCCTCTGAGTGATTAGCTCCTGACTGCGCTGTACTATGTCCAATCATACCTTATCCTCCTCAGCACGTCTACCATATGCTATGCTACCATATGCACGTATACCCAATGCTATAAGATGACCCATTGCAGTTTGTGTTCCTCTTTTCATGGTAGTGTTTCTCCTTGCATTGGCCATCCAGCAATAAGATGAGTTCATTCTAGCTGTTCAATACAGGTTGAGTCTCATTATTCCTGTGGATTTTGTTCCCAGAACTCACATTGCACTATGGCAAATCAATTTAAAAAACAAAGTCCCTTTGCTCAGGTGATTTAAAAACAGCTTTGCTGACCTTTGTGATGTTAGTCATTAAGATGACAATCCAACAATCAGGCTCTCTTCAGGTGCATAGAAAGGATTATCTTTCACTTGTTCAGGGGGAAGGGCTGGGGGGGTTGCTTGGAGAGAGAATGATTGATGGATTGTCAGCTGGCTGCCCTCTAACTATTGCAAAGGACCGTTTTCCTTTAATTAAAAGGGCCCTTCTCATTGTGTTAAGATAAAAATCTCTACAATAGTAAGAAAAGCATTTTCCCCTTTTCCAGGGAACAGCACATTCCTTCTCATTTGCAGTGACCATTCCTGTTGAGTCAAATCCATGTATAAAAAATCAGTGTATAACAAGGTTGGACCTGTACACTTCTTGGAATGATGTCAGGCTATTCAGTAGTCATTCCCCATTAAGTCAAAGAAGGAATGGATTTTTTAAAAAAGTCCTTCTGTTGTTGCTAGTTCTACTGGTCCACACTGGTTTTTATTTTCTTGCACTGTCTGGCATTTGGGTTATACCCCAATATTTATTGAGAGCATTAAAATGTAAATGAGCAACTCCTTTGGCCATAAAGAAAAAAACAAGTTGATAGATACTGCAGTTGAACAAGAGGTGAACAGGCCAAGCCAAAAAGGCAGTTCCCATCTTCTCTTCTGCTTCTCCCTCACAAGCAGGCAGACTGGTCCCAGATCCCATTCTGCAAGTAAATACCCTTTCAGCAGAAAATCCCTTCAGTCACTAGCTGGAGAGAAACACTAATAAACCCTTAGCTCTGAGAAGCAGAAGCCACTTGAAAAGAAATGAGTTTGAGAGGGAAGAGCTGCTCAAGTCAGTCAGTTGCTGGTTGGAAGTAGTAGTCCTGAGCAGTTTCTATCAAAATAAGCTGAGCTAACGCATTTAAGATCTTGCCTGTGGGAGCGGACATTGCCAGGCTTTTATGGGGAATATAGCGTCATGTGGAACCACTGTTTTAATTCTGCTTCCGGCCAACTGTAGAAAAAAGCAGTATCTCGGCTGCACTAAAGCACCAGTGAGTGAAAACAGCGTTGGTTTAACTGCTGAAGGGGGGTTGTAAATGTTTGTAACTCAGACAGTACTTTAACAACATGTTTGTCTTTCCCCCCCATAAGGATGACCCTAGAGTGAAAGTGCCAGCTCTTATGAAGAGAAAGATCTCCTTGGGCCCTGTTGATCTTGGTCCTTTGCCAGTGAGTGTCTTTTTCTTTGGGATTTTTAAATATTTGGGATTTTCCAAAGCACCCTTCAGCATTTAAATTTCACATGCTGCTATTGAAATCTAAATGTTAACCACACAACACATCTTATTATCACTGGAAGAATACTTTTAAAGGGCTTTTATGCATGTCCCATTTTTCTTTAGCCTGGCTGGGAAGAGAGAATACATACAGATGGAAGAACATTCTACATAAACCACAGTATGTAGATAGTGTATGATCTTGGCTACCTGTTGTTGCCTACTCTTCCTGGGACTAATGCATATATGTGTTTGCAGATACAAAAAAAACTCAGTGGGAAGATCCGCGCCTTCAGAACGTAGCGATAACTGGACCAGTAAGACTCCCTATACTATTTCTAAAACAACCCCAGTAGCTAGCCAAGCACTTGCATCGCTCATTCACACAGGGTGTGCCTTAACCCTGAAGTATATTTCATAAATTGTCTGCACATTTAAGGATTTAGCCTTCTGAGCAATCTTTAAGCTGTATAGCAAAAATGAGAAGATTCAAAATGGATCTCAAGCATTATGGAAGTAATTAGTGTGAATGTGAGAAGTGATTGACTAAAGTGGAGTATGCTTTGAATTAGTAGTGATCAGTGACGATGATGCTGAAATTCAAAATGTGGGGACTTGTAAAGGCAAACACAACCCTCAAAGTTCATCACAAAGCTTTTAATGCATTGGCATCACATTCTGTTATTATAACTTTCCCCTTCCTTTACCTTAGAATTTAGCTGGTGATGAGGAGACATCATATGAAACCTCTCTATAATACTTGCCATTACTCCCTGGCATCTAAAATCTGAAATGGCAGTATCCCAAGTATGCAGAGACCTTGTATCATATAGTTTTCAGAGCACATGAGTATGTGATAAACATGTTCCATGGCTTCTTGGGTCACTGCCTTTTCAGCATTCCACATGATAAAGACAATGAAGGTATCACAGAATGGTTTCCTGGAAAACCTCCCCATTGCTAGTGCATCCGGTAACTTTGGCAAGAAGTGAAAGGGGCAATAAGGAAGCACTCTAGAGTTCCCAGTTGACTGGGGGATGTAGTGTGAATTTTGACCGAAACTTGATATATTATTGGCAGCATAATTAACAGTTAATTTTGGGATGAGTTTGGAAACAAGAGAAGTTGAGATGGAGGGGTGGAGTTGAAAAGAACTTTCAGACTTGCTACCAGTGTCCAGTGCACTAATGAAGGCTTCTCAACTAGCTTTTCAACTCTGGTCATAGCTGCAGCCACAGCACATTTGTGTCCCGTAGAAAACAGTGGTACAAACCCAGGCCTGCCTAAGTTTGATTGTGAAGGAGCCAGTGCTCGATTACAGAAAATGAAAACTTTGTTAATTAATTGCTCTTTAAAACACAGGGATGCCTATGGACAAAAATAACAGAATTGCAAGGTGAATGCGTATTAGAACTGAAGGTGCCCCAATTGTCTTCAGCTCCTGCCTGAATTATTCTGTGATTATAACATTAGTGCACCAGCAGACATTCTCCCCAATGAAACATGGTGTGTTTTCAAATTCTTCTCCTTTCCCTATTTTTCTTCAAAGGCTGTGCCTTATTCCAGAGATTATAAACGAAAGTATGAATTCTTCAGGAAGAAATTGAAAAAACAAGTAAGTTGTTAGGTTAGAGAAATAACAAAGCCCAAATCACCTGCTGTATTTCTCATCATTGTTACTGTGTTGATTTTATTTTGGGCTGGTCTGTGACGGAAATAAAGTCAAAAAAGAAAAAGTCTTTCCAGATCACTTATTACCCCTGCCTTCTTGGATTATCACTAGCTCCTTTGAGACTGAGCTTTCCATGAGACATGCTAGCCCACCCACCTCCTCTACTCCACACTTCCTCTTTCATTCTGTTCTTCTCTTCCAATCCAGGGAGCAGGAACAGTAGAACCTGGCACACTGCTGAGCCCAGAGGGCAGAACTGGCCACCAGTTCTGACTTGGAGTTTTGAGCTGGCTCTGAACTCCCTACTGGAATCTTCATATTATAGTTGTCTGCTTAGAAGTACTTGAAGAAGAATTTGACAATTCTTCTATATGTATTTAAATCTGAACATTACCCTTTATTAATTTCCTCCTGTCTTTTCCTTGCTCTTCTCTTTGAATGTTTTGCCTCCAATGATATTCCTATTAAAATATATGGTGCTTAATTTTTAATGTATTTTGAGATACATTAAATATGGGCCTTAGAACGCCTTAAAAGGCATTTAAACACCACTTCCAGTTTCCCAAGGAAAATGAAGTTGTGGTTTTTTGTCCATAGGGGCCATTCTGAAGCCCACAGAGGCAGCAGGCGGATACAGCCTCTGCAGACTTCAGAAAGCCCTCCAGAGGCAACCAGAGCATAGGTCCAGGTACTTTCAGAGATTTTAAAGGCACCAAAACAGATTTTGATATCCACTGTTTTTGGTATCTGTGGGGGGGGGGGTCCAAGAACAGATCCCTCGCAGATACTGAGGCACCACTTGTATGTTAATATTTTCAAATTTCTCTGAACCAGTTTGTGGGTTCAAGTTTGATTTGACTCCCTGATTTTCAGAGCCAGAGAATGCTTAGTGAGAAGTGCTTTAATCAGCTAGTTCAGTGATTCTCAACAAGTGGTACGGGTATCACCAGTGGTACTTGAGATGGTATCTGGTGGTACACATGGGACTTCCAGACACCTGCCGCCTAGCAGTGAGACCAGTGACACAGTGCAACAAGCAGTAGTAGGAGGCTTGGAATGGTGGGCAGAGCTGCAACGCATGCTTTTCACATACTTGAAAAGCCTCCCACCTGCTCCGAGCATCTTATTGGTGTTTGTCGCATTGCGTCTTTCCTCCCAACACAGGAGGAACTGTTGATGACATAATCATCAGTTACTTCTGGTGGTACTTCCAGTAGGTGGACTACGCAAAGTGGTATGGTGAGGGACAAACATTGAGAAATGCTGAGCTTGTCGGTACAGAAGTGGGCCCATTAAATGCCATCAGTGTCAGAAGTAGCACAATGTAACTTAAAATATTCCTCGTATATTTAAATAGAATTTTTTAAAATCTCTGTTAAAAATGATGCCATCAAACATGCCTAAAGTGCAGTGCACTTCTGAGTGTCTTACTTTCATTCTCCTTGGCTAATTTGCTGACATTCCATTCTCTCTGTTCATCTTCAGGGTGATGTTCCAAATAAATTTGACATAAAACTTCACCGTGCCACAATCTTTGAAGAGTCCTACAGAAGAATTATTTCTGTGAGGAAACCAGAGTATCTCAAAGCTAGACTTTGGATTGAGTTTGATGGCGAAAAAGGGTTAGACTATGGAGGAGTCGCCAGAGAATGGTTCTTATACCTCTCCAAGGAGATGTTCAATCCATATTATGGTCTATTTGAATATTCTGCCACGTACGTAAGAGCCCTGCCGCCGTCAGATTTTGTCATCTCTTTGCAAATGTGAAATGCAAATGAGTGCCTTAAATGAGTGCCTCTGTCTGCCAGCTAAAATTATCGGGCATAGGATGTGCCCGTCTGTGTCTTCTTTCTAGGCTGAGGAAATGTTGAGTTCCTACTTTTGGATGATCTTCCAAGCAAGCAAAGACAAACATTTCTCATTAGGGCGACAATGTTCAGTTGATGGATTGGTTCGATAGAATAAAGTACCTTTTAAATTGACTGCAAAAGTGCCCGGACGAGTTGCTCAGCAGACTTTTAACATTGTTAAAAGTACCTTTAATAAAAGTAATTCTAAAACTGCAGATGGCAAGCCTCTCTTGAGAGGCAGTATTTCCTCACACATGAGAGTGAAGCTCAAGTGACTCTTCTGGAGTGACATCTGCAGCAACACATGCTGCTGTCTTCATAGTGAAGTCAGGTTTTTATTTTTTATTGGTTTTTCTGTATGCAAATTAATATATTCAATCTGCATAGATGGATTTAAAACTCATCTGGGAAACCAATCTGGGAGTTGTTTAATTGGGCAACAGCTTTCCTTCTAAATCTACAGAATTTAGGGCGCAATTATAATCCACTTTCCTGCACTGACATAAGGGCAGTGCAGCTCTGAGGGAAGGGAATGAACATCCCCTTGCCTTGAGGAGGTCTCTGTGACTGCCACCCAACTGCAGGATGCAGCACATGTCCCATTGGCACAGCTATACCAGTGCTGGATAGTTAGTTAGGATTTGGGCCTTGGTCTTCTTTATGGAGCAAGTGTCTGCTCCATTAAGCAACATACTCCTTCAGCAGATTAAACTTCAAAGAAATTGAAGGAGTGGATACTGGTGAGCGAGAGTATTTTGGTTTTACCTGGGGTTACAAAAACTGGGGTTACAACACATCCCCCCTTGTCACTATATACGTACAAAGGTCGCCAGTTCGAGGCCACTGGCACTGTGAATGGCAAGACCTTGAAGCAGCTGACAAGCTGAGCCCAGTTATTCCACCTGCTCTTTGGTGTGAGTGAAGAAGCGTCTTGGCTGCCCTCCATGTGAGAGATGAAGGAGCTGCTTGTCAGCTTGCATGGGAGGAAACCGGAGGCCAGAATGTGATACCAGATCAGAAAGATCCATCTGAAATGTTGTGGTTCTTGAAAGATAGAACCTTTCTTCAATTGTAAAAATCCTTACGAGGATTTAGAACAGCCTGCCTATGTAAACCACTTTGAATTAAAGTCTGAGGAGAAATCTGATGACCAAGAAAGGCGGTATATAAATACCTGTATTACATATTATTTGATGCTGCATACATTTACATGGTTTCAGTAGCATTAAATGGGAATTAATACAAACTGTTTCTTTCCAAAAGAAAGAAGTACCTCCCCACTGAGCCCAAATATTTTTATAAATTGTAAAAAAATATTCTTGCATCCTGAACATTGTTTAAAAATTTGAACAAATATGTTACATCCACAACCCATGATTTTATCAAAGAAAGTTGACATCATAGAGATGTATGGCACTTCCATTGCAAACTCAAACAAAGTTCCTTCTTTTTCCCTTATCCCTGCCTTTGTCTTGCATAAGCTGCATCCAAATTATGAGGGTGTGCCTGAACAGGTACAGTAGCGCAGTCTGAGCACGAAGAACAAAAATAAAGTTGAGCCTGAACTTTGAAAAAAGTTATCATGTGTATGAAGAATTTCTGATAACATAACTTACAAAAATGTGTATTTGTGAGGACTTGCATACACTCTGCCCTACACAAGGAATGTAGGCAGTTGCCATTCTCTCAGACCTTTGGTCCAGTTGACTCAGTATTATAGATTGACTAGTACCAGCTCTTCAGGATTAGGGTACCCATGAGTTGCTATGGCAACAAAGGCAAAGTATTAAATGTGTTAAATAAAGCTGAAAATCGGAGTGCAGGGTGACAAGCACTCAGCCAAATGGACATTAGAGGAAGTTCCTCGTGTTGGTTTGACACGGCGCTTGCGGTCTCCTTCATTGCAGGGATAACTACACTTTGCAGATCAATCCAAATTCTGGACTGTGCAATGAAGACCATCTGTCATACTTCAAGTTTATCGGTCGCGTGGCTGGAATGTCTGTCTATCATGGGAAACTCTTGGATGGTTAGTATTTGACATCCTAGAGAAGCCCTCTTGACCAATATTAGCTTTGACATTTTGTTTTATTTTCCTCTTGTAACCCTGGTCTTGCTCTTCTCTTAAAGGTTTTTTTATTCGTCCTTTTTATAAGATGATGCTTCAAAAGCCAATAACTCTTCACGATATGGAATCTGTGGTATGTAACCATTGGTGCAAGCTTCTGCTTCACATTTCTGTGCTGAACTCAACTGGAGGGTGCGGTCTTAAGAGCTCCCTCTCCCTGGGATGGTTCTACACAGCTGCTTTACATTACTGGACATTCCTTTCTAGGACAGCGAGTACTACAGTTCCCTGAAGTGGATACTTGAGAATGATCCCACCGAACTGGACCTCCGGTTCACTGTTGATGAAGAACTTTTTGGGCAGGTTAGTGTCTCTTCAGAAAAGTGGATCAAGTTCCTTCTCAGTTTGTCTAATCATAACCTTTGATAAAGAAACAGTTGGATAAGTTTTTTCAGGATTTTACTTTGTCACCTCACTACAAAATAACAGTAGTAAAAATGGCAATAAAACATTCTCATATGGCAACATGTTAAATAGCTATAGATGAAATTGACCAACCCCTAAAGCAGGCCTAGGTATCAAGCAGCTTTTGTACTCCTAAGCTGAGATGGTTGTGCTGGCATACTTCTTTTGAGGAGCTCATTCTACAGCATCAAGGCCATGATGGAAAAGGCCTTGCTTCTACACACAGCTGTCCCAAGCTTTTTTCTTGTTCAAAGACAGAGCAGAGCTTTACCTGTTGCCCTTAAGCAAAGGAGGGGGGAGGGAAGAGATTGAAGTAGAAAAGATTGCCTCTGAGAGGTGGTAGTACTGTCTAAGAAGGAGGTTTAAAATCAGAATCTTATTGTGTCTGAAAATGAGCCAAGTTGCTAGTGCAGTTGCTTCTATTTTGGTTGTGTATGTTTCCATCCTCCCTTGTTACCAAAAGGGCTGTTTTGGTTTAGGGGAATTAGTACACTACCCTTTTTGGAACCTCAGGATCGCAGGCTAGATAACAAGATGGCGTAATGCAGAGAAATTCCCTTATTTGCTTAAGGAGGAGACTGAGAAAAAGATAACTTTTTAATACAAGATTAGATTTTTATTACAAAAGCACAAAGGAAAACAACGTGCACATTTCTTGATTCTAGTACTTGAAAAGTGTAACCTAGCTTTATGGTGGTTGCATGTGACATGTATTTGGTGCATCTGAGGAAATTAGGAAAAGGGAAACTTGTAGGGAAGGATTTTAGGGGTCCCTGGTCTGCTAAACCCTGTTGCTAACTAAAGATGGGGAGAGAAGGGGAGAAATAGGTGGGAAAGAAAGAGGGGAAAGAGTTCCAGAAGGCAAAATAGTTACCTGTCCTGAGGAGCAGATGGATGGGGGGGGGGAAGTCCTGGGAGGAGGACCTCTGCCTTGGAGGGGCAGCGAGAGAGAGAGAGAGAGAGAGAGCACATGGCAGCCTTCTCTTAAAAGGGTTTTTGCTGACCCGGCACTGGGCTGGGTGCTGAGCTGGGGGAAAACTGCCACCCACCAGGGTGTTCAGGGTCAGGATGTCCCTTATCAGCATATCAGCAAAATTCAATGGGTCTAATGGCTGGCTTCCCTGGCTGGGGAAACTTACAATACGCAGTGATTGATTTAAACAATACAACCATAGGAGACACTTAAGCAACTATTTACTCTTTAGACTTTGTTGCTAAAGTCTTTTTTGCTAAAGTCTTTGTTGCTGTGTGCATGGAGTGGTGGAGGTTGTGTAAACTTGTGACTTTTACCAGAGTTTTCGGAAATTGGGCCTGTGAGAAGTTTGGCCTATAACCAGATATAAAATCACAACTTAAAAGGAAAAAGGGGATTTTCACGTAACACCCTTGCATGTTGAATGTCAGACTGGCATTCTTAAACCATTTCAAGGCCTGTCCCACATACACTACATTACAGGCAGTTGCTTCTACAAGTTGCAAAATCAGATGTCATTTGCAAAAGAACTTCTTTTAAAGGCACAGCTGATATTGGATGCAGCTGATAAAGGGTGTTCTTTACCATAGTCACTACCTGCTTTTGTACAGCAGAAGTAGGCAGAGAAACACTCCCAGGCTGAACCTGAACTGTCAAGACTGTTATCCCTTTGATCACAGGCCAGCTTTTATTGTCCTTGAGTTCCTTACCAGCATCACTTTCATTCTGGCTGGATATAGCTTTAGCCTAATGATGGTGCTAGTTGTAGTATGTGTATTTTAGCCTGCCCTTCCATCAAGAAACTCGGAGGCATACATGGTTCTGTCATATTCACTTTTATTTTTGCAGCAACCCTCCGAGGTAGATTAGGCTGAGAAATGGTGGTTGATCCAAGGTCACCTAGTAAGCTTTATGGTTGAGTAGAGATTTGAACCTGATTCTTCTTGGTCTAAGAACAGCACTTTGGTCGCTACACTGCTAACAGGTATATGGTATATAACAGTCACCCATTCACTGCATTCTCCAGACACTTGCTTATGACAGTGACTGTTGCTCCCAGGTACTTAGTTCATAAAGCATAAACTGAATGTTTGACATCATATTCTCAAGGGACTCCGGAGCTCTTAGAATTGCTCAGAACTTGTGGGATCTCTTCTAACCTGACTACAAATATATTTTGAGGTATAAGGCTAACTAATTCCCGTTTTGAGAACTTGAGTCAGTTACTCAGACTTGAGTCGCGAAAATATGTGGTTTTGGGTGACTCTGTGACTTGCAAGTTGCACGCATGGAAGACTCTGAAAAAGACAAAAGCCATGCTAGCCAACCAGCCCTTTGTTGCTGTCTGGCAACACTGAAACCCAGTGTATATGTTTAGGTGGCCAGAAAATACAGCTCTTAAGAACATAAGAAGGGAGCACACCAGATAAGAAGAGACCTGCATCCTGGTGCCCTCCCTTGCATTGGTGTTCTGACACAGCCCATTTCTAAAATCAGGAGGTTGCACATACACATAATGGCTTGTAACCCATAATGGATTTTTCCTCCAGAAACTTGTCCAATCCCCTTTTAAAGGCATCCAGGCCAGATGCCGTCACCACATCCTGTGGCAAGGAGTTCCACAGACCAACCACATGCTGAGTAAAGAAATATTTTCTTTTGTCTGTCCTAACTCTCCTAATACTCAATTTTAGTGGATGTCCCCTGGTTCTTGTGTTATGTGAGAGTGTAAAGAGCATCTCTCTATCCACTTTATCCTTCCCATGTGTAATTTTGTATGTCTCAATCATGTCCCCTTGTTTCATGTCCTCTCGTTTCATGGTCTGCAGTTCTAGGCTATGAGAAGGTGGTGATACTTATTGCTCAAAGCTTTTTTTGTTCTTTTTTAGACTCATCAGCATGAGTTGAAAAGTGGAGGGTCTGATGTGGTGGTCACTAACAAGAACAAGCAAGAGTACATTTAGTAAGTAAGAGGTTGCAGAATCCCATGTAAAGTCCCTGCTAGTGTTCCCTTCTCAATAAACTTTTTGAGCTTATTCTCCAAGTTTCAAGTCTAGGGGTGGATAATACTAAATAAGGAAGCCATGAAATAACTGTTGCGTTTAGCTTTTCTGTTACACAGCATTTTACCATAAACATTTGCTTTTATTTTACAGTCTTGTAATACAGTGGCGGTTTGTGAACAGAATTCGGAAACAGATGGCTGCCTTTAAAGAGGTATTAAAATGCCCTGCTCTCAGGGCCTGCCCATCCATGAGGCTGAGTGAGGTGGTTGCCTCAGGCAGAAGGTTAGTGGGAGGCATCCGCCTCAGTCTGCCCAGTTGCCTCCATTGCTGCTCTCTCCCACTCCCTAGTTTGGAAAAAGAAGAGGGGGATGAAGATGGGGCTAAAGAGGGAGAATGGTGGGCTAGAGCTCTGTTCCCCTCTTCATTTTTCAGTCCAGTGAATGGGAGGAGCAGAGGCTGGCACATCACCAGGTAAGGGCGGGAGAGGGGTCATTTGGCACACTGTTGCAAGTGCTAGGAGGCCTTGGCTGGATCCTGCCTTGTCTAGTTATTTTGTGCAACCTTTATTGTTTGGGCTCTTCCTTTGTTGATCTCCATGTTCATTGGATTTGGACCATTCTGGCAACCTTGCATTCCCTTTGCACTGGACCAAGGCATGCTTCTCCATTCTGGTTTCCATAGGGCTCAATACATTTTTCTTGTCAGCTCTCAGTTTCACAACCTACCAAAGATTGTGTTGCGACCCACTGGTTGGGAGCAACTGCATTATCCATTGATCCAAGCTGATTTGTTTAAATGCTATCAAGAAGACACCAATGTGCAGAATATATGAAACATTTGGCTTTTTCAAAGTCAGAACAATGTAGGAAATGCTTGTCAAACTGGATTAATTCTGATACTTTAGAAAGATGTCCAGAAAAAATTCTCAGGGAGAAGGAATTCATAATAGTGGGATAGTACCTGCAAACATCTCTTTGCTTTATGCCAATAAAGGTGAATGAAATGAAACATCTCTTTGTGTCCCTGATGTGGTGTATAGTTGACATGGTCAAAAGAGTGACTTTTAGCTATTCAGAGCTATCCACTTGTAATGGATGGGTGAATCTGGCACATTGAATAGTACCTGATGAGCCATAGGGATGTACTTGACCTGGAAGTTCCCCTAGTGATGTCTTCTCAAGAATTCTTGCTGTGAGTTGGGGGTTGAAGAGTATAGACCACAATGCTGTGGCCATATTGTCATTATTACATGGCCGTGCCCCCTCCATCCCAAGGGAGTGCTTACTAACTTGGTTTTAAATCTGTTGGTTTTAGGGATTTTTTGAACTAATACCACAAGATCTCATCAGAATTTTTGATGAAAATGAACTAGAGGTAAGCAGTCCTGCTTCCATCAAACTCATTTCCTGTTGTATATTTTGTGTTAATGTTGTTCTGAGTGACTTTTTTCCCCCCTTTAGTTGCTGATGTGCGGCCTAGGGGATGTTGATGTGAATGACTGGCGGGAACACACAAAGTACAAAAACGGCTACAGTGCAAATCACCTAGTTATTCAGTGGTTTTGGAAGGTAACCAAAGTGATAGTTTGAGCAAGAGTATTGTAAGAGTGTTTTATACACGGCATGTATAAAACAACCAGAGCTTTGATTATGCCTATGAGTGGGCAAGGGTAGGGTGTTAAACTTTTCTGATAAGGCTTTAATAAAGATAAATGGGATTCTGTTTAATATGGTGGTACTGCTGAACCACCAAAGAGCACAGATCCTGAAATGCTCTGGAAACTAAAATCAATCCAGTCAGAAAACAGACTGAGGCCTGTACCAAACATGCAGTTATTCCATGGGAGGTTCAAATCCCCCCTCAGCCATGAAGCTTCCTGGGTGACCTTGGACCAGTCACTTTCTCTCAGCCTCACCTACCTCACAGGGTTGTTGTGAGGACAAAAGCTGTGTACTTCCTCCTGAGCTCTTTGGAGGAAGGGCAGTATAAAAACGTGAAAAATAAATATGGAGAATCACCCCTTGCCAAACCCAGCAGTTATGGGGAAAATGTCCTAAAACATTTCACTGGACAAAAGACTTGGGCGTGTAAGGTACTGCCCAGTAACCAGTATGTCAGTGGGTGACAAATTATTATCATTGCCTGACTTAATTGGCAGAGAGGACAAGGTCTGGCGAAGAAGGGCTTCCCAGGAGACAGTCATGTGATCTCACTTCCTCAGAGCCCTGAAAATTCATGGATATTAGGCAACTACATGAGTTTTCCAGTCATACATTGAAAACCCATGTAGAAGACTCTGAACTCATGGAAGTGAAAATGGCTTCTTCCATGGAGGCAAAACTCATGGATCACTCAGATACAGAAAACCACATGGGTCTTGCATCCAAACATGTGTTACATCCATGGGAAATGATATCAACATGGAATTTTGCATGTTCTGGGCCATGGAATCTATTGCACATAAAGGAATGTTGAGGCTTAAGCTGAGATGGAAGATAAGTCATGTTGACCACAGTTAAGAGGTCACAACTGATCATGTACGTTACAACTGATCATAATGTTGGCATTTCAGTAAAACTTTGCAATTCTGTCTAGGCTGTGCTAATGATGGATTCTGAAAAAAGGATAAGGCTCCTTCAGTTTGTAACGGGTACATCCCGTGTCCCTATGAATGGATTTGCTGAATTGTATGGTATGTATTTGGGGGTGCAGTTTTAATGATACGTGAGGTCATTAAACATTCCCCTGCATCAGTGGTTCCCAGTGTTTTTTAACTTGTGTACCCCTTGGCAGCCCCTTTCCATAAATGGCACCCCTCATTTTAGCAAAATGCATATTTGGTGTTCTCAGGTCGCTTGATGACCAGGCCAATTTTGGTTAGCTTTATTTTTTTTTAATAGGTCAAAGTAGGGAGTGTCAGTATTTTCTCCCTATTACTAGTGGGGCTGAGGTTGAAGCTGACAAAACAGGTGTATGTAAGACCACTTGCTGTTCATGGCATAGGGAGGTAAGAGTTTGGTTCATAGCTTAGTCTCTCAAGGCAGGATTACATGTTAATGTGCAAGAGGGGTTGTTATGTTTGCAATGCAAACAGGAATAGGGTGTTTCAGGAGAGAATTGATGAATGTAGACAAGGTTTGGGAACATGCATTTGGTGTGGTAGGGTGCATGCTATGCTACTTTTGTTACCTGCAACACCTGCAATAAACTGAATGGGAAGACTAAATGTTGGTTGAATTGCAGTTCTCCAAATGAAAACAGTAAAGAAATCTTTGCTTCTAAGTTGGGGGAAAGATCTGTAGGCTCTTGGCAAATAACTTTCAAAAGTTATAACTTGCAATTCTGCTAGTGGTGTGTATTTTGACCGTTACCAGTTTGAAGAGAGGATAGTTCTGGGGCTTGTTTGGGCTCAGATATTTTGGGTTCCTTAAACAAATAGTAGTTCATGGCACTTGTACTCTGCCTTCATGCACACAGCTCCACATCTGTTATTTAGGGTGCAATCCTAATCCCTTATGTCAGCACTGGCATAGTGGTGCCAATGGGACAAGTGCTGCATCCTGCAGTTGTGGAACACTCACAGAGGCCTCCTCAAAGTAAGGGATTATTTGTTCCCTTACCTCAGAGCTGCATTGCCGTTATGTCAGTGCTAGAAAGCACTGACATAAGGAGTTAGGATTGCGCCCTTAGTCACCCAAACCATTCCACTGTAAAGTAGTAACTGTAGAGTGGGTGACAGCATAATGAATTAATGGAAGTGTGAGATCGTGACTGACGAGTATGTAGTCTTGGTCTACTATCCCACACTAGCTCTCAGCTAGTTTCACAGTTCCTTGGTGCTTGGTCTTTACATATGGTTGTCATGAGTCAGATCTGCTTGTGGCCAAGAGCTCTCCTGGATAGATAGACTTGAATTATGACCATGTGAGAGTCTAAAAGAGCATAATCTGGTTATGATCCTTGCAGGTTCCAATGGACCACAATTGTTCACCATAGAATATTGGGGCACTCCTGACAAACTGCCAAGAGCCCATACCTGGTAAATATTCCTGAATGTTCATGTTGGCCTCATCCATTTGTCTGTCCTGACATGTAATGTAACCTTTCTTTTCTCTCCCTTCCACAGTTTTAACCGCTTGGATTTACCTTCATATGAATCCTTCGAGGACTTGTGGGACAAGCTCCACCTAGCAATTGAAAATGCTCAGGGGTTTGATGGAGTTGACTGAGCCAGGACTAGGAGCAGGCTGTAGTTCTTTTCTGTGCTGCAATTTGAGAGTTTACAAATATATTCCAGGGAATCTCTTGCTGTATTTATTTGGCAACTGAATCTTTAAGGTATCATTTAAGTGTTTGTTTCAGTAATACTTCATAGCATTATACCATTTCAAACTCTTGCCTATTTCATTAGCTGGTGCAAAATGAACACGTCAAGGCAGACATCAGCCTTGAATACCTCTGATAATATTTGCCTAGGCACTCTGAACTACTGAAAATGAAGCTGTGAAAAAAGCAGAGTTCGTCTGTCCGTGTCTGCGTGCACACATGTATTCATCATCTTGAAATGGCCAAACAGCGTGCAGATTCTGCTCTTGGGCTGCAAGGCTTTTCCTCAGACTTTCCAAAGCACCTTAACTACATTTTTGGGTAAAACCTTAGAATCTTTCCATTTCTTAATGTCTACTTGCAGTATTCTGACTTGCACATCGTTGCAAACTTTTAAGTCGGCAGGGCTTGCGCACTTAAAACTGACTGCAGAGCTGTGTGCAGTCTTCATTTCAAGCTCCTTTGGAATGAACAGGAGCTCCATGTAGGGCTGGCCCATCCATGGGGCTGAATGAGGTGGTTGCCTCTGACTGCCAATTGATAGGGGCACCCATTGCTGTCTCCTTCCGCTGCTCCCTGGTTTTGAAGAGCAGGAGGGGAACAGAGCAGAAGAGGAAGTGTGCTGGAGAGGAGAGTGGTGTGTGAATGTCAGAGTATCGCTGCTTCCTCTTCTGCTCCATTCCTGCCTGTCTTCCTCTTCAAATTCAGGGAAGTTAGTGGTAGAAGTGATCCCTACCAATCTGCTGCCTGAGGCAACACCTCATGTAGTCTGATGGGTGGGGTTGCAGTGGCTACTCATGAGAGCTCTTGTGCAGCTCCCATTCATTTCAGTAGGACACATGCAGAAAACTTTCCAGTGGATCCTGCTCTATGCTTTTAGTGTTCACTTTTCTATTTCTAACTTTTTAACTTTTGAGGTTAAATGTAGCATGAACTTGAATGAGATTATTTTAAAATCTGTTGACTTTGTATACTAGTGTATTTTTTGGTAAATCATATTTTGATAAATTGTCTAACAATATTTTCAACTTTGCTTCCTCAAACTCAAAGCAGTCTTTGTTTTTGAATACCACAGTGTTAAGTTGTAGCAAAATGCCTTTTTCATAACCGTCCTTGCAGTATTGCTCCACAAAAATATGGACTTGTTTACAGGGTTTTATGGGCCAAATTCAGCAATCGGTTATGTGAGTGGCACTTCACAGAATGCACCCAGGGCAGAGTGTGGCCCTGACATATGTTTACACATTATACTAATTCCCCCAAACACCACCCCAGCTGCATTTTTATATTTTGTTGATGCTTAGTCTAGAAACCAAAAAAAAAACAACAAGAAACAGTATAACCAAAGTCATAGTCAATAATGTGCAATTTATTAAGAGAGCAAGCAGAGAGAGCTATTTTGATATAAATTCAGCATGTTGCTTTCTGTACTTTTGTTGAACAGGAAATGTGGATGTTTTGATATGAATGTCAGGGCTTGTATTGGTCGATGCTGGTTTAAAATCACGCATCAGTTCTGAGAAGTTTACACTTCTGATCTCTGGCTTTGGTGGACACTTGAGCCCATGATGCACACATCTGAAGCCGTTGTCAAGTGCCAGGGTTGTGATCCTGTTACAGAGACTTTTGTTGGGACACTACTTGTGGCCCATTGAAAGGGAGGCTGAGCTGCTCTGGTGCCTGATGAATTGTGGCCATGATGTGAAGAAATGGCAGGCTGTGGCCAGCTACAGTCTTGCAGAAGCACATCGTTGTCAAAGACCTGCAATGCCTAACAGTGGGGCTCTCAAAGGATCTTTTAAAATCCTCCTTAGGCTGGTTCTAACTCAGAGAATTACAAGTATATACAGAATTATTCAATTAACATCACGGTTCTTTTTGTTTTACTTGGAATGATCTGTCTCCCTCTGTAGATTTGAATGTAACTATCCAAGTACTTCAGTCTAATAAATGAAGAACCTGAAAGAGTAAATAAAATTTATTCTAATAAATGTTTGTTTGGTTTCTTCATTCAGATCATTTGGTACTTTGAGATTTTAATTACCTGAAGCAATCTATGAGACTCTCAGACTGAGAAATATTAAAAGTACTACTTTTCAACAAGTGTTTACACAAAATAGTTTACACAGCAAATGAATGGTTTCCTGTCCCAGATGGACTGGCAATCTAACAAACATAAGAGAAACACCAATGAACAGTAGCAAGAAAAGATGTTATGCTGAGGTGAATAGGAGAGTTGTGTGCCACCTGCTAAATATAAAGGGACCACCACTTTAAAAGGTGTCCCTTTGAGCACGTTATACAAGATTGTGATGTCTCCTCTGTTTAGATTTTCAAGAAAAGATGAAGTTTTTCCCCTTTGGAAAGACCTTCAAGGCTGAATGACCCACAGTAATAGCCCTGCAGCTTGAGGTGAATGTGTCTTTCCCAGGGAGTCTATTGAAGATTGAATGGTGTTGCTGCTGCTGTAACTATTGGATTGATCCAGGGCTGATATCCTGTCTATCCTGATGTTAATATTACCTGTTATTCCACTAGCACTATCCAATGGCAAGAAACTTTTTTGTAGCCGAATCAGCAGCAAGGCATGTTGGCATCCTTCAGTCTTGGAAGACTATGGTATTGCACTCTGAATGGTGGTTCTGGAACAGAGTGTCCTCTCCAGTGCACGAAGCCTGGGTAAAGTAGATATGGAGGATAGACTGTTTTCCATGCAGCAAATCCCCCCTCTCCACGTTGCTGAGATGGTCCAATGGAAAGGCAGAAGCCAATACGGTTGGTTCCAGCAGTATTGCAGGAGTTGCCCGAACGTGACTGTGTTCAGCCATGAACTGCCTCAGGGACTCGGGCTCCAGATTTTGCCTCGAGGTTGACTCCTGAAGCCTTTTCCATAACTGGATGTAGCCACAAGGCAGTGGAGGTTTGGGATCAGTTTTCCTTCTCTCAGATGAGCTGCCTTCCCAGCCTATCAAGTCCCATCTGCCTGGTGGCTGTTTAGTTGCCTCTTATGACAAGTACAGCCAAACCGAGGGCCTATTCTTATCCCCAGCCCCCAGGGGAACAGCAGCAAGGAGCATCACAGAATTTGGCAATCTCTGTTTGGGAGATGAAGAGGCAATTCACAAAGTACCACCAGAGGGCATGATAAGCCAGTTTGTGGATTTAAAATACAAACATGAAACATCCAGGAGAGCAGATTCTGTTTAGCCTGTTTCTCAGCATCCTGATTTGCAATAATACTGATTAGCAGCAGAGAGCTTGTGTAGAATAGCGAAGAGACTGAGCTGTGACTTGTGAACTTCCCAGTGCAGATCTTGCTTCTGCCATGAATTCAATGCATGGATTTACCCACTCTCAGCTCCCCAAACTGCAATATAGGGATAATTAAGAGTGTAATTGTAAAGGCTATATCAAGATGATACATGGGAAAACACTTTGCACATTCAAAAAATGTTATATGTTAACTGTTATGTGTGCTGGTCAAAAAAAGGGTGCCACATCTCAAGAAGGATATTGTGGAGCTGGAAAAGGTACAAAAGAAGGCAGTCAAAATGGTTAGAGGACTAGAGTATCTTTACAAGAAAGTCTACACCTGTGGGGGAGGTGCAGTGGTTAGCTTGGAAAGGCAATTGTGGAGGCATGATTAAGACCTACAAAATTAGGTCTGAAATGCCTCTGAAAGTAGAACTATGGTAGATCCAATGGCTACGAACTGCAAAGAGAAGAGATTCCAATTGGATATCGGAAGAAATTCCTGACTATCCGGGCAGTTTGGTAGTGGAACAGATTGCTGAGGGAAGTGGTGGGCTGTCCCTCACTGGAGATCTTCAAGCTGACACTTGACAAGCATCCGTTGGAGATGCTCTGGGAGGATTTCCTGCTATAGGCAGTGGGTTGGATTAGATGACCTGTTTGGTCCTTTCCAGCTCTATGATTCTATGAAAATTAGACATGCTGTGCAGAGAAAAGTTTCTCTCATAGTACTAGAACCAGGGGTCATCTGGTGAAACTGATGTAGGACAAATAAAAGGAGGTTCTTCACACACGGCATAGTGTCTGAAGTGTGTTGCTACATGATATGGTGATGGTCAGCTTGGTTGGCTTTAAAAGAAGTTTGGACATATTAATGGAGGGCTACTACTCAGGATGACTAGGTACTGCCTCCTGGTTTTGTGGAGGTATGCTTTTGAGTACCAGCTGCAGGGTGAGCAATGGTGGAAGAGAGGTGTGTATTTTCCTCCTGCTTGTGGACTTCCCAGAGGCAGCTGGTGGACCACTGTGGGAAACAGGATGCTGGACAAGATGGCCTTTGACCTAATCCAGCAGGGCTTTTCTGATAAGTTATTTGATGA
Source organism: Tiliqua scincoides (assembly GCF_035046505.1). Taxonomy (NCBI): domain Eukaryota; kingdom Metazoa; phylum Chordata; class Lepidosauria; order Squamata; family Scincidae; genus Tiliqua; species Tiliqua scincoides. The sequence goes on from NC_089828.1 coordinate 28,607,927, forward strand.
GTGCTGAATAAGTGTGCAAACACCAAGCAGGTGAGTGAAATGCCCTTGGGACAGGGTTTCTCAAACTGTGGGTTGCGACCTGAGGTCAGGTGGGCTGCGGATAGATGTGGGCGGCCATCTTGGAAATGGGCAAATTAGGCAGCCGGTGCCATCTTGGAAGCTGGAACTGCCTTTACCTCAGCTTGCCTGTGTGTACTCAAAGCTCCTTCCAGGAGCAAAAGGGCGACTTGCACAGGCGCACAGAAGTGAGTGTGGCTGCTGGCTGTCTCAGGGAGCCTTGCTGGATTATCTTGAGGTGGGCTGCAGCCTCTCCCTGCAAATGGGGCGCTTGTTTCTTTTTTGTTTTGCTTTGTCCAGCTCCTTCCAGCTCAAGCTCTGCCCTGTGATCCAGCCCCCTCTCCCCCCACTTGCATCCAGCCCAGCTCTGCCCTTCCCACCCCCCTCCAGGCACTTAAATCTCAGCAGATCCCTGAAATGGGGGAGGTTTAAATATGTGTCAAGCTTTAAATGGGTTTTTTCTCCTTATACTTTGCTATTGGAAAATGGCTGAGAAATAACCCAATAAAAGCTAATAAAACACCATGAGATACTCTCCCTTTAATACAGTGAGCAGGTGCAATGCTTGGTAGCAATGGGGGGCGTGCGGTGAGAATTGAAACAAGCTGTGGAGCTGGACTATTTCCTCTTGTCATTTGCAGTTTATGAACTACTGGGTGAGAACAGTGATGTCACTTCCTGCTTGATGATGTCACTTCCGGCCACGGCATCACTTCCGGTGGGTCCCGGACAGATTGTCATTCTGCAAAGTGGGTCCCGGTCTAAAAGTTGTGAGAACCACTGCTTTAGGAATTTGGGGTGGGGGTAGGTAAACAGAGCATTCCTAGGCATGGCTACTCAGAAGTAAGCCCCATTGAGTTCAGTGAACTTTACTCCCAGGAAGGTGCGTAGGTTAGCAGCCCAGAAGACTTATTTCTTGGACTACCTGCCTTCAAGAGCTTAATGTCTCTTCTTAGGATGTGGGTTGGCCTTGTTGGCAGCTATGTGATCACATGCTTCAGTCACACTAGAATGTATACCTTTACCTACAGACAGAATGATGCAGGTCGTTGTGAGGACAGAGATATCATTTATGTGTTGTCTGATGTAAGTAGTAAAGGTACAGAAGCTTGAATTACCCAGTTACTCATGCATGGGGGATTTTTGAGTTGAATCCTTTTCCCTCTGAGCTTTCAATGCTGCTGCTTCTCGTGGCCAGTTCACCAAAGTCTTTCAGAGGGGGAGGTAGACAAATGTAAGTGCTTTCTTGCAGATATGTGGACACTATATTAGATGCTGGTGCAAGTCCAGAGCTCACTGCAAACTACATTTGATATTAGTCATCAGTCCTGGTATGATTGCTTCCATTGTAAATAGCACATCAGGGGAAATAAATCCAGCTTGGGACCATGGCCAGGTCAGGGGCTTTCACTGTACCCCCTGCTGGAGTTCTGAGCTGGATCAGGACCTCCTCACATGCACTGTTTACACAAGGGGGAAAAGTTCCTTTGGTTCCCTATCTACAATGCTGATTCTTCTGCGATTGAAATCTCAGTGTCTATTTCATCTTCCAGAGAGAAGTAAAACAACTGTTGACATTTAGATTTAAGCCTTTGCCAGAAGTTGTTCTTTGCCAGGAATGTCAAAACTAAATGGGGCCAGGGTTGTAGTCAAGGGGGAATCGGAAGGAGCAAAGCTCCAGGACATCTACAGCAGGGGCAATTATGTCATTGGCAGGAGCATTCCGGTTCCTATCTTTGAAACTTTTTTAAAGGACCTGATCTGAGAAGAGAGATCAGGTTCAGCAGGAGACAAGCCGTGCCATTTGCCTTATATGTTTAAGCTATGGTCTTTTCCAAGGGCTATTTGAAAGACAGTATAATAAGTAACTGGTGTTAACCTATGCAAAGTTACTTGGTCATAAGTCCCACTGAATACAATGGAACTTCTGATTAAGTATGCAGAGGCTAGCACTCTGACTTACCTCTTAATAGTTATCTGAGAATTTTTTTCTATTCTATGTTTATACATTTGATTTAAACCAGTGTTTCTCAATGTTGGTTCTTTCCTGTACCACTTCACATGGTCCACCTATTTGAAGTACCACAAAAAGTAACTGGCAATGAAATCATCCCCAGTTATGCCTGGGTTGGGAGGCCAGATGCAGCACAGCAAACAACAGTTAGAGGCTCAGGGTGGATGGGAGGGCTTTTTCAAGCATAGAAAAGCATGCTCTGGAGCACATGCTCTGGCGAGATGAGCCTCCTACTGCTATTCATTGTGTTGTGTTCCTGGTCTCGCTGCTGGGCGGCAGGGATCCAGGGGTCTCGGAAGTACCACCAGACACCACCTCAAGTACATGTGGTTGAGAAATTCTGGTTTAAACTATTGCTGCCCACTCCAAGAGTTTGGAAATATCTTTAAATGAAACATCATAAGTTTCAAAGTAGTGGAAAAGAAACCACTCTTCTGAAATTTAAAATCTGTTGTTGTATAAGTAGGATGTGGTTGTGGGGGGGATCATGATGAGCAGAATGTACCACTCCACTGCCAGATGAGGTTTATGGAACCATTGAACTCCTTTGCTGCTGATGGATGTGATGCAGATGGTTTCTAAATACAAAAAGGGTAATATTGCAGTGTTGCACCTGGCATTTGTGGAACCTTCTGGCTCTTGCTCATGATGACTCCAAGTGGAAACAGGGCTACTTAAGGAGGACCACGGAACTCCTCACACAATCCACATGCGGCTTAACCTGTGCATAAGTTTACCTTTTGATGTTTGAGTCTGACAAAAGGACTTCATAAGAGAGTTCTCAGTTTGACTCCAGTTTGCAGGGAGGCAAACAAAACCCAAGGACAGAGTCCCACAGCCAATCCGAACCAAATTGTAAACCACTCTGAAAGTTCTGCAAGGCGATAAATGCAATAAATAAATAGCTAAGATTCCAGCACTTACTAATGAGATACTAATACCAATCACTCACTCCCCCTCCCTGCCACAAAAACACTCTCTTCCTCTGTTTTATTTCCTGTTTTTGCCTCATTTTGCATATTTTTACATGCCAGCCTTAACTTGCTTCAGACTTTCCTTGTGGCGTGATCTGGGATCTTTCAAAAATATTAGTCTGGCCATGGTTGGGTTGTGGGGGGAGGGATATGATCTCTGAGCTCTGTGTGTGTGAGGTGTGGGGGGTGGGTTGCTGCGAAGATGCCTTGAAGGCTTCCGATCTGTTTATCTTCACACTCCTGAGAGGTCATCAGTCTTGGCTCTGTGACAGCAGCTGGTAGGTAGGAAGGGCCCTTCGGAGAGCAAGGCCATGAGGTTCAGATGAGGGGACAGGCATGAGGGAGCAGCCTCTGACCAGCCTGTTCTTCATGAAGGTTGGAAAAGGAAAAATGGTACTGGCAGTCAGGAGATGGCGCAAGTCCAAGGAGACCCATTGGGGCTGTGGTAAGGGGTAAGGGGAAGAGTTTCCCCTTGCCTCCAGCTGAGCCCCTTCAAGTCCCAATCTTGCACTGGATAAAGTGCAGACCTCCTGGCCTGCCTGTTCTAGTGCAAGATAGGATTGCACTATGAGAAGAGGAAGTGTGGCAGGGAAGAGAGTGGTAGGCTCTGAACTCTCCTCCCCACTTCCTCTCCTGCTTTGTTACTCTCTTCCTTTTCAAATTCAGGAGGGTGGGGGAAGAGCAGCAGAGGCAGGCAGCAGTTGACCCAGGTCATACAGCCCCTGAGTGAGGGGGCTGCATCTGTGGCTTCATAGATAGGCTGTCCCTGTCGATTGCTCTTCAGCAAGAAATGGTGCAGTGGCATCATGTACTTCAGACCACTGCAAATGTTTCAGGCCACATAGGGGCCAAACTACACTTAAGGCTTGAGCTGCTGCATGGAATGTTTGCACAGTTGCTGCTAAGGGCATTCTTAGCCCTTCTCCTTCCTACAATGTCCCCTGAAATTCTTCTCTTCCCCCTGCTCTGTCCTAGGGTTCTAGATCTTTGTTTGCAAGGTAAACCTACAGCTGGAACCCTGGCAGTGTTAAAAGCAGGGAGTGGGGGGGGGGGGTGTATTTTCCCAGTTAGTATTGGAACATCTCTTAGCCATATATTAATGGAATCATTCAATTTAGGTAATGGAATTAGACAAGGTTTGTCCTGTATCTTCTGCTGTTCACCCTTCACAATGAACCACTAGCAATAAGCACCAGAAATGAAAATAAGATCATGTAATCATTACAGCTAAAGAATTTAAAACTGCACTTTGTTGGCCACACAGCAGTGCTGTACAGAGATCTTTATCAATCTCCAAGTGTTGTACTTCATACCTTACATAGTTTCAGTTAGGAAGGTAATTTGTCAAAAATAACACAAAGAGCACAACCACAAACTGGGTCTCCAACAAGCTGTGTGACCCCCCATGGCAAGCGATGCCAGGAAAACATTTAGGAATTAAGTGACTTATGCGAAATAAATTATGCATCAGCCTTTAAAAGAAGTGGGCAATATGCATTACCTAAGATCCTAAAATAGAACTGAACACTTCAAAATTATATGTTGTGCACAATCTCTACTCTCAGGATTAGTCTTGAATGTAGATAAATGTGCTGTAGATAATTTGAGCTGTAGATGGCATGGTGGAAGAATGACAGCGGAAGACTGTATATGTTTACTTGTAATTAAGTCCCATTGACAGGGCTGGCCCATCCATGAGGCCAACTGAAGTGGTTGCCTCAGACAGCAGGTTATGGGGAGACACTACTTGCCTTCACTGCTCCTCTTTCTCCTTTCAGTTGCTGGGTTTGAAAAGGAAGAGGGGAGCAGAGTGCTCAGCTAAAACATTAGAGGGTGGGAGGAGCAAGGCTGGCACATCATTGAGTAATGGGAGGCTGCATTTGGCATGCCACCTTGGAAGGTCTTTGGCTGATCCTGCCCATTGACTTCAGCAGAACTGACTCATAAGTAAACATGCTAAAGATTGCAGCCTGTGTTTATCATGGATGGGTTAACTGGTAGCTGTTCAATTGTCCCAGGCATCTATAGGGGAACCAAAGAAGTTCTATGTGGGTTCCAAAAGGTTCTTGACATGGTTCTTGCACTGACACTGCCTCCTTATGGCCTTCAAGGTATTCAAACTTTGACCCTACTTTAGCTCTAGTCCTAGAACACATGGCTTGCACATAGGAACTCTGGAGTTCAATGCATGGCATCTTGAGGCAGGGTTGGGAAAGACCTCTTTGTAGCCCTGGAGAATGCTACCAGCTTGTGTAGACATCCCTGAGCTAGATGAATCAAGGGCTAGACTTGGTATAAGGGAACTTCCTTATGTTGGTGGGCTTAGGTTGAAGAAGCTGGTTTCAGAAGCAGGAGTTTGGGATGGAGCCCCTGAACACACATTCAGGAACGTGTGTGTGTGTGTGTGTGCGCGCACGCGCACGCTTTGCATATACACTTGTACACTGGCCATTCCAAGAGATCTTTAGTTTAATTAAAGTGATCTTTAATTCATTTTTTATTTCTGCAAAGGCAGAGAGATCATAAGTAGCAAAATGCTGAATGATACACATTTGTTCACAATCAAATTTACTAAAAGTAGAGGTGGTCTTTTCCAACTACAGATTGCAAGGCAAGATGCTCCAATTGACAACCTGTGAGGACACATTTGCAAACAAGGGTCTCCCTTTAATTTTGAGCTACTCACTTCTGATGTTTTGTGCTTTGGGAAGTTTTGACTCTACCTTTCATTCTTAAATAGAAAGAGCAAGTCTTTCCAGACATCCTGTTTGCAAAAGGGGGGAGGGGTTCAAAGTATTGTTCAATCCAATTTAAGGCCCTGCAACCACTTGTGCATCTCATTAAGCTTTATGAACAGGTACAGGGCAGACTTGACCATGAGGCCAACTGTGGTAGTTACCTGAAGGAGCAGACTGGCAAGGGCTGCCTACCTCTACCACTCCTTGTTCCCCCCCCCCCTACTACCTGCATCTGAAAAGGAAGTGGGGAATAGAAAGGCAGAGTGGTGGACAATGGCACTGGAAACAATCTAGCCTGCCTCTCCTTCATATTTCATCTCCCACTCTATTTCTCTCTTCTTTTCAAATTCAGGTAGTGACAAGGGGAGTAGTGGAGGCAGCTGCTGCAGCACTGCCAGGTAAGGGAAGGATGGTCCAGGCACTTGGAGAGACTGAATATTCATGGCCTTCACCATTCCTCATCCATATCTTCTGCACATTTCAGATGATTGCAGTTTATCAAGTGCCCAGGAACTGCTGGATCACAGGCTTGTTCTAAGTCTGTGCCCTCCACTTGCAGCACAAGTGAAACCACACAGAGATGGTTCTTCTACGAGAAGCAATGTGAGGTAGAATCCAAAAAAGATGGCAGAATCTGATCCATGATCTACAAGCCTCCTGCACAAGACACTGATCCAGCTGCCCAGCATCTCTCCTGCCAGAGCCATCATTGCTCTAGAGTCTAAACTCCCTTGGATGTTATTTGGGAGTCATAAAATGCATGTTAGGAAATTGAGGGAAACATAACATTTGCTCAGTCTGGTGAGAGTCTGATGGTGTAATCCAAGGGTCTCCAAACTTTTCAGGACAAGGGCCACATCGTAGCCACATTGTATATTTTGTACATTTTTGTGGGCTGAAAAAAAAATCAGTTTTATAAATGAATAATTAAATTTAAATGAATAAGTTTTACTTGGGTCTTTTTTGTGATCTGCATGATATGACTCAGAACAAATGAAAACTGTGACAATTACAAAGAAATAATGACATGCTTAATTGAGAAATGCTATATACTGAGAAAAATGTCAAAACTTGGAAAATGCTCTGACAAAAAAGACAAGTTGCTGAGGGCCAGGTAAAATCTTGTGGCGACCCAGATATGGTCCTCAGGATGCAGTTTGTGGAGACCCCTAGTGTAATCCTATGCATGTTTACTCAAAAGTAAGTTCCATTCAGTTCAATGGGACTTTCCTCCTAGTAAGTGTGCACAGGATTGCACCCTGAGACACCCTCTTAGCAAATACCCTTGAAGCCTGTCTACTGGGCATGCAATTCAAATTTACTCAGGTAAATTTTTTCATTTACTGTACTTATTAAATTTACTCATGTTTTTACAGTTCCTTCCATATGTTTTTTTTTTTAAGTTGTATAATTAAAGTACTATGGAAAGCAGAGGATGATTCTGGTGCCAATAGTTTAGAATAGAAAGGGCCTCCTGGGTTCATCTAGTCCAGCATCCTGTTTCCCACAGTGGCAAACCAGGTGCCTGTGGAAAGTCCACATGAAGGCAGCAGTCCTTTCCCAACGCTGCACTCCAGTGGCACTGGTATTCAGCAGGGATGTGCAGTGGGTGGGGAGGCAGGTGAAGCAGAGCCTTCCCACCCGCAGCCGTGATGCACTCACCATCCATGGGAGTTGTGGGTGTTTGAGTGCCTCACACGGTGGCAGCGCTTTTCGAAGGATTCTGGTGGGAGGCTCTGCCTCACCTGCTTCCCCACCCACTGCATATCTCTGGTATTCAGAAATATACTGCTCTTGTCTATGGAGGTTCTATATTGCAATTATAATGCTGTTTGTGGGCAGTGGACAAGAGTCGGCCTGGTCAGCCATCCAGTCAATGGAACTGCGGGTCGATGCGCTACATCTCGCCCTCCTTCTCCAGCAGCCGCAGGTCAGAGAGCACAACCATATGCCTGTCTATTCAGAAGTAAGTAGTCCCATTATAATCAATGGGGCTTACTCCCAGGTCAGTGTGGATAGGATTGCAGCCTGTGAACCCAGTCCTATGCCTGTCCTCTCAGAACCAAGTCCCATTCTGGTCAATGGGCTTCCTCCCGGGAAAGTGTGGACAGGACTGCAGCCACAGCCCAGAGCGAAGGGGAAAGTGCTTCTTCCCTCGTGCCCCCTGCACGGGGCACCCGTGTGGGGGGAGGGAGAGTCTCGCCCCGAAGACGCCCTTTAGGGGTGGGGGCTTCTTTCTCCCCCCCCCATCGTGAGGCGCGCAGAGCTGGAGCTGACCTCAGGTGCCTTGTCCAGCCGGGGGGAGGGGAGAGCAGCCCCCTCTCCCGCCGCCCATCCCCCCGGCCGAGCCAAGGGCCAATGGAGAGCCGCAGAAAGTAGCGCCGGGGCAGCCGTGCGCGCCCGGCCGGGGAGCCCCCGCACCCCCCTGGCCTGGCCCCTCTGGTCCTGCTGGCCGGCCGACCGGCCCCTCGCAGCCCCCTCCCCCGCTTTTGTGTGTCTCCTCACACTGTGTCCGTGCGCGGCCCGGAGGGAGGAGGAGGGAGGAGAAAGAGTCCCCCTGGCGCGAGCAGGGCGCGGGGAAGCCATTCAGCCCGCTGGACAGCCGGACGGACGGAGGGGAGGCCGAGGGGATGCTCCAGGGAGAGCCGCGCTGCCGCCGCCGACGCCGTCGCCGCTAAATGGAGTCCCGCCGGGTGCTGCTGGAGAGCCTCGCCGCCCTCCTGCTGGTGCCAGGTGAGCCACTGACCCGGGCGCGGCGGAGCGCAGCCCGGACGGCACGGGACGGCTTTCCCGGCCCCTCTTGGCAGCCTGCCCGCAGGAGGAGGAGCCCGCCGGCTCGCCCAGCCACTGCGCGCTCCGCTCCTCCCCGGCCGGCGCCGGCAGCCGCACGTGCGCCTCTCGGAGCGCGCACGGCCTCCGAGCCCAGCTTGGGCAACGGGGTGGCTACTCGCTCGCCCTCTTCGGGGAGCCAGGGGGAAAGGAGAAGAGGGGTGGGGGCCTCAGGGTGGCCTCCCCTCGCTCTTCCCCAGGTTCTGCAGGGTGAATGGGACCTTGCAAGACCCAGATGCCTCCGAGGGCCCCCTTCCGCGCCCCGCAGGGGTCTGCATGGCACGGCCCCCATCCCTCGGAGGGGAGCAGCAGCCCTACAAAGTTCCTGCCGGGGGAGGCCAATTTTGGCCTCGCTGCTCTTATTGCAAGGAGAAGGGGACCCCCCCCCCCGCAGAACTGGCTGGAACGTGCGAATGCGCCTCCAGGAGCAAGCAAGTCGGAAGGGAAGGGAAGGGAAGGGGACCCCCCACCTTTGCTTGTCTTGACCCTCCCTCCAGAACAGCCTGGAACGTGTGAACGCGCCCCCAGGAGCAAGCGAGCCTTTGGCGGGAGGGGAAGGGGACTCCCCCCACATTTGTTTGTCTTGGCCCCCCCCCCAGAGCAGCCTGGAACGTGTGAACGCACCTCCAGGAGCAAGCAAGCAAGACTCTGAAGGGAAGGAGCGTGGGCTGGAAACCGGCTCTGCACACCAAGCTTGCTAATGATTTCTTGTAAAATTAGACTTTTACGACTTGCCCTGCTCGAGATCTTTTTGACAAGCTTGTAAAATTAACAAACAGCTTTTGTGTCCTCTGATCCCGCTGACGATGACACTAAAACAAAAGCTCCTCCTCGTCCCCTATGGGGCGGACTTAATTACAGTGGTTGCAAAAGCCTCTGCGGGGTGGGGAGGAAGAGCCTTGGAAGGAAAGGCTGGATGGCCAGTCAGGCTGCAATCCTATCCACACTTTCCTGGGAGTAAGCCCCATTGAACACAATAGGAGTTACTTCTGAATAGACATGTATAGGATTGTGCCCCCAGGGCCCTATCCTATCCAACTTTCCAGCGCAAATGCAGACAAAGTGCAGCACCAAGATATGTTCCCTTACCTTGAGTTGGCCTCCATAATTGTCACCCCACTGCAGGATCCAGTGCATGCCCCATTGGCAGGGCTGCATCAGTGCTGGAAATTTGGATAGGATTGGGCCCTTAATAATCTATATAAAGGAACCCATTTTTTTAAACACCTGGTGTTGAGGCTTTTTTCCAAATATCCAGAGACTTTTCAAAGACAGGAAACTCACAGTTAAAATGATGATCCTTCAGTGAAGGCAATGGGCACAATCCACTGGGAAGATATTTTGTTCAAGCCAAAATGGAAATAAACAGGAGCCTTCCAAGAAGAACATGGTGCAGACTCTTTGCATTTCTTAGGTCCAGATCCTGTTTCTAGAGAACTCTCCATGAAGAATGTTCTGTGAGCTTCCCCAGTGGGAAGGGGGGGTATGCCTTCGTGGCCTTCTTGAGGGCTTCCTAGAAACAGCTGGTGGGCTGTTGTGGGAACAGGATGCTGGACTGGATGGGCCTGATCCACCAGGACCTCTGTGTACCATTAGTCCATCTGTCTTGGATGAAAGCAGCTCCCTTGGGCTTCAGGCAGAGAGGAGTCTCTTAGTCTTTCCTGTAGAAAGGGGTTGAAACTGGGATCTTCTGCATGTAAAGCAGTTGCTCAACTACTAGGCTACACCATCTCTAATACCTTATCATCATAGCAGATGTATCTTTCATAAAATATTACCCAAGAATGGCCCCATCCCAATGGCTTCCATCTCAATGGCTCCATTGAGAGAAAAGCATGGGCAAAGATATGATGTTGCCAGCTTGCTTTGTACACTCCTTTGGCCAATCTAGAAAGATGGCAACTGTTCCCAGGATTCTCCAAGTGTAAGATGCACATAAGTGTAAGCGCCCTACAGGTAGACCACAGCTGCAATGCAAGGACATCTGCAAGAGGGATCTGAAGGCCTTAGGAATGGACCTCAACAGGTGGGAAACCCTGGCCTCTGAGTGGCCCACTTGGAGGCAGGCTGTGCAGCATGGCCTCTTCCAGTTTGAAGAGACACATGGCCAACAGACTGAGGCAAAGAGGCAAAGAAGGAAGGCCCATAACCAGGGAGACAGACCAGGGACAGACTGCACTTGCTCCCAATGTGGAAGGGATTGTCACTCCTGAATTGGCCTTTTCAGCCACACTAGATGCTGTTCCAGAACCACCATTCAGAGCACGATACCATAGTCTTTTGAGACTGAAGGTTGTACTACTTGCACATGCCCCTCCCCTATCTCCAACCTGAGGCCAGTGGCTGTGGGATGCTTCAGTTGAGATGTGACTTAACTGGCTTCAGAGGAGGCACCCCAACCTACTCTCCCTTTCTAGGCAGTGTTACATAGGCAGCCTCCCCTGGGGGCTGGGGATAAGAATAGGCCCTCAGTTTGGCTGTACTTGTCATAAGAGGCGACTGAACAGCCATCGGATAAATGCATTAACCTGGGAAGGCAGCTCATCTGAGAGAAGGAAAACTCTGATCCCAAACCTCCACTGCCTTGTGGCTACATCCAGTTATGGAAAAGGCTTCAGGAGTCAACCTCGAGCAAAATCCGGAGCTGGAGTCCCTGAGGCAGGCAGTTCATGGCTGAACCCAGTCACGTTCTGGCAACTCTTGTGACACTGCTGGAACCAACCGTATTGGCTTCTGCCTTTCATTGGACCATTTCAGCGACATGGAGAGGGGGGATTTGCTGCATGGGAAACAGTCTGTCCTCCATATCTACTTTACCCAGGCTTCGTGCACTGGAGAGGATACTCTGTTCCAGAACCACCATTCAGAGCACGATACCATAGTCTTCTGAGACTGAAAGATGCCAACATGTACACAGGCAGCTACGGGAACCTCTTCCAATCAGAACAAAAGTTGATAGTGCCAGAGCCCTAGTTTCCAAATTGGGGGGGGGGGGAGAACACCCTCCTGCAGGGTCCCTCATCATGGATCTCTCTCCCTTCTCCTTTGATCTTATACCCATCTGCAAATGTGTTTGTTTTGTAGGGGATCAACATTTAATTGATTAAGTGGTAAGATGAATCAAAGAAAAAACTTTCAATAAAAAAAGCTACCTTGGACAGCACATTTTAAAATGATTTTTTTTAAAGCATCATTTGATATAAGCATACTGTATATAAAAATGGGAGATGGCAAATACAATTTCAGAAGAGGCATTCCCTTTTGTTTCTCACACCCAGAAGAGAATGCCTCTTCTAAGGAGATACCACTAATGATAAGCATGTCTTATATAAAAACAAAGAAAGCATTCTTCTTGCTTGAGAACTGGTGTTCATTAGTATATTTATGCAAAATTAATCAATTGATTAATTAACTAAATGCATAGAATAATCAACTGACCATGGGCCTATTATAATTGCACTTGGAGAAGGTCCATCCTGTTTTATTTTTCATATCTGGAGGGTATTATGAACAAATTTGAGAAGGGCTGGGGCTTTAAGATAGTTACACAGTGCAAGGATGTATTTTATCACTTATGGATTAAAAAAAATCTTTTTTCTCCCTCTCTTTCATGCTTTCCCAGGGATTTGGTGCTTTAATGAATTGTTTTTTGTGAAAGAGCCCCAGGATGTGACTGTTGCCAGGAAAGATGCTGTAGTTTTAGACTGCCAAGCACGTGGAGAACTCCCCATCACTATAACGTGGCTCAGAAATGGGGTGAAAGTCTCTGAAAATGAACGGATCTACACTTTGTCGAATGGCTCTTTGTACATCAGTGAGATGGAGAGCAAACGAGGGGAAGTGCTGGATGAAGGTCTCTACCAATGCCTGGCTCTGAATAAATATGGTGCCATTCTTAGTCAGAAAGCTCATCTTACATTAGCAAGTAAGTTTCAGTTGTTCTATATTGTTGGTAGCTCCTTTTATTTGTAAATCTGTTTTGAAACAAAGTGAAAACATGAATTTCCATGGGTTGGAAATGGGTTGGATAAAATCCATTGCCAGCATTCTTCAAGAAACTGAGTAGGATTTAAATTTTTGCAAAAAAGTTCAGTGATACTTAAAAGTGGTTTGAATTTGTAAATTTATGCATTTGTGGAGCTCCTTTAACCACTATTGATTTTATGTGGAAACTGACTACAAAACCTGATGTTGGTCTTAGGTGTGTTTGGTGGCCTTTCCTGGTTTGCCCTTTTTTATTGAATTAACTCTGTGTGTGTGTGTGTGTGTGTGTGTGTGTGTGTGTGTGTGAGAGAGAGAGAGAGAGAGCGCGCATACTTGCTTTTAAGCAACTCGTAGCTCCACATGTTGTCGGTGTGCTGTTTTCAGAGTTAGGAATGAACATCTGTGGTTCCATTTTGCCTTGAAGGAGATTTGGAAGTTACTACTTTGGAAACTTGTAATCGGTGCCAGCCTGTCTCAGTCTATGGGTTTGGGACGTTTCTGACCATCATCTGCTTAATGATTGCACTTTCTGCTTAATGATGTCACTTCCGGTCCTCAGCAGGCACCATGAATGCCATTCAGCACCATAGATGAAATGAGTTTGACACCTAGGTCTAACTCTTGATGCACATAGCCTGATCTTCCCTGTTAGTTTTGGGAACCACCCAAAAATGGGTCATGACCCACAGTTGGATCCCAAACCCCCAGTTTGAGAACCACTGAGGCAATAGAATGGCAGAGGAGGGCCCACCTCCATCCATCCATTTTAATTAAATGGGTCCCGTTGGGGAGAAGGGCGGGATAAAAATAAAGTTTTGTTGTTGTTGTTGTTGTTGTTGTTGTTGTTATTATTATAATTTTAAACTATTTTTATGTGATACATTGCAGGGGGTTTCTTGTCTTTATTGCTTTAATTGCTTTTAATGCTTTATTATTGTTGTGTTTTAAACTTTGTAAGCTGCCTTGATTGCCTTACTGGGAGAAAGGTGGGGTCTAAGGGCCAAATCCTATCCAACTTTCCAGCTCTGGTGTAGCCATGTCAATGGGGTTTGTGCTATATCCTGTGGTGGGAGGGTAGTTATGAAGGCTTCCACAAGGTAAGAGAACATTTGTTCCCTTACATAGGGGCTGCATTGCAGCTGCACTGGGGCTGGAAAGTTGGATAGGATTGAGCCCTAACTTATTTAAATAAATAAATAAAATCTCCACTCCTCCTACTCCTTTTCCTGCTTCATGGGTTTGAAAAGGGAGAGTAGAATGGAACAGAAGAGAAAGAATGGAAGAAAGTGGTCAACTAGGCTGCTGGAGAAGCTCTAGTCTAGCCCACCACTAGATTCTCTTCCACATTTCCTCTTCTGCTCCTCTTCCTTTTCAAACCCTCAGAGTGGGGGGAGGAGCAACAGAGATGACTGGCTTGTTGTTGGGTAATTTGGCGTTCTGCTTCAGACATCAAGATATCATGGCCTGGCCCTCAGCTCAATCCTAAGCATATCTAATGTTTAATAGTTATATTATGGTAATAATTTACAATAATATATACTCAGGAGTCTGCCCAACTGAGTTCAGTTGGACTGACTTTGTAATTTTGAGCCTTAGGGTCATAACTTTTTGTGGCATGGAATGATGTTTAAGAGAAGCTGAAACCTGGTTGGATGTGATGCTCTTGGTCGTGCTGGAGTAAGATAAGAGGACTGTTGAAGAGCAGCCAATTTTTGGGTGTTTCCCTGCTGGCATTGCCCAGAGAAGCTCATCCATTGGGGGAACAGTTGTTTCTGTGTTTTAAGCAAAGCACACATGGCTGTGAACCTCCTTGATATTGTACCTTTAGGGCAATTTTCCATTTTTTACATTGGTTTCTTCCATGGAATATTTCAGGCATCTCAGTGGTCCACTTGTGGCTTCTGTTTTTTCCTACTGATCTGAGGTTAGGGTGTTCTTATGTTCCAATAGAGTCTCTTGCTACTTTTTAGCTAGCAATTTAGCCTGTATCTCTACAGACTGGGGAAGATCACAGCCCTATTAATGTTGATTCACTTTCTTTTTAACCTCCTAGTAACCTGGGCTTGAAACCCACTTCTGTTAACTTTCAGATTCAGTGGTCTTGGCCTATTTATGGAATAAAGACTTAAGGGAGAAGAGTAAGGCACTGTTCTAGCTAAAGCAGTGATTTTCGACCTTTTCCATCTCAAGGCATACTGACAAGGCAATAAAATGGTCAAGGCACACCACCACGTTTTTGACAATCTACAAGGCACGCCATGCTGCCAATGGGGGCTCCCATCTCCCATTGGCCCTATTAATAAATGACCTTCCCCCAAATTCCTGTGGCACACCTGTGGACCACTCGGGGCACACTAGTTGAAAATGGCTGAGCTAGAGGTTTTCTGTAATAAAGCTTCAGAAATTTCCTAGGGAACTCTGTAAACATTGCAGTCTGAAGAATTTTGAAGAACCACAAAGAGTCTTGTGATATCTTAAAGATTAACCAATTTATTTCTGCATACGTTTTCATGGACTCTAGTCTGTGCGGAAATAAATTAGCTTTAGTCTTCAAGATGTTACAAAACATGTTAGCTGTTACAGGCCAACATGCCTATTCCTCTGGAATTTGAAAAACTAGTGGTGTTAAATCTATGTACAACCCCTTGAGCAGGGAGAGGACAATGCAAAAGATGTGTTGTGCTTAATTATCAGAAAAGGAGGTGGACAAATACCACCCTTCATGCCTTCAACTACTCTGCTGAAAGAGGGTCTACTTTGAACATTATAATCAAAGATAGTCTTATAGTATCTAGTTGGTGTTACCATGGCAGGTTCTAAATTGGCCCATTAAGGGCCCAATCCTATCCAATTTTCCAGTGCAGGTGCAGCTGTGCCAATGGGGCATGCACTACATCTTGTGGTGGGGCAGCAGTCACAGGGGCCTCCTTAAGGTATGGGAACATTTGTTCCCTTACCTTGGGGCTGCATTGCAGCTGCACTGGTGCTGGAAAATTGGATAGGATTGGGTACTAAGTTGTTTCATTTCTAATCCATGTATTTTTATTTTGAACAGTGTCATTCTGCCCACAAAATCCACTATTCTCATTGATCTCATGTAGACATTCTGCTAACCATGGTTTAGCATTACATGCAGGTGCAGAACCAGTTGCATGCATGAGAAGAACCAAGATTGCTGAGACCTGTGCGCATGTATTTTCTTCTCTGTCCTCCTTCATGAATAAACGGCTATTTCCTGTTGCAGCCAGGAAACCATGACTTACTCTTGTGAGTTTACTGAGTTTATAAGCTAGTATCTGAAACCATGGTTTCCATAGTTCTGATATAATAGGAAACTGTGGTTTGTTCACATGACAAGGTGAGCAGAGTGAGGAGTGATGGTGATTGGATCACCATGACTATTAAGAGAGCAATGTATGCAGCTGCTGTATGGACCAGTCAGATCACTGGTCCATTTTGCTCAGTCTGTGCTAACTGGCAGTAGCTCTCTAAGATTTCAGGCTGACATCTTTGACAGTCTGCAGCTAGGGGTTGAATATGGGACCTTCTGTATGCAAAACAGGTGCTCTGACACATAATTAGAATAAAATAAAGACTACAGACTGGCAAATGGTTAAAAAGTAGCTGAATTTTTTAATGTGTTCCTGAAGCAGTGATTTTGTGTGTGTGTGTTGTCAGACATAAACATTGCCAAAGGTACATTGTACATTTTTACTGATGTATTTTTTTACTGCAATGAGACAATGTGATAAGAGGTTTAGGATCTCCACTCTCAAAACAAGAATAACCTTAAAGCTCTTACTCCATCCAAATTCAGGAGATGTGAATGGATTTTCAGGACTTTGTGCTAAAAGGAAAGAAAGTTTTAGCTGAACTTACAATCACTTTACAGCTTTGAAGAGCAAAATGACTTTCTTTGTGGCCATGGCAAAGCTGAAACTACACATACTAAGCAGGTGGAGGATGGGCTTTCTTTTTTGCTCCCTCTCTCTTTCTTCTTTTCTTTGGAAAGGGTAAAAAAAAATAAAGAAAGCCAAAGGGTGCCTCAGCCATTGACAGCATTAGGGGACAAGTATGTTCTTTTCCTTTGCTTGCACCAATCTTTCATCACCTTGCTTTATCTTTCTTTTAGAAGTGTAATGCTTGGTGTTACATTTGGAAATCTAAAACTTTAATCTGCCCCCAGAGTTTAAGATTTGAGCCATAAAGAGAACTTGCTTCTTGATTTCTCAAAAGTTAGGAACTGAAAGCTGAAGGTTGTGCTCTGAGGCAGGCATTCCATTATTCATGTGCAAATTAAGAATTCACAGGGTTAAAAGGTTAGAAACTGGCCAGGATGAGGTTTACCCTTGTGATAAAGAGCAGATGACCCTCATTCACTGGTCAAAGCTTTCATGTAGCTCCTCTGCAAAGTTAGTGATTGCCATGAATTGTTCTTGAGGAATGCAGAGATCCAAATGTGTCCAGGCCTTCCCTTCTGTGTCCCTCTGGAGCCTTATCTCAAGAGCCCATCTAAGCAGGTCTGCAGGGACAGACAAGGTTCCTTTCCAGAGGCCCCCAAGGCTTTGCTTTCCTGTTGTTCATCCATGCATGCACACACAAAAGAATTTGACTCACTGTGTTCTTCTTGGATCTCTCTTTCTGCCCCCCCCTTTTTTTAAAAAAGCGAAACTGTTGAGTTAAGGCATTAGTTAGGTGAAAACAAATAGTATTTGGGGCAAATGTCTGTGGCTGTTGCTTCTCTAATGCAGGGTAATTTAAATGTGGGGAGAGGGGAGGGAGGAGGAGGAGATGTCCTCTTCCTCCACAGTTTCTTTGTGAGGTGTCATGTGGGGGTAAAATGCTAATATCTGAAGATTAAATGGCTTATTGGAAGTTCGAGCTAGTGCTGTCTCTTTGACTAACAGGATTCTAAGTTGCTAGAGTATTAGAACAGCACTGAGTAGAAGCCTTTACAGTGGCTGGGGGGACCCAGTTTAACACTTAAACCTGGAACAAAAACTTAATCATTGATTGGAAAATTGGCTGTATCCTTCTAAAATTATGTTCTTTTAAAAATACAACAAGCCTTCCAATAAGAAGAAAATGATGTTAGGAGATTAGTAAAAGGAGACAATTTGTGACACTAGCAATGGTACAGTTAATGGAAATGACTTTAATGGGATACTAAGCACAGTGCTTGGAAATCTCTTCTGGACCAGCTGCTGTCTTTTAATGTGTAAAGTTTTTAAAAGATACAGGCATAGTTGGCATATTTTTTGCTGTATGCCAGAAGCATCAGTACTTGTCAGAGGATACTGGCTATTAAGATACCCCTACATGTTGGTTGTGTGAGCACAAAGGTAGCTTCTGGGAGTTTTAGTTTGCTGCAGAAGATTCCTTTGAACAAGGGTGGTTATATTTGGTGGGAGAAAAGTGAGAGCTGTTTGTCTGATGCAGACAGACAATGAGGTGATGGACTTTTCTCACACATTGGCTCCAGCTGTCAGGGGCTTAAGGTAATACTGCTCTCTCTTTCCCAGGAATACAAACGTTTGCATCCTGTTTATAGATATAAACTGACTTAGAATTTGTTCACTGAAAACACTCCCCCTCCCACACCGTTCAATAAATTTATTTTGCTGAGATTTATTAGAAGTAAGTGGTAATGTGTTCAATGGAACTTAACTTTCAGGTAAGTTTGTACAGGATTGCAGCCTTAAGCAAGGTCATTTTAATGCAAACTATTGAACACTTTGTAGAAAAATCTACCAAGCCTTTCACACTTTGCATTAAAATGAAAGTTGATTGAAAGGTAAAAAGGAACACAGTATTGTATTAAGGTGCTTGTATCAGATGTTGCAAAACATTCAGGGGTGGTAGGGTACACATACATTTTTCTTTGTTGGTAAGAGAAATAAGAGGGCGAACTGAAGTGAGAGAGGCTGTTAGGGGCAAGTGCAATTGGAAGGAAGGAGCTGATGTTAGCTACTAGTGGCACCTGAACAGTCCAAAAGAGAAGAAAAATAAAACAGATTCTTTTCCCTTTTATAAAAGTTTCCCTTCCTGATCACCTGGAGGACATTTTAATTCATTTCATGTGATCAGGCAAGTGGCTGTTCGCAAGCTGGCGAAGTATTGTATTGTCACTGATGTTAGCTGCTATTATTATTATTTTTTTTTTCAAGAAAAATGTCCACTAAGTGAACACCAGGTCCCTGTCCTGGTGGGGCTCACAGTCTGAAAAAAAGACACCAGCAAAAAGCCTGTTGAGAAGACAGTATGCTGCAGGGGAGTAGGGACTTAGTTAATGCTAACCATGGTTTGATTGCCAGTCCTACATTAGAGCTAACCCTGGTTAGTCTTCTTCATGCTTTTAAACATCTATTATATTCCACTCTTAGAGGTGTTTGTTTTTGGTGGGATAGGGTTACAGCCTAAGTCTTACCAAACACAATGGATTTACTTCTGAGTAAAATAAACAACTGCTTCTAATACCTCTACCCATTATTAGTTGGCATCTCTGTGGTCTCCTACCCAAGAGACACCTACATTACTTCAGTAATTAAGTGGCTTCAGGTGTTCTTTGTTCTCTGGGCCTCTGTTCAAGATGGTTAGCATTGCTGTTGATAGTAAAATTTGAATGTATTGTAAGATATAGGGATTACCATTCATTTAAGTGGCTTTACTAGGGGATTGGACACATTAATGGAGCAGGAGAGGATTGTCTATGGCTATTTGTCAAGATAGCTGACTAGAACCTCCATGTGCAGAGGCAGTATACCTCTCTAATATTAGTTACTTATTTTGTTGCCTTCATTCACTGCTTGTGGGCTTCCCAGAGTTGGTGGCCCACTGTGGGAAACAGAATGTTGGACTAGATGAGCCTTCAGTCCTATCCAGCAAAGCAATTCTTAGAGTCTTAATAGTTGAGTGTGTGTAGTTTGTTCCAAAGAGGGAGGGGATGGGGGATTGTGCAGTACAATGCACAATATATTGTGCAGTCTAATCTAATGGCTCACCCCTATCTATTAAGGGGTTAAGAGAGCTCTTTTGTTACTCTGCACTGGCCCCTGGAGAAGAATGCCATCACATAGTGATGACAGTGGAACTACCAAATACCATTAGTTTGCCTTGAAATACTGTGATAGTCTCAGGCTGGCTAATGTTTAGCTGTTCTACTAGCAGTCTGATTCCTGCTAAACTTAGAGATCTACAAGATTTCATCAGTTTAATTGGTCGGTTACTCAACCAATGCCTGTATTGATTAATCAGTGGAGTTCCACTTAAGTTGGTAGGGTGGTAAGTTGTAGGCTCACTTGTTTGTTTCTGCAGTGTTACCGGAACCTTGCTAATAAGTCCACAAAAGTTAATGTCTACAATTGAATTCCAGAGGGAGTCAGTAGACTTTATAGTTGTAAAGTGTTTAAGAAACCAACACTCAGTGGTGCATATTTTATAAGGGGAGTTGCTTTATTTCTAATGCCCAGATTGATCCTCACTGTACTGAGCCCTGTTGATTTCGGTGGCACTTACTTCCATGGACAATTGCTTAGGATTGTAGCAGTGACTTTTCTAGTACCTGAGCTGCCATTGTCTGCATCTGTCTTTTCTCTTTTGGGATTGCAGGTCACCTGCACATGTTGTTCCCTGTGTGCTGATGGGCTCTGGATTGCAAGCTGCTTTATTGTCTAGGATACACCACAGCAAAGGGTGTTGCTCTCTGTACCCTTTATTTTCTCACAGCAGTTGTCCAAAGGGCATTTAGCATGGCCCCCTTTTGTCGGCCAGCCTGGAAGAAAGGGAAAGGACCTCCTCACTCTGAGCAGTTGCCTTCCTGGGGACTTGTTTTCACCTCTTCTCAATTTAACAGCTGGGCCCTTCAGTGGGGTGCAGAACAATTTAAAAGATGACAAAAGGGGAATTTCTCATGGAGTTAGTTTGAAATTGTTGCACACTTTCATGCAGAAGAACATCCGCTTCTGCTGAGATGTATTTTTTACATTTGTTTCCATCCTGTTGTCACAAAAATGTCAGAGGAGCTTGTTTTTGCTTCAGTTTGGCATTGTTTTCTTTTGTTCCCTCTCTCAGTAAGCCCAGCTGTTAAATTGGAATTGATTACTTCCAGTCTTTATAACTGGTAATCACCACCTAAGTGAAAAAAGAAAAACAAATCAACATGGGTAACATTTTGTTGGCTGCTCAACTGTAGCTGCTGCACTTTAGGCAGAAGCTAAACAAAGTGTGTAAGATTTTAAATTTAAATACAGAAAATTGTGGTGTGTGTGTGTGTGTGTGTGTGTGTGAAGAAAATCTTATGTGTCAAATGGCAGCTGATATTTGGATTTTGGGGGCTAGCTAACCCCCAACTTTGTGGGTTCCCTGGTTCCACAGCAGAACACCATGTTTAGGGATTGTAAGAAAATTGGATTTGATAGCAAGCCAAAAGGAGAAAAGAAAGGAAGTGGTAGAGGGCAGAGTTGGGGTTAACACTGAAACAGCTGCCAATACAAAAGAGAAGTATTTGATTAAATGATTACCTTGGTTTTCCCAGTGTCCTCTCATCTCCTGTCCTCAAATCTAATTAGGCAATTTGAAGTCCTGCTCTGTCCTGTGTGTGTGTGTAAAAAGGCAAATGATTCATGTGAAGTCTGATCTTTTGCCAATATAAATTGTTCCTACTTGGCTCTTGAAGAGCACAAAACACTAATGAAATTTTAGAAGGCAGTACTCCTGTATTGTATCTTGTGAGAGTAAAAAAAAACTTGCTTTTCTTTTACTCTTGGATAGTTTTTCTATTGCCCTCTATTTGTGTGTGTTTTTATGACATGAACAATGGCCTGGGTAAGATAAATGAAGTGACATCTGGATGCTGCAGCCACTGTGCTGGGCCCTCCCTGACCTGACTCAGGGTCTTGCTGGAAGGAAGATGTAAAGAGGATTTACCCTTTGCGTTCACTTTGCATCTAAGGCCTCCTTGTGCATGGAGTGACTCCTTAGGGCAGGTGAGAGCAGTCTGTAGTGTGGCCTGTAGGCCCACTTTGAAGCCCATACACACTGGTGAAAGTGGTGCATCAGTGTGGAGAGATATGTTTGAAAATAAGAGGGCAAAAATTGTGAACAGAAGCAAATGTGTTTGAGGGAAGCCTAAATTAATGAAGCTGTCAAAACTTTTGTAGGATTGTTTGTTACATAATCAAGTCATGGGGAGTTTTTTAAAATGGCTATGCATAAGAAGTGATAGCTCAAACTTGAAAGACTTTTAGTTTTTTGTTCAGCTATATTAGCATTTTGAGTTTGCTTAGGATTTTTAAATGAAAGCTAATAAGGTAAACCAAGTAGTAAAGCTGTGTAAAGTTACGTTGCTGAGATCTGAATCTAAAAAAATGCTTTTTCGCTTCCCATTGATGCTGTGCTTTTACAACAAGATATTTCCCCCCAAAGTCTACCAGAGTTCACACTTGAGGATGCTAATTTTAGAATTAAGAGCATTGTGAGGATTGATATATCATGATTGCCAATTCTATTTGGCATTAACTGCTATCCTGAAAATGCCATGCATATTATGTTAATTACATGCCATTAAATATCTGGATTAGCTCTGTCTCTCAGTACTCATTAAATACTAATGATTTAGATCATTTTCATAAATGTTTGATTTTCCCTCAGCATTCAGGCTGCAATACGTTATTAAAGCAATACAGTCCTTGGCACTTTTGTCTGGTTAGGGACCAAAGCATGGACGAAAGTAAAAAAATAAATGAATGTCAAAGTATAACCTTATTTAGCTTGCAAATTTATTCTGGCTGGTGAAACATGGAAATAATGAATTATATAACACAGTATTTCTCAAACTGTGGGTTGGGACCCACTAGGTGGGTTGCGAGCCAATTTCTGGTGGGTCCGCATTCATTTCAATATTTAATTTTTAATATATTAGACTTGATGCTACCCTGGTAAGTGACTGCATTTGGGGAAATGTCACAGATCTGTATGTTTAATGGGCTAGTATGAAGATGCTTTTATTAATGATAGTAAATGGGACTTATTCCTGGGTAAGTGTGGGCAGGATTGAAGCCTAAAATGCTTAAAAATTTTCCTGCTTGATGATGTCACTTCTGGTCATGACATCACTTCTGGTGGGTTCTGACAGATTCTCATTCTAAAAAGTGGGTCCCAGTGCTAAAGGAGTGAGAACCACTGATATAACACATGCAAATGCATGTGAAACCTAAATAAACAGGCATAATAAATAAACATGTGAAGGTTGTGGAAGGTTGGATGAAATTGAGGAAAAGTGCTTTCCAAAAGAGGAAAGCACATGGACGAAACTTGAAATGTGGTTATAATTGAAAATGGCTGAAAGAGCAAAGTGATGAAAGTCAATTGGATGAAAGTCACAGTATTTGTGTAATAGGAATAAGTGACTTATTTCAGTTTTTTCCCTCTAACTAATGCATTTATTGGAGGTTGAACTGCTGAAACAAAATATGTTTATTTGCTTCACTTGTGTTATGGGCACCTATTGGTGAATGTCTGTTACGTCACTGGTATTGAGCAACACTCTCTCCCTCTATACTTATGGATTTTATGACTTAAAAAACCAAACTTTATTTGTTCTTTTTAAAAAAAATGTATATAAGTTGAGTACTCCTAATTGTCTCTTGGTGAATGCTGTATAGCCTGACTTCTTAGCACATCAAACAACTCCCTATCTTGTGAACTTTTTATCTTTAATTGAATTTAAATAATAGTTCTTTAGTTTAAATGCAAATATTGTAATTAGTTCCAAGACTTTAAGGCTCTTGTCTCCAGCACAGGGGAACAAATCTCCTATTTAAGAAAACAAAACAAGCCTGAAGATGATCAGGTGTATGGGGACAGCATTTTCTGATTCTAGGGCTGGATTGGGGTTAGAGCTGCTAAACTATAAAACACACACATGCATGCACTCAAAAGATCTTAGGGCTTTTCCAGATGACAGGAAAATGCAGAAGTTACTGCCTGCATTTTTGCATAGTGGGAAGTTCTGGTGCTTCTGTGTTAAAACTAAGTGACCCAGGACCATGAGGGTGAAGACTTTTACTCCCAGTGGGATCTGGATGACATCTTTAAGCAGCATGCACAGGTGTTTTATGTTTTTCTAGGACTGTTGGTCCAGGTTTGTTGTTCTGAATCCCTATCCCCATGCTTAGATGAACCAGCAATTTTACACAGAGATTGAGGTATCCTTCTGGAATAAGATCCCATGTGGCTGCATGTGGATAATACAGCCACACAGATTGGGTCAGATTATGTGGTTCTATCCCAAACAGTTCACATCATCTCTTCCTTCCAGCAGGCACTGGCCATATTGGAGAGACTTGTGTGATCTGCCCTGCCAATGTGGTTGCATTGTTTGCATGCAGCCCTGTGCCAGTGGGTTTGTGTAACAGAAAAGCAGCTCCTGCTCTGTGAGAGTATCTGTCCCAGGGATGAAACAGGAAGTTTTCTTTCAGAGACACTCTAGCCTACCACTCTCTTCTTCTCCATGCTTCTTTTTCCACTCTGGTACCCTCTTCCGTTTCAAATCCAGAGAGTGGGAGGTGGAGGCAGGTGGGTGGATGGAAGCAGGCATCCTCTGCTATGCTTCTGTTCCAAAATGTTTAATATGCTATAATCAGTAGTTCCCAAACTTTTTAGCACCAGGGCCCATGTTTTTAAAATGACAGTCTCTCAGGATCCACCTAGGTTTACCAGACTTTAAAAAAAGGAGATCTAGAAAGAAATAATATTTTATTTATAAGTAATAATAACCAGAAAAAAGACACTTAAACTTTATCTCTGTTATTTACGCTTGCTTGAAAACTGCAGGAGTTCTGCTCCTTGCAAGACAGTTAGCAGCTATCTTGCAAATTGCTGGAGCTGAGCTCTTGTGGAGAGTAATTAGCAGCTACTGTATCTAATTTTTCAAGAGCCTCACGGCTTGAGGCAATTAATTATCTGATCCTTTCATCACAGTTTGATGACCCACCAAAAATAATGTTGCGACCCACCAGTGGGTCCCACAGTTTGGGAACCACTGTTTTAAATACTTACTAAAAATATAGATAGCAAACATCTTAAAACAGACTTTCCTATATTCCCAATTCCTAAGCATCGCTTCTGAAATTATGCCTGCTATGACATGTGTCTATCATTAAAAAAGTGTGCGGTTGGCCTGTATCCTAAGCAAGGGTTATGTTCTGAGGTCTGCGCTTATAGTCAAAATTGTATATAGCCAAAATTCCTTACCACAAATACGTACTGTGGGAACTGAGATTACTGAGGGAACGGTAGCTTCGTTCCCCCATTTCAGACACACTTTGGTGAGTAAACAGAGTAAGCAGAATGGGTCATCTGCGCTATTTATGCTGTTTTTTGGGGTGGGGGTGGAGAAGCTGAGCATGTATACTTGAATTTGTACAAGTCCCTTACATGTAAGATGCAGACTGACAGTATGCTGTTCTTTTTTTCTTTAGAAGTACAGTAACGTGTTTCTCATTGGTGTATTTATGCATGATTAAATGTAGTAATTCAAACCTACTGATACAATTAGGGTGCAACTTTCTAGCACTGACATAGCAGTGTCAATGTGGCTTGCACTACATCCTGCAGTGGGGAGGCAGTCAAGGGGGCCTCCTCAAGGTAAGGGCATATTTGTTACCTTACCTTGGGACTGCATTGTGGCTAGGTCAGTACTGGAAAGTTGGTTAGGATTTGGCCCTTAATTAGCTAAGATTTCTTTAATCAGGCAAGAGCCCTAACAATAAGGACAGTATTTTGAGGTCTCAGGGTGAATCATTTTCTGATGTGGGTTGGTCTAGAAGCACCTAAAATGCTCCCTTTATGACTAATCAGGATTTGAACCCAAATCTTCCTCCGTGTCCTCTTGGGCATAATGCTTTCATAATCTTAGCTCTATAGCAACTGTTCCAGTTAATGATCGAGTTATTATAAATGTTTAAAATCACCCAGCTATGGCCTTTAGGAGTTCCTTAATAAGTGTAATGTATGCCCCAGGCCAAACACTGTGTTACATATGCTCTTTGTAAATAGAACCCATTGAGTGCTATTGCTGCTGCCAGAAATTCATCACTGATGATTAAACTTGTCTTTGACATCTAGTAAATGGATGTTAACTGGAAATATCTGTTGGGAGTTGGTGCAAGACTCTGCCATTTTGCCTGAGGAGGAGAGAGAATCTTTGAACTATGCCTGTCCCAAATTACTGGGGTGCCACTCTTTCACTCTCTCTCTTTAAGTAAATGAGCACAAAGCGGATTTGGGAAACTTAATTTCTCTTAATAGTCATGCAGCAAGGAGCTTGCAGACAGATCCATTGTTATCTTCCAGTGCTTGATTGGAAATGGGGATTCCTAAAGTCTATGAATCTATGAGAAAGGTGGTATATAAATACTTTAATAAAGAAATAGTTTGAATATTTGTTATCTAAACTGTGCAAAAAGCAGGAAGTACAGTTTTATGGTACTACAGTGTTGTGTACATACACAGAAGTGTATTTTTATTCACTAAAAAAGAGGAGAGGATGTGTGTGTCACATTTTTAAAGTAATAATCAAGGATTTTTATTAACAAGGGGGACATTGCTTGAATGTTCATTATTTTTGTGGGAAAACCTTTTCTAGGAAGCTCTCTGATATATGTCAGTGGAAAAGAACTAGCAAATATGGTACTCTAATCCAGGGGTGTCCAAAGTTTTTGGCAGGAGGGCCACATCATCTCTCTGACACTGTGTGGGGGGGTGGGAAAGAAAAAAGTTAATTTATATTTAAAATTTGAATAAATTTACATAACTTTACATAAATGAATATATTAAAGATGAACTTATATGAATGAATGAAGGTCTTGCAACAGCTCAAGGCCTATAAAAGGCCTTGCACAAAGCAAGGCTGGCCTTTCCTTTGCTGCCGCTACTGCATCACAGACGTGAAACAGCAAGCAGTGGAGGGAGTCCTCATCCAACAGCTCACGAAATATCCAACAGAGGTCAAACAGTCGCCCTCACACTGAGAGCAGTTGCGTCTGGCCAGTGCGGGCTCCAACAAATGACCCTAGAGGATCAAAGGCTCATTGGAGACTGGGGGCTCCCTGAGGGCCGCCTCGAGGGGCGAAAGTGGCCCCAGGGCCAGGGTTTGGGCACCCCTGCTCTAATCCAATGGTTCTCAAACATTTTGGTCTCTGGAGCGCTTTACACTCCTAAAAGTAGTCTTGAGGAGCCCTGCTGATGCATGCATGAAGTCTTGGGTAGCCCCAGAGTGCCAGTGAATGTTCAGAGTGGCACAGGACCAAGCCGAAAGCCAAATAACAGTGAAGAGTCAGAACAGGAGGGGAATGAGGAAGGAGAAACATGAATAGGAGTAGTGGGAGGGGCAGACAAGCCAACTGGGCAGGGGACAAATGGTGGCCACTTATGGTGTGCTCATAGAGCTCCTGAAGGGTCTTAGGAAACCCCAGGGCTCTTAGGAGCACACTTTGAGAATCACTGCTCTAATTCATCACTTTCCTCTCCTCTACACTTCCTCTTCTACTCTGTTCCTTGCTTAATTTTGAATTCAGTGAGTGGAAAGAAGAGGAGAAGTGATGGTGGATGTTTTGCTGGGTAGTGGGGGCAGAATTTGGATGGCACCTCAGTCATTGGGAGATTATGGGTCAGCTTTGGTAATACTTTTATTTTTGGTAATACTGTAACTTTTGGAAGTTAAAAGGTAATCAACTTCCAAAGGTTGCAATCCCATGCACACTTACCTTGGAGGAATTGGGCTTCCTAGGTAGGCCCACATTGGACCTTACTTAATGAGGTTTTCTCCTGGAACTTAATGGGAATAGACATGCCTGGGATTGCACTGTAAATGGCTTTAACTACTTCGTGAGTTAGTACAGGAAATGTGCCCCCCCCTTGGGCAAAGGAAACTTTGTTGCTTGAATCTTGTGGGTTTGCAATCCTCCTAGCACATCCATTCATTTCACTAGATTCTGCTTCCGAGTACTGTACAGTGGACTGGCAGGCGTTGTCCTAGATGGCAGTGTCCCTGTGATCCTAACTAGAGTAGCTGCACCAAAGACCTTTTTCTCAGATCACATCACAGTTAAAGTTGTTAATACATAAACAGTCAGCTAGGTAAAATAAGCAGATCCAAGCCAGCCGTTGCTGAGTCAAAGAACTGGAGATGAAGACAGCTGAATCTCCCAAAAAATCCATAGAAGCAATATGGTGACCACTGAAACAATGGTAGCACATTGGGCCTTTTATACTATATTGTGTGCCCTTGCATAATAGTTCCCTGGATTAAATGAATGTATTGATTTCTGCTCCTTCACTTACACATATCTATGAGCAGTTTCTTTGGAGCCAGAGACACATGTCAAAGGTCATAACTTTCTTTAGCTGTGCAGAAAAAAAAACAAAATCCAAAGCCTTCAGATAGTGAATTGCTAGCTCCTACATTGGGTGGCCTGTAGCTTTCTTTTATGATGTTTCCATCCATAAAATTCCCAAATGCTTTGTTGCCAAAAATAGTCATATGTTTGTAACACTGTTAGCGGTAGATCGTGTTACTGTCCAGAAAGCTCTGGCACAGTTGCCACCTCAGTTGGAGTAACCTTTTCTTGCTATGCACCAAGCCTTCGATTCTGAGTGCAAGGAAGTGACCTGATGTATTTTTAAAGATATTTCGTGCAGTCCTCAGTGTGAGAGTGAAAAATGAAGCCTGAAGATCTGTGGGGTGTTGGTGGTGGAAATCACCTTGGTTATTCAGGGGATAGCTATTCGTTGTGTGCCTTCAAAGAACGAAACTGAACTGTTCATTGCATTTTTAAAGACATCAGAGAGTGTTTAGCAAAGGAAAGTTGCAAGGATAGTGGCAATTATTAGAAACTGTGGCCATTAAAAAAATAAAGGTTCTAATTTGTGCATGTTTGCCCCATGCAAAGCACACAGCACGTAGGAATAGTGCATAAGACCGCTACTAAATGCTTGTTTAAAGTTGCATTTGATTTCTGGGTAATTGTGGAGTGAGATCTAGTCTCTTCTGGAAAGGGGTACGAGGGCATCTAGGTCAGTCTGTGTAATGCTTTGTGTGTGCTCTGGTCTTGACATAGCAAGAGGGCCCATATTTGGAAATAGGTCTTGCCTACAGTTTAAGAGGGATTTGTTAGTACTGTATACAGCTACTCATTCTCTCCCTGACACCCAACAAAATTCTGCTTCTTTTCTGTGGTGTTCAGCATCCTTTTATCTTTTTGTGGCAATCAGTGTGGCTTCCCTTTTTCTTCCTTATGGGCAGTGTCTAGAACAGGGGTGCTCAATAGGTGGATCGCGATCTACTGGTAGATTGCGAGGCAAAATGAGTAGATCGCGGAGTGCCGACCCCCCCTTCAGGTGCCTCTGGGAGGAAACGCCGGGAGTAAGGCCCATTGTACTCAATGGGGCTTACTCCCAGGTAAGTGTGGCTAGGATTGCAGCCTCACAGCCTAATCCTAGGCATGTCTACTCAGGAGTAAGTCCTGTTATACTCAGTGGGGCTCAAGGTACACCAACATACATTGTACACATAAATGTTATATGTTATGATGGCACGAACATTGTAAAAAAAAACTCTGGTAGATCTCCGGGCCTTGCTGGGTTTCAAAGTAGCTCTCGAGCCAAAAAAGTGTGAGCACCCCTGGTCTAGAAGCACTGCACTTGTTCCATCTTGGCCACCATCCACCAACTGCATTATGTGCCTGTGAATTTCAAGGCCTCCCAGAGTGCTCTGAATTCACCCACCAAAAGAGTTTGGGTCAGCTTCTTGGTACAGCTCACTTTTAGCTTTTCCAGACCAAACCTTTGCCTGGATGCTAGTTTGTAAAATTGTTCCATCCCAACATGAAGGATTTTTTTTTCCTGCAAGGCCTGGACAGTACTTTCTGGAATATTAGATCTTTTGGAATATTGATTTTGTACCGTTATTAGAAGCCCCAGGGACTTCTTACTGGCAGCTGACAGTATTAACACCCAGTTAACTCACAAATGCATTAAGAATAGCAAAGGACTACTGTACTTTTGGAACCTTAGCAGGGCTTGTCAACCTATTTTTTTTAGTGGATTTCTCATTTTACCATTTTAACCAAGTAATTAAAAAAATTAACTACATTTTCATGTTATCAAAACCTCAGTGGAGGTGATCTTCCAAGATAACAGATCTCCTGCCTTGTAAGAAGAAAGGGAACCTTTTAAATATTTGTCTTTCCATTTCCTATTGCAGCAACATAAATAAATCCTAGTAATAATATCCCCTAGCCTAGTCAATTTTCCCTGGTGGAGCTAAGCCTAACTATACATGAAATAATTCCATTTTCTTCCCCATTGACCCTGGCCCCCCCCCCCACTTCCTTTCCTTTCTTGTTTCTGTTACTAGACTGTAAGCCCCTTGGGGCAGGGCCTCTCTTCTGTTGTAAAGCACCATGCACTTTGATGATGCTATATGAAGAAATAATAAATATATGTTCCTTCAGTCTGTAGCCTCATTGATAAAGATTGGTAGTGAAGTCTTTAGTGGGTTAATCTACCAATTCAGACTTGCCACTCCAGTTTTGCTTGCTTGCTGCTCATGTCAGTGAGTTTGTCTTCCAAATTTCAAGTAGGCTGGGCTTGCAGAGCTGAGAGGGTGCTGCCACTGCTGTTCTGCGACTGACCACCTGAGAGTGCAATCCCCCTCCGTCCCTCCCCCCAGAATAGCTGAAGAAGTTCCCTTCTGCAGGAGGGAGCTGTTCCTGGGCTGCTGCCTGACCTCTGGGACCCTGCAGCCAGCTATTCAGAGGGGCCAGGCAGCTCTTTGTCCTGCTTTGGCCAGTGGTCAGTGAACTCCACAGAGGCTTTTCAGGGCCCCTTTTTGGCCACAGAGGAGCAGCTGGCCATTGATTCACTCCACTGTCCAGATTCACATTCTTCTGCCTAGAGCTTGTCAAGGGAGAAAAGGGGCTCTGTGGAGGGCTATTCATTTGGCTTGAAGGGAAGGGGGAGGGAAGGAGGCATTCTGTGACTGAGTGGATTGCTTTTGGGTCAGGAGAACCTGTGCATGGCTCTGCCTTAATATGGCTTTCCATCAAAGGAAGATTTAAGGCTGTATGAGTGTCTCTGTGTTTTTTTTTCCTCCAGCACTCTGTGTTGCCCACAAAGGGGGACAGACAGCTCCCATTCAGACAATAATGGGTGTCCAAGGGGCAGTCAGCAATGCATTCCACCAGCCTCGACATCCACTGTAGCTATGATTCTGCATAGGAGGTTAGCCTGTTTGGACAACATAAATAATACCATGATAGGTCAGACGTTAAATGAAATGGTTTTGCATCATAGAGGCAAGAAGAACACAATCCGCATGAACCAGCTATTGTCCCTGAAGAGTGAATATGGGCACTTATTTGCTTTTTAACTTCCAGTAGGTCATAATGTAGAAATACCTCATGGCTGAGACAATAGTTTGATGTTGCCAGTAGCATACATGGGAGCTGCATGCTATGGATATGTTTCTGGAAAGCAGGAGTGGCCTAAGCCCTCTTCACAGCTGAGGCAGTAAGGCTAATTCTGTCCATCTTGTGTGCACCAAATACAAACCCCTTATCTTGTGGTGCACCAGCTGCATCTGCTTCCCCATCTGCTTCTCCTCCTCCTTCCCTACTTCTTGAATCTGAAAAGGAAGAGGGGGCATGAAGCTGAACTGTGGAGGAGAGGAGAGGAGAGGAGAGGGTGAACTAGAGCACCTCTGATATCCCACCACTCTCCCCTCCACCATGTTTACTCATCTGCTCTCTTACTCTCTTCTTTTTTGAATCCTGGGAGTGAGGAACAGCAGCAGAGGTGGGCAGATGGAGAAACACACACATTACTACCAATTCATTGCCTGAGATGAGAACCTCAGCTGGCCTCATGGAGGGGCCAGCTGTGTATGGAAGCCACTTCTAAATACTTCAGGGCCACTTCACATGATACACTGCAGCATTTCAGATTTGTGTGCAGTCAACAAGGAGCTGCAACCAATCCTGGCTCTTTGATTAGCATACTTGTATGCTGCAGGTGACTTGAAATGCCTGCCACATTCACTTTTTACTTTCACTTTTTACATTCACTTTTTAAAATGTATATCTTACATAAAAATCTTCAGCACATACCCTACAAAATATGACATGTAGGAAGTTCCTAAACTGGTTGTCTGAAGAAGTACTGGCACAAGAGCGCCTGGTACTTCATTTTATTTTGTAATGTCATTAGCTGACATTAATGCAAGAATGGGTGCTTGCCAACTAGTCTCTTTTTTGTTAATGTTTTAGATTCCCCAATGTCCTAGAGAAGATCTTTTGAAAAAAAAGAACCTAAAAAGAGCCCTGCTAGATCAGACCAAAGGTCTGTCTGGTCCAGCATCCCATTTCCTGCAGTGGCCAATCAGATGCCTCTGGGAAGCCTACAAGCAGGAGATGAAAGCATCCCCCTCCCTTGCCATTGCCCCACTGCAGCTGGTATCCACATGCATACTGCCTCTGGAGAGTAGTATGTCACTCTTGTGACCAGTTGCCATTGATAAGGTGTCCTCCATGAATTCGTCTAATGTTCCAAACTGAATTGCAACACCACATTTTGTGACAGTGAATTACATAGATTAAATTTGTGACTTATGAAGAAGTATTTCCTTTTGGCTGCTTGAAAGCTTGTCTCTCTCTGCATTCTCAACCCTCAATCTGTCTGATATCTCTTGATTTTCTGTCTGACCATTCATTTGCTTCTGCTCTTGTACCTAAATCCAGCAACCTGACCCCTGGGTTTTGGTTGCTCCCGAAGAATCACTGCTACACTTCTCCTCATTCAGTAGATCCTTTCTGCTTCTTTCAGTACCAACCAGCATCATTGCTGGTGGCTGTTTCTGAAAGGGGTCAGGGAAAGGCACATCCGATTAGTTCTTTTCCAGTGGAAACCACAAAACCTTAAAGAGTTGATCTGGCTTGTCAAACTACTGGCTCTCTGCCAGATGAGCATGAGTAGCTGCAGCAGAGAAAATGTGCCGTACACAGTTCTTGATCCCCCTCCTCCTATAAACGACATGTTCTTTAGATTCAATTTTACAAGGGATTTCAGGCTGGCTCCTTGCCAGGCTCCGGCTCCTCTTGTCTTCAAAGCAAAAGGTGGTAATTCAGAAGAAATCATACTAATGGGAATGACTTGGGGGGGGGGGGGCTATTGGCAGTGGTTTTGCAGGTTGCCCATCTCTGTAGTGTAGTATGCAAAAAGGGTGGCTTTTTGTGCATGTTTGTTGGTAGAGGCAAGCTTATGCTCTTACTGTGCCTGGAGTGCAGGAGCAAAAATCGTATGGGCTTTGTTGAATTTTGGGGGACTCTCAGGTTAGTTGTAACTGCAGTTTTGCTTATACTGACCTTTGAGACTATACCCATCTTCTAAGTAGGGACTTGAGATTGTGGCTTTTTCTGACTGTCCGTGAGAATCTTCCCTGCAGTTTCAAGTTCTCTAAGAAGTAATGCCAGTTTTCCTGGGTTTGTAGCAGGGTGATATTGCCAGTTCATTTGGCTATTAGCCTATTTATGGCCTTCAGGTGGAGATGTTGTAGTACAGTAGTTTGTTGTGTGACCCATGTTAACTAGTTGAAAATAGAGATTCATTCACTGTGTGGGAATCAAGCCTGGAGTGTCTTCACCATAGAACACCATACTTGTTCAAAAGTGCCTGGTCTGTTGCATACTCCCACGTCTTTCAAGAAGTCTTGTGCTGGTGTAACCCCATTTCATTTTAAGGTTCTGGTGTTGCAGCTTTCAACACAAACAAGAGCAGGATATGGTGGCAAATTCCTGCTTCTGAACCCAGAACAGTTGCCCTGCTGGTATGTGACTGAATGCTTTGTGGGTTGCTGAAGGGCCCCATCCTTCAATGCCTCTTGCATTGTGTGGGAGAGTAATGATGATTTTCAGCTTGTTCATTGTGCCCTGTAAGTATTTGGGTAGCCTGGAGGTTTAAAACAGCAAGACCTTTGCAGCCAAGGCCCAAATTCTGCTTGTGTTTCTTAGGCTGCAATCCTAACCACACTTTCCTGAGAGTAAGCGCCATTGAACAAAATAGGGCTTACTTCTGAGTAGACCTGGTTAGGCTTGTGTCCTTAGCCTGTTTCGACTCCAGCAGCCACAGGAGAACATTTCTGTGCCCATGATGGGTTGGAACCATCTTGCTATCTTCAGTTGTGCCCATCCTGCGTTGCCTGAGGTGGCCCTCTCTCTTTCCCTTGTTGTTAGGCTACCTCCATTCTTGGAGATTACGGAGAGCTTTCCTGTGTTTTCTTTTTGGCAGCAGAAGCTGATTTGAGAGCTGAGAAGAGTGGAGGAAGTGCTTCATGAGTACACTAGCATTAACTGTTTGCTTCTGTTTTACTTATTTATTACTTAAGTGTTTCACCTGCTTCCTGGCCAAGGCAAATGAGGTAGTTTTTTGTTTTGTTTTGTTTACTTCTTTGAATAAGTGCTAAGCTGAGAGGGGCTTGACATCAGGATACTTGAACACTGGAAAGATCAATCTCTCTTTACATCACAGGCTTGCGATGGTTCTGAGGATGTGTAAGCAGCAGGCCTGCTGACTGAGGTGACTGCCTTGGGTTGAACAGAGTTGCCCACTTCCACGGATTCTCCTCACCCTTCTAAATTTGAAAAGAGGGAAATGGAGCAGGAGAGATAGAAGAGAGGTGCACCAGAGTGTCCTTCTTGTTTGAATCCAGGGAGCAGGAGGGAGGGGTGGTAGAGGTGGCAGCTGATGTGCTGCTGGATGGGGGGAGAGAGAATTTGGTGCATTGCCTTAGGCACTGGGAAGTACTGGGCCCTCTCTGAACCAGTGCAGAATGAGAACTCCCAGACTTGCCTTCTGTTTCTTGCTATGACCTCAGGAATGGCTAGTGAAAAATAAAAGCATCCTATACAAGGCTAAGAGCACATGTCTCTGTGCCTAACTGGGATCTCAGGCTAGTCACAGGACACATTTCTCAGTTCACAGGTAATTGGCCTCTGTTCTAGACCCAGAAGTGCTTCCAGAGGCTACAAAGCATTGATTTTGGAAAGGAAGCTTGGATATTTTCTGTAACCTAAAAATGCAGTCAACTTTGTCTGTTTTGAGACAAGACATCACCTTTGGGGACAGGCTTCTTAAGAACCTGGGAGCTGCCCATCAATCCATACAAAGATATTTGATGATGGAACTTGTATAAATAAAATGTAGATACAGATATAAATAAAATATAAATGTGTGGGTATTGTTTTGTTGTAAACTGCCCTGGATATAGTATATGGTATATAAGCTTTTAAAAAATAAAAATACATGAACAAGTAGGTTTCTCTCATTCTGTGGGGTCAAGTTTCCATGCCACATTTAGAGGATGTTGGTCAATCTACTATCTTACCTGTAAGTCTCAAGGCCCAGTCTTATCCAATGTTCCAGCACTGATGCATCTGCGATGCAGCTCCAAGGTAGGGGAAAAACATTCCTTTACTTTGAGGAGACCATCACACCTGCTCCCCCGAACAACAGAATGCAATGTATGCCCCATTGGCATGGCTGCATTGGCACTGAAATATTGGGTAGGCTGTACATGCTCAAAGAGGACACCTCATTCCAAATGTATCTAGCAGAAGTTCCTGTTGGATCTCCTTATCTCTCTGTAGGCCTGTCCCTTTCATATACTGCAGGGGTGCCCAAACCCCGGCCCTGGGGCCACTTGTGGCCCTCGAGGACTCCCAATGCAGCTCTCAGGGAGCCCCCAGTCTCCAATGAGCCTCTGGCCCTGTGGAGACTTGCTGGGGCCCGCACTGGCCTGACACCACTGTTCTCAGCATGAGGGCGACTGTTTGACCTGTCGTGTGAGCTGTTGGATGAGGACTCCCTCCACTGCTTGCTGTTTCACGTCTGTGATGCAGTAGTGGCAGCAAAGGAAAGGCCAGCTTTGCTTTGTGCAAGGCCTTTTATAGGCCTTGAGCTATTGCAAGACCTTCATTCATTCATATAAGTTCATCTTTAATATATTCTTTTATGTAAACTTATGTAAATTTATTCAAATTTGAAATGTAAATTAATTTTCTTCCCTGGCCCCCAACGCAGTGTCAGAGAGATGATGTGGCCCTCCTGCCAAAAACTTTGGACACCCCTGATATACTGTATTGTCTTGAATGTCTGCTGCTTCTACAAGTGGGAGGTACCTAGGACAGGTGGCTGGAGGGAGCAGATGAAGGGCATGGCCAATCAGCTGAATTGGGCTGCTCCAAAAGTGGGAGGCGGAGGTAATTTGTTGCCCTAAGTCTGGAGAGGGGGATAACTTGAGGAGGAACAGTTAAAGAATCACCTGAATTCGTGGATGGCAGAATTGGTCTGTTCATATACCCAAATGAGACAGACACCTCTAGTGACAGATTATCATGAAGCACCAACCTCCAGTACTGCTCTCACTTCGTAATTTCAAAAAGGAAGAGGGGAACAGAGTGGAAGGGGAAGGGTACAGAGGAGAGTTATGAGCTAGGGCAATCTTTCTCAAACTGTGGGTCGGGTCCCACTAGGTGGGTCGCGAGCTAATTTCAGGTGAGTCCCCATACATTTCCATATTTAATTTTTTTCTATTAGATTTGATGCTACCATGGTATGTGACTGCATTTGGGGAAGTGTTACAGACCTGTACTTTTAACAAGCTACTATGTACATTATTTTAACAATGTTAGACAATGGGACTTACTTCTGGGAAAGTGTGGGTAAGATTGCAGCCTAGGATTGTTAAAAATTTTCCTGCTTGATGATGTTACTTCCGGTCATGACATCACTTCTGGTGGGTCCTGAGAGATTTTCATTCTAAAAAGTGGGTCCCACTGCTAAATGTGTGAGGACCACTGGACTAGGGTGTACCCATCATTCTTTCCACACTTCCTCTTCTGCTTTGTTCCCCTCTTCCTTTTTGAATCCAGGCACTGGGAGGAGCTACAGTGGGTGCAAAACCAGCATATGGTGTTCCTTCTTAGCCCTGCCCTGTCGAGTGGGGATTTTTAGGGTTATCATTTCTGACCAGGAACCCATTCCCCCACCCCAAATATGGGAGAAGCTGGAATAACATTGGAGATAACTAAGGACATTTCAGCTGCCACCTGCAGGGGAGCTATTGTGCTCTTCTTAGATAATTTAAAACACAATGATAAGTAAACACATTCATAGGATATCTGTCCTTAGATTGCAGTCTTTCTCAGGCAGTTGGTAAATGGATCCTTGGTTCTGTTAATGGCACCAGAGCTTTCCATTGAGCTCCTTGGAGAATAGACACATTAGTTGTGGCTTGAAAAAGGCATTTTAAAGTCATCTGTGTTTATTATTGTGCAAACAATGATTAATTAATAGGGAAACAATGTGGTGTTTTCTGCAGGTTTTGAAAAACAATTTTTTTCTCATCAGTTTCTTTTAGTATCTTGT
This sequence comes from Tiliqua scincoides, assembly GCF_035046505.1. Taxonomy (NCBI): domain Eukaryota; kingdom Metazoa; phylum Chordata; class Lepidosauria; order Squamata; family Scincidae; genus Tiliqua; species Tiliqua scincoides. The sequence continues at coordinate 28,645,003 of NC_089828.1, forward strand.
TAAACTGTGCTTTTGTTGTTATAGTTACTGTATAATATCAATTTTATTGCCATTGGTTTTATGGTCTTGCACTGAAGTCCACCAGTCAAGGACTTAGAAGGCATGAGATTGGAGCATCATTTCTCCCCATTTGTTCCCAGGGGCTGGTGGAGGAGGCGTCCCCTGAGGATTGCTGTTCTTCCCTTTCCCTTTTTCCTTTCCCTTCTCTGCTCTCTTGAGGGGGCAGCTAACATATGGTTAAGAAGTTAAATTTCATTCTGTTGCAGAGCTTCAGTGCTTTAAATCCTGCATAGGACTGAGGGCTGCCTGGCAGCTTGTTGGGAGACCAGACTGGAGCAGCCTTTGTGCAGCAACTCAGCCTTGCGCTGGCGATAGGGCCCTGCAAAGATTTGTCCAGGGCAAAGGTGATGAATTGAGCCTAGCAGGAGGGACAGA